>NC_080074.1:2808876-3408876 GCF_949987535.1 Balaenoptera acutorostrata
CCCCAGTGCTGGGAAGGCTGCTGCTGCTTGAGAGCAGATAGCACGGACTGTGGTGGGGTACGAGGCCAGAAACAGCGGTCGGGCTGCACCGTGCGGGGTCCCAGGGCCACGCATCCCAAGGCTCAAGGTCTGCAGACCTGGGCTCCCAACCCCAATGCCCTTTCATCTATGTTCTGAAAGTTCTTTCTCCAGGCAGAAGACCTTAGGATACCCGTGGGCCCCTGTCCTTTCTCCAGACGTCACCTCTTCTCCTGGCACTGAGGCTGAGAGCCCACTGAGGACACGGCAGCAGATGCCAGGGAGGAACCACCAGACCACAGCGTCGCCTGTCCGCCTCACAACCCTCAGGCCCCCGGGCACCCGGCTTTGCCCGAGCGCTGGGATTGAAGGCTCTTCTGTGCGTGGCCTGGACGAGACACAGGACCACGTGAGCGGAGGGGACCCCCTCACTCTAGTGTGTGCCCCGCCCAGCACTGGAGGATGGCAACCCATGGGCTTCTCACAGCCCTCACTCTGACTCGGGGACCCGGATCAGTCAGGCTGTGTGCACGTGTGTGTGGGTCCCCGTGCACATGTGAGCGCATGTATGCATGCATGTGCGTGCGTATGTGAGTGTGTGCGTTGGCCTGGTGTGGATTAGAAAGGCAACATAAGGAAGCCGATCGAGAAGAGATTTGTAAACATTCACATTCCCTGGTACCCCATAATTACAGTCCTTGTGAAGTTCACCGTCGGTGAAAAGTGTTTCTTCCGTAATTGCTGTTTAATGTGACTAAGAGGGCCAGAGCCCTGGGTTTCCTGATGTACGCCGTGTCCTGCTTCTCCCAGCTTCCCGGGGCCTCAGGGCCAGATGACACACTCGGCTATGCCCGCCCGGGCACCACACACAGCGACACACACAAGTGCCCACATCTTGTACCTTTTCCTTTCCCTCGAGGTTCATAATCACCCCAGTTTCTTCCTGTTTTAAGGGCTGAAGTGCCGCCTCCCGACGTGGTCTCTCCAGAAGGCTCCACGCTGACAGTGGCCTCTCCCGCTGGGAACCCTGGGCCGGCCTCTTGACCAGCACACGGCCCTGGAGAAGGGGGCCCTGGGGGGACAGAGCCGCCAGCTGGAGCTGCCTCTGCTGTGAACTGGGGGCAGCTGTGCCCCTACCCAGGGAGCATGAAATGAGGTGAGGCCCAGTGCAGGACACGCACAGCGTGCTGGCGGGGTGGCACCCAGCACCGGGCAGCTGGGAACTGTGGATGTGCTTTGCCCCCTGCAAGCCCGGGAGCATGGAGACCCAGGCACACACAGGCCCGCCACCCATCAGCAACCCCCGCAGGGCAGCTCGGCTTCACCAAAGATCCAGCCCCCAGTGTTAGTTTCCTATCGCTGCAGTAACAAACACACATGCCTATTCCCTGACACGTGTGGAGGTCAGAGTCTGAAATGGGTCGCGGGGCTAACGTCAAGGTGCGGGCGGGGCTGGTTCCTCTGGAGGCTCCGGGGAGAATCCCTTCCTTGCTTTTTTCCAGCTTTTAGAGGCACCTGCATTCCTTGGCTCCTGGTGTCTTCCGTTTCCAAAACCAGCAAGAGCAGGTCAGGTCCCTCTCAGGTTGCTCTCTGACCCTCACGCTCTTGTCTCCCTCCTGCAAGGACCCTCTGATTACACTGGAGTCTCCCAGATAATCCAGGTAACCCCAATTCCATCTGCAACTTTAATTCCCCTTTGCCTGGTGACAACTTATTCACAGGTTCCAGGGATGAGAACATGCATATCTTTGGGGGTGTTATTCTGCCGGCCACACTGATACTCATCCTTTCTCTTCGTACCCAACAGCATTTAAAAAGGACTTAAGAGCAGAGATTTAACTCATCGAAGTTTTTCTAGACTTCTTGGCACCTACAACGTACTCTGCACTTAAGGTTTCCCTCAAAATCTTCAATCAAGTAGGACAGACCTGTTCTGAGCGGGGTTCCACGGGGTGCAGGAGAGAAGGCCAAGCCCATTCTCAGCACCCCTGCCGCCCGGAGGAGGCCATGCACAGGGGTGCGTCCTCCCACAACCTAAGGCGGCTCAGAGAGGTTAAGTCACTGTCCAAGGTCACACAGCCAGTAGGTAGAGACATGGATTCAAGTGTGGGCTGCCCGGCTCCTCCAGTGAGGAGGTGAGACCCGGATGCTGGGTCCCAGGACCAGGAAGGTCTCTTTCAGTTTTTATTGGTACCTGTGCTCTCCATGGACAAAATCGGCGCTCTGCACATTTCCTCTTGTCCCCTGTCAGCTGCATTCCCAGGGCCTTGTCTGTGAAATAGAATCAGAGCACACTTACCTGCAGGAGCTGAAAGGTACAGCAGGACCGTGACGTGATTAACACGTGAAGGAGCCCGCAGGAGGCAGTTAAGCCCAGACCATGGGCCTGGGGCTGAGAGCCATCACCCGACAGGGAAGGTCCGGGCTCCTGGGGGTGGGTTTAGCTTTGCCTGAGGATGCCTGAGCCCTCATCAGGGCTGAAATTCAGGGCGCAGAGCTTTGGGCCCGGCTCCGTCTCACAGGAGATATTTTAGACACTTATATCCCAGCTGCATCCCAATATCCCCAAAATAACCACCAGCAGCCTCTTCTGAAATCACTCCCTGTTATGCTCCCAATCAAGCCTCCACCATCTGACAGCTGGCCTAAAGGGGGAGGCGCGTGGGCTGTGGGAGAGTTTGGAGCCTGGTGGACCTGGGTTCACGTCCAGGATCAGCCTCTGGCCAGCAAATCCCTGGTCACCTCCGAGCCCCATTTTTCTCATCAGCCATGAAAGGGCCCCAGTGGCACTTGGTGGGGTTTGTGAAGATATAATTAAATAAAATATTCAAGACCATGTTCAGGGCTTTGGCACTTGAAGCTCCTGATGAATGGTGTACCGTGAGGGAGGAGGGAAAGCGGGGGTCCCTGAGCCTCAATTCACACTTGAAGACCAGGCCTGGCCCGGCTGCAGAAAGGACCTTCCAGCCATCTGCCAACTCCATCTGGGCATGGGGCTGGCCCCTGGCATGGGACGTCCCTTTCCTTTCCCATCCCCGCACTGGGCTGACTCCAGGACAAACCTCAGCTCTTAAGTCTAGGCTCACCTCTGCAGAGAGCCTCCCTCAACCCCTCCAGATGGGCACCATGTCCCCCCACCCTTTAGATCAGTCAGAGAATCCAGCTTCACAGAAGGGTCTGCTGCGGGAGACAAGGTTTGTGAGGTTCTGGCAGGCTGCTCCCCCACTGCCCCACCCCCGGGCCCTGCCTGCTGTCCTCTGTCCCGCGATGACACTCCCCAGCTCAGTCCCACCCTCTGCACCCCTGGAGTAGATCAAAGCCTGCCTCTGAGGCTCAGCAAAAAGCCTTTCTCTTTACTCCCCAGAATTACTGATGGTGAACAGGGAACCCGAGTCCGCCCAGCCCTGCCTGAGCTCACCTTTTCCCTCACTGGGCCTTGGTTCACCCCATTTGTAAATTAAAAGACTGGAAAAGGAAGGGGCTCTTACCTTGGCTACACATTAGCATCAATGAGGAGCTCAAGAAACAAGAGACCAAACATGATGACTGCACCCTAACCGGGACCAGATCAGAAGCTTTGAATCTTGCACTTCAGGTAGATCTTTTAATCACAGGTAGTTTTACAACATCGTGCATTGGCCATTTGGAAATTATTGCTTCACTGAGCCATGCAGGTTTTCTAAATGTTGATGTATTTTATTATCCAATATCAAGAAGTCATATTTGTTAATATCACCATGAATCTCATCAGAGAAGCCTTTAAGCACTGGGGTGCTGGCAAACTCATGGTAGCAGATGCAAGTGTTATTAAATCCTAATTTTTGTTTGAAGATTCAAAGTTTATCAATAATATTATGCTTAATACTGTCAGTTTTTTTCCTTGAAGTCACAGGCTCACTTCTTTCATTTTTGGGAAAATGTCTGCTGAACACCCAAGTTTGAATATGCCTAGTTTGTCCATCACATTGTTCTTTCAGGTAAAAACCATGTTCATGAAAACAGGGGCTAATTTAGCTTGTAACTCAAGTACCACTGTATTCAGCACGCATCACAGTATTCTGTGTGTGCTTCCCAATTGGTCACACAAAATATTAACACAGTGTGTAGCCAAGGATGGAGATTTAATAAAACTAGTAGTTTTCACTGCTTCACTAAGGAAATTCCTGAGTGAAACTGAGAGTTTTGTTTTACTGTGAATGTTTAGAGGCATAATCTTTTCAACAAATGGTGCTAGGAGAACTGGATATCCACATGCAAAAGAATGAATTTGGACCCTTACCTAAAACCACAGAAAAAATTAACTCAAAATGGATCAAGGACCTAAATATAAGACCTAAAACAACACGAGAAGAAAACATAGGATGAAAGCTACGTAATATTGATTTGGCAGTGATTTTTTTGCATATAACACGAAAAACACAGGCAACAACAACCCAAAAAGGGCAAATTGGAATTTACGAAAATTTTAAAAGTTTGTGCATCGAAGGACAGAGTAAAAAGGAAAACCATAGAATGGGAGAAAATGTTTGGAAATCATATATCTGGTAAGGGACTAATATCAAGGGTATACAGAAAACTCATGAAACTCAACAACACCAACAACAACCTCCATTTAAAAATGGGCAAAGGACTTGAATAGACATTTCTTTAAAGAAGATACACAAATGGTAAATAAGCACATGAAAAGATACTCAACATCACTAATCATTAGGGAAGTACAAATAGCAATTATGAGATATCACCTCACACCCATCAGGACAGCTACTTTCAAGAAAACAGAAAACAACAAGCATTGGAGAGGATGTGGAGAAGCTAGAACGCTTGCACACCACTGGTGAGAATGTAAAACGGCACACCTGCTGTAGAAATATGGCAGTTCCTCAACTCCACTTCCGGGTATATATCCAAAAGAACTGAAAGCAGGGTCTCAAAGACATGTTTGTACACCTATGTTCATAGCAGCATGATTCACGATAGCTAAAGCATGGAAACAACCCAAGAGTTCATTGACAGATGAATGGATAAACAGAATGTGGCATATACATACAATGGACTATTATTCAGCCTTAAAAAGAAGGAAATTCTGCAATCTGCTACAATATGGATGAACCTTGAGGACATTATGATAAATGAAATAAGCCAATCACAAAAAGACAAATATCGTATGATTCCTCTTACATGAGATACTTAGAGTAGTCCAAATCATAGAGACAGAAAGTAGAATGGTGGTTTCCGGGGGCTGGGAGGTGGATGGGGAGTTATCATTTAATGGATATAGAGTTTGTTTTTCAATATGAAAAGAGTTCTGGAGATGGTTGGTAGTGATGTTTACACAACATTATGAATGTATTTGATACCCCTGAACTGTACATTTAAAAACAGTTTAAATGGGAAATTTTATATTCTACACATTTTATGATTTTTTAAAAAATAAAAACAAAAAAAATCATTAGAGAACTAACAAAATAGTGAAAATCAGCAGGCCAGGATCTGTGGGAAAATGGAAACCAAGCCTATTTTTGTGGCTGCTTTTCCCTGGGGCTGAAAGACTAAGCTGTGCTTTACTCCCTCGAGGGTCTGGGATCACAGGAATGGGTCGTGGTGAGCCCCCTCTGGCTTTGGCTGGGACACCAAAGGGCCAAATACCCTAGAATCCAGTAATGGCTTTCTCAGGGGATATAGGTTACATATTATCCTCTCAGCACTTGGAGTTGACTGAAGTGACGCCAGACACCAGTGCTGAACAGCAACAGACAGAAATAACAATAGTCTCTGAAGGAAGACGTCATCCAAGCCTCAACGGATTTCTTAAACAACCTGAAAAGGACAACATCTGCACATGGTAACTATACACAGAAAGAGTCAAGATGACACAAACAAAACCAGAAGAAATGACAGAAAACAGAAGCAGAATCACCAGGACCCTAGATCTTATCAGACAAATACTTTTAAATAACTATGTTTACAATGATCAAGGGGACACGGGACACAATTGGAAATTTCAGCATAGAAGTGGAAACTCCTTTTTTTAAAAATGGAAATTCTAAAACTGAAAAATCCAACTATGAAAATAAGATTAAGTGGATGGGTCTAAGAGCAGATTAGATGCAGGTGAAGAGAGATTTAGTGAATGGAAGATAGATGTCAAAATAAAATATCCAGAATAAAAAAACAGAGGTACAAAAGGATGGCAAATATAGAGAAACAGGTACAAAATAGAAAAAACACAGGGAAAAAATTTCACATACGTGTAATCAGAAGCTCAAAAGAAGATAAGAGAGTGAATTAGTCAGAAAGAAAATTTGAAAAGATAATGGCTGAGAACATTCCAAAGTTGAAGAAAGACAATCAAGCCACAGAAACAAGAAGCCTTACAGAGCCCAAGCAGAAAAAATAAAACAAAATCCCCACCAAGCTATATCACAGCAAAACTGCTTATAACCATAAACAAAGAGGATTTTTTTAATGAGAGAAAAAGACGGATTTTTTTTCAAAGACCCAATATTAAAATAACAGCTGACTTTTCAACAGAAACAATAAAAAACTAAAATATAATGAATGACATCTTAAAAGTGCTAAAAAGAAAATAAATGCCAACCAAGAATGCTACATGCAGTGGAAACAGTCTTCAGAAATTAAGGTTAAGTATGTAAGTGCACAATGCAGTGTTGCTGGCTGCAGGCCCTGTGCTGTTCAGCAGAGCTCTCGAATGAATTCATCCTGCATAACTGCAACTTTACACTGACTGCACACAGCTCCCCAGCTCCCCCTCCCTCCACGCTCTGGTAACCACCATGCTACTCTCTGCTCCTATGGGCTTGACTATTTTCAGTCCCTCATGCGGAATCATGTACCATCTGCCTTCTGCGACTCGCTTATTTCACTTTGCACAGCATCCTCAAGGTTCATCCATGTTTTAGCATTACATGTAATTGCACTAAACTGTCCAACTAAAGATAAAGACTCACATGCCGGATAAGAAGTAATCAAGACACAACAGTACCCACATGGTGTTGAAAAAAGACATTTCTATAGCACATATACTGATACAAAGGTGTATATATATATATATATATATATATATATATATCTATATCAGTATACATATATATATGTATATATACATAGGATATACATATATCCTACCACAGCTGTGAAACCATGTGCATGTTAAAGTGGGCTAGTAGACTGCACATAAATAAGAAAAAATAAAATTAAATAAAAAATTTAATTTAAATAAAAAATAAAAATTAAAAGCAAAATCATCTAAAAATGGAGCATGTTTAGATGTCAATTGTTTTAATTCTTAACTGTTATTCTAATCAGATTATCTAATTTTTCTTGACTTAGTCATTAGTTTCAGGTAGATTTTTTTAATGTGTTAACGTAAAGTTGTTTCTCATTAATTATCATTTGAAATTATTGTAGCTGTTAACAGATTTCTTTTGTAATGGAAAAATACATGTGTATTTTTTACCTCTGTATTTTATCTTGCCATGATAATACTAGCCATAAATTGTCTATTTTATGATTTATTAATTTAAAAAATCACTCTTGGATTTGTCTAAACTGCTATTTTTGTTTTAAAATGAATTAATTTTTTGAATAAATTTCTAAATACTGAAAAAAATAGACTGTAAGTTTTAAAAATGTAGAGATAAAGAGGAACACTTCATGATAAAATTTTCAAAGCACTAGGAAGGTTTAAAAATTCCAAATTTAGGACTTCCCTGGTGGCAGTGGTTAGGAATCCACCTGCCAGTACAGGGGGCACGGGTTCGAGCCCTGGCCCGGGAAGATCCCACATGCTGTGGAGCAACTAAGCCCGTGTGCCACAACTACTGAGCCTGCACTCTAGAGCCTGCGAGCCACAACTACTGAGCTCACGTGCCACAACTACTGAGCCTGTGTGCCTAGAGCTTGTGCTCCGCAACAAGAGAAGCCACCACAATGAGAAGCCCATGCACGGCAACGAAGAGTAGCCCCCGCTCACCGCAACTAGAGAAAGCCCGCCCGCAGCAATGAAGACCCAACGCAGCCAAAAATAAAAAGAAATTTTTTAAAAAAAAAAAACCTTTAAAAAAATTCTAAATTTATGGGCACCTAGTAATAGAACTTCAAGAAACAATAAACAAACATCAACAGAACTACAAGGAGATATAGACAAACCCACAATCCAATGGGGTATTTTAATACATGTCTCAGAAAGTGAAAGAACAGGCAGAAAAATGTCAGTGAAGATAGAAAAAAATTTGAAGAACGTGACTTACAAAATCAAGCCCTGTCTCCAGCAAATGCAGAATAGACTCTATTTTCAAGCACACATGTCAAACACTTACGAAATGTTGGGGCATCAATCAAGTCTCAAATCTTGAAGTAATAAAAAGATATCCAGTCTACTTCATTACGACGATTCTAGAAAATAACGACAAATTTCCCCCAGTAGCAGAGCCTGGGCAGAAGAGGTGGCCACCGTGGACGGGGCAAGAAGAGGTGGGCTAAAGGCTGCCCGTGGCCAGGGTGTCAGTTCAGAATCACTGGGCGCTCGAGACCCGAAGGAGGTCTGCACTCACCCACAAGCTCTTCTCCAATGGGCACTGCCAGAGCCACGGGGGAGGGTCCCCGCAACAACAGGAGCGCATGGGACGATGGACAGACACAGAGAACAAGCTCCAAGCACAGCCCGTGACTCCAAAGCCCCCCACCATCCTCAAGAACAAGGGGAACCCGCTGTTTCTGGAAGAAGGGGAGACGCACATGCTGCTGGAGGAGGGGCAAGAAAACCCTTTGACCCAGATCTTGCATCAACGACAAGCAAAGGTGGGATCCTTGTTTGGCTGTCCTGATGGGAGGGGCTGGAGGAGCAGGATGTCGGGAAGGCTCCAGCCAAGGCTCTCCCGGGCCGGGTGACCCAAGCAGAGGACCCGTGTCGTAATGACAGCCCAGCCTCTGTGGGGTCTGGGTTTAAGTGCCATCTCCAATAGAGGTCCCTTTGAAACAGCCCTTACGGTGACATGGACCTGTCCCCTCACCCAGCACACTAGCGCCCCTACAGTGACATGACACGATCTTGGCCATTTGCCCGTTGCTCATTGACTCTCCGTGGCCTCCGCTGGAACATAAAATGCACAGGACTGTGATGTCCCCTGAAGTCAGCAAAGCAGGCACCTGGGTCAGGCTCTGAAACCACCTGTTGAATGAAGGGCTGGGAAAAGCTACTACTGATTACAGCTAAAGAGCCATTCATGAAGTGCCTACGGCTTGCCAAGCACTGGGCTTGGCCCATAACCCGCACAATGGCCCCACAAGCTGAGCATTTTTATTGGAATTTGGGGATGAAGAAGTGGGCACAGAGAGGCGGAGGCACTGCTCCTGCGGGGAGACGCGAGGCTGGTACTCAGAAACCTCTGACCCAGGACCCACAGGAGCTGTCCAGCCTCCCTGCCTCCAAGAGAGGAACTGGGCTTCACCCTCACCCTACAGAGAGTCACCGAGACCGTGGCCAGGCCAGGCCCTGTGCCCTGAGCTCCGGGAATGAAGGTGGCTCGGGCACCAGCTCCTCTTGACTTGGTTCCAGGCTCTTTCCCCACCTCAGCCACTTGCCAAGGGTCTGCTTCTGAGCAATCGGACAAGGCCCCTCTGTTCCCACCAGAAGCCCCGGCAAGGCAGCCCCAGTACGGCCTTCTCCAGTGGCCTGAGGTGACATGAGCCTTGATCACACAGCTCTCTCCATCAGCAGTAATCAACAATCCCGCCGTGGCATTTAGGACCCAATTAGCGGCCCCGCATTTACAACCCAGATAAACTCCTTTTTAATGAGAATACTTTTCCTTCCATTATTTTATGGGCAGCCGGTTAGAGACGCTTAGTAGAAACCATTTAAAATAGCAATAAGGTGGCTGATGGGGGGACAATGGGGTCTGGGCCCTGAGCATCATTTAATGTTGTAAACTCAGTGGAAAAAGCCAGGGTCTCGATGGGCAGCGTGAGAGTAAAGGCCAACACGCAGCTGCCCAGGGTGTGTGTCTAAGACCAAAGGCGCCAGCAGGGCACAGAGCCCAGGGACGGCAGGGCTGGGGGCAGCGTGGGAGAACAGCTGACACCAAGGTCCAGCTGGGGAGAGAGGCCCCAAGAGGGAAGGAACTGAAAGGCCCAGCTCAGAGTTAAGACCAGGGAGAGGCAGGCAGGAGGAGCAGTGAGGGGCCACAGCTACGGGGGTCCCCTTCTGTGGCAGCAGGGTCCCATGGCAGGGCGCCAGAGTAACAATGCAGGTGATGGTGCTTCCCAACCCTGACACGGTAACCATGACAACGACCCCCTGGAGATGGGATCCAGCACTCTGCAGCCCCACCTCTGCACCCTTCGAGGTGAGGATTATGACGATTTCCATCTTACAAAGGGGGAAACGGAGGCACAGAGAAGCATGAAGTTTTAAATCCACCCCAAAGGCATGTTAAGGGGTAAAGAGTGTCATGAACCTCTAAATCCTGTCCTGCCTTAGCCTCCACCCCACCTTGAGGGCTCCGCCCACACCACCCACACCGGGCAAAGCTGGAAGCCCTGGTCTCAGATTCTGTTTGGTGTTACGTGGAGCTTGTCAGCTGCCAGCTGAGGCAGACTGTCCTACGTCTAGAGCTTAGCTCCTGGCTCCAGACGCCCCCAACCTGGTCCCCTCCCTGCCCAGCCGCAGATGCAGCGCCAAGGACCGAGGCAGAGAAGAGGGCTTACAGAGAGAACACAGGGCCCAGCTCAGGCAGGAAGGGCGCTGAGCCAGCTTGGGCAGGAAGGGCCCTGGGCAGGAAGGGATGGGACTGAGGCCATGACATGGAGCCCAAGGACCACACTCTGGCCCAGCTACCACTTCTCCACTGCCCCCGACATCCTCAGGCCTCAAGAGCACCCGTTAGAAAGCACCACCTGCCCTCTAAGTGCAGCGAGGAGACAGAGCAGGTGAAATGGTCCCCCAGGACATGGGCAGAACACTGCGCTTCCAGAGCTGAGGAAGGCGGAGCCTTGCACACTGTACAGGGGAAGGGAGTGTGTGCAACCCAGGAGCAGTTTACCCCCACGGAGGAGACTGCAGATCAAAGGCAAGATGCAAGTATTTTCAAACATATTTTCAAAGAATCTGGGAACTAGTGCCCCTATGAGCCCTTCTTGATGAAAATCACTCAGATAAAATGCATCTGACCAAGAGATGAAGTCAGAAAAGAAACTAGGAAGGAAGATGCCACAGTGAGGGAGGGAGGGAGGAAAGGAGGGAGGGACCGTGAACATAAATATTTACATATCTACCTACACACATACATCAAAAACTGATCTCCAAGTCCGTATTAACACATAACTAAGACTTTTAAACAACTTAAGGAACACTGCTGCACTAGAATGGCAATGTCATAAACCCTGACAAAATAAAAATAATATAAGCAACAAAACTTGGGCAAGGGGGCAAGGGAGAGCAAAAAAATGTGTAAAAACTAGAATCACAGCATTTTTTTTCTAGCCATGAGTTAGTTCTTACTGTCCAAAATTGAAAAAAAGTGTGTCTTAAAAAATAATGACTCCATGCTTTTAATGGTTTTCATAATTTATTTCCTTATTCTCTGAGAGATCACTGAGGAACTAATATCTCTTGTGGTTAAAAAAAAATGATCTGAAGCTCAGCAAATCTTACCATTTTGTATCAGTTTTTCTTCTGTTAAATGCCAAAGGAGTTAAATTTATGAATTCGTGATTTTGAAAGCATGATTAAATAATGCCATTCTTACGAAAGTGTTTCTACCAATCTACCTTTGCAGATTTTACACCTGCTATAGAGGCTACCACCTACCCATCACGCGTTTGTACCCAAGCCTGAAGAGTTATCTGGAAAGATGTTCACTGGCGGTAGAGCGAATTTTTCGAAGATGAACGTGGTAATGCCTCCCATCCCCAATGCTCTGGGCACGTGACCTTGTTTCTCCCTCTTCAAGAAGCGGTCTCTAATCCCCCTCCTCTTGAACTGAGCTGACCTCAGGGACTCCCTCCTGGTGAAGAGAACACAGTGTGATCCAACGGGGGTCAGAAAGAGGTTTACAGCCTCTGCCATGGTCTCTTGGACCACTCACTCTCCAGGCCCTCCCTTTGGGGCACCCCCTCTGCAGACCAAGCCACCACACTGGGACAGCCTCAGACACTTGGAGAGGTTGGTAGCCTTGGTGAGAGTCCTCACGGCCCAGGCACCAAACGTCTGAGCGAAGGCCCCTCGGGTAGATTCCAGCGCCCAGCCCATCAAGCCACTCCTATCCAATGGCGTCTCCCCAGCTGAGGCCCCAGACGCCATGGAGAAGAGACACACACCCCAGTCCCAATTCCTGACCCACAGAACCCAGGAGCATAACAAGATAGTCCCTGTTTTATGTCACGATGTGTGGGCTGTTTGTACATAATGACAGATAAGATAACGGGAAACGTCGTTAATTGTGTGATTATTTCTGAGTAGTAAGATTTTAGGTCATTTGTTGCTTTCTTCTTTATACAGCTTGAATTTTTTAATGAGTAGCTATCGCTTTTATGAAAACAACAATGCCATGACTTGTTGAAAATGCTCTTTCTGCTACATTATGCTAACCATCAGAGAGCTGATTTCACCTCAAGTGATGTCTGCAAATCTGTGCTTCCATATCATGAGTTTATTTAAAACTGCGTTCAGTGGCATGAGGTTGCCATCTCCCTGGGGGCAGTCTGTCCAGGGCCAAGGAGAGTAGCCCATAGAATCAAACCCTTTGTAGCTACTACTGCCGCTGATGAGGACAAATTACCCAGTTTTGAATGCAAGTGGCCTGATTCTCCAGATAATTGTTTGTGTTTCAAAGCACTTTGTACTGTGCTCAGTTGGACAAATGCTTCATGTCTCTGCCAGTTTGGGTGAAGGGCTTAATTCCCTGAAAAATCAGCTTGGCAGGCTGGTGTATGTCAATGCCCTTCTCAGGAAAAGCTGTCCTTGCTTCTGTTATTCAAGAACTGCTCTGTCACTCAGCACCAGAATATCATCCTAATTAAAAACCTCTCTGCTCCAAATAGCTCCCTTTACTTAAGGCTGTTTCTTTCCCTAATCACAGAAAAGCTGTTCCAAAGTCACTTTTTTTATATAAGACCCATATGTCTGCACTCTAGCCCGTTAATGGGACCAACCCAAGAACAAAACAGAAAGAAAACGTTTAATGGCATGTAACTGCAAGTTCTCAGAGGGAAGAAAAACACCATCAAAGTATGTTTACCAATATGTTTATGAATGGGTCAGGTGCATTAAAGAGATGCATGATAATCGTCGGGAAATTTGATAAATGAGTTGAAAATAAAGGAACCAAATGTAAATGGACTTGTTTGATGTTTCAAGGCATTTTTCTGCAGGTTGGAAAAATTGTCTGCAGCAGAAAGCACCAAGGCTGAAATCTAGGGTAGTGTATTGCCGGAAAGCCTGGGCTATGGAGTCAGACAGGCTCAGTTCATCCAGACAGCACCTCCTCCAGGCTGCATGACCTTGGGCAGGTTACGTACCATCTGTGCCAAGGGATCAAATCCTGGGGCTCTGCTGATGCTTGCATGAGACAATCTATGTAAAGCACTGAGCAGGGAGCCTGGTTCAACAGCAACAATGACTGTTAGCTCATGTCATCTGACCCACCTCCACGGTCAACCAGCGATGACGCAGTTCCCGTCACTGAGAGACACCTAACCAGTGGTGGGCTGGAGCCAGCTTGCACAGCCCAAGGTGAGAAGTATCCTTCCCAACTCAGCATCCAGTGGCACCTCGTGGGTAGCCTGCAATGGGTCAGAGTGGAGTATCTACACCATGGAAATTGGCAAACCTCATAAATCCAGGCTCTTTTTCCCATAGAGTGGCCATTAAATACTTACCAGCACACCCTGGGCCCAACAGAAGAGAGATGAACAGGAACAATTTAGGGGACCCTGAAGAATCGGATGGGGGTGGGGGAGACTTGTGCATCCGACCACGTGGCCCTGAAGAGTTATCCCCTCCCTCTTCAAACATGGCGGATGCCGCATAGCGCTGGGGACGGAGCTTGGGCTATAGTGTCAGAGCTGGATTTGAACTCACCCATTTTAGAGATGGCAAATCCGAGGCTCCCGTTGGGACTGGGACCTGCTCGGGATACGAGAATTAATAAATTAATTCAAATTGGTAAGTGGCAGAGCCAGGAATGGAGCTCAGCCTCTCTTTTACTCATGGTCTGCCTCTTTCACTCATCAAGCAGCCCCTCTTGTCTGTCCCTGCTGGACCCAGAAGGCAACTGAGAGACCCTGAAGACGTCTGAACAGCGAAGGGGCCCAGTGAGTGGTGTGCAGGCTGTAGGGACTTGGTTGGGCTTCTGGTCCTGAGATTTGTGCTTTTCCACGAGAACTACAAGAACCAAACCAAACAAATGCTGGAAGCCCCAGATGAACCCATGTCGTTGAACCCCACTGGAAAACAGTTTAAAAAGAAAAAAAGCTTCCATTGATTTCCGTATTCATTTGCACAAGCTGCAGAGCTTGATTCTTTTATTTTTATCAGGGAACAAGTTGAAACAGCCCTCCAAATTAAGGAAATAACTTTATGAACTCAAGTTTTATGTTTTCTTATTTTAGAAATATTCATTGTCTCGCTATGTGTCTCCTATGGACTTATATAAAAGCATTTTTCTCTCTCTTTATCAATTTTTAATGATTTTTCTTTCCTTCTACTTACAACAAAGCCATCCTTTCAAATTAATTAAGTTTTCATTAAAATGTATTATTGTAATGTCCCAGGTACTGAATAGTGATTTTGTTTCCAGGAGAATAAGCCTGCAAGAAAAACACTATAAACTTTGCAAGTTGACAATTTTAACCCAGTTCCTTCCTCCAGCATCTGACACAGGGAATTTGCACACAGTAGGTTCCAAATAAATGCTTGGGAGAAGAACGAATAGAGGTTGTAATTATTAGTGTCATTAAGAAAGAGAGTACATTTACAGAGGGTTTTCAAAAGCGTACAGCTATTTTGCATACGCTATTTCACTTTGTTCCAACCATCCTCTGATGTAGACCCGAACATATCCTTTTTTTAGTGTTTAATGAGAAAACCAAGACCCAGAATGTGAAGCCATTCACCAAAGGACACACAGTATAAGGCAGAGTTGCCACTTGAACTTGGGTCTTTCCAAATCCAAATGCACTTGAGGGTGAGGTTGAAGGAGGGTGGGGTCTTGGTACCAGGAGAAGTGAGGCACCTCCTCGGTCAGGCTCCCCTCATTATTACTTCCAGACCACGTTAGCTTTCAATTTGGGGCATGGCTATTTTCTTTTCAAGACTAACAAGCTTGATTCAAAATCAGAGTCAGTTTCATGTTTTTAGAATATCAAGGAGCTTAGAAAATGTGAACACTGGAGGAAAAACAATTCCCAAGTTATTTAGAAAGGCGGAAATTGACCTTGATTTTGAGGGCCATTAAACCTTCTGCTATTCGCTCGTTTTTAGTAATGCTGTATTTGCTGTACCGATGGGGGGCCAGGTACCATGATGGGAATGGAGACTTGAGTGAAACCTCCAAGTGTTTTCGGACGCTTGGTGTCACAGTGGGAGAAAAAAAATGGAAAACACTAATCTGGATGATTGAAGGGAATTACAGATGTTCTTGACTTGGCATCTTGCAGACTTGGTCTTGAACCATCTTGGGTGAAAACTCTGAGTCCTAGGGGCATTTATGTGGCCAGCAAGCCAGCCGTTTCACCAGTAAGATGGACAGAGGAAGCCAATCTGGGTTCTTTGGTACAAAAATTACATAATTTCCTCGTTTGTTCATTACTGAATTGTATGCTCTCCTTGCTCTGGGTACCTGTCTTCATTTCCACTTGATTCTCCTCTCCAGGCAGAGTGGACACACACAACCCCCCATCCCATCCTGTTCCCTGAGCCGAACATTCCTGCCGACGGCTCTGTCTGGGGGACCCTTACAGTCCCACCAGCAGGATAAAGGGTCACCTCTACCCAACCAGCCCGGAGGTGAAACACTCCAGGAAACAACTTGGAGCTGGCAAAGCTGCCTGCTGCGCTGGCCGGCCTGCCCCTAGCCCTTTGCTTGTGCCACACCCTCCAACTGGAGCTCAGAGCAGCATGGTCGGGGGTGGGGTGCTGCGACAGACAGACCACGCTCCTTGGACCCGGCAGCTGTGGGTTCAGATCCTGCTGGGGTGTCACACATTGTCACACTTTGGGCACAATTTGTTCTCTGGTAACACCCGTAAGATGCCACCCTGAGTAACGCAGTGAAGGGGCATCCATGTCGGAGGAACCCTTGAACGTGTGTGCCAGCTCCTAGGACCCCTCGGATGTCAGCTGGTCCACACCGGTGGGACAAAGGCAGTCGTTTTGTAAATGCAACACTACCCTGATGGGACTGGGGTGGGCCCCTGACCCTTCCCTGGGAATGCGGATTTGAGCCCAAGAACAATCCCTGTCTTCCAGGGGCTGGACTTGTACCATCAGGTCGGCGGCTGCAAGAAGCCAGAGGAGCAGGGACACAATTGCAGAAAGAGGAGGACGAAAGCAGACGTGCACACGAGGAGCAGGAAGAAAGTGGGGAGAGACACGGATGCTTCTCCGCATCTGACCCTGGTCCGACCCAGACCTGACCCTGATCTGACCCTGGTCCGACCCAGACATGACCCTGATCTGACCCTGGTCTGACCCTTCCGCCTTTCCAAGGTCCAGTCCACGCTCCTCCCTGCATCACACGAGATACTCAAGAATCCCCATAACCAGCTCCTGTTTCTCGCTTATGGTGACCCGAGTTTGCTTCTGTTATTTGCAAGCACATGGCTTGAATTAATGCCATAAAGAAGGTCGCCAGGGGAGCTCTCATCTCATGATTGGGGCTCAGTAAACATCACCTCCTTTCTCCCCACCATCCACTGGAATCAGACCCATCCAGCAAATGACCTCTCAGCCCTAAAGGAAACCATCACCCCTCGACCTCTGCAGAGAGTGGGGGCCCAGAGCCCATGTGGAGCCCTACTAAGCTACCAGAGAAACCAAACAGTCACTGGAGGCAGCTCCAGGACCCTTGTAAATGTGTGCATTTTGCCCGGAGGGAGACTGCACCTGCGCAGGGTGAGCAGGGGAGGCGAGAGGGGAGCCTGGGCATCAGGCCAGGGGCTCAGGTGGCCGCCACCTTCCTGAGCTGCAGGACTCTTGGCAGAGCCCTCCTCCCTGCCGCTGCTGCTGCCCCAGGACATGGACAGCCCTCGGCACCAGCCCAGCCTCCTCTGTGCTCCAGGCTCCAGCCTGTGCTGGCCCGCCGCGCCCAGAGTGGCCAGGTCAGGAGGACCAGACGCCACAGGCCAAGGTCAGAGCCCGGGACCCTGGCCCCTCCCCATATGGTGCTGAGTGTCAAGACTCTGCCCACCTTTTGAAGCAATGGCTCATTGGCTGGGATGAAACCCACAGAATTTATGCTCCTTGATTCCTGGTGACATTATTTAAATTGCCTCTGATTTATCACTAACTCAATATGCATTGTCATTTTTAAGTAATTACAGAAAATATTGTAATCTAAGTGCTATTACATCAGGAGCACAGCTCCAAATAAATACTGCCTCTGCCTTCAGTCAACTCAGTAATGTGAATCGATATCTTTTTTTCTAACATGAATGTGGTGAGTGGTCCTGGAAGCCCCTTTGCTGGGCCTGGGACATAAATCCTCCTTCGCTAGAGAACGAGGGCCGGCAGCAGCCCGTCCTCCTTCACACACTTCTGTAGGCATGTGTCTTCCCCAGGTCCTGCAGGTCATCCTTTGGGCCTGCAGGGGTGCAGGATTCTGCAGGACTTGTTCAGCCACAGTCCCTGCCTGAGATACATAAAGTCCACTCTCTCCCAGGCACTTTCAGCAAACATTTCATTTATGTAAGTATATCACATGACCAGACATGTGCTAGGTCCAAGGAGGGATACCAAGAAAGAAGATGTGACCCCTGCTCAGGCAATGTTCTGAGTCTCATCTGAAGAGTCTGACGCAGGTGTTTAAATTATGAGATGGTTTGAGTTGTGTTTCTGCTTGGCTTCTTATTGGCTGGTGGCCCTGGGACAGACCTAACCTCTCTGAGCCTCAGGTTACCCTTGTAAAACAGGATGAATATCTGCCCCATCTGCTGCCCATGGCAACTGGTTGAAAGGATACTTGAGTTGATGGAAAAGAAAGCATTTTCAGGTTGCAAAGCGCTGCACAAGAATGAGGAACTGACGTTATAACAGAAGGACAGTGACTTACAGAAAGTAAAGTAGTAAATCCATTAAGGCTCAGAGAAGAGAGAAGAACCTCTTCATAGAAATACACGCCATTCCACTAACCTTCTTGTACGTGAAAGCAGAACTCATAAAAGTACTTAATATAAACAGTAATCAATAAAATAGGATCCATTTCCATAAAATGATCATTAAAAGAAGGAAAGAGAAAATAGGACAGAGGTTGGTTCAAAGTCGGTGTCCAAAAATACTTGTTACTTGAACAAAAGAGAAGAGAGACGTAAAGAGGAGAGAATCCGTGGGCCCAGCAAGAAGCTGATGGTGAGAAACAGGAAGAACCAGAGAGAGATGCACCTCGAGGGAGAGAGGCCCCCCAGGACCTGGGGTGGGGTTGGGGGGTGCTCCAGGGTGAGGGACAAACACAAAAGCAGAAAAATGGGGTGTGGGGGGGAAAAGCCAAAACCTCCTCTCACCCTCAACACAGAAATGTCCTAACTGATAACAAAATCGATCATCAGAACATGAAGCAACTCCAGATGAAGCTAATTGCAGGGAACAATTAGTCTATGACTGAAAGAATTATGTTTAGAATGCTTAAAGAAATAGCAGAAGGAAATGAGGGAGAATGCTTAAAAGTACAAGAAACTATAGAAAAATGAAAAAGGCATCTAAGTAATAATGACAGGCATTTAAAAAAAAACAATTAGAAAACTAGGGAAAAAATTTAACGTTCTTGAAATAATATATGCTATAAAAGGAACACATTTGGGCTTCCCTGGTGGCGCAGTGATTGAGAGTCTGCCTGCTGGTGCAGGGGACATGGGTTCGAGCCCTGGTCTGGGAGGATCCCACATGCTGCGGAGCAACTGGGCCCGTGAGCCACAATTACTGAGCCTGCGCGTCTGGAGCCTGTGCTCCACAACAAGAGAGGCCGCGATAGTGAGAGGCCTGCGCATCACGATGAAGAGTGGCCCCCGCTTGCCACAACTAGAGGAAGCCCTCGCACGGAAACAAAGACCCAACACAGCCAAAAAATAAATAAATACAATTTAAAAAAAAAAAAAAAAAGGAACACATTTTAGGCAGAACGCAGTTAAAGAGAGAATTAGTGAATTGGAGAGGACATTGAGGAACTCACCTTGAATGCCACCTAGAGAGACGTGATTTATGTAGATATACAGATGTGGGCATGCATGTGCGCATGCACACACGCACACACACACACACACACACACGGTGTGCTTCATCAGTTCCTTGTGCATTGTTTCATCCTTTAACATTTCTGAAATTAGAATACCTGTGACAGCTGAAAGTCACTTATGACCACTCTTAGTCTAGATTGGAAACAACTCCCAGGGAGAAGTTGCATTTGCCCTGCCAGGCACCTGAGAGTACTACTGACCCATGACCACTTGAGGTTAAAATGTATGGTTAAGATTTGATTTCAAACTATAAACCTGAGTATGTAGACTTGGTTTAAAATTTCAGAGGAGAGAGCAGTTTTCCTTGCTCCCTCTTTCCACACAGTGGGTTTCTTTCTCATTTACAGCAAGGCTGCAGCCCTTTGGGGTCCCAGGTTTATGCAGGGGGCTCCAATCAGACCCCTTACCTTTGGCATGTTTCTTTCTTAGTGACACATGAAAAAAAATGGCTCCTCCTTCTAAGGAGAATGCCAAGGGCAGGGATGTACACCTGGGATGTTGCTGGTCCCAAGACAGGCATCACTCCAGGAGGTCCATGCTGATGCTGTGTCAAACATTAGCTTTGAATCTCACTGTGACATATGGGCACCCTCCAAAGAAGGAGGAAACAAGCAGCCTGATATCTCTTAGAACCCCACATAAATAAATTTATGAAAGTCAACATCAAGGGAAGAAGTAAGACTGCATTTTGCAATTGTTTCATCCAAAAGTGTTGACCAACTTCTCTGAAGATTTGTCAAGACCCCTTCCACAGAAGTCTCTACAGCAGCCCCTAAATGGTACAGAATCCTTCACAGGTCTCCTGAGTCTGATGACTTGTCCCAAAGACCTTTCCTCACCCTGCTCCTTTGCCCACCTCTTCCACAACCAGGATATAGTAATCACCTCCACCCTCATCCACCCCTCTTCTCAGTTGACTTGGAGCTTCAAGTCTCTACCTCATTTGGGAAGGAACTGGCCTTGAGTTTTATTAAGAATTTTAGTCTGCATTTTTCCAACAAGTTTATTTATTTCTGTGTGTGATTTGCCATGCTGTGTGACAAACATAATGTTTGCGGAACAGCATATAAACGAGACATATTACCGCCTGCAAAGCAGTGGTTTGTCAACAACCATAGCAAGCGTTGGTGATCTGGAAGCGATGCTTAAACATTTTATATCCTAATATGCTAGGTTTTTAGTTTTATATAGGTACATTTCCAGGTTTTAGATACAGTCTAGGAAATTGGTTGAGAGTTTGGGATGGATATATAATACATTATAAATTTTCCCCTTTTTTAATAGTGGGAAATAAACTCTTGGTTAATACATTTACATAGAATTGATTTTCAGTGGTTCACGGGTGACTGACAGGAGAAAGAGAAGCATGTATTAAGTACCTGCATTTCCCTAGAAAAAAATGTACAGTTAAATATTAATATTAAAAAATGTAAAGAAAAACCACTAAAATCATATAATTAAAATATATAACACCCAAACCAACAAAGAAAAAACAAATTTAGATAGTACTATTAATCCTATAGAAGGCAAAAATGAAAAAGAACTGAAAAGGATTTAAAAAAATAAAATAAAATAATCTGGATATAACTCTAAACATATAAGGAATCTCAATATATGCAAAAGGATTAAAATCATGGAGTAAAAGTTCCAAAATACGATACTGGATTTTTAAACATAGCTAATTACTGACTACAAGAAACATATCTGAAAGCAAACCACACAGAGAAGCTGAAAATAAAGTGATGGAAATATACATACATGAAAAATACTACATAAAAGAAAGGGATGTAGCAAGAGAGAGGGAATATAATTTAAGCCAAAAAGGTTTAATAGGGATTAAAAAGGAACATCACATAGTAAAAAGAATAAATAATAAAAACCATGAACTTGTAGGCGAATTTTCCAAATCTACAGTTATTATGAGAGATTAACTTATAAGGAATTAATACATAAAACAAATAAAGGTTAATAAGGATTTGAAATTAATAGGAAATGGCATAGGAACTAGCATAGCCAAATCAACTGTGGGGAAAAAAAGAACAAAGTTGAAGGATTCTCACTGATTTCAAGACACACTATAAAGCTACAGTAATCAAGAAAATGTGGTATTGGCAAAAGGATAGACATATAGGTCAATGGAACAGAGCAGAGTCCAAAAACAGACCCACATGAATATGGTGAATTGATTTCTGACAAAGATGCAAAGGCAATTCAAGGGATAAAGGAGAGCCTTTCCCACAATTGTACATCCATATGCCAGAGGAGAGAGAGAGACAAAGAGAGAGGATTTGACCCATACCGGCACCTCTTACAAAATCTAACTCAGAAAGGATCAAAGACTTACACGTAAAATGTAAGCTATAAACCTTCTCAAAGAAAGCAGAGGAGAAAATCTTTGTGAGCTAAGGTTAGGCAAAAAAATTTTAGATACAAACACCAAGAGTATGATCCATAACAGAAAAAAAAATATGTAAATGAGACTTTGCAAAAATTAAAAACTTTTGATCTAGGCAAGACACAGTTAGGAGAATGAAAAGACAAGCCACAGACTTGGAGAAAATATTTGCACATCACATATCCTACAAAAGACTTGTATCTGCAATATATGAACCATAAAAATTCAGCAATAAGAAAACAACACTCCAAATTTTTAAAAAGGCAAAAAGTTTTGAGCAGACATTCCACCAAAGAAGATATCTGGGTTGCAAATGAGCACACAAAAAGGTGCTCAACATCATTGATCATTAGGGAAACACAAACAAAAGCCACAAGGAGATACCACTTCAACCCACTAGAATTGTTAAAACTAGACCAAATCAACAACAACAACAAAAACTGCAATGTGAGGGGGCAGTTAGGTGGCAGAAGGAGCAACTGAATTTCTCACTCACTGCTGGTGGGAATGCCAAACGGTACAGCCCCTATGGAAAAGAGGAGCTTTCTTCTAAAAAGGCCGTTTCTTGTAAAGTGCAACATACAGTTTCAAATGACCCAGCAACCACATTCCTTGGTGTAAGAAGAAATGACAACTTAGAGTCACACAAAAATCTGAATGTAAGAATATATGGCAGCCCCAAACTGGAAACAACCCAAATGTCCTTCAACAAAGAGACAAAGACAAGTTCTTTGACCTGGTCAAGACTCAGAAACCTACGCCAAACTTGAGAATTCATTTCAATGGAGTCATCAACTATTTGTACAAAGAAATACACTCAGAAACACACAGTAACCAGTTCTTGACTAATGCCAACAAATGGGTGACAGAACCACATTCTGCTAAGTAAAAGGGGTCTGACTCATGAGGCTATGTGTATCATTCCATTTCTATGACATTCTGAAAAAGCAGTCTAGGAATGGGGAACAGGTCCGGTGTGGTCAGGGCTGGGGGGAACGGAGAGGAATTGATCACAAATCAGCAGCATAGGGGCACTTGGGGCTATTGCTACCCTTCTACGTCTCCACTGTAATGTTTAAGTGACTATGCCTTTGTCAAAATGCATTGTTCTATGCAATAAAATTTAATTTTACCATATATAAAATTTTATTTTAAAAACATAAGGAAATATATCCATCTCGGACACCCAAGCTGGACAAGATAGTATAAGAAGAGAAAATTATAAAGCTATCTCACACGGAAATACAAAAAAAAAAATACCAGCAATTCATAGGTAGCACTGTATATCATTACCAAGCATGATCATGGGAATTCTGAAGCAGCTCACCATAAGGAAATCTATTATTGGGATACCCCAAAATAACAGAATGAAGAAAAACAAATACAATCACCTAAATAGATACCGAAATAGCATGTGATAAAATTCAGTGCCCATTCAGGACAAAAATGCTTAGCAAAGAATACACGGCATCTTCTTTAAGGTGATCCAGACTTTCAGAAAACCTACCGCAAACTGTAGAAACCATTTCATTACAGGCAGCAGCCAGACAAGGGTGCCCTTTCTCACTGCTTCTCTCCTGTCTTGCCTAAGTGTCTTGACAAGCAAGAAAAACAAAAAACAAACCAAAACACAGGAAACTAATCAAATATAAACATTAAATTAGGAAGGAAGGAACAAAATCTTCATAACTTAGGAACCATATCATTTCATGTTTTATATAACAGCTTTGCTGAGACAATTCATAAATCCTGCATTCACTTAGGACATTTCATCATGACAAAAAAGAAACCCAGCACCCACCACCAGTCACTCCCATTTACCCCAACTTCTCCCCCTCCCATCCCTGTCCTAGGCAATTCTAACCTACTTTCTCTCTATATAGATTTGCCTATTCTGGACATCTCATTGAAATAGAAATATACAATATGTGGCCTTTCGTGTCTGACTTCTTTCCCTGAGCATCATGTTTTCGAGGTTCCTCATGCTGTAGTATGACAGTACATCATTTCTTTCTATTGCCAAACAATATTCCATTTTATGAACATACTACGTTTGATTTATCCATTCATCAGTTAATGAACACTGAGGTTTTTTCCACTTTGGGGCTGTTATGAATAATGCTGCTCTCAGCGTTTGTGTATAAGCTGCTGTGTGGGCACTTGTTTTCCTTGATCTCGGGGATACAGCAAGCCGTGGAATTGCTGGGTCATATGGCAGTTGTGTTTATCCTCTGAGAACATGCCTCTCTTAGCTCAGGCTGCTTTAACCAAAGACCACGGACTGGGGGGGTGCTTAAACAACAGAAATTATTTCTCACAGTTCTGCAGGCTGAGAAGTCCCAGATCAGGGTGGGGCTCTGGTGAGAGCCCTCTGCCCAGTTTGCAGATGGCCACCTTCTCACTGTGTCCCCACAGGTAGAGAAAGTAAGCGTGTTTCACCTGTCATTTCTTACAAGGGCTCTCATCTCCTCGTGAGGGCTCCACCCTCATGACCTACTTTCCTCCCAAAGCCCCACCTCCAAATACCCTCACCTCAGGGATTAGGGCTTCAAGGTATGAATGGGGAGGGGATACAAACATTTAGTTCACAACACTGACAGCCTGTGTGCTAAGGAAGCTGTTCCATTTTGTAATTCCACCAGCAGTGCATGAGGATTCCAATTTCTCCACATTATCTCCAGCATTTGAAATTATCTATCTTTTTTTATTAAAGCCATTCTAATGGGTTTGAAGCAGTAACTCATTGTGATTTTGACTTGTATTTTTCTGATGACAATGATACTGAGCAGCTTTTCATGCACTGATTGGCCAGTTGTTTATCTTCTTTGGAGAAAGGTCTATTCAAATCCTTACCCATTTTTAATTGGGCTATTTATCTTTTTACTACTGAGTTAAAAGTTCTTTATATGTTCTAGATACAAGTCTCTTCTATGATTTGCAAATATTTTTTCTCATTCTGTAGATTGCCTTTTTCCCTTTCTTGGTGGTGTTCTGTGCAGAACAAAAGTTTTTAATTTTGATGAAGTCCAACTAATCTTTTTTTTCTGCTTTTTGTTTTTTGGTTTTTGGCTTTTTTGCTTATGGTTTTTTTTTGTTTTGTTTTGTTTTTTATGGCTGTGTTGGGTCTTCGTTTCTGTGCTAGGGCTTTCTCTAGTTGTGGCGAGCGGGGGCCACTCTTCATCGCGGTGCGGGGGCCTCTCACTATCGTGGCCTCTCTTGTTGCGGAGCACAGGCTCCAGATGCGCAGGCTCAGTAGCTGTGGCTCACGGGCCTAGTTGCTCCGCGGCATGTGGGATCTTCCCAGACCAGGGCTCGAACCCGTGTCCCCTGCATTGGCAGGCAGATTCTCTACCACTGCGCCACCAGGGAAGCCCTTTGCTTATGTTTTGATGTAGTATCTAAGAAACCACTGCCTCTCTAGTCCAAGGTCATGAAGTATACACCCACATTTTTTCCTAATAGCTTCATAGTTTTAGCTCTTACATTTAAGAGCTAATTTTTGTCTATGTTACATGTTGAGTTAATTTTTGGTGTAACTTCATACTTTCATGCCTGGAAATCCAGGTGTCTCAACACCAATCATTGAAAAAGTTATTCATCTCCCCCATTGAATTGTCTTGGCACTCTATTCAGAAATCAACTGGCCGTAGATACATGGGTTTATTTCTGGACTCTCAAATCTATTCCACAGACCTACCTGTCTATCCCTATGCCAGTACCCCACTGTCTTGATTATGGTAGCAGATCAGTAAGTTTCAAAATTGTAGAAAGTGAGTCCTCCAACTTTGTTATTCTTTTTCAAGATAGTTTTGGCTATTCTAGATCCCCTGATTTTGTGTGTGAGTTTTAGGGTCAGCTGGGCTATAGCTACAAGAAAGGCAATAGAGAGTATTTTGGGAATTGCGTTGAGCATTTAGATCTATTTTGGGAGTATGGCCATCTTAACAATATTAATGCTTCCAAACCATGAACATGGGGTTTCTTTCCAGTTATTAGGTCTTCTTCACTTTTTGCAAAACAGTGTTTTGCAGTTAGCAGGCTATGCATTTTGCGCTTATTTGTTAAAATTATTTTTAAATATTTTATTATTTTGATGCTATTTTAACTGAAATTACTTTCTTAGTTTCATTTCTGAATTGTTCTTTGCAAGAGTATAGAAATAAAATGGATTTTATATATTGACTTTGCATCCTGAATCTTGGTGAACACGCTTATTAGTTTAACGGCTTGTGGGGGACTTCTTATGGTTTTCTATATACAAGTTTACATCATCTGCAAATAGAAATAGTTCAAATTCTTTCTTTCCAATCTGTACGCATTTTATTTATTTGTTCTGCCAAGAACTTCCAGGACAATATTGAAGATATCTGTTAAGAGCAGACATCCTTTTCTTGTTCCTAAACTTAGGAGGAAAGCATTCCATCTTTCACTATTAACTATGATGCCAGCTGTGGCTTTTCCCCAGACGCCTTTTATCAGGTCGAGGAATTCCTCTTCTTATCCTAGTTTGTTGAGGTTTTTTTAAAATTATGCAAGAGTGTTGAATATTGTCAAAGGCCTTTCTTGTGTCTATCGAGATGACCATGTCGTTTTTGCTTTTTATCTTTTATGCTACTGACATAGCATATTATATTATTTGATTTTCAAATGTTAAACCAGCCTTTCACTTTTGGGACAAATCCCATTTGGCCATGTTCTCTACTTTTTATGTGTTGCTAAACTTGTTTCCTAGTATTTGTTAGAATTTCTGTGTCTATATTTGGAATATATATTAGTCCGTAGTTTATTTTTCTTTTGATGTCTTTGTCTGGTTTTGGTGTCAGGGTAAAACTGGCTTCATAAAATAAGTTGGAATGTACTCCCTCCTCTTTTATTTCTTGGAGGAGCCTGATTAACATAAAACCTCACACTAAAAGCCTAATTACCTCAGCTTCTCTGGCCTGATATATTAGGTCTGGATGTGAACAAAAACAACATCAAAAAGTCATGCTAAAAGGTAAGAAAAAACACAAAACAAGACTCAGATATGCCAGAGACTTTTGAATAATCAGATCAAGAATTTAAAATACCTATGATTAATAGGTTAAGGACGCTAATGGAAAAAGTAGACCACATGCAAGATCATATGGGTACTCTAAGCAGAGAGATGGAAACTCTAAGAATGAATCAAAGGGAAATGTTAGAAATCACATGCACTGCAACAGAAATGAAGAATATCTCATCAGTAGGCTGAACACAACTGAGGAAAGAGTCAATAAGCTTGAAGATAAGTAAATGGAAACTTGTCAAACTGAAATGTAAAGGAAAAAAAAAGAATGAAAAGAAGGACAGAGCACCCAGGAAGTGTGGGACCATATCAAAAAGTGCAAGATACATGTAATAGGAATATCAAAAGGAGAAGAAAGAAGGAAGCAGAAGAAATATTTGAAGTAACAATGGCTGAGGATTTTCCAAAATTGACAGACATCAAACCACAGATCCAGGAATCTCAGGGAACACCAAGCAGGATAAGTAGCACAAAATCTACACCGAGGCATATCATATTTAAAATACAAAACAAACAAACAAACAAAAAACAAAGAGAAAATTTAGAAATAAGCCAGAGAATAAATACACCTTACCTTTAGAAGAACACAAATAAGAATTACATTGAACCTCTCATCAGAAACCATGCAAGCAAGAAGGGAGTGAAGTGAAATATTTAAAGTGTTAAAAGAAAAAACATTAAACTAGAATTCTGTGCAGAGAAATTATCCTTCAAAAGTGAAGGAAAAATAAAGACTTTTTCAGACAAACAAAAGCTTAGAGAAATTGTTGCCAGTAGACCCACCTTGCATGAAATATAAAAAGAAGCTCTTTGCAGAGAAAGAAAATGATATGGGCCATATACTCAGATCAAGAGAAAGAAAGAAAAAGCTTCAGAGAAGGAATAAACAAAGTTAAAATAAAATCTTTTATTTTTCTTAATCTTACCTGATCTAATAAATAACTGTTCAAAGTGATAACAGAAACAATGTGTTGGGAGATGATTGCATATGGATAAGTGAAATGCATGACAGCAATTATATTACAGATAAGGGGGAGTAATTGGGAATATTCTGTTAAAAGTTACCTGAATTACCCATGAAGTGATTTAGTGTTATTGAGAGTAGACTTAGATTAGTTGTAAGAGTGTATTGCAAACTCCAGGACAACCACCTCAAAGTTTTAAAAAGGAAGTATAATTGCTATACCAATAGAGGAGAGAAAATAGAATCACATAAAATGCTCAATTAAAACTGCAGAAAATGGAGGGGGGGATCAACGAAGTACAAGTGCAACTAATTGAAAACAAACATGGTAGATATTAATCCAACCGTTGTCACTAATCACTTCAAATGTGAATGATTTAAGTATACCAATTAAAAGACAGACTTTCAGAGTATTAAAAAAAAGACCAAACTATGTTGTCTACAAGAAATTAACTAAATATAAAGACACAGATAGATTATAAGAGATGGGAAAATATATTTCATGCTAACATTAATCAAAAGAAAGCTGGAGAAACTGTATTAATTTCAGACAAAGCAGACTTCAGAACAAGGAAAATATCAGGGATAAAGAGGGGCATTACATAATGACAAAGCAGTCAGTTTTCCAAGAAAACATAACAAGGACTAACATGTATGCATCTAACAACAAAGCTTCAAAATATGTGAAGCAAAAGTTGATAGAATTGATAAAAAGAAACAGATAAATTCACTATTATAGTTGGAGAATTCAACACCTGCCATCAGTAATGGACAGATCCAGCAGGCAGAAAATCAGTAAGATATAGTTGAACTGAACAGCTCCATCAATCAACTGGATCTAATTGACGTTTATTGAATAGGTCATCCAACACAGCAGAATACACATTCTATTCAATCTCACATGAAATACTCACCAAGATAGATCCCATGCTGGTCCATAAAACACACCTTAAGAAATTTAAAAGAAGAGAAATCATATAAAGTATGCTCTCAGACCAAAATGGAATCAAATTAGAAATCAATAAGAGAAAGACAGCTGAAAAAAAATCTCAAAATATTTGGAGATTAAATAACTTTTATACAACACCTGAGTCTTCTTCATAAAAGAAGTCTCAAGAGAAATCTTAAAATATTTTGAACTAAATGTAGATAAAAATACAACTTATCAAACTTTGTGGGATATAATGAAAACAGTTGTTAGAAATTTACGGCATTGAATGCATATTAGAAAAGAAGAAAAATCTAAAATCAATAATCTAAGCTTCCACCTAAGGAAACTAAAGAATGAAAACCCATATAAACCTAAGACAAGGAAAAGAAAATAATAAAATTTAGAGCAGCTATCACTGAAATTGGAAATAAGAAAGCAATAGAAAAAGTCAATGAAATCAAAAACTGATTCTTTGAAAAGATCTTTAAAATTGATGAACCTCTAACCAAGCTAACAAAGAAAAAAGAGAAGACACAAATTATTAATGTCTATAATGAAAGAGGAGTCATCACTACTGATCCCATTGACATAAGATAATAAAGGAATATTACAAACAGCTCC
Source organism: Balaenoptera acutorostrata (assembly GCF_949987535.1). Taxonomy (NCBI): domain Eukaryota; kingdom Metazoa; phylum Chordata; class Mammalia; order Artiodactyla; family Balaenopteridae; genus Balaenoptera; species Balaenoptera acutorostrata. The sequence continues at coordinate 2,838,320 of NC_080074.1, forward strand.
ATGCCCACAGATTTGATAACATAGATGAAACAGGCCAATTTCTTCAAAGACAAAAGCCACCAAAACTCACACAGGAGGAAATAGACAATCTGAATGTAATCTATTAAAATAAAATGAATCAGTAGTTAATAATATTCCAAAAAAGAAAGCACCAGGCCCAGATGGTTTCACTGGTAAATTTTATCAAACATATAAGCAAGAAATGATACCAATCCTCTCCAACTTCTTACAGAAAATAGAAGCAGAAGGACAATTTTCTAATTCTATGAGGTTACCCTTGCACTTATGCTAAAATCAGATAAAGACATTACAAGAAAGGAAAACTACAGGCCAATACACATTGTGAACAAAGATGCAAAAACTCTCAACAAAATATTAGCAAATTGAATCCAACAATGTGTAAAAAGAATTATACACCACAATCAAGTGGGATTTATTCCAGGTATACATTCAATTAATATAAGCCATCACATCAACAGATTAAAGAAGAAAGATCAATGATCATATCAATAGATACAGAAAACTCTTTTGACAAAACCCAACCTGCATTCATGATAAAAACTCTCAGCAAATTAAGAACAGAAGGGAATTTCCTCAACTTGATAAAGTATATGTGCAAAAAAAACTTATAGCTGATATAATACTTAATATTGAGAAACTAGATGCTTACCTGCTAAGATCAGGACCTAGGCAAGAATTTTTCCTCTCACCACTCCTATTAAACATTGCAATAGTATCAGTAACTAAATCAATAAGAGAAGAAAGAAGCCAATCTGAAAATGCTACAGACTGTATGATTCCAACTACAGGACATTCTGAAGAGGCAAAGTTATGCAGTAAAAAGAGTCCGCAGTTGCCAGGGGTTGGGGGGCAAGAATAAAGGACAAACAGGCAAAGCACAGGATTTTTAGGGCAGGAAAACTAATCTGTATGAGATTGTAACAATGGATACATGGAATTACTGCATTTGTCCAAACCCATAGAATGTACAGCATGGAGTGAACCTTTGTGTAGTTAATAATAATGTATCAGTATGGGTTCATCAATGGTAACAAATGTACCACACTAAAGCAAGGTTATAAAAATAGGGAAAATGGGGAAGAGGTATATGGGAACTCTCTGTACTCTTCACTCAAGGTGTCTGTAAAGCTAAACCTGTTTTAAAAAATAAAATCTATTCTTTTTTTTAAAGAGCATATAATCAGGATACATAAGACAAAGTGATTAAATTGGGAAGTATACTGCGCTCATGCAAGGGAAGGGTCAACATCAGGAAGACGTCGTGTCTCCAAAGCCAAGGCATACTTTTATCACAACTCTATTCAAACTTCAACAGGTTGCTTTGTTGCTAAGCTCACCTTAGAATTTACCTGGAGGAGGAAAGGCTCAGAATCAGCTAAGGAAATCCTGAACTAGGAAACAGGGGATGGGTTTTGTCCCACCGAAGGGCAGAGCAATTAAAGGGGTGTAATGCTGACACAGGGGCAGGAAATAAGCCAGTAGAACAGGCCACACCGCACAGAAACAGACTCACATGTCAATGAAAACCTGAAATTAACAGAGTGACAGGGACCCCCATCCTCCCCCAATACCTGGAAGCAAAGAAAGAACTGAGCAGTCCCAGGGACCAGAGACCAGCTCCTGACCACTCAGTCTCCGAGACAGGAGGAAGGGGATCCTGGGCTCTGAGTGCCCCAACCTGTTTCTGTTTCCAGCCAGAAACGTGGGACACCTTCTCCAGAGGAAGATGATAAAGACCCCAGGCTTAAAACTGTTTCTACAGTTTTCCATATACGACATCCAACATCCAATCAATATCAGCCAAACACACAGCAAGGCAAAGCACAAATCAGTAGGGAACAAATGAATTATTCTGTAAATGTCGCTGGATTGAGTGTTCATGTACAAAAAATAAAATAAAGTCTGAACCTTAACACAGTCCTGTGGAGTGTGGGGCTGGAGGCTTGGCTGAAATATTTTATGGCAAGAACAGGCTGTTTTCATAAGTTCAAATGATATATCCTCAGCCGATCCTGCAGCAAGTCAGGCTGGGCTGTGTGTGCTGAGCAGGAACCCAGGCCTCCTGCTTCCTCGCTGGGGATGCACTGGGCCAGCGGCGATGGTGGCAGATGGCGTTGCCGTGTTCCAAGGGAAGAGCCGCCGTGTTGTCAATAATCTCGTAAAAACCTCTTAGGTCTCCAAACACGCCACGTTGAAATTCCAGCATAAATACTTTATATGGTCGGAGAAAATCTCCTTTAAGAAGACACATTGTAGAATCTAGTATCCTCTCCTGGGTAGTGTTTTCCTACATCACCAAGCCCGCCCGGCTGCACGCTCCACAGAATGTGGAGGACTGACGGGAAATCCAAGGTGCGCAATTCGGAGACTAGCGCGGATGCACGTGATGAGTCATCAGTAACCCCCAGGAGGGGCTGCACCCCCATGACCCTTACCTCACACGACACACGTGTCCGTTTCTAGTGGACGAAAGGCCTCTGTGGTGAAAAGAAAACTACAGAAGTTTTTAAAAGAAAATATGGCAGACTATCTTTAGGACCTAAAGGCAGAGATTTATTAACAGCACACACACACAAACCCACAAACCAGAAAGGAAGACAATTTTGTTTTCAAAAAGACAGCGTAAAGGTAAGTCACAGCCTGGGGGATGCCATTTCAACTCACATAACTGACCAGGTATCAGCATTTGCAATATTGCATTGCCAGATACACAGGTAACTCACAGAAGCATTTGCCAGATACACAGGCAACTCACAGAAGCATTTGCCAGATACACAGGCAACTCACAGAAGAGAAAGCGTGAGCAGCCTCTGGGTCAGTCTGAGATGCAGAACCAGTAGGAGGTCTATATCCTTCCTTTTGAAGAATTGGCTGACACAGTTATGGGGCCATTAGGTCTGAAATCCGCTCGGCAGGCCAGCAGGTGGGAACCGAGGCAAGAACAGGTCCTGCGGTCTTGAGGCAGAATTTCTTCCTTCCTGGGAAACCTCAGCGTTCGCTCCTAAGGCATTCGACTGATTGGGTGAGGCCCACCTGCACAATCGAGGGTCATCCTTCACTTCAAGTCCACTGATCGTAGATCCACCACATCTACAGAACACGCTCCCAGCAGCACCTGGGTGTGGTGTGATGAAATAAGTGGGGACCGCAACCCAGGTGAGCCATGAAACCAACCATCACAGACATTCAACGTGAAAGGATGCCCACCACTGTTAACCACCAGGGAAGTGCCCACTCACCACCATGGCGTCCACCAGATGGGCAGTGGGCTCGGTCTGACCACACTACGTGCGGTTGAGGGCTGTAGCAGCATCGACTTTGTGTTAGTGGTGGTGGCACAGAAAGTGGGTGGGGACTTTGGACAGGCCCCGGGGCCACAGAACCTCCAGTTTCTCTTTTCTGCCCCGAGCGAGATGGCCTGGGTTTTGCGTTTAGGCTCTACCACTTCTCAGCCATGAGACCTTGGGCCAGTTATTTAGCCTTCATGTGCCTTGACTGTCTCATCTGGAAAATGGGGTCATGTGAGCTGTGACCACCAGCAGTGTCAAGCAAAGAGGCCTACACGCCCTACGATGCAGCCGACCCATCTCTAGAAGCTTCCCACCGCTGAACTCTGCCACATAAATTCAGGTGAGGGGGACAGCAATGGGCACGGCAACTGCGTCTGCAACGATCAATGGTGGGAAGTGACTAAAATATCCACGAGCGCAGGAATGGAGGCCTAAGCCATAGCCAAGGCTGTGCAGCCATTCAAAGGAATGAATTACTGGGATCGATTTTAAAGAAAAAAAAAAATCATGGAACATGTAGATTTCATTCATATACAATGTTAAGCACACAGACAATACCGGATACTGTTTATGTACAGATATGTACATAGTAAAGGAATAAAAAGAATGCCAGCCAAACTGGGGTTCGTGTTACTGCTTCCAGGAGATGGGGCAGAAAGGAGTTGTTGGAGGGACATAAAAGGGGCTTCAAGTATAACCCACCCACCCACGTGCCCACAGCCGCCAGACCCACGTCCTACGGGGCTCTCTGTCTGCCCCCAAACACTCCTGGCTCTAATGTGTTTGGGTCAGACCTGCAGAGTTGTCAAATTTCTTCACTTTGAAGGTGACAGAACTTTCCTTTTCTTCCCTGCAAAGTCCTCAAAGGAGAAGAAGATGGAAAGGTTCCCCTCCAAGTCTTGGAAACAGAATCACCCATTTCTGGGTGGTCCAGAGGCCAGCGTTTATCCCCAGGCTGCAGACCCAGCCCACTCCTTGCTCCTCATCAGCGGGACTCACCCTCATGTTGGCTTGCTTCCAGACCCCTCTCGACCAGCATTCAGACCCCAAGTCCCCCCCAGCAAGCCTCTACCTACAGGCTGGGCACACGCATGTCAGCTCCAGGAGGGCAGAGCCCGGCCGGCCCAGGGGATGAGCCCTGTCGTTCACACAGTAGACACCTGCTGCATGAATGAACCAGCCGTGCTCATGGAAGCTCGTGCATCATAGACCTAGAATCCCGTAGGTTCTCAACGAATGCTTCTAGAGCAAATGCAGGTGTGCTGTGGGAGAGCGCTGTGCCCCAAGAAACATCTGAGTCAGAGCAGCCGCTGTCTCTGGAGCCCCATGCCGGAGCTCTGCTCAGCCCATCTCTCCCCTCAGGGCTTTCCCGTGACCACGGGGCTGCTGGATGCTGAGGGGGCTGGGAATCCCCCAGAGAAGGGAGGCGGGAAGTGCTTCCAAGAGGACCTTGGAAGTGATGATGTGGGGCATCTCGGGAGCCCACCACCGCCCCACAGGACACACCTGGGGGACCGGCCACCTCCTGGCTCCTGGCTCCTGGCTCCAGGCGGGAGTAGGGGGAGTTAAAAACAAGCTGCCCACCTTGGTGCCTTTTTATCCAAAGCAGCCTCACTCCTACGCAGGAATGGGGGGAAAGGGGTCTTTGCCGAGGCAGGAGGGGACCAGGAGGACCCCTGCTGGGGACTGAGCTGAGACGGGGAGGCAGGGCAGCATCTGTATGACAGAGCCACACACCATCACGACAAGCAGTCAGGGGCCAGGGATCGGGGAGGGGAGCGTCTTACACAGGCAAGATTTATCGGCCTGTCACTCACCAAATGTATTTACAATAAAACCTGACATCACAAGAGTTTCTGGAATAAATATTTATCTGTTTTTTGTGCTCTGGCTTTGAGGCCAATCCATCTCTGAGTGGCAGCCAGGGTCGGGTAAGGGGGGAGAGAGGCTGTCCCCTCCCGGCCCAGGAGTCAGGGGGCTGAGCACGAGCCATCCAAGCCTGGGGCTCGGGGGGCCGGCCGCCCCTCCGACGTGCTGGTTAAACCAGGAGCCTGTGGACAGACACACCTGCCTTCCCGCAGGTGAGGAAACACCCCGAGCCCCAGGGCCCTCCGTGGACGGGCTGTCCGCACCACCTGAGCTCCTGGCCTGGCATCTGGGTGGTTTCAAAGGAGAAAATCAGTGAGTGTGGGTCTTGAGAAGGTTACCACCCCCGCGTCCACCGGAAGACCACGGAGGGTGACGCGGGAGACTCCAGGTCAGGATACCTGGACCGACCCCTGGTCACCTCTGTGCTGAGGACCGGGCGGACCACGAGGCGTCTTGTCCTCGCTGCCATCCAGGGAAGGAGAGGGAGACAGAGGAGGAAGCCCTTACAACGCTGGGGAGCCAAGCTCGGGCCTTCACATACACCACGCGCCACAGTTCTAAAGCAGTGTCGACCCCGGGACTTCCCCGGCGGTCCAGTGGTTAAGGCTCCGCGCTGCCACTGCAGGGGACACGGGTTCAATCACTGGTCGGGGAACTAAGGTCCCGCCTACTACGCGGCATGGCCAAAAAAATTTTTTTAATTAAAAAAAAAGTAGTATCAACCCCAAATGAACTTATTTACAAAACAGAAACAGACTTACAGACTTAGAGAACGAACTTATGGTTACCAGGGTGGAAGGGTGGTAGCGGGAGGGATAGATTGGGAGTTTGGGGTCGACATGTACACACGGCTATATTTAAAATAGATAACCAACAAGGACCTACAGTAGAGCACAGGGAACTCTGCTCAATACTCTGTAATAACCTACAATGGGAAAATTATTTGAAACAGAAGAGATATGTGTATATGTATAACTGAATCACTTTGCTGTACATCTGAAACTAACACAATGTTGTTAATCAACTATACTCCAATATAAAATAAAAATTAATAATAAAAAAAGAGAGTGTGGGAAGTAGGTCCAGTCCTGAAAAAAACGATATCCAGTGTATGTCAATTATGATGTTTGACCGACATTTACGTAAATAAGTTTCTTTGTTCTTGGCTAAAAAAAAAAAAATTAAAATTAAAAAAATAAAATAAAATATTTGATGCGTAGAAAGGATCTGTTTTTTGAAGAGTGCCCCAAATAAAGGTATCTGCAGACATCCAAGTAAATAAATAAAGTAGTATCGGCCCCATTTTACAGATGAGAACACTGAGACTCAGGAAAGGTGAATAACCATCCAGGGTCACGCAGATAGTAACTAGCAGAGTAGAGATTTGAAGCCGGGTCCACTTGTCGCCCTCCCCCAAGGCCATGCTCCTGCCGTCACACCAGGGACCCAGTGACCTGCCACTACATGAGCCAAGGACCTTCACAGACACGGGCACTTGGCCTGATCCAGTCTCCCCGGCACCAGCAGAGTGTCCTCAGACTGTCCTCCCCCGTCCCTGCCACACCTCGCCTCTCCCAAGAAGCCCCCGCCCCTCCTGCCCACCCTCCCTCTCCCCACACGCCATCTGCAGCTCCGCTGTAGCCCCCGGCTACAGGGCTTCCTGCCTTGCACCAGAGCCACCAACTCGGCCACCAGGCTCCTGGAGGGGACATGGCAGACCTGGGAGCCCAGGACGGTGGCTGACCGAGATGCGGGAGCACAGAGAGCAGTAGTGACCACGATGAACCAGAGACCACTGGCCCCTTTCAAGGGGACGGCCTACTTACTCCCAACGGAATGTGGCCCCTGGACATCCTGATCAAGGATGGCCAAATCTATTAATTTTTCAACAGGAAAAACTAACAGAACTACAGAGTTCCAAGGAATCCTCTCAGGGTTTAGACACTGGTTTGAGATTTAGTGAAAACGCACAGCAAGGCCTGCTAGCAGGTGGACGGTGGCCAGAGTGGCCTCCACTGTGAACAGGGCAGTCAGCCAGCAACGGGAAGGGCACAGTGCAGAACGGGGCGGCAGCTGTACCCGAAGGCCCCCTCGCTCTAAGGAATGCTTTGCCAAGGAAAGGCATCCCAGGAAGGCGAGAAGATACCAGGCAGGCCAGTGTGCACAGGGGGCCCTGACTCAGCTTCTAAAGGGGAGGGACACCGTCGGACCCACCTGTGTCTACACTGCGAGCATGTGGACCTCAGTGACTGGACTCAGAGAACCGTGGCCAATGAGGGAACACCCTCACCTGCCTTTTCTTCCTTTTTACATTTTCGAACCAATCTTTTCCCCAGGCCAAGTTGAAGTGCAAAGCTTTTGTTTTCTGGAGAAGACTGCGTGAGAAGCTCTCCTGGCTTGGACAGGGAGAGAATGGTGTTTCAAGATAAAGCTGTTAATCACTGCAGTGCTTCCAGGCCTCGGCCGGGGCTGCCCGAGGAGCTGGAAGAATCCGCAGATAAGGGGGCTTGCAGGACGCCGGTTTAGCGTCCTCGGTGGGCCCTGGGCGCCAGCCGTGACAGGCAGCTCGGCGCAGGGGTCTCGAACTGGAGAACCCAGCAGCCCCGCCTAGAAAAACAGACCTCGGGCCCATCCCCAGAGCTCCCGACGCAGCCGCTCTGCATTTCTAGCAAGTTCCCGGGGCGGGTGCTGCACCGCCCTTGGTGAGCAAGGCCTGGGACAGGAGAATGGCGGGGGGGCCCCATCCAGACAAGCCCTCTGGTCGCAGTGGCCCTTACAGGAAGGAGCGGGCATGTCCCTGTGGGACAGTGACAGGCTGTGCCCCTGATGGGTCACTGTCTGGGCCCTGTCTCCTCAGCGACAAAAGGATGGCATCCCTACCACCCCGCAAAGCCATGGGGCTGGAATCAGGAAAACCACCACGTGGGGCTTTGTGGACAGTTCTGCGAGGACCATGGTCACCTGGTGCCCGGGAGGGCTGCCCACACCCCCGCGGCCACCTGCCTGCACTCCCCCCCTGGCACTCTCCAGCAACCCCCTGGAAGCTTCTCCAGGACTCCCATTCTCCCACGAGCCACAACACCCTGGCCTGTACCCACGGACCCCCTCGCCACCTGGCTCACCTGGTCGGTGTCCTGGCCACCACACTTGCACCCAGCAGCCCCACCTGCATCCCTGCACCCAGATGGCCTCTGGACCACAGTGCCCACTCCGTCCTTGTCGCCCACCAGGTGGGCGTGTGAGGGATGCTGAAACCAGCCAGGCTGAGGGCCTGCCCTCCTCAAGGTGACCACACAGCAGGCAGAGAGGGAAACGCCCAGAAGAGCCTGTGTGACGGGCCGTGGGCACGCGAGGAAAGGGAAGGAAGAGCACAAGTGTGTGTATCTTCTGTGCATTGGTGCGTGTACACCTCCTGTGCATCTGCGTGTGCACCTGTGCGTCACTGGCCAGCTGGCCGATTTAGAGCCCTGATTCCATCAAATCCTCGCAAACGCAGTGGAACAGGCTATGTTGCTACTCCAGTTCAGAGATGTGGAAACAGAGGCTCAGGTGACCGAGGGGCCACGCACACACCGTGGAGATGGGGCAGGACTGGGTCTGTCTGGTCCCCGAGGACACATTCGCTTCCCGCTCCTTTGACCGCAGACACCGTTCCCTGAAATACTAAGCTCGCGTCCCCACCCTGGTTCCTGGATGGAGCGTCGCCCCCGAACCCTGACTCCACGCCCCTAGGTCTGAGCCAACAGCCTTGGAGGGGACCTGACCCCGTCCCGAGAGCCTCAGTGTCCAGAACCCAGAGAGCTCCCAGCCTCACCAAACACGCCCTGAGCACCCGTCTGGAGCAGGTTGAACAGTGACCCTTAAAAATAACATGTCCACGTCCTGATCCCTGGGCCGGTGAATGCGACCTTATTCAGAAAGCCAGTCTGCAGAAGTGACTGAGTCCTGGGTTTCCAGGTGGGCCCTAAATCCAGCTACAAGTGTCCTTATAAGGTACTAAGAGACACGCAGGGTGGGAAGAGGAGGCCACGTGAGGACAGAGGCAGACGATAGGGCCACAGCCCAGGAGCCCCTGGAGCCACCAGAACCTGGAGGGGACAAGGAGGGAACCCCTCACTCTGGAGCCTCCAGAGGGAGCGTGGCCCCCGACACCTTGACTGTGGATTCTGGCTCCAGAACCATGAGGGAATCGATGCCTGTCGTGTTAAGCCCCTCTGCCCCCGGGTGGGGTCTGCGGGGTCCAGGACACGGAGGCAGCTTTCCTCCCTCAGCTGTAACATGAGCCTGGGATTCCGGCAGGTCTGAGTTCAAATCTCTGCTCCTGGACTTACTGCCTCTGGGGCCCCCATGCCCCCCACCTTCTCAGAACAATGCAGACAGGTCGACCTTGCTCTCGCCGTAAGGCCTGGGCAGGACGACGGGCACAGCCACCAGGGGGCAGCAGGGAGTGACGCAGTGAGAAGCCAACAGGCCAGGCTTCCGCGGCTGCCCTCACAAAGGACCCCAAACTCGGCGACTTTGGCACCACCGACGTGTCGTCCTGCAGCTCTGGCCACCTGAGTCTGACCTGGGTCGCCAAAGTCAAGGGGCACACTGGGGGCTGGCTCCTTCTGGAGTCTCCCGGGGACAATCTGCCTTTTTCAGTTTCTTGGTCGGTACCCCTTCCTCCATCCTAGAACCAGCAGTGCAGCATCTTCAGATCTCTCTCTCTCTCCCTGACCTCTGCCTCCATCACCACATCTCCTCTCTGACTCTGACCCTCCTGCCTCCATCTCATGAGAACCCTGTGATGACGCTGGACCCACCCGATAACCCAGGCCCATCTCCCCATCTCAAGGTCCTTAACTCAATCACATCTGCAAACTCCCTCTTCCATGTAAGGAAACACTCCCAGTTTCTGGGGACCAGGACCTGAACATCTCTGGGGTCCTTATTCTGCCCATCACACGTGGGTTCCCCTCTATTCTGCCCCTAGCTGATACACGATCCTGGGCAGACCCTTGCCCTTCTCAGGCTTTGGTGGTGAAGACCAGGGCCATGAAAATGTGGACACAGCACCTCACCCAGCCTTGGGTGGAGGGAGCTGGCACAGTCCTGGAGGATGTGGGGAGACGAACCTGAAAAAAGCGTGGGGTGCCGGCTCCAGAGGGGACAGCACAAGCAAAGCCACAGGAACGCAGAAGAGACTCCGTGCCTTTCATTCCAGCAGAAACCTAGTAACGAGGTTGCCCAGGGTCTTCTGGAGGCTGTAAGCTTTCAGATCAGTTTCAGTCCTAACAGCTGGTCAGGAAGCGGGGATTCCTGCAGAGAACATTAGGTGGCTGGAGAGGGTGATCGGCACAGATGGTCCAGGGGAAAGCCGAGGCCAGCATCCTGGGAGCTGTGGGCACCCTCCAGACTCCCCACCAAGGGAGCTTGGCATGTTCCAAAAGCCAGCTCCAAGGTGCCTCCGCAGAGCAGCCCCTCTGATGGTCTTTGAAGTCAACATGGCCAGGATCCGGCCATCAGTTCCAAAGCCAACTTTAACCTGACATGCCAGCCAAGCTCCCTCTTAGCTGTTTCCTAAAAGGACTTCAGAGTTGCCCAGAGTTCCATGTTGGGCAGAGGTGTAATAGAAAACTGGGAGTTAGAAGGCCCCGTTAGACAGTAGAGCCAAAGGCTTCTCTGTCTTTTGAGACCCAAGTCAGGACCCACCCATGCACATAGGCCTGGCACTGCCAGCATCTGCCTGCCTTTCTGGAGCATCTTTCCTTGGCAAAGCAACCTTTCAAGCAATGACACCTTCAGGTATGGCTTGCTCAAGCACAGCCATTACTCCACTCTGCACTGCGCCCTGCACATTGTTCACAGTGGAGGCCACACAGGCCACTCTCCACCTGTAAACAGGCCTCGCTAAGTGTTTTAACAAATTTCAAACCCAGGACTCAAACAGCACAGCCAGGAGGGCCTACCATGGTGGGAAGGAAACCGTGCAGCCTGGCTGTGTCACCAACTCGATCTGCCTTCTCAGGGAGCCTCTTGGTTCTGTCTAGAGAACCCCATGAAAGTGGGACAACACTCAAGAATTCTGGAGGCCCCGAGAGTCTCACATTCCTGATACGCCAGCTCTTCTCTGCCTCTGTGAAAATCACGACCACCCCTGGACTCTCCACCGATACAGCGAACATTTGACCCCATGGATCAAGGGAGCGTAAGAGGTGCCTGCAGCCCAAAGACCAATTTAGCCCTTGGGACAGATGTCTCCTCTCGGTCCCCACTACGTGCGAGTCTCTCTTCTCTGATCCGCCCCAGGCCGGCCCTCACCCTCACAGGGCCTGCCCTCAACGGTGCGACCCCCCCAGCCCCTGGGGAATCAGGGAAGGGCTGCATTTGGCCCACACTGTAAGCCCTTCACAGGACGTGTTACATGAAACAAATCCCTCTATGGAAATAAAACCTCAAAAACGTGTTTAATAAATGGGCATTAATGTCTCTCCTGGCGACAGACAGCGTGACTCTCTCAGCAAACTTTCAGCAATAATTCAAGCATATTTCCCTACGTCGTGTGGCAACGATTCTCGGAGGGTTCCCTGGAATAATCGGCCCATTCCACTTGTTAGGACTTGGTCTTTAAAACTGAGTTATTCCTGAACATTCTTGGGAAATTGGGGCTCTTCATCTCACCAATTATGAAATACCGCAGACATCGTTTGCAATCGGAAAAGAAGATTTATGGCCCCAGATCCAGGGGAGGCTGCCGCCTGAACTCCCAGAGATCCTGTTCTCGAGTTTCTCATCATTTTGCAAGTAACCTTTGGGGAGGGTTTAACTACCGTGTGGTGGGAGAAAGGATGCAGTCCCCCCACCCCGCCCCGTGCTCCTGTCAGGGGAGGGAGTGATTGAAGGGGCTCTGAGGGAGGAGAGCACCGGGATTTATGGTCTGAGCCAGTTGGAGGCCCCCCTGGACCACTCACTCATTCCCTCCTTCACAGTCCCCCACCCCAGTCCCTCCTCGGAGCTGGGGCTGCTTCGGAGGCCGCGGATGGGGGATGGAAAGGCATCTCTGGGAGTAACCCCTGCCCGCCCGATGACGTAAGCAGTGCTGGGCGGGTACCCAGAGGCTGGGCCTGGACCCCGCTCGGCGGGACGTCGAGGCCGTTGCTGGGATGCCTCCCCGCCTCCTCTCCTGGCCCACAGGGCCTGCTCTGGCCTGCCCCGACCTCCTCTGATGCAAAACCCCCCCCAGGACGTCCCTCCTCGCATCCGTCCAAAGCCTCCAGAGCTCTCAGGGTGGAGACGGAACCTTCGACCTGGCAGCCAGCCCCGCAGGTCAAGCCCCCAGCCTCACCTGTCCCCGCTCCCCCGTCTGCCCGCGGTGGGCCCCGCCGACACCTGCCCCGTCCCTGACCCACCGCACCCTCTGCAGCCTCAGGGCCTTGGCACACACCACGTCTTTTCTCTGGAGTGGTCTTCTCCCAATCAGGGGCCTTGGCAGCTTCCCTGACGACTCCTGCCCCACCCCCATCCTATTCCCATGGCTCCAGGTCCCCCTCACAGCCCTGGCTCAGCGTGAGTTTTACATGTGTGACTCCTTGACTAAATTCAACTCCCCCATCAGACAGCGGGGCCCACGTGAGGGCCCACCTGTTTCTGTTCCCCACCCTGGGGAGGGCTACCCTCTCCGGGCTAGGCTGCCCCAGGGAGATGCAGGCATCAGAGACTAAAAGGGCCTCATGCCCCCCTAACCCCCATGGAATGCAGCATCTAACCGGACGGGGCCATCACAGCACCCAGACCGTGTCCACGTTCCTGCCTGAAGGCAGAATTTCAAACCCCCCAGGGCTGGCTTTCCTCTGTCTGTGATCAAGGCAGCCGTGTGATTGCCCGAGCTTTGCAAGCTCTACAGTCCTGGGTTCCAGCCAGAGAACGGGAGGCCTCCCTGGCAGGGATGGAGGGATGCAGAGAAATGCAGCCCCAGCCTCCATCCACCTGTGGTGAAACCCAAGGATAAATTCTTTGGGACTCAGAGGGACACCTCCTCCCTCATTGATCTAAGTTCACACAGGTATCAAAAGGAGGTCCCAGCAGGAGCCCCGAGAACAGGGCTGCCACAGGGAGGCGGCTCAGCCTTGGTCATATCATTTTAACACACGTGTTCCAGTGGGAAGGGGCCATCGCCTGGCCATTGTTGGGGTTCAGGCCACAGGGAGAGTTTTGCTTTTAGTCTCCTCCGTAGCACAGACATCGGGGGAGTGGTGAGTAAACAGGTGGGAGAATCTAGTCCATGAGACACATTGTGCCAACAGGGACACCCAGGCCCGGATGGTGACATGAGCTGGGAGCGGCCACACTGGGTCAGCTGAAGCACCTGCCCCGGAATCCAGATGGCGTGACTGGAGCCGGGACCGGGGGACGGGGACAAGGCCCCTGCAGGTGTGGGCATCGCAGCCAGTGGGGGCGGGAGGAGGGGGCAGGGCCCGGTCCTTTCCATCCCCAGCTCCCAGCTGCCCGGATTGCTCCTGCCGAGGCTTAAATCACAAGTGTGTGAGAACTAATGCATCCCCTCAACTTGTAATAAATTAATTTGAAAGCTCTGTGGTGATGGGGAAATGGTGTTCTTTCCTCATAGAGCCCGGTTGACAAGGTCCTGAGCCCCCTTCGCTGTCAGTAACAGTGGGCCCTGAGGGACCTCTCTCAAATCTTTCCTGCATCCTGATATCTGGGCAGGGGGTTGGGAGGGGCTTTGGATGAGGGTTGTGCACAGAGGGGCCATTGCCTTTCCCCCTCCCTCCTGCTTTACTGTAAATCTGTGGACCGTCACCCTGTTCCGGATGTTTCTAACGCGAACGACAGAAGCTTCAGCTGCCCTATCAGAGCGTCGCCACCCGGCGGGGTGCTGAGGGTCTGTCAGGTCGTGTCTAGTTAGCAGAGTTTCTGCACAAACGCCGTCTTGGCTGAGGGCAGGCCAGCGGATGCTGCTTGCCCAGCACCCTCCCCTTGTCTCTATTACCAAAGCCAGACGTTGGGAGGAAAGCAGAGGAATCAGTCACACACGTGGCCCCTCCCCACCATGCAACTGAGCTCGAGCCCTGTCACCTCCCCGTCCTCAGCACAGCGCCCATCCCCGGGCCTCCCTGGCCTTCCGCGCCGGCCGTGGAGCTGCCCTGATTCAGGCCTTTCTGCAAACATGGTTGGAAACCGCTGTCCCATCTCCACACCCACCTCTCCCCCCGACATCCATCCTCCAGCAAGCCTGACCATGTCAGCATGGGCACCAGCAGCCCTGTGGCCCAGCCTCCACTCTGACAGATGCCCGTGCAGTGTCACATGACCAGGAGCACCTGTCTGCCTGCTGGACGGGGACCCCTCCAGGAGAAGGGCCCCCTCACAGCCTGGGCCCATGACCCCCAGGCCTGCACCCCAACGTCCAGCCTGGCCACCTCTCAGATCCCACCCTGAGCACAGGCAGGGTCCAGAGCCCTGGAAGCATCCAGCAAAACAGGGATCCACATCGTGCTCTCTGAGCTTCTATGGAAGGTGATTCTAGACACTTGCATTTTGGGGGGGGGGTCATGGAAACCAAGCTGCAGGAAACACAGGACGCAGCACCAGTGACCGGTGAGGCTCACATCTCACAAAACAGGATCAGGGATGAAACCCTGGGGCCCGGCCTGGGGCGGTGGTGACGCGAGACGCAGGAAACACCCCGGGAGAGGCTTCCTCACCACGGGAGGCACGAGGCAGGACACGGGCTGGACCCGCCAGAAGAACACGAGCAGGTTAAACCCTCCCTCGGCTGCCATGCAGACCAGAGAAGCACCTGCGTGCTTGGAATAGATGAGGGCAAGAAGCAGGCGCTGCACCGGTGTTCAGCTCTGCGCGGGGTCAGGGTCAGTACACGTGGGAGGCCGAGGAAGAGTCCAGGTGGAAGTGTGAACTTGGGAGCCTGTGGGGGACTCTGAGAGTTTTCACCATGAGCATCGAGGCTCTGGTTCATTGGACATGGCCCGTCCACTGCCATGTCACAGAGCCTGGGAGAGTGGGGAGCACAGGGCAGGGCCTGCGTGGGACCCAGAGTCCGGACGGGGAAAGGGAACCAGGACCAAGAGGCAGAAACATTCCCAGAGCCTCATCAGTTTCTTGATGAGGCCTCGGCATGTCACTGAGGTTGTCATGTACATAATGATGTTAGGTTGCTTCGAGAGAACTACTGAATTCATTCAAGTGTGGTTTAGTCACTGTGACAAATCCTTCTGTTGCTGTCTTTACAGAGGCCTTATCACATGAACCCTATTTGTTGTTATAAGTGCCTCCATGGTTGAAAAGAAGCGCTAGAATTCTGTTTCCCACTGTGGCAAGTTCAGAGTTTCAAGACTTGCGGAATGGCC
This sequence comes from Balaenoptera acutorostrata, assembly GCF_949987535.1. Taxonomy (NCBI): domain Eukaryota; kingdom Metazoa; phylum Chordata; class Mammalia; order Artiodactyla; family Balaenopteridae; genus Balaenoptera; species Balaenoptera acutorostrata. Next base: position 2,853,867 of record NC_080074.1, read on the forward strand.
ATAAATAAGACCAATCTCAGTGCTACACTGTGCTATATTATACTGGGTTTTCTGTAAATTCCGTACTGAGAATACATTATCGGGAATTCCCTGGCGGTCCAGTGGTTAGGACTCCTCACTTCCACTGCAGGGGGTGCAGGTTCAATCCCTGGTCGGGGAACTCAGATCCCACAAGCCCCACGGCTCAGCCAGAAACAAAGAGAGAGAGAGAGAGAGAATACATTATCAATATTTAGCTTCACTAGTAATCAATGCAATGCAAATTGAAATAAAAATTAAAGCAGTTTTTAAATGGCAAGAGAAAGACAGTTGTTTCCCCCTCCTCTTTTTAGACATGAACCAAATAGCACAAAAGAAAACAAGAAACAGAAACATATCGATAGGGCTGAACCTTGGTGTATGAGGAAGGACCGCCATATGCGATAAAAGTCACACAGAAGTATGGAAAGGGACCAAGAAAGCCCATGGGGGTAGATGTCGGGGGGAAGCCAAAGCCACAGTGGAAACTTTCCACTCAGCTTTGGACAAAGTGAACAGGACACAGACCTGAGACACAAGCATCCATGGGCCAAGTTTGTAGGTTTCCAGAAGTAGGCAAAAGGGACTGAACCAGGGATTCCGCTGAGATGCCCTATTTACAGGAAGCCATTTCCTTTTTTTTTTTTTCTTTTTTTTTAAGAGGATTTTTTTTTCTTAAGTTAATGAAATACAGCTACTTTTTGTTTGTTTGTTTGTTTTTTTATTTGGTTGTGCCGGGTCTTAGTCACAGCACATGGGCTCCTTAGTTGCAAACTCTTTATTTATTTATTTATTTATTTTTGGCTGTGTTGGGTCTTCGTTTCTGTGCAATGGCTTTCTCTCCAGTTGTGGCAAGCAGGGGCCACTCTTCATCGTGGTGCGCGGGCCTCTCACTGTCGTGGCCTCTCTTGTCGTAGAGCACAGGCTCCAGACGCCCAGGCTCAGTAGTTGTGGCTCACGGGCCCAGTTGCTCCGCGGCATGTGGGATCTTCCCAGACCAGGGCTCGAACCCGTGTCCCCTGCATTAGCAGGCAGATTCTCAACCACTGCGCCACCAGGGAAGCCCAGGAAGCCATTTCTTAAAGAGCCAGACAGAGGAAGGAGGCGGTGCTGTGAATTAAGTGATAACCCAGTGTGGCCAGGGAGAAGTATAACCCAAATAACACAACCTGCATCCTCAGGGGACTTTTTGCTGGTCTGTAGCACATACCACATATTTCACCATGATCAGGAAAGATGTTATGTTTAATAGAGAATCAGTTCTATAAACATAAACTGAGAGCAGAGATAAAAGTATCAAGAGAAAACAAAGAGATGGGCGGAAAAGTGACAGCGTTCAGGAAAAAAGTAGAAGGAAAACATAAAACGACACCTAAAATGTAAACCCAGCTGAACGTGGTGCAAAGACAAATGCGAATATGAGGAAAACACAGTAATAGACATGAGAGTTGATTGAGAAAAGCAAGCAAATGAAGTGGAAATCCACGAGGACTGAGAGGATGAGGGAGAAAAGCACAGACATGGAGAGAAAATTAGTATAACAGAAAAAGTTTACTATCATTCAAGAACAATTCTCACAAGAAAAAAGGACTTGTGTCTACAGATGGAATGGTACATGTCACAGGGGGAAAAAAATTGGCAAAGTTGTTAGCAAAGTTGCTCAATTTTAAAGATAAAGAAAGAATTATTTCGGCAGCCAAAGAGAAAAATCAAGTCACATAAAAGGGAATATCATTAGTCCGGCCTCAGTCGTTACCATGACAACACCCAGTGCTGGAATCCAGGCTATGAATGCCTACAAAGTCCTGAAAAGGGAATTGGAACCCAAGAGCTTCACAGCCGGCCAATCTGTATCTTTCAAATATAAAGACAAAAGACAGGTATGTTTTGAAAATTCAAAATCTAGAGGAAAATCCTTAAAATGAGCTCATCCTGAAGAACCAACCAGAAGACAACTTTGGGCAACCAAGAGACAAAAGGAGAAAGTGGAGAAAAAGAACCAGCAGTGAGCATGTTTATACTGTTAACTATGAATGAAAAACTAAAACAAATATGGTGTTTTAGTTACCAGAGAAAATGTAAAGGTTAAATATGAGAGCAGTTTAGAAATATTGTACCTTCAAAAGCTGGAAGAGAAAGGACAAATTATTCAAAAGGTGGTATAAGGACACAGATTTCCTCCCCTGCCATAACCAGAGACAAATATGTATTTAAATCTGATAAATCAATTGCTAGATGTGTAAGGATGTGGGAAAGAGTAAAGGTAAACTCTGAGATTTGAAAAGAAACCCAAGTAAAGTTCTCAGAGAAGGTTGAGTTGGACTTGTTCTATAATTTCTCATCACGTGGAGTCAGTAAAGGATTGAGTCAAATATATGAAGTTCAGACTATAAGATAGTCACTAAACAGACTTCCACACAATAAAAATAAACTGACACAACAGAGTAAAGGACACCAAGAACTTATGGTGAAAAACGGTCTTAAGGCACAATCAAAAGTGGAAAGTATAACAGAAGGAACCTCAGACATACCCCTGCTTCACTAGAGGGTTAAACTGGACCAGGAGGAAAGCCCAACTTCAGGCTGCATCCTGAGATTATTTGAAAACAAAGAGACTCAGAAAGGTTAAAGATGGACGTGTACAAGACAAGTGCATACAACAATGCAGGGACAACAGTAACATCAGAGAGGGCTTATTTGGAGACAAGAGGCATTGTACAAAACAAAAAAGGCACTTTATAATGGCAGAGAGTGCCATCCACAAAGAAGTCTGCAATTATGGACATTCACGCATCGTAATGTCAAGTCACTCCCAGAGCAGGCGCTCAGAGAAGATCGGAGGAAACAGGGATGTATTGGGGTAGGAAATGTTCATGTATATCTCCTAGTCCAAGACAGATCAAGGTGGGAAAATGAGTAAGAACACAGGAGATCAGGATATAATTAATATGGTCAAAATCTTCAAGGGAGCAGAGACACCTAGGGAAGCCCATGGGGCCATTGGTGGTGCGGCCTTGGCCACATTAAGGGTAGCACAAATCCCAGAGTCCGTAAAAGAAAACAGGTTCGATTACATAAAAATTATTTTAATCTTCATGTCAAGAAATGTATAAACTAAATCAAAAGACAAACTATAAACTGGAGAAAGGGTTTGCAATTTATGTCATAGACAACTGCTATTTCTTTTTTCTTTTTTTTTTTTTAATTGGGGTATAGTTGCTTTACAATGTTGTGTTAGTTTCTACTGTACAGCGAAGTGGAGTTCCATGTGCTATACAGCAGGTTTTTATTAGTTATCTGTTTTATACATATTAGTGTATACATGTCAATCCCAATCTCCCAGTTCATCCCACCACCACCCCTGCCGCCCGCTTTCCCCCCTTGGTGTCCATACATTTGTTCTCTACATCTGTGTCTCTATTTCTGCCTTGCAAACCGGTTCATCTGTACCATTTTTCTAGATGCCACATATACGCGTTAATATACGATATTTGTTTTTCTCTTTCTGACTTACTTCACTCTGTATGACAGTCTCTAGGTCCATACGTCATAGACAACTGCTATTTTTTTTTTTTTAAAGGGGTTCTTCAGAGCAATAAGAAGACCAACAGCACAGCAGAAAAATAATCCAAGGATATGAACCCAGTTTACAGAAAAGGAAATACAAATGGTACTAAGCATATAAAAACTATTCAACCTTATACACAAACACACACTTATGAAATTAAAACTACAGTGAGATACAGTTTTCAGTTTGATGCCATCAAATGTGGGCAAAATGTTGACAAGTACTTTGTGGTTAGAAGGTACAGCCATGGGCCGGGCACCGATACCAAATACTATTATGTATCAGCCAGAGTTTGGCCAGGAAAAGGGGACACACAACAAAGGTACTTCAACAAGAGGGGATTTCATGCAGGCAATGAGAGGCTTACAAAACTGTCGGGAAAAGTAAGGGTCAGGGAAGCTTCTGGAGTGTTTGGGAATCTAAGGAGAGCAGAAGCTGTGGGGAACCCCACTGCAGATCTCAGCTGTGCACGAATGGTCTTTGCAGGAAGCCACACCTGAAAACCACTGGCAGACTCACCCAGCCTTTATGGAAACCCACATGTCACACCCTCACTGACATCAGCTTCTTCTATTGGGCTTCTGAATTTCATACCAGTGGCCTCGTTGGCAGATAATAAACAAGACCCATGCTTCCAAAGGATTTGGGGAAAATAGTCTCCAGGCTGTGACGCCTGCAATACAGGGGGGCAGACAGAAGAGAAAAGGAATGAGGAAGTAACAAGAGGTGATCCAGAAAAGTGGGCTAATTGGGTCAATCTCTCTGAGTAACGACACCCATCACATTTGCCCTTTGACCCAGTAATTACACCAACCAGAAATTTATCCTACTGGTATTTTAGCACATGTGCAAAATGACACATCTACCAAGATATTATTCATAGCACTGTTTGTAATATCAAAAGACTGGAAATACCATAAAAGCCCATTAGTACATGACTGGTAAAATCAATTATGATGCACTCGTGTAAAAGAATACTGGGCATCCATTAAAAACAACGAGGCAGCTGTCCATGATACCATGGTTCCATCTCCAAGACACACTATCAAGAGAATAAAGCAAAAACAGTGATGCAATGTGCTGCCATTTGTGTGAAAAGCAGAGTTGTGTGGAAATTAAAATAACCAGGTACACATAAGCTTGTCTGTGCATGGACTTACTTTCCAAGATTCACAAGAACCAGCGAGTCTAATTACATCTGGAGAGGAGAGCTGGGCACGGGCTGGCCAGGAGGGTCGGCCAACTCTGCATGTCCTGTTTGCTTTCCCATGTACTGCCTAATCACAAATAAGGATACCGTTTGTGTCAGTCGAGGTCCAATCAGAGAAGTAGAACCAGTAAGTACAGAGACAGAGATGGACATGGACATGGTCATGGACATGGTGATGGAGATGGAGATAGAGATGGAGGAGGAGGGGAGATGGACATAGATTTGTTACAGGGATTTGACCTCACACAAGGGTGGGAGCTAGTTAAGAGGTCTCTCAAGGGAGGCTAACGTCCACAGGGCAGGCGGCGCGGAGGGAAGAAGGCGGTAGGTGGGGGAGCCCAGAGGATGGATGGAACCCATGTCCCTCTGTTGCCTCTGGCCTGGGCAGTGTGGGTGTCCTCGGGATCCAGCCCTTTGTTGTGGACCTGAACGTGCCGGAGGAGCTGGAGGAACCAGGAGCAGCCCCCACGCCCCGGCGTCAGGCCAGCGGATAAGGGGGTCACACGTGTGAACCCCGCACGCCTCCCTCCGCAGCTCACGTGAGACCCTCACCCACCCACCACTCTGCCCAGAACCTCCGCGAAGGGAATTCTGGGAAGTGTAGTTCACCTGGCCAAGCTGACGCATCACGAAACCACCACACTTTCAAAAAGAATAATGCGGTCATATTTTATATCCACTTTAAAAACGCTGAGAAATGAGTCTTAATCCTGGCAAGCGTTCAATAAAATCGATGTGGTCATATGTCCTTGGTGTCAGTCCAAATTGGTTCGGACTTAGGAACAGCAGTTTGGACGGACAGGTCAAGAAGCAGTGGAGCCCTCACACCACTTCTGGGAATTGGACAAAAAATAAACATCATCCAAAATCAGGCGGAGAAGGAAGGCTCCATCACTCCATCGTCACATGACCCCTAACAACAATTAGAAGCAAACTAAATATCAAAAAATAGTGACCTCGCCGGTGCAGTCTTACGGTTCACAGCTATCATGCATTTTAATGTTGCAAGCTCTGGCCACGTGAAAAATGCTTGCAATATTAAGGGAAATAAAGCAGAATACAGAATGCTTATGTGCTTTGCTGTGGCTATACAGTAAGATGAGTTACATGAGACCCAAGGCCAGCCTGCAGCACCGTGGAGGTGCCCTGCCCACCACGGCCAAGGGACCCTTGATGGCTCCCCAAATATCAGAGCTTTTCCAGGAAGAGGTGCCCATGGCTGCCATTTTTCCATCCCTCCTCTACATGAAAGGCTGCACACATGTTATTGGTATGTGTGCAGCACATACCCAGCAAGGCAAGCCTTATTATCCTTGCGTCAGCTTTGAGCAAACGAAGGTCCAGGAAGTTTAAGCCCAAGTTTCATCACTCTGAGTGGCCGACCAGCCTGGGAGCCTGAGCAGCCCTGGTCCTTCTTCTGCACCAGGCCATGATTCCTCTGTCCCCCTGGAGATCTCCAGCAGGGTACACAAGCGCCTGCTGATTACTTTTCTCAGATGAATCTAATTTTTCATCTTATTCAGAGTAGGGGTTTGGCAGGGATTTCTATTCCCTGACCGTGTCCACTCATATTACATGGAAGTGATTTCCAATTGATTTAAGAGCCTTCCTCCCGGGTGCTGGTCCCAGCAGATTGGACATGCTTGCAGCTCAGTATCTAGGTGATTCGATATATTTTAGAACAGAACTGACTACAGGAAAGAAGCTTCCCAGTGGAGACTGTGGAAAGACGGCACTCCAGAAGGAGGGGGCTAAGTGTCAGGCATAGAGTTTGACCCTCTTTCTGTTCCCGCGTGGAAAGGATGCCCAGAAGATCGTAGGAGGAAGGAGGTGAGATGCAACGCCCTTCACCGTCTTGCAGGAGCTGCTCCCCACCTTATTCTCCTTCCTCCCACAAAGAAGGACAAGATGCTCGTCCAATTGGTCAAACCCTGTGGCATAGGTTGGGCCCCTGGTAGATCTTCTCCAAAAGTAGCCACACTAACTCCCTCCCCATATCCGTGCTCCTGTGCAGGTGACTTTCAGCTCCTCTCAGCAGGAAGCACAGCCTTTCTCCACCCACTGGACCCGTAGAACATGCTGGAAGGGATGGACAGTGCACCAGTCCGAGCCCAGGCCTCAAGCGGTCACTTGTTCTCCTGGAAACCTGCTGGTGGCCGGGAGCCAGTCTGCTGGGTAAGGAGGGACACGTGGCCTGGTACCCACTGCTCCAGCTGACAGCCTGCTGACCCCCAGGAGCAGGGCCACCCCGCTGACCTGAGGCTGACCACCAACGCTGGAGGGAGGCCCCGAGAGGCCCAAAGACCCTCCCAGCTGAGCCCAGCCCAAACCCTGACCTGCTGTATCATGGGCTAAATGCTTGTATGTTGTTTTAGCCTCTAAGTTACCGGTGGCTGGGGACCAGCACAAGCTGACTGATTCCTGTGGATTTACTAATAGGTGGGGGTCCCTTCTCCTAATTCTTGCTCTGCCTTCTCGTCCCCTCCCCTCCAGGTGGAGGGAAGGGGCTGAGCCCAAGCTGGCCCTGAGGCCCAGGCCACCATGCCTTTTTTTTCCCCGCCCTCTCCCCCTACCCCGGCAGGGAGCAGTGCCTCGGGGCCCGGCCTCAGCACAGCTGTAGCTATGGCCACACTCAACACACGCCCCTCGCAGGCAGGCCTTTGCCCCAAGGCCACCTACCATCCAGCAGCTGGACCATGACCAGCTCCCAAGTCACGAATCCTGGGGGGGAGAAAGGGACACAGGGGTCTCTGTCGAAGTCTCAGGCCTAAGCTTTGAGCTCCGACCTGCCAGGGAACCTGGGGTATCAGGGGGTGAATGCACTTATTCCATTTCCCATCTGGCTGGCCCTTCTGACCTATCTCAGAGCCAAGGAGCGATGGACAGGACAGGAGGTAGGCAGGCCTGGGTTCCCGGCCATGCTCAACACTGACCAAATCCCAACTTGATCCCCTAGAAAAAATGCAATCCTGTTCACACGTGTCTGGGATTCTATTTTAAGGGAATAATCGGAGAAGTGCATCCGGATTGATAATCCAGGGTGTTCCCTACAGCCTTATTGCCCTGGAAAACAACGTAGGAAGATTATTGAATAAAGGTCAGTGCCACGAGGGTGGAATATCACTGAGGACAGTCAGTCACCTCCCCCGACTGTTTCTCATCGGGGCACTTGGTGCTCAGGCACATGAGCCACTCGAGGCCCTGCTATGGAAAGGGGTCCACAGCCAGGGGGCTGGGGGCTCAGTTACTCACTCATCAGGTGACAAATAGTCCCTGAGCCCCTTTGTGCCAGACACCTCTGGGGCGCTGAGATTACGAGCTGGCCCAGGTTGCTGCCGAGGGGCCAGGGGGTCTCAGAACCAACTGCTGTGAGGCAGAGGATGGGACGTGCCCTGGGAGAGAGACAGCGCTCGGGTGGCCCAAAGGGCGTGGTCTCATCCCTTCCGCTCCCACCCACTCCCAAAGCCCACCGACCCGGCACTTCACCCTTCCCTCACCACCTGGCAACCCCGCCTCCAGGAGGCCAGCCCTGGGTGCCTGCCTCTCCCCTGTCCTGCGTCCCCGCCCCTTGACCTTGGAGCTTGGAGCCAATGCAGCCTCCCCTGGGCCTCAGCAAACTGCCCCGGGTTCCTGCTTCTCCACCAGAACGGAGCCAGGGCTCTCTCTCCTCCGCTCTCTTCTCTGCTCGCTCCTCTGTGCTCACAACATGCTCACGTGGCCCTTCCCCTCTCATCCAGCCTTCCTGCCCACCATCGAGGGTGGTCCACTTTCAACGTCACCTCGGCCAGGCCAAGGCGCCCAGACATCTGATCAAACACCAGTCTAGATGTGGCTGTGAGGGTAGTTGGTAGATGTGGTTAACAGCTGACTGCGTAAAGCAGATGATCCTCCGTATGTGGGTGGGCCGCATCCAATCAGTTGAAGCCTTTAAGAGAAAAAAAGGTTGAGCTCCCTGAGGAGGAGGGAATTCTGCCAGCAGACAGCTTTTGGACCCAAGACACTGCAATAGCACCTCTTCCTGGGTGTCCAGCCTGCCAGCCCACCCTGTGGACCACAGACTTGCTGGTCCTGCAGTCACGTGAGCCAATGCCTTAAAATCAACCTCTCAAAGGGAACCCTCCTACTCTGTTGGTGGGAATGTAAACTGATGCAGCCACTATGGAGAACAGTATGGAGGTTCCTTAAAAAACTAAAAATAGAGCTGCCATATGATCCAGCAATCCCACTCCTGGGCATTTATCCGGACAAAACTATAATTCAAAAAGACACATGCACCCCTATGTTCACAGCAACACTCTTCACAATAGCCAAGACATGGAAACAGCCTACATGTGCATCAACAGACGAATGGATAAAGAAGATGTGGTACATGTATACCATGGAATACTACTCAGCATAAAAAAGAACGAAATGATGCCATTTGCAGCAACATGGATGGACCTAGAGATTATCATACTAAGCGAAGTAAGTCAGACAGAGAAAGACAAATACCATACGATGTCACTTCCATGTGGAATCTAAAATATGGCACAAGAGAATTTATCTACAAAACAGAAACAGACTCACAGACACAGAGAACGGACTTGTGGTTGCCAAGGGGGTCCAGGGCGGGGGAGGGATGGAGTGGGAGTTTGGGGTTAGCAGATGCACGCTGTTATATATAGGACAGATAAACAACAAGGTCCTACTGTACAGCACAGGGAATTATATTCAGTATCCTGTGATAAACCATAATGGAAAATAAAGACGCTCTAAAATATTTTTTTAAATCAACCTCTCCCTCTCTCCCACCCCCTCGCCCCCCAACACATGTGTGCACGTACATACACATAACCTCCCACTGGCCCGGTTCTCTGGAGGACCCAGCTGCTGTCCCGTCCCGTCACCATCCGGCTCCCTGCCCCCAGCCCAGGCAGGACTCACTCCCAAGGTAGCGCGGGCCTCCGTATTGCCACATCCGCGGGCAGCTCTCTGGGCTCAGCTTGCAGGATCTGGTCCAGACGCGCGCCTGCCAACCACTGGGGGCTCCGTGGAGCAGACCTCCATCCTGGCGGCCCAGCTCCCTCTCCAGCAGGGTCTTCTCTGCCCGTGGGAGCTCGGCCAGTGGCGTCCCCAGCCCTCCCCTTGGCGCCGTGGTTCCAGGGCTCCATCCCGAGGCCCCCGGCTTCTCCCTCTGCTCCTTTCCCTGGAGACACTCACAGAGGGACAGGGAGAGGGACCTTAATGACCCCTGGGCACTCGCATCCGAGTCTCGTGAAACTGCACGAAGCGAGAGCCGTCATCATCCCTATTGTATGCACAGGGCATCTAAGCGCAGGGGTCGCGGTACCCGACCGGGACGACAGCTCAGCAGCAGCGCCCAGTGCAAAGCTGGGCTCACCTCAGGGTCCTCCGGCCACATCACCGGCCATAGCTGCCCACACACCAAGCTCCCAACCGCCTCGCCAGGCCTGAGCGCCTGCCCGAGCACTGTCTGCTGGGTTCCTTGCCCACCACGCACCCCACACAGGCGCCCCAAACTTCACCGCCCCCCGGGACCCTGGCCCCACCCACCCAGCACCACCTCCTGCCCAGGCATCCCGGCCAGGACTCCGTCCTCAACAGCCCCTTCCTCACCCGGCAGCCCCATCACCACGTGTGGCCCCGGCTGCCCCAGCTGCCCATGCGCAGTCCTGGGCTGGTACCTGCTGGGGCTGGGATGCAGGAATCAAGTTGCCGGTCTGACTGCTGCTGATGGAGATTTTTCACTCATCAAATCACTTTATTCCTCAAATACAAGGAGGGTATAAAGCAGTTTTCCTTTAGTATGAAATTCGTATTTTCGACTCTTACCTTGAAAAATTTTTCCTTCCCAGACTGAATACGAGATTTGTTGGAAAAGTTGATAGTATCGTCCTTCTGGGATTTCTCCTTGAAGCCAATCAACAAATCGTTTCTGATGGCTTTAGCATAAATTAACCAACAAAATAAGTCAAGTCAGGGTTTATTTAGCTTCTTGGAAAGGAGAGATTTTCAACACCGAAGTTTAGGAAAGTAACAGGGGTCTGCAAGCCATGAGGGTCTGGGGTCTTTACAAATGGCTGGATGAGGTCCAGTGGGGACCTGTCACTTCAGCTACCACCGTCCCTATACGTCCAACACCCGGCTCCCATGTGAGCCAGAGTCAGGGAGACGGCCGCCAGCACCAGCGGGAAGGCCGTTCTCCTGAGAGTCTATTCCCACAGACCTGCCCAGAGCACTAATGTCTGGGGAGGAGGAGGGACCGCAGGGCAGGAGGGGGACAGAGCAGGACGGGGATGGACAGAGGAAAACAAAGGTGGACGAGTCAGAGCAGGATGGCGGGGCCCTGCTGGACCAGCACCCTCTGACGGGGGCCACCCCTGGGCAGGGCAGGTGCAGTGCAAAGGGCCAGGTGTGGCTGGGCTGCCTCAGTGCACCTGAGGGACTCCCACCTGAGGGAACCTGTTATAATGTCTGGGACATTATGTCCCTTCTGTAAATGCAAAACCCCCAGAGGATCTAACTGGCCCAGCTTAGGTCAGATGACCATCATCCCCAGACCAAACAGCTCTGCCCAGAGGCCAAAGTGAAAACATGGCCAGCAGGAGTCACACCCAACCACAGGCCAAAGATCCTGTAAAAGAGGACCAAGAACTTCCCTGTAGATGTCTACCAACTAGGAGGTAGTCTTTCAACATCTAAAAGCCTCAGGGAGACACTGAAGTGATTCAAACAAAAGAGTGTAGAGGATTCAGGCTCCCAGGGGACAGGCCGCTCAAGGGAAGGGCTCAAACTTTGGGATCACCGACCAGGGTTCACAACCAGCCCTGCCACTGTAGCTGCGACTGTGGTCTCCAAGCTGCAGGTATTTCATCTAGAAGATGAAAGTATGAGGGCCATTTCTGAGGCAGGGCTGGGGTGTCCCCCCAAAAGATGTTGAACTTCTAACCCGCAGTGCCTCCGAAGGTGACTTTGTTTGGAAATAGGGCCATTGCAGATGTAGTTAAGATGAGGCCACCCTGGATTAGTGTGGGCCCTAAATCCAATATGACTGGTGTCGTTACAAGAAGAGAAGAGACACAAACACACAGAGAGAAGCCACATGAAGACAGAGGCAGAGACTGGAGTGATGAAGCTGCAAACCAAGGATGGCTGGTGGCCCAAAAGCTAAGAGAAGGGCATGGGACAGATTCTCCCTGGGAGCCTTCAAAGAGAGCTCCAGCCTCCCAACACCTTGATCTCAGACTTCCAGCCTCCACAACAGTGAGAGAAGCAACATCTGTTCTTTGAAGCCCCTCAGTTTGTAACAGGAGCCCCGGAGAACTCACACACTTCCCATGTGCTTGTCCACTGGTCACAAATCGGCTGTCCTTGCTCCAGCATCACACCTGCTTTCCAGGTAGGAAGAAAGGCCCCAACCAGCAACTTCTCACATCTCATCAGAGAGAACTTGGGTCATAAGGCCTGGGCCACAAGGGAAGATGGAAAATAGAGTCGCTGATGTTGTTGTTTTCAAGCTGGACACAGTTCCACCCCCAATGGGTTCATGATCCTGTTGGTAAGAAAGTGGGGTAAAGTGGATACTTCGAAGGCAGCTAACAGTGGTATCAGGGAGGGAGGGTAGATGCTGTCCTGGTCCTGAGTCATGCCCTCTGTCTGGTATCTCACTGCTTCCCTGAGGACACAGATCATTTCTCAAAAAAATAAAAATAAAAAAATACATATATATATGTATATATACATATATATACACACACACACATATATTCTACATAATATTTATGACTTATCTAATGTTTACTCTGTACCATGTACTCCCCTAAGAGCTTGACCTGTGTAACTCATTTAATCCCCACAACACATCTATGAGAGGTGAACTCTTGTCCCATTTTACAGATGAGGAAACTGAGGCAAAGAGCAGTTAAGAAACTTGCCCAAGCTCACACAGCCAGAAAGTGAAGGAGCTGAAATTTGAACCCAGGCTCTGTCATCTCTCCACAGTGCTTAACCAGCTCTGCTAATATCATAACTGCTCCAAAAAAAAAAATCTATTTATTTGATTAACTAGCTTGAATAGGAAGAAAAATAAATTCAAAAAATCCCATTTAATCACTAGTTAAAAATGCACAAAACCACGTGGATCTGCTTTACCCATCAGGAACAGTGATCCAGGCAATCAGGTCCTTCCCCGTGGAAAAGCTCCCAAGGCTGGCTCTCATTACATGCGCAGTCCTTTGTGACACAGGCTGAATTCTAGTTTCTTAAAATTATAGAAGTAGATATTTATGTTATCATCAAGAATAGCTTCAAGGCAGTTCTTCCCAGCCATAAACTAGAAGCAAACACTTACCCGAATGGACTAACTTCTCATCTGCTCTGTCAGTCACAGCATCTCAGCCCCAAAGCCATTTGAACTTGGGCCTGACAATTTGCATTTTCAAGTATCTCACTCGCCCACCTGGCATTGTGACAAATCCATAAATCTCGTTCTGCATGTCGCCTCTAGCCCCATTCTGGTTTCCCGTGTGGATGTCATAGACTGTGCACTGCATCAAAAGGGTATTATCGGGCTTCCCTGGTGGCGCAGTGGTTAAGAATCCGCCTGCCAATGCAGGGGACACGGGTTCAAGCCCTGGTCTGGGAAGATTCCACATGCCACGGAGCAACTAAGCCTGTGTGCCACAACTAGTGAGCCTGTGCTCTAGAGCCCGTGAGCCACAACTACTGAGCCCGCATGCCACAACTACTGAAGCCACACACGTAGAGCCCATGCTCCGCAACAAGAGAAGCCACTGCAGTGAGAAGCCCACGCACACTGTAACAAAGAGTAGCCCCCGCTTGCCGCAACTAGAGAAAGCCTGTGCGTAGCAACGAAGACCCAATGCAGCCAAAAAATAAATAAATAAAATAAAATTTAAAAATAAAATAAAATAAATTTTTTTAAAAAAGGGCATTATCATTATCATCATTAGTAGTAGTTTTAGTATTATATTTTTTTATTACATTTTTATAAATTTATTTATTTATTTATTTTTATTTTTGGCTGCGTTGGGTCTTCGTTGCTGCACACGTGCTTTCTCTAGTTGCCGAGAGCAGGGGCTACTCTTCATTGCGGTGCGCGGGTTTCTCCTTGTGGTGGCTTCTCTTGTTGCGGAGCATAGGCTCTAGGCATGTGGGCTCAGTAGTTGTGGCACACGGGCTCAGTAGTTGTGGCTCGTGGGCTCTAGAGCGCAAGCTCAGTAGTTGTGGTGCACAGGCTTAGTTGCTCCGCGGCATGTGGGATCTTCCCAGGCCAAGGCTCGAACCAGTGTCCCCTGCATTGGCAGGCAGATTCTTAACCACTGTGCCAGCAGGGAAGCACTATTATTATTATTAAATGAGATCTTTCATGCCAGTTTAGTTTCTGCCTGCTCCTCTATGGCAATAAAACCAAAGCACTATGAACTTTGCCCTGATTTCAAAGAAAATAGCTCAGCTTTTCTACAACGATCATCAATGTTCCGGCCCATCTTTGCCCTTGGCAATCCCTTCAGTCCCAAGTTACAATGGGGCCTCCAATCCCTTGTTCACAGCTTCATCTGGAACCTTCTTGGCTCAGCCCTTGCTGGCTCTCGATCTGCTGGCAACTCCTGATTCCTCGCCTGTTCCTCACTTCTATGACTTCTTCTTGCTTGTGCCCAGATCCCCTCCAGGCTCTCAGTAACCTTTCATTTGTTTATTCAGAGAGTAATTCTAGAACACCTGCTACGAGGCACACGCTATCGTAGGCACCAGAGTGAGCATGAAAGACAAGACCCAGCCTTCTAGGAGCAAATGTTCAGTGTGCTAACCAGTCAACAAACAGGGAACAAATCAATGAAATTTAATTTGGGTGGATATAGGGCCAATAAAATAAATAAAGCAGGGTAAAGGCTGAAGAGGTATAGGGTGCAGTAGCCAGTCTTGAGATGGCCCCCCGTGATTCTCACCTCCTAAGTGCATGCCCTGTGTGCTGCCCTCACACATAAAATAGAAATGGCGCATGTAACACACAGCGTACTGCAAAAATGACTGAGAAAATGACAGTGGCTAAAAGTCAGTGCCATTGCTGCTGCCACTCGCTCTCTTGTGTCACTCACCCTGGGGGAAGCCGGTTGCCATATCATGAGGGCACGGAAGCATCCCTGTTGGGGGGGGTTCCTGCTAACAAGAAACCTCACATCTCCAGCCAAACGAGGGCGCCATCTTGGAAGTGGTCCTTCAGCTCCAGTCAAGTCTTGGGGTGACCACAGCCTTGGCTGACGTCTTCAATACAAGTTCATAATGGGTCTCAAGATGGGGTGAAGCCATTCCCAAATTCCTGACCCACAGAAACTGTGTGAGATTATAAACACTTACTGTTGGTCTAAGTTTCAGGATCATTTGTTATACAATAATAGATAACACATCAAGGGTGCTCTTTTGCTTAAGCGATGAAGAAAGTCCTCTCTAAGGAGCTGCCCTTTGAGCAGAGATGTGCATGAAGTGAAGGAAGCCATGGAATGACGTGGAGATGAGCGTTCCAGAAAGAGGGAACAGGCTCTGAGATGATGTAACAGCCTTTTTAATGAATAACAGGAAGCCAGTGTGACTAGAGTGAGTGAGAGCAAAGGAGGCCAAATCAGGTAGGACCTTGTGAGCCACAGCAGGGATTTTGGATTTTGTTCTAGGCATAAGCAGAAGTTATTGGACCATCTTGAGCAGAGGAGAGGCATGTGCCCTTTGGCTGCTGGATGGAGAATTAACAACACAGGGGCAAGTATGGAGATGAGAGGCCACTTAGGAGGCTCCTGCACAACCCGGTAAAAAGGTGATGGAGCCTGGACTCAGAGGGTGTTTCCGTGGTAGGACCCACAGCTCTGCCATTAGAGCAGATGTCGTGTATGAGAGAAGAGGAATTGAGATTATCTCCTATGTTTTGGACAGAACAAGGAAGACTTAAAGAAAAGTGGGTCAATAGGGAGATGGAATTTGAATTCAGTGTGTGACATTTTAGGTTTGAAATGGCTGTAGACCATCAAGAGAAGAATGCAAAGAGGAGAGGAATACACAAGTCAGGATCTCAAAGCAGAGGTCAGGACTAGAGGTAGGGTTGCCAGACATACATCCAGTTACTTGCCATGGCACTAGAGGAGATGACCACGCACATGGGCACAGGTAAAGAAGAGCAGGGTGAGGAACTGGCCAGAGCATTCTAACATTTAGAGGGTAAAAATATGACAATGTAAAATAGATGGCTAGTGGGAAGCAGCCGTATAACACAGGGAGATCAGCTCGGTGCTTTGTGATCACCTAGAGGGGTGGGATAGGGAGGTTGGGAGGGAGGGAGATGCAAGAGGGAAGAGATATGGGAACATATGTATATGTATAACCGATTCACTATGTTATAAAGCAGAAACTAACACACCATTGTAAAGCAATTATACTCCAATAAAGATGTTAAAAAAAAAAAGAAGTCCTTAGACTCCACGTAGGAGCCTAGAAGGAAATATAGAAATCCTCTCTGGAGGAAGCTATCATCTTATGTCTCCAAATAATTTCCAGAAAGGCTTTTGTTCAACTACAGTCACCAGAAAACTAACCAAGATAACCAGACACCCTGAGTGAAAACCAGGAGAAACCACAGTTTAGAGCAACAGACCTAAAGCGTGTCCAGATATTATCATAGACTGTAAAACAACTATGCTTTCTATATTCAAGAAAATAAAAGTTGAGCATGAAAATCTCATCAAGAAACTGGAAACCAAACAGAATAAAACAAAAATAAGCCTAGCAGATTTTAAAAGAAGAGTCAAATTAATTTTTTAGAATTTAAAAACAAACGAAAGTTAAGAACTTGACTCCGTGGAAGGGTTTAACAGCAAACCAGACACAGATGAAGAAAAAATTAGCAAACTAGAAGATAAGTGAATAGAAACTATTCAAAAGGAAGATGAGGAGGAAAAAAACATGGACCAAAGTAGATGGTAAAAGACATAGATGATGTCAAAGAGTAGATCCAACTTATGTTTAACTGGGGTACCAGAGGGAGAGAAGACACAGTGTGTAGCAGAGGCAATACTTAGGAAGATAAAGACTGAGAATTTTCTGGAACTGATGAAAGATGTCAGCACACAAATTCTGGAAGCCCAGCCAATTGCAGGCAGAACTAATAGAGAACAAACACACTTAGTATTTCATGGTGAAACTGCAGAATTCCAAATACAAGAAAAAGTCTAAAGAATAGACAAATAAATAAAAGATGGATTCCTTCTTCAACTGCAGGCTGGGCTTCTCCAGAGCAAGTGAGGAAGCCCAAGGAAACTGAGATAACATGTGTGCCAAAATCTGTCATCCTAGAAATTCATACCCTGCTAAGACATTCTACAAGAAGGAGGTGGGGGGAAAGAGAACTCTCAAACAAAAACAAAGATCTCACCAACAGCAAACCTACACAAAGAGAAATTCTGAAGGGTGCTCAGCAGAAAGGAGAAAATAATCCAGGCGCAAGGCAGCAGTAAACAGGGGAATAAATCTAAATACACATTGATTGTACATACCAATAATATAGTGTCTGGTAAGTTTATAAATAAAGATATAGAATTAAAATGCCCAGCAACTACAGCGTACATGTCAGGAAAGGATAAGAAGGGTTAAATTGTCCTAGAACTCTTGTATTTTCCCAGGAGGTGGGTGAAAGTATTGATTAACGTTAAAGTTGAATGTGCCAATGATGTTTATTACAGTTTCTAAGGTAATCACTAAAATAGAAGAGTGCATATTTCTAAACTAAAAGAGGAAAATGCGGAATGATTTTTTAAGAACTCAAATCAATCCAAAAGAAAGCAAGGAAATGAGAAATAGAACCTAGAACAGGTGTAACAAATATTTATCACAGAGTAAAAATGGAAACAATTTAAAAATATCAGTAATCACATTAATTGTAAATGGACTGCTATGGACTGAATTGTGACCCTCCCCCCCCCCCGGCCCAATTCATATGTTGAAGACCTAAACCCCAATGTGACTGTATTTGGAGCTTTAACTTATAGGAGGTAATTAAGGTTAAATGAGGTCCTAAGGGTGGGGCCCTAATCCCATAGAACTAGTGGCCTTTTAAGAAAAGGAAGAGAGCGCTCTCTCTCTCCACGTGCACATACCAGAGAGAGTCTGTTTGAGGACAGTGGCAAGGCAGCAACCACAAGTTAGAAAAAGAGCTACCCTGGAACCACACCTGTTGGAACCTTGACCTTGGACTTCCGGCCTCCAGAACTGTGAGAAGATTGATTTCTGTTGTCTAAACCTCCCAGTCTGTGATATTTTGTTAGGGTGGCCCATGCTGACTAACACTCGGACTTAACCATTTGATTGAAAGTCAAAGATGGTCAGGCAGGATTTTTAAAAACCTATATGCTGTTTCTGTGAATCACATCTAAACATAAGAAAACAGAAGGGTTTAAAGGAAAGAATGGGGAACGGTATATCTGTAAACACTAACTGAAAGGAAGCTGCTAATGAATATCAATATTGTATCAATAAACTTGAGGGTAAAAGATCACCAGAGACAAACACTGGCTGTTTATTTTTTTTTTTTTTTTATAAATCTTTTTTTTTTAATTTATTTATTTATTATTATTATTATTTTTTTTTTGGCTGTGTTGGGTCTTCGTTTCTGTGCGAGGGCTTTCTCTAGTTGTGGCAAGCGGGGGCCACTCTTCATCACGGTGCGCGGGCCTCTCACTATCGCGGCCTCTCTTGTTGCGGAGCACAGGCTCCAGACACGCGGGCTCAGTAGTTGTGGCTCACGGGCCCAGTCACTCCACGGCATGTGGGATCCTCCCGGACCAGGGCTCGAACCCGTGTCCCCTGCATTGGCAGGCAGATTCTCAACCACTGCACCACCAGGGAAGCCCTGGCTGTTTATATTGACAAACATTTTAATTCACCAAGAATATATAATTCCTGAGTTTGCACCTAAAAACATGACCCCAAAATACATAAAGCAAAACTTGACAAATGTACCAAAAAAAGGCAAATCCCTAATCGTTATAATTGATACATCAAGCAGGATGGGCTGGGGAGGGAGGAAAGACCCAGCAGACTGAACCACATGATTAACAAAGTAATGCAATAGAAAACAAGTGTACATGAGGAGAGTCACAAAAACAACAGTTAGTTCTTTGAAAAAACAAACACAATTGATAAATGTCTGATGAATCTAATGAAGAAAAAGGGACAGAGAGGGAGGAGAAGAGAGAGAACACCAAACCAATATTAAGAATAAAAAGGTGATGGCTACAGAACCTGCAGGCCGAACCTGCCTTTGTGATAAGAATTTTTGACAATGTAGATGAAAATAACTAACTTCAAGGAAAATACAGCGTACCAAAACTGCCTGAAGAGGGGACTTCCCTGGTGGTCCCGTGGTTAAGAATCCGCCTTCCAATGCAGGGGACACAGGTTCGATCCCTGGTCGGAGAGCTAGGATCCCACATGCCGAGGGACTACTGAGCCCATGTGCCACAACTAGAGAGAGAAAATCCACACGCCACAGCTAGAGAGAAGCCCGCATGCCACAACTAGAGAGAAACCCAAGCAGACCATGCGCCGTAACGAAAAGATCCTGCATGCCTCAACAAAGATCCCTTGTGCCGCAACTAAGACCCAACGCAGCCAAAAATTAATAAATAAATAAGGAAAATAAATAAATACTTTTTTTAAAAACTGCCTGAGGAAAACAGAGAAAATCAAAATCATCCCATAAATAATAAAATTATTGAATCGGTAATATAAGAACCTTCCCAAAAAGAAAACTCTAGGCAAAAATTTATTCAGTGGAAAGTTGTACCAAACATTGAATGAAGAAAGAATTCCAAATGTACACAAATTCTTTCAGATAAAAGCAAGAAAAAAGGAACATTTCCCAGTTCACTTTATAAGACTAGCATACCTCTGCTCCCAAACCTGACAAGGATAGTATGGAGAAGAAAATGAAAGGTACACATCAAACATACATGCAAAAATCCTAAATGAAGTTTTAGCACAGTGTTAATAATTATCTAAGAAGGATAACAACTACATAATGACCTAATCTGTTTATTCCCAGAGTGTGAATTTGTACTAACATTAGAAAATTGATCAATATAATTTGCCACATTGACAGTTAAAGGAGAAAAATCATGATCATCTCAAAACAAAGCAACTGTGATTTAAAAATTCAACATTCATTCATGATTTTTTTAACAAGTAACTGAATCAATTTTAAAATAGAATAAAATCTGAGGTGTGTCTTCAAAAAAAACCTACACTAAGTATTATTCTTTCTTTTAATTGAAGTATAGTTGATTTACAATGTTGTATTCATTTCTGCTGTACAGCAAAGTGATTCAGTTATACATATATATACATTCTTTTTTTAATATTCTTTTCCATTATGGTTTATCATAGGATATTAGATATAGTTCCCTGTGCTGTACAGGAGGACCTTGTTGTTTATCCATCCTATATATAATGGCTTACATCTGCTATAACCCCAACCTCCCAATCCTTCCCTCCCCCAACCCCCTCCCCCTTGGCAACCGCAAGTCTGCTCTCTACGTCCGTGAGTCTGTTTCATAAATAAGTTCATCTGTGTCCTTTTTTTTTTCTGGCCGCACTACACGGCATGTGGGATCTTAGTTCCCTGACCAGGCATCCAACACGGGCCCCTGCAGTGGAAGCACAGCATCCTAACCACTGGACCACCAGGAAAATCCCTGTGTCATATTTTAGATTCTGCATGTAATGATAACATATGGTATTTGTCTTTCTCTGTCTGACTTACTTCACTTAGTGTGATAATCTCTAGTTGCAGCCATGTTGCTGCAAATGGTACAGTTTCATTCTTTTTTATGACTAATATTCCATTGTATATGTATAAACCACATCTTCTTTATCCATTCATCTGCAGAGGACATTTAGGTTGTTTCCATGTCTTGGCTACTGTGAATAGTGCTACTATGAACATAGGGGTGCATGTATCTTTTTGAATTATAGTTTTGTCTGGATATATGCCCAGAAGTGGAATATTCTTAATGGTGACTTATTCAAATCTTGGCTTAGAAATAGGAAGGGGACAAAAATGCCTGTTATCACAACTTCCATCCAGTATCTTAACAGTAGGACTAGGCAGCCCATTAAGTCAAGGAAAATAAATAATACATGTGAGAAATGGCAAAAAATAAAATAAAAAACAAACTAAACTTTTACTATTGGCAGATGCTATAATATAAACGTAATGCAAAGGAATTTGCACTATGTGATTTGAGTTAATATAACATTTTTCTAATGCAGCAGGATATATAAATCAATATTAAACATCAATTTTATTTCTACATACCAGAAAACAATTTTTTCCAGATAACATGCATATGCTTTTCAGTTTCTGGTAATAGTGGAGAAGCCGATTTCAAACTAATCCTCTTGCTGATGACAATTATAAACTCCGGGGAAAATGTATAAAGCAACTTTCTGAAATCACAGGAGAGCAAACAAAATTCGGCAGAAACTGGATGGAGGTACCACACGTGAAAGAAGACAGTCACACGGGGTGAGTCTATTTCCCCGACTCTTCCCAGGGATATGGTACACACAGGATGGAATTCACGCAGAAAACGGCGTCTTAGTGAGTCAGCGTTAGTTAGGTGTCAGAGCCTCTGGAAACTGAGGGGGGAAATACCAGAAAAAGAAAGAACCAATAAGGAACTGGAGTCCCAGAAAGACAAAGGCAAGGTAATGAGGGATATAAAATATATAACTGAAGAAATATTGTTGAAAATCTTATAAATTTGACCCAAAGCAACCTACAGCTGCAAGAATCTCAACAAATTCCAATCAAGACACACACACACACACACACACACACACACACGGCCCCCACATTTGGGCACCTCATAATCAAACTGATGAAAAAAATAAGAGAAAATTTTTAATCAGCCAAAGATACTCCCTCACTGGGCATGAAAAGTAATTAGTGTAGAATTTGCCTTCTCACCTTAACCAACTTCAAAACTTCTCAAACTATACAAATATACATATGTATATAAATATACAAATATATAATATACAATACATATACATATATTCATATGTATATAAATATACATATATATAAATATATATGTGTATATAGGCAATGTATGTATGTATGTACATACATATACATATGTATATATAAATATACAAAAGTTGGAGCAAAAGAGAGTGCAGGACGGTAGTCCCTGAGATAGGGTAACAAATGTGGCTAAGTCCTGAGACTGCCCTGGCTTTCTTGGGGCGGAACATAGACTTCTTGATGAAGTGAGGAGAGAGAGAGAAAGCGGAGCCTGGGGAGGCTGCAGCAGCTGGAATTTGCAAGGCAGATTATCAGAGAAGAAGCCAAGCCGAGAAAGAGCTCCAGGAACCTTCATAAGGATCTGGTGGAGACTCTGGCTGGACACTGGTCTCTGCATGTATACAGTAAAATAGCACAAAGCCAGTCTGCTGGGTGCTCTAAAGTGAAAAGCTCCCAGACCCCACACAGGGATGGGAGATATTTTAATTCCATCCTTCAAGAGTAGAAAGACTGGAGTGATCCATGAAGACCTTAGAAGGGTTACAGTGTAGTAGTAAGGCTAAAATTTCCCCAATAAAGGCTACTCTAGATGCCACCAATGAAACTCAAAAACAACCCTCCAGGGCTTCCCTGGTGGCGCAGTGGTTGAGAATCTGCCTGCTAATGCAGGGGACGCGGGTTCGAGCCCTGGTCTGGGAAGATCCCACATGCCGCGGAGCGGCTGGGCCCGTAAGCCACAATTGCTGAGCCTGCGCGCCTGGAGCCTGTGCCCCGCGACGGGAGGGGCCGCGATGGAGAAAGGCCCGCGCACCGCGATGAAGAGCGGTCCCTGCACCGCGATGAAGAGCGGTCCCCGCACCGCGATGAAGAGTGGCCCCCACTTGCCGCAACTGGAGAAAGCCCTCGCACGAACCGAAGACCCAACACAGCCAAAAATAAATAAATAAATAAATAAATAAATAAAAAATCAAGTAAAAACTTTAAAAAAAAAAAAAAAAAGTATGGAGAATGAAAAATTTAAAAAAAAAAAAAAAAAAAAAAAAAAAAAAAAACAACCCTCCAGGGTGGGTGAGAGAGGGATGGATTGGGAGTTTGGGATTAGCAGGTGCAAACTATTATTCATAGAATGGATGAACAAGGTCCTACTGTAGAGCACAGGGAACTATATTCAATATCTTGTGATAAACCATAATGGAAAAGAATATAAAAAGGAATATGTATGTATATATGTATAACTGAATCACTTTGCTGTACAGCAGAAATTAACAAATTATAAATCAACCTTACTTCAATAAAATAAATTTTTTCAGAAAACCTTCCAAGAGGTCAACTGGATCCCAAGTGATCTGTCCATCAAAGCAAACATTGATTGGTTAAAGGAAGACAACCAAAGGGAAACGGTCAACAATGTAAGCTTCAAATAGCCTGGCATCCAATCAAAACCTGCAAACTATCAACATAAAAAAACAGTTCATAGGAAAACATCTATCACTCAGACAAAGACTTAAAAACAGCTACTTTAAGTATTTAAATTTGCTCTGCTATTTAAAGGACAACATGAACATGAAGAGAAACTGGAAAATATCAAAAAGAGCCAACAGCAAAGATCTAGAACCAAAAAATATGATCTTTCAAATAAAAATTTCACTAGATGGGGTTAGCAGCACATTACATAGTGGAGAACAGAAGATTAATTAATTCAAAAACATAGCAATAGACACTATACACTATGAAGCAGGGAGGGGAAAAAGACTCAAAAAAAGCCACCCTGAATAAAGCCTCAGTAATCTCTGGGACAATATCACACAGTTTAAAATGCCTGCATTTGGAACCCAGAAGGAGCAGAAACAGAGAGAGGGGAAAAGATTACTTAAAGAACTAAATTTTGAACTTTTCTGAATTTGATGAAAACTATAAATCTACAAATGCAAGCAGCTCAAGATAAAAACAAAGAAAGCCATACAAAGTCACCACCAAACTAAACCAAAATTGTTGGAAGCCAGTGATAAAGAAAAAAAATCTTAAAAGCAGCCAGAGGGGGGTGGAAAGACCATTATGCAAAGAGAAGAAATACAGCAGACACAGCATCTGAAACTGCACAAGCCAGAAGGCATGGAATGCCATCTCTGAAGCACTGAAAGAAAAAAAGTCAGCCTAAATTTCTATATCCAGCAAAAAATACTATAAAAATGAAGGCCAAATAAAAACTTGCTCAGATGATCAAACACTGAGAGAATTTGTTGTCAGGAGACCTACACTTAAAAAAAAAACTTACAAAAACTTCTTTAGGTGAATAATTGTTCCAGGCGGAGACATGGGTCCACATAAAGGAATGAAGAACAGTGGAAATGGGAACTATATTGGTAAAGATAAAAGCTTTTTTTTCTAAATTAAAATATTTATTTAAAATAAAACACATATTTGGAGTTTTATAAAATATATAGATGTAAAATACATAGGACAACTATTGTAAAAGGACGGAAGGAGGAAGTGAAAAGTATACTGCTGCAAGGTTCTTACACTCTGGGTGAAGTGGTGTGTTATCGTGTAAAAGTAGAGACTGGTGACTTAAAGGCACGTAGTGTAAACCCTAAAGTAACTATTAAATATTAAAAATAAATAAATGCTGCAGTCGAAAAGCCACTAATGCAGGTAAAATGGAATCATTAAAAAATTATTAATCCAAAGAAGGCAGGAAAAGAGAGGGGAAAAAAGAAAGAATCAGTGGGACAAATACAAAACAAATAGGAAAGTGGTAGGTTTAAGTCAACTATAGGGACAATTACATTAATTGTCACTATGGATGGAAAAGTAAGAGTCAACAATATTCTGTCTACAACAACCTACTTTAAATATAAAGACACAGGAGAAAAAAATTAAAAGCAAAGGGATGGAAAACATATGCCATGCCAAACAGGAAGCATGAGGAACATGGGCATTACCAGGCATAAAGGGAGGCATTTCATAATGATGACTGAATCAGTTCATTGAGAAGGCATAATAATCCTACATGTGAGTGTTCCAAATAACAGAACTTCAAAATATATGAAGTAAAAACTGGTGAAACTGAAAGGAAAAAAGGCACAATCATATTTAGAGATTTCAACGCTCTTGCCACAGTAATTCATAGAGCATATAGACAGACCGTCAGTAAGTTTAAGCAGAAGACTTAAACAATGTTATCAACCAGCTAGACTAGTGACACATAACACTCCACCCGGTGACAACAGAATACATATTCTGTTCAAATACACATAAAACATTTACCAAGATACACCATATGCTGGACCGTAAAATAAGTCTCAGTATGCTTAAAAGAATTAAAAATATATTAAAACAGAAATTTTACAAAAACAGAATTAAATTAGAAACCAATAACAGGGACTTCCCTGGTGGCACAGTGGTTAAGAATCCGCCTGCCAATGCAGGGGACACGGGTTCGATCCCTGGTCCGGGAAGATCCCACATGCCGTGGAGCAATGAAGCCCGTGAGCCACAACTTCTGAGCTCGTGTGCCACAACTACTGAGCCCATGTGCCTAGAGCCCGTGCTCCGCAACAAGAGAAGCCACCACAATGAGAAACCCACGCACCGCAGTGAGGAGTAGCCCCTGCTCGCCGCAACTAGAGAAAGCCCGTGCGTGCAGCAACGAAGACCCAAGGCAGCCAAAAATAAATTTTAAAATAAATAAATAAAAATAAAAAGAAACCAATAACAGAACAAGATATTTTGAAAATCCCCAAACATTTGAAAATTAAATGATATACATCCAAATAATCCATGGGCCAAAATTCCAAGGGAAATTAGGAAATAATTTATGCTCATAAAAATAAAAAGGAATTTATCAAAATTTATGGGATGCCACTAATGTAGCATGTAAAGAAAAATTAAGAGCTTTAAATGTTTATGTCGGAAAATTAAGACGGTCTAAAGCCCATAATTCTATTTTTCACCTTAAGAAGATAGAGAAAAAGAATATATAAGATGCAAAATTATTAGAAGGAAGGAAATTATAAAGGTGATGGCAGAAGTAATTGGAAAAAGGCAAATAGAGAGGATCGATGATACCAAAATCTGGTTCTTAGAAATAATTGACTTGGGCTTCCGTGGTAGCGCAGTGGTTGAGAATCCACCTGCCAATGCAGGGGACACGGGTTCAATTCCTGGTCCAGGAAGATCCCACATGCTGCAGAGCAACTAAGCCCCGTGCACTCCAACTACTGAGTCTGTGCTCTAGAGCCCGCAAGCCACAACTACTGAGCCCGAGTGCTGCAACTACTGAAGCCCGCGCACCTAGAGCCCGTGCTCTGCAACAAGAGAAGCCACCGCAGTAAGAAGCCCGCGCACCTCAACAAAGAGTAGCCCCTGCTCGCTGCAGCTAGAGAAAGCCTGCACGCAGCAACAAAGACCCAAAGCAGCCAAAAATAAATAACTAAAATAAATTTTTTTAAAAAGAAATAATTGACTAATTTGATAAATATCTAGTACATCTGATGAAGACTGTAAGATAAAAGACATAAATTTGCCATCAGGAATGAAAGATGTGACGTAATTATAGATCTCACAATCATTCAAAGGATAATATGAAAACATTATGAACACAAGTTGCGCCAATAAATTCAACTACTTGTATGAAATAGACAAATTCCTTGAAAGACTCAAATTACCAAATCTGACTCAAAAAGAAATGGAAAATCTGAATAGCCCTCTAACTACTGAAGAAATTAAATGCACAAAAATCTAACCGCCAAAATCACTCAAGGCTCAAATGACTTCACTGATGAACTGTACAGCACAATTAGGAAAAAGTAAAACCAATTCTACACAATTACTTTCAGAAAATGGAAGAAGAGGGACTACTTCAGTTTATTTTGTAAAGCCAGCATCACCAATCACTAAAGCCTAATAAAGACATTACAAGAAAAGGAAACTACCAACCGATATTTCCCATGTATATATGTGCAAAACCTTTAACAAAATCTTAGCAAATCAAATCCACCGAAATATAAAAGTTGCTGTATTCCAAAAATACAAGGTTGTTTTAGCATTCAAAAGCAAAAAAATCAAGGCAATTCACCATACTAACAGAATCTAGGAGAAAAATTATATGCTCTTCTCAAGAGATACTGAAAAAGCATAGAACACAACTTAACATCCATTTGTGTCAACAATTCTCCACAAACTAGGAATAGAAAGGAACTTCCTCAAAATAATAAAAAGCACCTACCAAAAACCTACAGCTAACATAATATTTAATAATGAAAAACCAAACCCTTTCCCCCTAAGATTGAGAACAGTGCAGGAGTCTGTTTCCATCATTTGTGCTCGGCATCGTACTGGAGGTCTAGCCAGTGCCATGAGGCACGAAATAGGAATGAAAAGCATCCAGACTGAAAAAGAAGCAGCAAAATGTTTTTATTCATAGACAACAGGCTTGTAACTGTTATGATTAACTGAAATGAATCAGAGTTACATGTAAGTGCTAAAACTATAAAAGTTGTAGAAAAATACTTTTGCAACCATGAGACAGCAAAGATTTCTTAGCTATGACACAAAAAGCACAAACATCAAAGGAGCGATTGATACATTGGACTTCATAAAATTCAGAATCTCTCCTCTTCAAAAACATCACAGAGAAAATGAAAAGGCAAGTCACAAACTGTAAGGCGATATTTGCAACCATATATCTTAACAAAGGACTGGCGCCCAGAACGTATAAAGAACTCCTACAACTCAATTATAAGAAGACAAGTAAAAATGGAAGAAAGATTTGAAAAGACCTTTCATAAAAGAAGATAAAAAATAGTCACTAAGAACACAAACAGACACTTAACATCACTAGTCACCAGAGAAATACAAATTAAAACAGTAATCAGGTACCACAATACACCCACTGCAATGCTGGTAGTAGCATTAAATGCTGTAATCACTTTGAAATATCTTAAATAGTTAACCATATACCTACCCTATGACTCAGACATTTTACGCCTAGTACTTACCTAAGATAAACAAAAACACTTGCTAAGACTTGTACATAAATGTTCCTAACAGCTTTATTCATAAGAGACAAATACTGAGTACAACCCTAATGACCACCAACAGGTGAACGGACTAACAAATTATGATATAAACATACATTGGAATACTACAAAAACAAATACCACAAAGACCGAAAAACCCACAGAAATGAATGAACATACAAGATACAGCCCACATGCAACAACGTGGTAAATCTGAAATCATCACACAGTGAAAAAATCCAGATACTGAATAATGCCTACTGTAGGATCCCATTTATATAAAATTCTAGAAAAAACAAAAGTAATCCCTAGTTCTAGAAAGGAGATCAGAGATTTAGGGTCAGAGGTTAGGGGGGCAACTGACCGCAAAGAGGCAGGAGGGGATTTGGAGTGATGGAAATAGTCTGTATCTTCTTGATTGTGGTGGTCATACATTCGTGTGTACATTTGTCAAAAATGCATCAAGTGGTACACTTAAAGTGACTGTAATTTATTGCATGTACAATACAACTTTCTAAAGATGCTTTTGAAAAGAATAAAAGACTTGACCAGACACATCACAGAAGAAGATATATGAGGGGCCAATAAGCACATGAAAAGATGCTCAACACCATTTAGTCATCAGGGAAATACAGATTAAAAGCGCAATGAATAGCACTTCACTCTCACTTAGGAAGGGTGAGATTAAAACGCCAGACGACAGCAAATGTGAGGATAGAGTTGATTGGGATTCTCAGACGCTGGCTGGTGGGGATATAAAATGGTACAGCCACGCTGAAAATTCTTTTATATTTTCTCATAAGTTAAACACACCCCCATCCTACAAACCAGACATTTCACTTCCAGATATTTAACCAAGAAAATGGAAATACACATCCACACGAAGACTTCTACCAGAATGTTTACAGCATCTTCGTTCATAATTGCCAAAAACTAAAAACAACTCAAATAACCATCCACAGGTAGATGATAAATTATGGTGTGCTCATCCAATGAAATGCCATTCTGAAATAAAAAAGCATGACTACAGAAACACAAAACAACATGGGTAAATCTCACAAACATCGAATGAAAGAAGCCAGACACCAAAGGGTAAATACTGTCTGATTCCGTTTATACAGAGTTCTAAATCAGGCAAATCTAATCCACAGTGACGGAAATCCAAATAGTGGTTGTCTCAGCAAGAGGGATGGGACAATTTCCCAGAAAGAGGCACTAGGGAACCTTCCTGATTGAGATCTTGTTACGTTGAGTGTATGTATATGTCAAAACTCATTGAACTGTACTCTAAATTGCGTGTAATTTGTTGTAGGCAAATTATACCTCCGTGAGAAATGCTCAGGGAAAAAATTTACAATAGCATCTAAAAATATGAAGAAGGGATAAATCTAACAAAGATGTAAAAGGTCTTTATTCAGGAAACCATAAAACACGATTGAGACATTTAAAAGAATCTCTTAAAATGGAGAAAATAAAATTTGCATTTATTCGTGGACACAAGATTAATGCTCCCCACACATAAATTCTCTGTAATACTAATCAAAATCCCAAAAAGCATGTCTGTGAATCTCGCTGTGCTAGTTCTAAAATGGATATGGAAATTCAAAGGGCAAGAATAGCCAGCACATTGTTGACAAGCAAGAAAAACGTGAGAGTATTTGCTCTGCCAGATGCCAAGATGAAGCTCCTGTAATCAGCCTAGAAAGAGGCCACGGGTAGGTGGACACCTGATTTAGTACAAAGATGGTTCTGAAGAGCACTGAAGGAGAGAGATGATTCTGGTACAACTGGTATCCCCACAGGAAAAGAAGGAACTGGACTTCTGCACCTCCCAGGCACCCAAACAGTGATTCCATGCAGACTGAAATCCCAGTGTGATAATCAAAACACTTAATGAAGCTTTTAAATGATGATATAGGGCTTCCCTGGTGGCGCAGTGGTTGAGAGTCTGCCTGCCAATGCAGGGCACACGGGTTCGAGCCCTGGTCTGGGAGGATTCCACGTGCCGCGGAGCGACTGGGCCCGTGAGCCACAACTACTGAGCCTGCGCGTCTGGAGCCTGTACTCCACAGCGGGAGAGGCCGCGACGGTGAGAGGCCCGCGCACCGCGATGAAGAGTGGCCCCCGCTTGCCACAGCTAGAGAAAGCCCTCGCGCAGAAACGAAGACCCAACACAGCCATACATACATACATACATACATAAAAAGAATGTAAGCAGACAAGAATAGCATTAAAAAAATAAAAAAAAAAATTAAATGATGATATAAAAGAATATCCTCATGACCTTCATATGGGGAAAGATTTTTGAACAGAATTCAAAATGCAATAACCATCAAGGGAAAATTGGATGGATTTGGCCACATAAAAATTACGTATTTCTATACATCCAAAAACACCAGTAAAAGAGTGAAAAGGCAAGACAAGTGGCAGAAAGTATTTGGAACACACGTAACTGACAAAGGTCTCATATCTGACATATATAAAGAACCCCTGCAAATCCAGTCCTAAAATGGGCCCAACACGTGAACAAGAACAGCACAAACGCAGAGCCCCAGCTGCCAGTTAACACAGAAAACGGTGGCCCATTAGCCATGAGGGAAATGCACATTTAAAACCACGGTGAGAAACGACCACAAACCACCAAAAGAGTTAAAATGACTGGGGGAGGATGCAGAACAAGGGGTACCATCCTAAGATACTGTACACCCTGAACAACAGAATTGTCTGAGAAATGTACAGACGCACGTGCTCTGCGACCAAGGATTCCACTCCTGGGTATACACCCAACAGAAAAATGTTCACGAATGTACCGGGACCCAAATATTCTTTAATAGCAAGTAGATGAGAGCATCTCAGTATCAGTGATAAAAACAAATGCATCCCAGCTACACACAGCCCTGGGGATTAAACATAAAGTTTAAAACATAAAGTTGGGTCGAGCCAGCCAGACACAAAAGTACTCTATCATTTCATTGGCATAAGTGCTTAGAACATGCAAAACTAAACCATATTACTTGAAGACACCTATGAAACCTGTCTGCGGATGACAGAGTGATAGAAGAAGGCAAGGAGTAAGTGACGGCATAAAGGTCAGGGCCACAGTCACCTTTGGGGAGGACGGGGCCTGGGAATGGAGGGGTCGCTTGCGGGGTGGGGTGGGGTCTGGTGACTGACTGGAGGTGGGAACCATGAGCAGAAGGGGGGAGCGCTTCAGAGTCAGAGTCAAGGGAGGATTTCTTTTTGACCTGGGAGCTGGATGTTGACCATCCTGGCCCAGAGGAGCAAGTAGAAGATGGTTATGCAGGAGGAGCACGAGAAGACCAGAGGGGTGGGAGTCTGGATACAGGGAGGGGTCTGGGCCGTTCATCCAACAGAACACGGGTCCAGGATACGAGGCTGATAGATTCAGGGGAGGAAAGATGAAGGGATTTTCTGTCTGGTTTCACCTCCTTTCTCAGAGAAATAAGAAACAACATCAAAGGCCCCACGCCAGAGCTTCCGGAACCACTGAGGTTTCTCAACACTCCTGGGCCGGACCCAAGACCAGGTCAGCAGGTCCCACCACCTCCTCTCCAGCCCCTGCCCGTGGGGTGCCGACGGCTGCAGTGTCTCACCTGGAATGAGAGGGGTCCCCACAGAAACCATGGGGACACTGGGACAGCTAACGGTCATGCTGCCAGCTGTGTCAAAGCAACAAAGCCAGGGGCTCGGGGCTGTCACTGGATACTGCAGAAATCAATCCCTAAAGAAAAACGCTTTTTAAAAAACACCATCTGTGTTGAAAAAAAAAAAAAAGGACCCAACCGGCTGCTGGGCGAATGAAATTCTCCACGTCAATTATCATCATTATGGAAAACATTATGGAGGGGCTTCCCTGGTGGCACAGTGGTTAAGAATCCGCCTGCCAACGCAGGGGACACGGGTTCAAGCCCTCGTCCGGGAAGATCCCACATGCCGCGGAGCAACTAAGCCCGTGCGCCACAGCTACTGAGCCGGCACTCTAGAGCCCGCGAGACACAACTACTGAGCCCACATGACACAACTACTGAGCCTGCGCTCTACAGTCTGTGTGTCACAGCTACTGAAGCCCGTGAGCCACAACTACTGAAGCCCACTGCCTAGAGCCCGTGCTCCGCAACAAGAGAAGCCACCGCAATGAGAAGCCCGCGCACCGCAACGAAGAGTAGCCCCCGCTCGCCGCAACTAGAGAAAGCCCGCGTGCAGCAACGAAGACCCAACACAGCCAAAAATAAATATAAATAAATAAATTTGTAAAAAAAAAAAAACATTATGGAAACACTGGGCACATCTCATCATAGCTGCGGTGACAAGAAGTAGGACGGTTTGTTCTGAAAACTCCAAATTCAAGTTCTTACGTGCAAAAGTTGCCTGTACATCTGAAATGATAAAACTGAGGAATTTAGTAAATACCAGCTGTTTTCAGCTTTCTGGGAAGACATGGGGTCGGAGCCCCGCACTGGTCCCTCAAGGCAGAGAAGCTGGCGCCCAAGGGGAGGTTCAGTCCAGAGCTTAGGACTAAAATATAGATTTTATGTTTTGGCTGATTTATCGAAGTAAAGTCACTGGCTTCAAAAACGGCTGACTTCACTGCCATTTCTTGAGCACTGAAATGAACTTATTTGAAAATGGCAAGAACTATATGAAAATATGGTAACATTTAATGATAGACTTGATGGATTCGAAGCAAAACCATCAGAAATGTTCACCCACGATGTTTAGTGAGGGTTATAATTTGAATCCCAAAGAAGAATTAGTAAGACTCTGGGAGCGACATCTGTGGATGCTGAGGAGAATGTCATCGTTATTTTGAAATATTTGATATAAAAAGTTCAATTAGATTCAAAATCCATTTGCATTATCACCCAAAATTCCAACATTATATTTGTCAACGAAAGAAAAAGACGACTGTTAGATTGGAAGACGGAGTGTTCCCTTGGAGTTCAATTTAGACACGAAATGATCCAGATTCTGGTTAATGGTGAGGAAGGAGGTTCTGCCCGGCTGAGAAATGCAATCAATGATCTTCAGCCGTTTGCTGGAGGCCTCGCCGGCGTCTCTTAGCAGCAGCAGGTCTGGCAGTCAGCCTTGGACGAACTGCACTCAGGAGTTGCCTGAGACCATTTCAAATAAAAACCTGCCATGAAGAAGGTCATGTGTCTGCCTCTGATTTTTAATTTTTGAGAGGGTTTGATTTTGAAGTTTTAATGTTCAGTCTGTCTACTACTACTTTGCATTTTTTTCTTAAAATTATACAATATGAAAACATATGGCTATTTCACCATGGTCTCCAGTCTCGTGCAGTTTGCTCCAGCTTGCTGCACAAACGTGGCAGGTCCTGTGTCTGCAGGACAAGAATGGGGCTTAGAAGTTTTTCCGTCTCAGGCCCGGGATCAGAAAGTTGGTCTCTAGGGACTTCCCTGGTGGTGCAGTGGCTAAGGCTCTGCGCTCCCAATGCAGGGGGCCCAGGTTCGATCCCTGGTCAGAGAACTAGAACCCACACGCATGCCACAACTAAGACCCGACACAGCCAAAAAAATAAAATAAAATAAAGGGGTCTCTAGACACAGGGAGTCCACGTGGAAAACCCCACTCCAGCCAGAGGCTATGGGGCGAGCAACTGGGCCTCTCTGAGCCTCAGTCGCCTCATCTGTAAAATGGGACAAATAACCTAAGCAGGTTTTGTCAACATTAAACAGGCTAATCCTGACCCCAAAAGACCACTTGATCTGTGTCTGAAACAACTTTGCAGAAAAGAGGGCAGACAGGCCCAAAAGGCAGACCCAGGCTGCCGGCGGGAGCAGCCCAATGACCTATGTGACCGGGCATTTAGGTGGGGATGCTTATCCCAAGTCCCAGGTAGGTCAGGGCAGAGCCCGGCCAAGACCCCCAGTCCTGCCTCCAGTTAGGGGCTTGGTTCCCAGTGGGTCTCAGGGAGGCAACTGGGTCAGAGGCTGGTCTGAAATGATGCCAGTTCTTCCACATGCCACACACGGCTTGCTGTGGGGACAGAGGCCCACTGCGTCACCCCCTTTCCCGGGTCAGCCAGCCCCGAGGGAAAGGCCTGCTCTCACCTGGAGCCTTCAGCACGGGGAGGGGCTCTGGAAGCATCCAGCCTCCACGGCTCCTGTGGGGACTGGAGATACAGCTGGGCCTGTGCAGACCGTGGGCAGCGGGAGACCCTCCCTCAGGGCTCCGGACTCACTGCCCCCCTCTCCCCACCCCAGCCAAAGCCAGCCCCCAAGAACCCACCACCCTAATGGAAGAGAGGAGTGCAGGACAGTGGCCCTCGGCCCACCGCTGCTTTTTGGAAGCCAAACGAACAATTTGTATCACAGGTATTTTCATATACATATTTTTTATCCCAAAATATATATGCTCTTCTAAGAGTTTTCCCTGGAGACATTCTCATGGATCTGCATAAAAATGCACCTGTGAGATCGTGCTCTCCACCATCTTTACAAGAGCAACATGTGAGGGGCCATTGAAATAGCACGTCTGTGAGACAGACAGCTGCAGACAGACGCGTGTGACGTGAGAAAAGTTTGAAAGACGTTATAAAGTAAACAATGTAACCTCAAATCGTCTGCAATTAAGTTTTCAACATAGGTGTATATTCCGTGCGTGTGCACACGGGCACTTAAGAAAAAAATAAACCAGAAAAGGCACTCAGCAAAATCTTAGCTATCATCCCTGGGTGTCGACATGCAGGTGGCTTGGTGATTGCAGAGAGTAACGGTGAGCAGTCTGGGCTCTGAAATACAGGCGTTTTTCCTCTTCGGGCTATTTAGTCTACCCTCCCGATAACATATGGCAAGGATGAATCACCTGAGCACCCCAGAAACAAGCATTTTAAGCAATTAGTAGGATCTAGCTTGTGTGACACATCACGGCTTACCTTCAGGTGTCTGGAGCCAGTGGGTCCCACATAAGGGTGTGTGCACCACACTGGGTGCAGGAAACGCGAGGATGATACACACGGGACAATAGTTACAGAGACAGCACACGTGTCACAGCCACTCCGTGTCCGACGCTATTCCCAGCACTTTTAACCCATTGATTCGTTCCTTCCAGCCCCACTGGGGAGGAGCCCTTAGGAGCCCATTTTACAAACAAGTGCCCTGAAGCACAGAAGTGAGTAACTCGGCCCAGGTGGCCCAGGCTGCGGGTCCCGGACACGCGTAGTCCGGGTAAGGGGTCCCCCAAGCAGTGTGGGACGCACCAGCCCAGGTTGGGGGCAGTGACCTCCGGCCCAGCCACCTCCTCCAGGGCCCAGGGCCAGGCAGAGAAAGCGGAGGAGGAGCCTGGGAAGGGGCTGGGGCGAGCGGCCCCCTCCCCTGCAAGGCCGGGCTGGGCGTGGGGCAGGGCCGTAGAGAAGGTCTGTGGACCTGCCCAGGGAGAGGCAACGCTGG
Organism: Balaenoptera acutorostrata; assembly: GCF_949987535.1. Taxonomy (NCBI): domain Eukaryota; kingdom Metazoa; phylum Chordata; class Mammalia; order Artiodactyla; family Balaenopteridae; genus Balaenoptera; species Balaenoptera acutorostrata. The sequence continues at coordinate 2,889,202 of NC_080074.1, forward strand.
TCACGCCATCACGTGGCTCTTGCAGCTTAGAACATCCCTGCACGGACTGTGTGGTGTCTCTCCCTCCCATGCACCCGGTCAGGAGGGGTCACGGCCCTCACCCTCCCACGAGTGGGGCTGAGGGGGGCCTGGGTGGTGGCCTAGGGGAGCGGGCCTTCTCATGTGCCCAGGTCAGCATGGGCCTGCAGTGGAGACCAGGAGGCCAGCCCTGTCTGTGTCGGAAGGAAGGGCAGCAAGAAGATGAAGTCCAACCAGCGGGGAGGTGGTGGAGACCCGTGACCTACGGGAGGGGTCACCGTTGCACCCGGGTGACCACAGGTAGCTGTGATGGCCACTCCCACACTCTGCAGGGGAGGAAACTGAGGCTCAGCGAGACAGCGGACAGGGTGACCCCCCGTGCGGATGCGGGGCTGCGGGTGGTGGGAGCGAAGTGAAGGGTGAGCATCATCTGTCAAGGCCCCCATGCGCCAGGCTCTGGGCCAGGCCTGCGCTCACCCAACACCTCACTTTGACACTTGGAGCGATCATCCCCATTGTTCTGTGAGAAACCTGGGGCTGGGGAGTGAGTGACTCGCCCACGTCACACGGCTGGCAAAGGGCAGAGCAGCTGTTGGACCCAGGAAGGGGACGAGCCCAGCTCCGCACCGGGCCCTGGGAGCCAGACACAGATGGGGAGAAAAACAGTGACCACACAGCAGGACAAGGGCCAGGATGGGCCACGCGGTGGGGACACCCCATCCAGACCTTGGGGGTGAAGGAAGGCTTCCTGGAGGAAGTGGCATGTCACATGAGTCAGCAAGAGTGCATGGGTGTGACCAGGTTCGTCAGCCAGCCCTTGCTGCATAACAAACAGCTCCAAAACTCAGCTGCATCTGGCCAGAAGCATTTACTTTCATGCCCTTGATCTACAGGTCACCTGCAGAAGGGCTGACCAGGTTGGGTTTGGAGGGCTCCTCGCTGGAGGCCGGGTCCAGGGCCGTCCTTCCAGGGATGAGCACAAAGGGCAGTCCATCCACATGAATACACGTCGGGTCTGCAGCCTGACATTCCTGGTGTGGGAGAAGCAGGGAGGAACTGGGAAGAATGTTCCAGAATGTTCCAGTGTATTCCAGGCAGCAGAACCAGCAACGGTAGAAGCTCAAGATGAAGGAGAGCCCAGAAGTGGGTGAGGGCCAGAGCGTGAGAGAGTGGCCTGGAGAGGTCAGAAAGAACCAGACGCCCTGAGTGCCGCATCCTTGCCCTTGGCTCTCTTGCAAGAGCAGGGACAGCCATCCTGGAGGGAGGATATGGGAGCAGAGAGCCCAGTGGCTGTTCCATGTGGTCACTGGGCCAGAGAAACCCAAACAGCACAGAGACCTCTTTGTGCGAGCCCAGGGCCCCATCGCCACCTCTGGTCCACCTAGAATGTCCTCAGCACCCTGCCGCATCCCAGAGGGGCTGCCAGGGGTCCTCTGTCTGAGCCTCATGGAAAGAGGTTTCTGAACATGTTAGAAACCAAGCACAAAACACCTTTTCTCATCTCTAAGATGTCTAGTGTGGGGACCTCAATTGACAAAATCAGTATTGGCACATACATTTCACTGCATTTTCCCAGCGAATTCCCAGCCGTCCCCACTTCAGATTTCTCACACACGCCCGTTGTGGCAGAGTACAAACGGGTAATTAACTCCCCACAGCTCCAGTGGAAACCAGTCCTCTTTGTTTCTTGTCAAATTCCTTTAATTATGAATGTGCAGTTGGCCTGCTCATAAACTCATCTTACATGGGAGGCAGCCTGCCTTCTGCCATTCCAAGTTTTAAAGAAAAGTTTAATGAGCCTTGAATTTTAGCAAAGAAACCAAACTTTATAAAACACACTGGTGGGTAGAGATTGGAGAGTCCCACCTCCCGCAAGAAACCTTCCCTGACCAGCCAATCGCATCTGACAGTCCCTCCTCTGGGCTTCTACAGAACCTACTGCCCGCATCCCTGGCCCAAATGCCCACCCCTCCCTGGACACAGCCCCTCCCAACGTGACTTGGCAGCTCCTCCCAGGACAGGCGGAGTCGGAGCTTCCCCTTGAATCTGGACGGGCCTTGTGACTTGCTTTGGCCCAAAGCATCCAGCAAAAGTGACATCACTCCCTTCTGAGCCTGGCCTCAGGGGCCCTGCGGGCCTCCACTCCCTCCCAGCTGCCAGGCTGGCCTGCTGCAGGACCAGAGACCCGATGTAGCAGAAGCAAGCTGTCCCCGGCAGCCAAACCTCAGCTGGCCCACCCTCTGATCCCCGATGCAGGATCCAGCCCAGTCAGCCCAGGCCAGCCAAGCAGACCTGCAGACACAGAGAAATAAGAAGCGATTGCCGTTTTGAGTTATTAAACGTGGGGGGGTAGCTTGTTACACACTGAGAGCTGACTGATGCAGCAGCCATGAGCCTCAGCTTTCCCATCTGTGAAATGGAGATGCCAGTACCCGCCCCAGCCTAGGGCAGCCACCGCGTCCTTCGAACTCGGTCACCTAAATCCCTCCCGAGGTGTGGGTCTCCAGCCCTGGCCCACCTCACCCACCTCCAGTCTGAGGGGACCCTGGGAAGAGCATTCCAAAGCACACAGCTTGCCCTGACCCCCGACACCTCAGGTTACCCCAGGGGCACCTTGGCCCTGCCTCTTATACAGGACACTGGGCCCTTCCTGCCCTGGCTCCCCGCTGCAGCGCCCACCCCACATGCCCCACCTGCCACCCGGAGCTGCCCCATCCCTGCCCCGCTCTGGACCCTTCACCCACTCTGTTCCCTCTGCCTGGGATGTACTTTCTCCTCCCAACCCTCCAGCTCCCGGCAAACTCCATCTTCAGGACCCACCTTCCCTGATGGCCCACGGTCACAGCCAGCGTCTGCTGAGTCCCCAGTGGGAGCAGTGGTCCCCAGTGGTCAGGAGTACAGGTAAGCCCCGGGCCAGGCCCCGCCTCTGCCACTGACCAGCTGGGTGACCTCAGGGCCCTCACCTGGCCCCTCTGAGTGTCGGGTTCCCCATCGCTAACATGGATGTGATTCTGGAACAGTCCCCACTGTGTTGTCACGAGGAGTGGGTCGTCCACGTGAAGGCGTGTGCCGGCATGGAGGCAGCTCACACCTGACGGGGCCGGGGCTGAACACCAAGACTGAGACCCCAATCCCTGTGCCCCCTCCAGGCCCAAATCCTAGTCGACTTAGGGGTCCTCACAAACCCACCGATTCCTAACTTGGGGATATTCAAGAATGAGGGTCCGAATGTGGCCTTTCAGCCACAGGACTGGAATGGGGGAGATACGGGGGTCCGGCCCTCACCCCCTCTGCCCGATCGACCTGCCCCAGCGGGCCGCCCATCTCTCCTTCCACCTGGCTATTTCGAGCTGCATAGACACAATCTCCGATCCCATCCGTGCAAGGTAATTAGTTCACCACCCGCAATCTCTGCTTTTTGAAATTTATCCAGAACTCGCGAAACCCGCTGGGCTTCATCTCAGATGCCGGCGCTCTTTCATCTTCCCAGCCCCCTTCATTAATCCTCACGCACCAGCTGGGGTACCATAGCCCGCCTCTCCTCTCCCGGGCCTCAGCCCTGCAAATTGACGGGAGCCTCCCCGTCCCTGGCATTTGCACCACGGGAGATGGTCTTGTGTCTGCCACCGGCCGATCTCGCCTTTCCCTGCCATTTGCAGAAAGCCTGAGGTCCCCAGCGCAGGGAGGTGAGGGCAGATTAATTGGCAGAACCAGACAAGGTCCGGTCCGCCTCCAAAGCAGGTGCGGGGCAGTGGAGAAGTCGCCGTTTAATTGGTTACCTACGACCCTCTCCTTCTGTTTTGGATTTAATTCTAACTTTTAGCATTTGAAGCCACCTCAGTATTAATTACCGATGCCTCTTTCTGAGGCCCCTCTCACCCAGGAAAGAGCACGTCCAGTTCTCAAAGGCAGCAAGGCAGCTGCAGCATCCGTGGCCGAGGGTAAACTTGGAGACTCTGCATCAACAGGCCCCTGCGGATGGGGAAACGGAGGCCCGGAGAAGTGGTGCCTCCCAGGCCCGGGTGGCACCCTGATTCTGGAGCCCCCCCTCCACTGCCCTGTGCCTGTTCCTGACGTCTGCAGGTCATGGTGGGGGAGGGGGGAGGAGAAGTGGACAAAGGGACAAAGCCACTTGTTTTTGCTTTCCGATCCTCCAGCATCCCTCGGGAGATTTGGAAGGATGCTCCCTTGATGTTTCTTTCTTTTCTTTTTTTCTTTTAATTTATTTATTTATATTTATTTTTGGCTGCATTGGGTCCCTGTTGCTGCGCACGGGCTTTCTCTAGTTGCGGCGAGCGGGGGCTACTCATTGTTGCAGTGCGTGGGCTTCTCATTGCGGTGGCTTCTCTTGTTGCGGAGCACGGGGTCTAGGCGTGCGGGCTTCAGTAGTTGTGGCACATGGGCTCAGTAGTTGTGGCTCGCGGGCTCTAGAGCGCAGGCTCAGTAGTTGTGGCTCACGGGCTTAGTTGCTCTGCGGCATGTGGGATCTTCCCGGACCAGGGCTCGAACCCGTGTCCCCTGCACTGGCAGGTGGATTCTTAACTACTGCGCCACCAGGGAAGCCCTCTCTTGATGTTTCTGAAGGACGGCAACTCAGCCTTGCCACCCGGGCACCGGTCTGCCGTGCCGCTCTTTCAGAAGGAGGACGTTGAAATGGCCGTGGAAGCCTGAGGCCAGGCCGGGGTGGAGGGTCTCGGGAGCCAAGCCCCGATCCCCGTCAGCGGGAAGAGCATGGCGACCCACCTGGACACTCCGGCCACTGAGGACGCTCGCTCCTGCCTGCAAGCACCGCCTCCCCGCGGTCCCCCTGCCACTCAGGGCACGTTAGCGAGAGACACGATCAGAAGAGGCCCGCGACTGGCTTCGTCGGCTCGGGCTGCTGCAGCAGAATGCCACAGACTGGAGGGCTGGCACACAGCGTTTATTTCTCCCTGCCGTGGGGGCCTGGGGGGCCCAAGCTCAAGGCGGGGCCGATTTGGCGCCTGGGGGAGAGAGCCGACCTCCACAGTGTTTGCAGATGACCCCCTTCTCCCTGTGTCCGCCCCATTATAAGGCACTAATCCCATCATGGGGGCATCTCCCCTGTGACCCGTTCATCTCCCAAAGCCCCCATCACATGGAGGGGGGCGTGGTTAGGCTTCACCATATGAATTTGAGGGGGACACATTCGGTCCGTAGCGGTGACTGAGATGCAGGCGTGCTGTCCCAAAGCACGGGCGTTAGATCTCCTCTAGGCCACGGCAAAGGCTAACCCAGGGCCGATCCCAATCCACCCCACCTGCAGGGGAAGGGGGAGTCCAGTGTCCTCGTGGCGAGTGGGTTCTGCGGGGCCCCAGGCCCTGAGGTCACCGTCCCCAGCCGGGGGCTCTGGGACAACCACGTCCCCTGTCAGGGAGGCAGGTCCTCGGTGCCTAATGGGGAGGGGGGGCCAGGCTCCTTTTGCTCGCCCTTCACGCCTCCACCTCATACATAACTCATGCTACCCAGGTGCCCCTGTATCCAGGTGCCAGGGATGTGGGTCCTCACTCCTGCGGATCTGCTGAGGGTCCGACTACCGTCGGCAGAAACAGGTGCTGACGGATCGAAGTGGAGAGAAAACCCACTAAAGGATGTGGAGCATCTCAGGACTAAGAGGCTGGAGAGGTGGGTCTGGGGTCAGCCAGCAGGGGCTGGCGGGGTTCCCTATACCCAGCCTCGTCCCAGGCACTGGGGATGCAGCAGGAAATGCATGAAAAGACAAAGCCCCCCATTTCTCCCATGCTTGCTCCCAGACACTCAAAATGCAAAGTACGGGCAGAGAGCATCGGATGAACGGAGCTTTGGGCACCTGCTCAACCCCCAACCCCAGCTCACACCAGGGCGACTGGTTTCACAGTGGCTCTTACTAACCCTAATCAGACGCATCTCTGGGGACTGGAGCCTGTCGCCAGGATCTTCCTCCCCAGCAGGCCCCACGGCCACCTGCCTGGACTTGCAAGCCTTCCTTTCCCAGAAGCCTCCACCACCGGCTACAGAAGACGGTCCTTTGAGCTGCCCACTCTAATTGCAGGCAGCGATTACTCCCACAGTTTCAGGGCCAACAGCTAGGCTAAGTGGCCGTCCCCAAAACCCATTTCCTGGCTGGCTGCGCACCGAATGTTCTTTCCCTCTAAGTAAAATAAACAGGCCTGAACTCCCTGGACTTTTCTATTTGCTGTCCACTAAAGCCTTCTAGCTCCTGGGTTTTTATACAACTAAGATTTATAGTATCTATTCTCACCAGTGCAGAGTCCCCAGATAATGTTAATAGATGGTTAGTTTTGCCAATAAATCCCTCCTGCGGTGGAGAGAAATATCTATTTCAGATGAGTTTCTCCGGAGTGAAATCCACATTCCAAGTGGTGGAGGGTATTGGGCTGAACTGATTCCACTCAGCAGGCAGGGGCCCCTCTGCAGGGTACAGCCTGTGTCCCCCAACTCTGCATCCTGGTACCCAGAGAGATGCCAGGGCTGATGGGGGGAGGGCAGCCACGCTGGCAAAATGCTCCTGAGGTGGGTAGACCAGCAGGCCGCTCCTATAGAAGTCTGGCTTGTCTGGGGACCTCTGCCCAGAGAAGGTATTTGATGAACGCTCACCAGTTGGGCAATTGATCAGCCAAACACAACATCCTCCCCCGGGGCAGCTTCCTCTCCCGCTCGCTGCCAGCCTCGGGTCACCCAGGCGACAATCTCAGAAACAGAACTGACCCCTCCTCTTCTGGACACCCGCCCCCAGGCAGTCAGCTCTCTCTGCTTCCAGCTCTGACAGGGTCTCCTGACATCAGACTCCCCCTGCCATCCATCCTCAGCCTGTGGCCAATCCATTCATCCTGAAGAACTGGCCCTTCTGGGCAAAAACCCTTGCCTCTCTAGGGTCGCCATTTAAAGCAAGAACGGTGAATGTCTAAAGGTATTTGTGGGGACGCTCCCATGGCATTCAAGGCTCTCCCAGGAGGGGACACAAGCCACCTTTCTAGGTCCCCACCAGTCCCCCTCACTCACCTTGGACATACAGACCCACATTGGCCCCCTGCTCCCTCACCCCCCAGCTGAAGTCACCCAGGCTCCTGAGACCCAGCACAGAGGCCATCAACTGCAGGCAGTTTTCCGGTCCTCTGGTCTGCTGAGCGCAACCACACGCAGTGCACTGTCCCTGTGCTGGGAAGAGGGTAGAGAACACAGCCTCCTGTCCCTCCTCCCGTGGATGCCCTGGTTAGAGCCGTGGGTGAACACCTGCATGATGCGGACAGCAGGAGCGGTCAGAGCCCTGGGCTGGTCCCGGGGGGACAAGCTGTCTTCCACCTGCCAGGTGGCCCCAGGTGGGTGAGCCCTCCAGAAACGGAGCAGAGGACTGGAAACCAGCTGCCGATTCCCCCACATGCAGGAGACCACCATTCCCTCCAGGAAGCCCCCCGTGGAAGCAGAGGGGCTCCAACTCTGCCCCTAAGGGAGTCCAGGCTATTTCTGGACTGAATGGCTGGGCATCGTGAGGACCCCAGAGGCTCCACCTCGGCCTCAAGGACCATCTGGTCAACAGCATCGAAAGCCTCCACACCCAAAGCCAAGCCCCCAGGGCAGTGCGCACACTGGGACAGCCTGGAGCAGTCTGACCCCACTCGCCCTTGCTGACTGGCTACCCTGGCACGGAACTCACCTTTCCTTCTCTACCCGGAGGCCAGCCTGCCTCTCCAGGTCTCACCCGTTCTGGGCAGGCCTCTGTTTCCCTCCCAGAAAACAAGCTCATTTCTCTTTTCCAAGTGTCGTGATGGTGGGGGCGAGCATCTCCCAACCCCCTCGCCCTCCCCCCGACCCTGCGGCCATCACTTTCCCTGCTGAGGCCACCTGCTCCGGAGCACCCAGAGGTGATGTGAGATTCTAGATGCCACGGTTCAGGGGTGCACGGGGACCCTGAGCCGGCCCGGGCTTGCTGGGCCTCAGAAAAGCTGGGAGGACAGCAGCGCCCAAGGTGACAGGGGTAACAGCTGTCGATGGTCACGCCAAGGCCACCAGGGCTGGCAAAGCTCTCAGGGGCTTCAGGTGAGAGACGGGAAAAGACTGGAAAATCCTGTGACGTGTGATTTTCAGGAGGAGACTTTCGCTTCAGGAAGAGACAGTCTTCAGAACACTCAGAGCAATCAGTCCTGAAAACTGAAAGGAAGGGCCTCACTTTCCTGGGCTCCCGGCAGAGAAGAGAACAAGAGGACCTTTTCCAGCGGGTCCGCTGTGTCCCAGGGAGCGGGGGCCACTCTTGTCTCCATGCTCATCTTGGCTTCCTCGTTCCAGGAGCCAGCGGGCCCCGGAAAGGACAGAGCCTTTCTTCCCGCACCGAGCGAGGGGGATCCAGGCCTGGGGCGTCCTGGCCGGCGCAGGACAAGGGTGGTCTGCGGCTCCCAGGCCCTCACATGGGAACACGGGCACGCGGCCTGGCTCTTCTGTCCTCCCGCCCCACGGGCAGCTGACCGTGACAGGCAAATAAGGGGAAGGTGCTTGAGATTCCGACCTGGGGTAGGAGGGGGGCTGTGGGGAGGATTCCTGCCCTTCACCAGAGGCGGACAGCACCCCGGGAACTGGATCCCTCTCCGTGCTGAGATGGTGTCTTCTCACTCGCTCATTCATTCATTCATTCATTCATCCCAAAGTACCTGTGGGTCCCCAGGCCCTGCCAGGAGGGCGCTGGTCACGGGGACTCCACCAACATTAACGAGATTTCTCTCTCTCGGGCAGTTACATTGCCCCAAACTGTCCCTTCTTCTATCATGGGAAACAGCCGCTGGACCAGAGTGCCCGCCATCACCACCCCATCTGTAGAACTTGACTCCAGCCGGGCAAGGCTGACGGGACCAGTGGTGGGTGGTGGTCCGCAGAGGCCCAGTTGGACCCTCTCTCCTGAACCCTGGGGTTCGAGCAGCAGAACCTGTGTCCATAAGAGGGTCCTGCACGCAGATCTGTGGAGCCAAGGACACGACCCCAGAGGTGGCATGGATCACGGACAGGACAGGGGGACGGAAATGTCACCACACGCACTGCAGTGCCATTTGAGTTCTTACCTTGTGCCCTCTTAACTTAGCAGAGGAACTGCCACTGTCAACGCCTCTTTGAGGATGGGGGTGGTGACACTGAGGCCGTCCCAGCTCACATGGTGGCGGGAACACCCTGATGACCGGCCAGGGGACACTGAAGGCCACACAACCTCGGTCCGGCTCCCCGTAAGAGTGGCCCCTGGGAGCAGAGGTGGGTGCTGAGGGGCTCAGCAAGTACGGAGGGCCCCCCATGCCAGGCCGGGCACAAGGCCCACCCAGTGCTCCCCGCTGCACCCCTGGACCAAGGAAGACCAGGTTCCATCCCGTGCACGCCTCTAGAGCGCTGCTTGCTGCTGGGGGCTCATGGCGGCCCCCCTCAATCCCCTGCCCGTTTTCCCAGCATAACAATCGCTGGGTATTCTCCCAAGACGCTCAGAGTCATTCACCCACAAAATAGCAGAGCCTCGTGCCTTCCAGATAAACTGACCATTTCTCAGAGCCGCCCGGCCTCCGGCCCGTGGAGTCCTGGGGACGAGAGGACCACAGAGGGGATTCAGGGTGGACACCGTAGAAGAGCTTTTCTCTCTCCCCTTCGCTGTGGTTAAAGTCTTCACAGCCCCTCCCCGATCTTTGATGAAGTGGCGTTTAATGCTGTTTTATCAAGTTTCCCTCTACAGGGGATTGCCTTGATCCAGGAGCTAATTGTATTGACATTAACCTGTTTTAACAGGTCTAAAGTATCAATAAATCATTTTTTAGTAGCTCTTCTTATTACAGCACTTTATTAATGTATTGCACTTGAAGTGACAAATAGCCCGAGAAATCATTGCTTTCCTGGATTATACTTTGTCTTTTTAAGTCTTTTCTTTCCTCCTGGTAGTTCGGAGACTTCTAATGTTGATTTAGAGGTGAATAAAACGAAGGCAGGCCGGTGCTGTGCGTTGGGCTGTAACCCTCCACACTCCACCGGGGCTCCGTTTCACCCGGACAACAGCCATTCGCTCGCCCTTCCCGTCTATAAACAACCAGAATTTGAATAATTGCATGTTATTTACTTGTTTCTCTGTAAGAAGGACCTGGGGATGTGTATAATCAATATTTCTGAGACAGGTTTGAGGCTGAGAATTACAAGGAACAATCTTCATTTAGGCTATTTCAAAATATCAAAATCAATAGATGAGCAAAGAAATAAAAAATGCAAAAACTTCAATGAACTTTAGAAGTTGCCAAAATCTAGCTCTGAGTTTACTGGAGGCCAGAGCAAAAAGAGAAATACTTTCTTTTTTTTTATTGAAGTACAGTTGATTTACAATGTTGTGTTCATTTTAGGTGTACAGCAAAGTGATTCCGTTTACATATATATATTTATTTTTATATATATATATATATATATATTCTTTTTCAGATTCTTTTCCATTATAGGTTATTACAAGATATTGAATATAGTTCCCTGTGCTGTACAGTAGGCCCTTGTTGTTTATCTATTTTATATATAGTAGTTTGTATCTGCTAATCCCAAACTCCTAATATATCCCTCCCTGCTTCCCCTTCCATAACCATGTTTGTTTTCTATGTCTGTGAGTCCGTTTCTGTTTTATAAATAAGTTCATCTGTACCATTTTTTAGATTCCACATATAAGTGATATCATATGATATCTGTCTTTCTCTGACTTACTTCACTTAGTATGGTAATCTCTATGTCCATCCACATTGCTGCAAATGGCATTATTTCATTCTTTTTTACTGCTGAGTATTAGTATTATTCTATTGTGTATATATACCACATCTTCTTTATCCATTCACCTGTCGATGGACATTTTGGTTGCTTCCATGTCTTGACTATTGTGAATAGTGCTGCTATGAACATAGGGGTGCATGCATCTTTTCAAATTAGAGTTTTCTCCAGATATATGCCCAGGAGTGGGATCGCTGGATCATATGGTAGCTCTACTTTTAGTTTTTTAAGGAACCTCCATACTGCTTCCCATAGTGAGAATCTTGATGATTGAGTTTTGCGACCCCCTTAAATTCTGTGCCTGAGGTGCATGCCCACCTGTCCCTTTGGGGGTTCCCTTTTGGAGCCCATTTTTAGCTGAGATTCCATTCTCTGCGGATGGGTGTGGACGGGCCTCGGCCATTTAGCGTGGAGCTGCTAACATGCAACCACTCAGGTCTATTAAAATCCTGTCTCTTCCCTGCCATGAGTTAAGGAGAGATCCTTTTCTCCCAGTTCCCACTTCCTGCTTTCAGCCCGGAGAGAATAATTTATTCTGTTGATCCTTAATTGACTTCAGGTGGTTCCAATACCAAACACTGACACCATTCCGTTAATGAATAATTTCTTTGCTTAAACTGATTTCAGTCTTATTTGGAAGAAAAGAATAAGAAAATTAAAGCCACAGGAAGCTAACACAGCAAAGAATGAAGCATATTTACATATGCAATCAGGCACCCCCTCTGCCCTAGGAAAAGGCCGGGGAGAGAGCTGCAAACAGAAAGAACAGGAAAACTCTTCATACACGGGACCATGTGCTCTAGGCCCAGGAGGTTAATGCTGTAAAGTTGGGGGACTGGGGTGCCAATGCCACCAAGGGCCCCGTGCGGCCAGGACGCCCAGGAGGCTGAGCCACTGAGCCACTGCGTCAGACACCTAGAACCTTCCATGGCTGGTGGAAAGGCCATGGGGACCCTAGGCTCTCCTTGGTCACCACCAAGGGACCCCTGCCTGGTCTCCTGGAAGAGCCATGCTCAGCGAGGCACAGCCTACCAAGGGCAGGTCCTCCCGGCAGACGAGGAGGGAGATGCCCAGAGCTAGAAATTGGAGGGACAGGCTGACCGTGGGGTTCCAGGCTTGCAAGTAGTCTTCACTATTTATTTAGCGGCTGGGGACGGCTGTCTGGGGTGAGTGGGTGCAGCTCAAAGCCTGCTGTGGACATCACGCTGGCCAGTGACCGCCCCCCGCCCACATCCTGCAGAGCCCGGCTCCTGACTCTGCACACTGCTGCCCGCAGCCCCATTTAGCTCTGTCCCCGTCAGGTCTCCCCGAGGCATTCAGGGTGTGAACGCTGCCTCTCTTCCCCCCAATCCCCGGGCCCTGGGGGCGCCAGGCCTGTGGGCAGGAAGGAGTCAGATCTCAGGCCTGCAGTGAGGGGCACAGGGAGGCCAGGCCAACTGGTCATTTCCATCAATTCATTCAGCGAACGACACACTGAGGGACCAAAGCAAACAGGGCAGCGGCCCCGCCCACATGGGGCCGATGGACGTTCCGGGAAACTTGCCTTGGGTGTGAACGGAAGTTCACTGCTGGGGCTGAGGGCCCACAGGCGTCTGGGTTACACATCTGTTACTGCAGGACTGAATCTCCCCGACAAGCACGAGACGGGCACCTGCTTGAAGATGCAGAGAGGCTTGGTTCAGAGAGGCTAGATCCCCTGCCCGAGATCACACAGTGCATAGGTGACCTTGCCGAGATGTGAACGCAAGCCTGTCTGATTGCCGTCCTCTTAGCCACTAGACTCTAGACCTCGGCAAACTAGTTCCATCGAGGTCCAGGCAGTAAATACTTTACACATTGCAGACCACTACTCAACTCCGCCATCGCAGGGTGAAAGTGGCATAGACAATATACAGTGGAATGAACCCTGTTGTGTTCCAATAAAACTTTAGTGACGAAAACAGACTATGGGCCGGATTCAGTCCACGGGCCATACTTGACCAACCCCTGCCCTTCCATCTTATCATATCATTTGCAGCTCCCTGAGTGTATGTGGCATTTTTGGAGGGGTCCTGGCTTGGTCGGGGGGGAGGGGGTTGGGAGACAGAAGAGAACCAGGTGCTGTTTCAGTAGGTAGGCCTCTCTGAGAAGGTGCTGTTTGAATATGCCTGGTTAGGAAGGGGGGCAGACGGCATAGCCAGCAGATAAAATTTAGAGAAGACAAAGTATGGGTCAGGGATCTTTCAGTTGTACCTGGCAGAATTTCAAGCCAAACTACACTAAACAAACAACAATCACAAACACAAGATTCCATGGTGCACATCTGTGGGACACTGAAGCAGTGAGGTGGCTTCAGGAGTGGCTGGACCCAGCACCTTGTCAGAAGTCTGTCTCCTTTCTCATCTCTTGGCTCCACTTTCCTTGGTCCATCAGGCTCCCTTTGTGTCACAATGACATCACCACCAGAAGCTGTGGACCTGCCTCATCCTCGTTCGGATTCTCCGTGAGAGCAAGTGGGCTTTTGGCAGGTGAAGTTTAGAATGCGGGAAAGTATTTGACTCCCTCTCAGTGCTCCACCAAAACATCAGTAAGGAGGGGTTTTAAGGTATAGAACAAGAAAGCAGATTCCAAAGCAAGATGCTAGAAACTGCAGAACAGCCTATGGCTGGTAAGTGATTTAGCTGGCCTGAGAAAACCAAATCCCAAACATGCAGCCTGGAAATTCGAGGACCAATCAGACCAACACAGCTAGAAACTGAGAAAGCAGGCACTTCTAGAAGCTGAGATGAAGGGAGGGCTGACAGACATGAAGAGGACTGGCCGGGGGGCGGGGGGGGGCCGTGCAGAGACAAGGGAGGAGCAGTCAGGAAACACTAGTGCAGCCTTGGGGCAGGTCCTGGTTCCCCCTCAAGGGATACACATAACAATATCTTTGAGCTCTTTATAGAACTAAAACCCCTAACACATGGAAGTTGTTGGCATTCTTCATTCCAGAGAAGATCACAGTTTGATAACCTAGAGAGGCTCATCAGGAGACCCCCTGAGGCCAGATGAAAGGAGTGCAGGCCCTTCACACACCCTGATCCTTATCAGCAACTCTGCCCTTGAACCATTGCTGTAAAACTCCTCAGCAAATCCTCCCGGGTTGGGACACAGTTTTGAGGGGCACGAGCCCACTGTGTCCCCCTTTGCCTGGCAAAGCAATAAAGCTGTTCTTTTCTACTTCACCCAGAACTCTGTCTCCAAGTTTCGATTCAGCCCTGGTGCGCAGAGGCCGAGTTTTCAGCATCAAAACTAAACACAGGCAAGGTCGCCAGGGAGCAAGCAAGGCTTGAGGAAGAAGAGGATTTCCCTTCGTATCCTCAGAGAAAGAGATATTGCATCCAGGAAAGAAAACCAGGAGTTCCAAAGAAAATGGAGGGGAGGGCATCATTTAAAAGGCAAGAGAGGGTGGGCGGGCTCTGTCCAGAGGTGGCTGGGGGCTTGGGGTGGGGAGGGGCGTGTCTCAGGCAGCCATCTACTGATGGGTGGGGCTGTATCCCTGCCCCGCTAATGGCTTGGCCTGGAGCTTCGCTGCACCGGGTCTTGGAGCTGGTGGGCTGGAGGGAGGATTCCTCTGTGGAACTGCCAGCACCTGGGTCCCCATGGTTGACTGAGTCCCCAGGGATGGCTGTCGCCGGTGCCCATGTCCCCAGGGTGAGCTGCCGTTGCCTCTCGGGGAGACTCTCCAAGACCAGCAGGTCACAGGCAGGGACTTCACATTTGATGCCTAGTATCTGCAAGACGGCACACAAGCCCTGAGGATGCAGGGATGAACAAAACAGACCCTCTGCGCCCTCAAGGAGCTCACAGTCTTCCTAGTCTCCTTAGCTGCTAGTGGAGTTCAGGTTGGCGGAGGAAAATCAACTGGGGAAAGGAGGCTTCGGAAGCACGAGGCCCTGCTCGCGGCCACCAGGGCAGAGGAGGCCCAAGTGGAACGTCAGATCGGCCACTGCCCACAGGAGCACCCATTGTGTAAAAGGAAGAAACTGGTTCTAGACTTCTGACTTCTTTTCAGAATGGAAACAAGACAGCTTTTTATTTTTTCCTCCACCCGTTGAACGCAATGAACAGTAAAATAAAACACTGGTTTGCAAGCTCAAAAAAAAAAGAAAAAAGGCACAAGAATTTCCCAGGAAGGAAGATCATTAGTTCACAAATTTAAAAGGCCACCGAGCGGGCTTCCCTGGTGGCGCAGTGGTTGAGAATCTGCCTGCTAATGCAGGGGACACGGGTTCGAGCCCTGGTCTGGGAAGATCCCACATGCCGCGGAGCAGCTGGGCCCGTGAGCCACAATTGCTGAGCCTGCGCCTCTGGAGCCTGTGCCCCGCGACGGGAGGGGCCGCGATAGAGAAAGGCCCGCGCACCGCGATGAAGAGCGGTCCCCGCACCGCGATGAAGAGTGGCCCCCACTTGCCGCAACTGGAGAAAGCCCTCGCACGAACCGAAGACCCAACACAGCCAAAAATAAATAAATAAATAAATAAATAAGAAAATCCTTTAAAAAAAAAAAAAAAAAAAAGGCCACCGAGCGCCCAACACAGGCAGATGAGAATGGACCCACACTAGGGCACGCCACTGGGAAATTTCAGAACCCAGGCCACACGAGGAAGATTCTTCAGCCTTCCGCATGGGGCCAAAAAGGGGCAGGAAAAGCAGGTCACATGCAAAGAATCAGAAAGCAAAATGGATTTGGACATCTCAGCGACAACCCTGAAATCCAGAATACAGTGAAGCGAAGCCTCCCAAATTCTCACGGGAAATAGTTCCCAACTAGAATTCTCTACCCAGGAAATCACTCAGACAAGCATGAAGGTAGCGTGATGACATTTCAGACACACAGGGGCTCAAACTTTAACTTCCTCGCGTTGGTCCTCAAGCAGCTACTGGTGGATGGCCCCAGCAAAACCAAAGCCTAGAAGAAGAAAAGAAGCAACAGATCAGAAAGTGAGGGAGCCGTGCAGAGAACCCCAGAGGGAGATGGGAGAGCAGCATGGAGGACGACAGTCCAGGCTGGGATGGTCCAACCCAAGAGAT
This sequence comes from Balaenoptera acutorostrata, assembly GCF_949987535.1. Taxonomy (NCBI): domain Eukaryota; kingdom Metazoa; phylum Chordata; class Mammalia; order Artiodactyla; family Balaenopteridae; genus Balaenoptera; species Balaenoptera acutorostrata. Next base: position 2,905,048 of record NC_080074.1, read on the forward strand.
AGACAGGCTTAGACGCACAGACCCTCCTGTCCTGTCAACCTAAGGACAGACACTGGCTCCAGTCATGATCTGAGCTGGGCTTGGCCACACACCGAAGGAGCCCCACCTCCCTGCCACCCTCTGCTTGCAGGACCTCTGAGAGCACTCAGGGCAGTCCACAGCCGCGTTCTGCAGGGACTTGGTCTAGAAACCATGAAACAGAAACACGGGCCACTCCACAGCTCAGGCCTCGCCCACCGATTTTCCCAAGAGGGACTTGCAAACCCTCAGGGAATCTGAAACCAGCCTCGAGGCTGTTAGCACTTCTTCCTCTGAGGGAATGACACGCCCTTCCTTACATGTCACACATGTGCTGCCCTGAGGGTCTTCAGTACTTCACGACAGATTGTCCTGGATGATCCAGAAAGACAAGGAAGGAATGAGACAAGTCAGGCTTCTCCTCCAAAGGATCCCTACAGAGGGGTCCCTGCTCTGGGATCACTGCTTTGGGGGCTCCAGATATTAGAAACATCCCCCAGAAGTCATTCATTAAAGAAGCCCTGGGTGCACCCCTCACTCCATCCCAGCCAGACCTGTGCCCCAAACCCCCTGAGAAGCTCTTCCCACCTCCCTGGCTCTACCACCGGGGTGCAGGGCTGTGCTACCCTCTTGTCAGAGGCAGACACTGATTTCAGAGACAGAGGCTCTGGGAGGAGGAAGCACAGGGTGGGAGGAAAGTCTAGTTGTCGAATTCCTCCCTCAAATAGCATGGATGTGGTCAGTTTGAAACCAAGCAGGACCCTGTGGGGCTCCTGGTCACAGAAGCCTTTCTGTGTCCCCCGTTTCTTGTTTGTAGGGAATAGACTCCAGCTTCCATGACCTTCCTGAGTCCCAAAGGCCAGATTAAAGGAACCAGAGAAACTCATCAGGAGACACCTGAGGCCAGATTAAAGGAGTGCAGGCCCTGCACACACCCTGATCCTTATCAGCGACCCCACCCTTGAACCATTACCATGAAACTCCTCACCAAATCCCCTGGGCTAGGACACACAGTTTTTCAGGGCACAGAACCCACCGTGTCCCCCTTTGCCTGGCAAAGCAATAAAGCTAATTTTTTCTGCTTCAACCAAAACTGTCTCTGAGATTCCATCCAGCCCCGGTGCACAGAGGCTGAGTTTTTGGCATCAAGTTGTTGTCTATCCATCATTTCAGTTCGGTTGTTAGGAGGGCATCCTGCCCAGTAGTGCCGAGGGACCACTTTCTTGCCTCTCCTTGGACAGCATTTCTGTTTCCGAAGGTCTCACCAGTCAGGAGGCACAGGTAAGTGTCACACACGGAAGCTGGGAATGATTTTGCAACCTTAGGTAACTCTTCTCTGTTTACATTTATGTAGAATTAGATGGAACATGAATGAAGCTTGGTATCTGTTCTTTGCAGTGTTGCAGGAATCTTGACATTGACAATGAAACATGAGGAAAACTGTGAGAGAAGTGATTGTGATTTTATATGATGAAATTAAAATAGGATGTTTCCTGTGTTAATGATTATGTATAATATGCAATCCTTAAAAAAAAAAAAAAGGGGGACTTCCCTGGTGGTGCAGTGGTTAAGAATCCACCTGCCAATGCAGGGGACATGGGTTCAAGCCCTGGTCCGGGAAGATCCCACATGCCACAGAGCAACTAAGCCTGTGTGCCACAACTACTGAGCCCGCATGCCACAACTACTGAAGCCCATGCACCTAGAGCCCATGCTCCGCAAAAATAGAAGTCACGGCAATGAGAAGCCCGCGCACTGCAATGAAGAGTAGCCCCCGCTCACCACAACTAGAGAAAGCCAGCGCGCAGCAATGAAGACCCAATGCACCCAAAAATAAAAATAAATAGAAAAGAAAATATTCAATCCCATTACAATGATTAAACCTTATAAGTAAAATTTCAAAGAAATTTGGTTAATTTCCTTCAATACCTGTCTTTAAGGGTTTTATTGACCGTCCCGGCTACTACTGCCTCGGCAGATCAAAAAGTTTCTCCAAACTGAAATTAATTTTTAAAAACTTATCTAAGAACAACGACTCAAGAAATGGTGTCTAATTTGTCACTACTGTCAATAAAATGCAAATTATGTGAAAAATCTTAATTATAACAACATAATTAGCAATAGTGTTGAAATGAAGGCAAGAAAATAAATTTTATAGAATAAACATACAATAATTTATACATTATGCATGTTTTGGTTTTATTACTCATCCAAGCATTATTGGCCCATCAACAGAACACTCAGGCATCTGCAATAATAATTAAATTCAGTTCTCTTTGATATTTTGCCAGCTTTCAGTTATCAAAAAATAACCCGTAATTCTATACATCTTTTCAGTTTTGTTATTATGAAGGTATATTTGTCAAAGCAGGAGGCTAGAACATTTTTTATTTAACAGTTCATTAACTTGATTTATAATTTATAAATATTTTGACATATGGTGTGTGGGGCTGTGTTTGTACTCTTGCCCCGAGCCCCACAGATGTTAGGGAAGGAGGGAGATAGGGTTAGGAAGGAGTACACAGAGGCTCTAATGTACCAGAATATTCTATTTCCCAACCTAGGCAGTAGATGCGTGGGTGTTTGTCTTGTTACCTTTCTGTAAACTGTATTTATATTTTACGCATTCTTTTGAATGTATGATATATATGACAGTAAAAAAATAAAATGAAAATGAGGCTGAGAAAAAGAACCTGCCCTGTTTACCACACAGAAATCGTCTGCTTACCAGAAAAGGTCACATACAGGAAAGCACATTGTAAACCCAAAACCTTGCTCCAATGCCAACTGCCCTTATTGTTTATCTGCCTCTGGCCTGGGGGTTGGATATTACTAGCTCAGTTGAGAATGAAAATCCTGTTGACATTTTCCTTACCAGAATTTTTAGTATCATCTTTTCTTCTGCACTGACTGTAAACACAATACTCACTCATTTTGGAAATTTTGGAAACTATGAATAAAAAGCAAGCATACATCTCACCACCCAGAGAAAAGCCCTGTGGAAACACTGGCCTATTTCAATCTTTTAAAAAACATATCTGTCTTTCGATCTGTAATTTTGTATGGATGAGATCAGCCTCCAAATAAAAATATTTTACCTGGTTGTTTTCCCCACTTAATATGCTAGATATTTCCCCATGTTATTGCAAACTCATTGTAAGCATCTTTGGCTGCATACTTTACTTAATCACTTCCTCATTATAGGACATTTAGGCAGGTTCTAATTTCTCACTCTCACGAATTACTCTGTGATGAATAAACAGTACTCTTCCTAAGTCTTTGTGTGGACTTTGGATTCTTTTCTTAGGACCAATACCTAGAAATGGCCTTGAGAGTTGTTAAGATTCCAGACGTGGTTCTTGAAGACATTTATTTCATAGGTACGTATCACTGAACTTTCTCATTTGGGCATGAACGTTCTGGCACCCTGGAGGGCAGTGCTAGTTACTAAGCGAGTCTGAAAGCCACAAAGAGGCAAACAGGCTTGAAATCCCAGCCTGGCTCTGCAAACATTGTCGGATGACCTCAGGACAGTCACAACCTCCCCAAGCCTTGATTTCCTCACCTGTAACAAAGATAGAACCATGACTACTACAGGTACAGTACTTGTAAGGATTACAAACAATGTACGCAAACCCCTAGCCCAATGCCTGGCACACAGTAGATGCTCAATAAACAACCACTAACACTAAACTTTTTTCAAGTGTCCTTCTAATTTTTCTGGAAAAAAGGTCCCAGGCCATACTCTGATTGGCCTGCCTGGAGTCACGTGCCCCTCTCTGAGCCAGTTACCATGGGCTCTGATTGGCTTGCCTGGAGTCATGTGACCGTCTCTGAGCCAATTACCGTGAGCTCTGATTGGCCAGCCCTGGGTGTCTTGCTCATCCTGATACGGGAGGTTGCCAGCTTATTTGAACTACAAGGACTAAGAGTCGTGAGTCCTCCAGAGAGGGATTCTGCTACCAGAGGGGGTAAAGGGGCTGAACCACAGATGTCCAGGGCATCTATAACAATGCCTTCCATGCTGCTTTTTTGGGAAAGGGCTGGGGTCCCAGACAACCCCCTGGGGACCATGTGGGCATGGGAGAATAATCCCCATAGTAAGTGTTCAGATGGGGTGTAAAAAACAAAGCAGAACAAAGGTGAAGATCGCTGCTGGCTACCACAGAGGGTTCTCAAGACGCGGAGCACAGTTGACCTCAATGAGCTTGAAAATCTTTCCAACCTTGAAAGACTGAAACTACGGGCAGGTCTAGAAAAGGAGTGAGTTCACCAAGGGCTTTGACGCCTAGGAAAACCGATGCCTCCGTTGGGACGCCATGGACAGGGCCTTCCCTGCTAGGACGTGAACATGCCAGCTGGCCCTCCAAACCCAGGCCTGTCCCAAAGCCACTCATCGGAGAGGGGTCCCTGAACCCCGGCAGAGGTGAACAGGGCCGGCACTAGTTGAAGGCAACGGAAACAGATTTCATTCCATCTGCTGCAATAGAGAGGAGGGTCCAGAGTACACGGAGCTCACCTTCAACCTGTGCAGCGGTGACTGGGCATCTTAAAGGGAGGACGAGGGGTGGAGCCGGGCTGGAGCAGAGGCAGAGCAGTGGAAATTTACAAAAAGCAGGGAGGTGGCCCATGCAACAGCCACCTGGGTTTGCCATCTAGGGCTGATCCAAATGCTCCTCCCCTCCCACGGACGCTGGAGACAGGGCCCATCTGCCGGCGCTGGGAACAGTGGCCGCCTGGAGCTTTCCCCGGCCAGGAACCCAAGGGGCCTCGAGCTGCTAGAAACGATGCCAGTGTGGGTTCACGTCTCTTGCTGGGACTGGAGTCTGCAGTCCTTTAAGGCCTGGGCCGAGGCCTCGTCAAGAAAAGGGCTCAGAGGAGCCTGCACTTGGTGGAGAGGGTCGGTCAACCCTCATTTGGTGCCACTCCACCATGGCCTCACCCCCCATATTACAGCCATTTGAGTACTCAACTCTCAGCCCCAGAGCACAGTCGGATGCCCAAGGACGGGCTTCCAGCTCTGCATCCCTGGTGCCCTGCACAGGGCATGACAGAGGATAAACTCCCGGTTTAGTCAAGGTGGCTGGTGCCCCAATGACAGACAGCGGGACGAGCTGGGCTGGGCAGGTACACGGCTCCAAGCCCCTCACAGAGGGACATAAGAGGCTCAGCTCTCCAAGCCTGAATGCAGGGATTTCAATCCAGGGATCTGGATTCATGAAGCTCAGGGACTGGTTTTTAAAGCTCCCTGACGATCCTGATGTTTAGCCGGGGCTGGAACCCGCTGGCTCAGTACCTACAGGTACGCCTCTCACGTGACACTCTCCGCTGCACAAAGACGGGCCTCCAGGTGGCTCCCACCTGGGTCCTCCTGCCCCCGCCTCCATGCTGCCCATCGGGGCACAGGAGCCATGGCGACCGCTTCCGCCTCTACGCTCCTCCCTTGGGGCTGACAAGTCCTCGGACTCAGGTCAGGGTTTGAGGCAAACAGACAAAGGAAACCCTCTAGCTCAGCTGGCTGGAGAACCATCTGGGCCCTAAGGCTGACCCCCCGGGGCTGGGTCGGGTCAGAGCTCGAGCCAGCAAGAAAGCCTGCTTCTCCCAGCCCCACCAGCGGTCCCCTGCTCGCTCAGGGGGCAAGATTGTTCCCGGTCATTCCAGAGTCCCCGCTTATAACTCAGCTCTGTCCAGTCACGCCTCCCACGGGAGCCGCCAGTCACAGAGGGTTAGGGCAGGGAAGGCCTGAAGAGCATCCCACCCGCCACCAACTCTGACAGACGGGGACCCAGAGGCCTGGGGTGGCGCTCTGTTCAGGAGAGCGGATTCCATTGCTTCTCCCGCAAACCCATCTCCACGCCTCGTTTCCTTCACTTTCATCCAAAGTTTGGGCACCACGGCCGGGCACAATATTCTTCCCAAGTTAGTTTAGGGGTTTGGTTTTGAAAAACTATAGAAAGGGCGTGTTGACCTCTGCCTGCCGTGTCCATCCCTTGGCGGCCCCAGATTCGAATTCAAAACTGCGCTAACTTTCAAGATGGAAAGAACTAGTTGGAGGAGGAAAGTGGACGGGACAAGACTGGGAACCTTTCTAGGCCTTTGCGGGCATTGCAGAGACTGGCTCTGTGCAGGTGGAGGGAAGGCTGGATGGGCTAGGGCAAGTGGGTTTCCTGGTGACACAGGGGACAGAGGCCAGCACCTGGCTGGCTGTCGGGTGGACCCGAGGCTGGGCTTCCAGAGCAGAGGGGGCTGCAGGACAGCCAGCCCACTGCTGGCAAAGGCAGCGACTTCCACTTGACACTGTCTATTAAGTGGCATTATTCAAACCCCGCCAATCACTCAGACCTGGCAGATTGATTTTATCTTAAATCTTTAACCCGTGAAAATATATCAAAATGCAGCTTTTTACAACCAGACACGGTGACAAAACAGAAGTTATGTCTGTACTCGGGCAGCGTCTGCTGATGCCACACGCCAGCAGAGGCCGCGCTGTTGCCATTAGAGGGAAGGTACCAAGGGGGCAGGCATCTCTGTTTGGGTCACAGCGGAGTCCCTGGGGCATACAGCAGTCCCTCCCTGGCCCGAAGCAGGCACCTGGCAAATACATGTTGAATGAACAGTGAACTAACCGGCAAATGCACCCATAGCAACTACTGTGTGCAGGCCGTGGCCAGTGGGGGGCGGAGAGGGCGCGGGCCACGGGGGGAGAAGCAACCAAGACCCCCAGGCAAGCACGCGACACCAAGGGGGCTGGTGCGGGGCTGTGGTAACAACCCACCCAGGCCTGGAGAAATCTAGGGGGGCTTCCCAGAGTCGGTGATGCCTGGTCCTAAAGCAAAGGGGATTCACAGGTTTTTTTAAAAGTAGAGAAAGGTGAGTCCAGAAATATGGCCATCCATTCACTCAAGAGCTATTCACGGAGCCCATACTGTGTGCAGGAGATGCAGGGGTGAGCTAAGATGGTCAGGCCCTGTCACTGAGAAGCTGACAGCCTAGGAGGGCAGACGTCCATGAGAAGGAGAGAACCACAGCGCCGGGCATACGACAAACTAGGACAGGTCTGCAAAGGAGGGAACCCGGCTCCAGGGGGAAGGCAAAGCCCTGCCGGGACCAGGCAGAGAGCACAGCACGACAGGCAGCCAGGTGGGACCATGGGTCAGGGGCCTGGGCCTCACCCCACTGGGGCCAGAGGGAGTCAAGGGGGCGGTTTTACTGCTGAGGGAGCCACGCCATCGGAGGGGGAGCAGGGGGGGCAGGAAAGTCTCTGTGGCCCCCTCCTGAGGGATGGCAGGGGACGGGAGAGAATAGAACGGGGCCCCCATGGGAAGGTGCCGGTTCTCCAGGCAAGAGAGGGCAGGGCTCAGGGCCACAGCCGCAGAAGGTGCTGGAACACTGGCCAGTAGTAGCCTGGCCCTCTTAGCCCCAGCCCTCATCTTAGCCGGCACCCAGAGGTAAAGCGCCTCATCTTGGAAATTTACCGTGATGCTCACGACCCCTTGTAGCCTGCAGCAGCCCTGAGCAGGGCCAGGCAGCCAGCACTGCCCACCTCAGACGAGAGACCCGGGCTGAGACAGGAGGCAACGTGTCCACGGCCCTGGGGAGCTGGGCCAGCTCTGCTCAGATCCGGCCCAGCCAGCCTCGCCTGGACCCGGTTCTGGCTGGACCTTCCTTTATTCGTCTCCGGTGGCCTCTGGGAGAAACCAAGAGGCTTAAAGCTACGTGGGTTCATTGTCCTACAGCGCTGGGATCAGAAGTCCAAAGTGGGTTGGCAGGGCCATGTTCCTTCTGGAAGCTCAGGGAAAGCCCATTTCCTTGCCTTTTCAGGCTCCTAGGGTCCCCCACGTTCCTTGGCTCGTGACCCCATTCATTCGACCTCTGCCTCCATGGCCACACCTCCTCTCTGCCTCTGACCCTCCATCTCCCTCTGATCAGTACCCTTGTGATGACGTTGGGCACCCCTGGGTCTCCACGATCCTCCTGGGGGCCCCAGGGGGCCGAGGGCAGCCCAGAGCTGACCAGAGTGCCTTCCTGCAGGCCCTGGGCCTCCCCACTCCCCCAAGTCCTGGGGCCAGGACACCTCCCCTTGCTCAGAGATCCCCAAACACCCAGCCTCGGGGCAAATGAATGATGTCTGTTACTTTTTCCTGTATCTTCAGAGTCAGAATAAGCTGATTGGAGATTTTCAAATCCTTACCTAAACCAAGATCAGAAATATCTTCACAGATGTTACTACCTGTTCCTCATGAGTTTAAAACGTGGGGATCTGACAAAAGCTGGCGTTGGTCCTTAAAGGCAGGAAAGGCCAGAGGCAGGAAAGGAGTCAGGAAGGAAGGGCTGCTCTTACTATGAGCCAGGGACCCACGGGCACCCTGCGCACACCCCTCAGCACTCACAGAATCAATCAGGAAAGGGTTGTGGGTTTGCTTTTTACAGACTCAGTGTGGCTGGCCGTATCATCATCAAAATTTTACGGCCCGTTCTGCAGTAGGCTGTGCGTCCTGTCCCACTGGGGCTGGGTACGGCCCCTGGGCTCACTCTGGCCTTGAGATGTGAGTGCAAGTACATTAAGAGCCTCTGTAGGGCTCCTGGCTCTCTCTGTCCCTCTTCCTTGCCACCAGCACGTCCCAGAGGGGGCTCAGCTGGGGTCCCAGGGTGACGAGCTGAGCCCCTCATGATGAGCACGGATGGAGGGGTGTTTGTCGCTGCAGCAGAACTCAGCCTAAGTTGACAGACACGGAGCCAGGGATTCAGGATCACAGAGCTAATCCAACACGGCAATGAGCCAGCACCTATGAGCCCGCCATCAAACAGCAAGAAAAGAGCTAATACCTATGTTTTGAGCATTTTCTTTATGGCAGGCACTGTGTCAAAAGCTTTATAGCCTTTCCAGTGACCCTCAGTAGGAGGAGCAACTCAAACCCTCATTTTACAGGCGAGAGACTGGGGTTCATGTCCTTTCATTCCAGTGTAGATCTACCTCACTCTTTTTACCAACTGCGTAATAGTCCACAACATGAATGCAGCTGATATAGGCACCCATTCCCCATCAATAAACATTTCAGTCACTTCCACTATTTTGGAATTACAAACCATGCTGCCATGACTGTCCTGCTGCACATAGGTCTTTGCATTTCTTTCTGTGGGGTAGAGTCCCAGAGTGGGATTACAGAGTCAAGGATATCCAATGCATGCTGAATTTTGATGGAAACTAAAACATAATCCATCCAAAAAAAAAAAAGTAGTGCCTATTTGATGAATTTTCATTCTCATCGATAGTATAAGGAAGCTGTTTCCCACTGCTGTACCAGCCCTGGACATCAGCAGTGTTTAAGATTTTACAAACTGGAGAACTGAAGAAGAATATCTCATTGTGTTTTAATTTGGAGTTTTTGAACTATTGATGGGGAGGTACACGTCCTCCAGTGACCATCAGCCGTTTGATGTTGTCTCCCGTATGTCTTGAAGTAAATACCTCCTCCTGGCAAGGTAGTTACTATAGCCTAGAACATCCACCCAAATCCATCTGGAGATGTGGTCCGTGTCTTCTGTGTCTCCACGCCCCCAAAAGGGCTGGCCCACCCAGAGGGAATGGATGGGAGGAAATGACACTCTACTGAAAACTTTCTAAGTGCCCCCCACTGTCTGTGACAATTTGCCCCTGGGATCTCACTTCACCCTCACAAGAACCTGTGAATCAGATATGCATCTATCATTTTACCCCCAAACCCCAAAGTCCAAAGAGCTCTAAAACCCGAAAGATTTTTCACAATTTATTTGGCAACAAAATCTGAACTGAATTCTCAAGAGACCACTTATAATCTGTTTACCACATTATTTAAGGACACACGTTTTGCTGCTAAAATAACAAACTTGATTCTGCGGTATTTGCCCTGGACCCACTGGCCAGGTTAGTGATATGTAATCCACACTGGATTGTTGTTCCAAAATCCAGAAGAAAAGTTGTGAAATGGAAACCCACCTGCCTCAAGAGCTTCAGCTGAGGGCTGCAGACCTGGGCTGTTACCCCATGTTATAGATGAAGACGCTGAGAGATTGATAGCTTTCCCCCGGGTCCAGGGCTGCTGAAGGACAAAGCAAGACATTCAACTCTGACCCAAAGCCTGTGCTCCTCTTTCTGCTCTTGGCCTGACCCTTCATGCCACAGAAGGGTCCCCTGACTTGCGACCTTTGGGAGCAGTGAGAGCTCGGTGACAACCCTACATTTGTAAAGGCAACAAGGGATGGGACAGGGCTGTTAAGCTAACTGATCTCCTTGGGATTTCAATTCCAGGATGTTATCATGACTCATAAATGCCACGCGGGGTTCTGGACCCCACAGGCTGTGTCCAGGTAGCCGGACAGCTCTTTCCCCACCGTGTGGCTGAAATCGGCCAGGTCAGGAAGCAGGCTGGCTCTTCTAACAGATTAGTTTAATTAAAAGTGGGCTGCATGCTTGGCCTGCGTTGGAGACAATCATTAAACAATCAAAATGCTTCAGTACAAGGAACTAATTGCATTGCACAGAGACCTTTTTGCCATCAAGGCAGAATCAATCAATAATTAAATTAGAAGTGAAAATGAGTTGCTCAGGCCCATGGCTCACTGACTTAGCAGATACTTCATGACCCCACTACAGGCTGAGGGCATGGAGATGAGGGGGCCTCAGCCACCAAAGTCCCTGAGGCTAACCCAGCAGAGACCCAACGGAGTGACCTGTGTTCTCCTCAGGCGTTGGGCGGGGCTCTTGACACAGTTGATTCTAAAATATTGTAATAGTGAAATGTCTTCTCAGTTTGAAGAAACTGAAACGAATAGGAATGGGGGCTGTAGCGGTTAGCTACTGTTACATAACAACCACCCCCAAACTCAGCAGGGCATGAGCAGTGGGCGTGGATTTCTCAGGCATCTACCGGTGGGCTTCGGTGGCCCCGCTGATCTTGGCTGGGCTTGTTCCTGTGTCTGCAGGTCAGCTGGGATTGTCTGGCCCAGGCTGGGGGTTCTGTTCCAGCAGCAGGACCTGGGACAACCACACACTTTCATCCTCCTTCTGGGCCCACGAGGCTGGCCAAGGTGTGGTCTTCTAGTGGCGACGGCAGAGGGCAAACAGAAGCACGTGAGGCCTTTGAAGGCTTAGAACTGGCACACTATCGCTTGTATCCATATGTCACCTGCCGAGTCCCAAGTCAAGGTGTGGGGAGGACCCCTGTGACGAGGCATGGCCAGGGTGTGGAAGCAGAGGTGGCGGGGAGGCATGGAGAAATGGGGCTAATAGTTCAAACCTCCACAGGGAACTCGGATTTGTTTTTTTTTTTTTTGAGCTCCTTCTGTAAGCCAGTCACTTTATACAGATTATCTCAAAGAATCTGAGATATGCCAGTCTACAAGATGTGCCTGATTACGCCCATTTTACAGATGGGGCAGCTGAGACTCTCGGAAGCAGCCGGGCCAAGTTCATCCAATTAACGAATGGCTGGGCACAGGCCAGCCTGCTTCCAGAACATTCCACCACCCCACTGCCTTCACCCTGGCCTGGCGGCAGGGGCAGCCGGGTACTAGTCCAAACCCTGCCTCACCTGCAGTGGGGGGCCAGGGGCAAGGCTCTCCCGTTTCTCGCCAGATTGTCTTCATTTGTGGACAAGGAAGCTTCCCAGGGCTCTAGAAGCCCCTGGAGGCTCTGAGAGTCCTGGGTTTAAGGCTAATTGAGTGCTGTACCCAGCAGGTTTCTGTTATTCTCCATGAAATGGGTGACAGGGCAAGAGATGGAGCAGATACAAACCACAGAGGCTGCTGGTTGGTTCACTGTGGTTCTACTCACAGAAGCTCTGGGCTTGAAAGAAATTTCGGGGTCACTTGGCCTCGTGGCTGCCGAATATTTCTGACCATGACTATGATAGGCTGAATTATGGTCCCCAAGGATGTCCACATCTTAACCCCGCAAACCTGGGAATCTGGTACTTTACATGGTGGAAGGGACTTTGCAGGTGTGAGTTAAGTATCCTCACTGGGGAGATTATCCTCAATCAGTCAAGTGGGTCCAATCACACCCCGTGAGTCCTTAGAATTGGAAAACCTTTTCTGGCTACAGTCAGACAGAGATGTGACAGCGTAAGAGTCAGAGAAATTCTCCGCTGCCGGCTTTGAAGAGGGAGGAAGGGGGTGTGAGCCAAGGAATGCGGGTGCCTCAGAAGCTGGAAAAACAAGGGAACAGGTTCTCCCCTGGAGCCTCCAGAAAGGCCTTGATTTTAATCCAGTGAGTCTCACTTCAGACGTCTGACCTGGAGGACTGAGAAAGAATCAGTGTGGATTGTTTTAAGCCACTGAATTTGTGGTCATTTGCTACAGCAGCAGCAGGAAACTCATACAGTGATCTTCAGTACAAAACTCATTTTATATCACAGCCCGGTACACACACGCCACACACACACACACACACACACACACACGGACACACACACACGGGGACACACACACACCACACACACACATCACACACCACACACGCCACACACACACACACGGACACACACACATGGACAGATACACACGGGGGGACATACACACACACACACACATCACACACCACACACACACACAGACACACACACATGGACAGATACACACGGGGCGACATACACACACACACACATCACACACCACACACACCACACACACACGGACACACACACATGGACAGATACACACGGGGACACACACACACACACACACACTGCTTCCTGGAGGCCAGAGACCCTGAACTGAGACTTGAAGGATGAGGAGGGAGATGTCCCGGAAGAAGGTTTCTGGAAGAGCAAACACCGCGGGTAAAGGCTTGGAGAAAAAAGAGAACATGGCGCCTGGGGAACGGCCAGTTCAGGGGACAGTTTCAGGAGTGGAAGTTAGGGAGTGAGAAGTGAGTCTGAACAGAAGGGAATGCTTCATGACATAAATGTATTAAACAACCAGGGTTTCTGGGGGAGGGAGGGGAGGAGATGCCGTAAGCAGAGCTATGCTTTACAAAGACCCATCAGAATGGGCAATGAACACTTGAGACTAAATGTTGGCTTCATTAAAAAATGATGAGAATATAAGTTAAAAAAACAATAATATGTCTTTTCACACCAACTAAACTAGAAAGAAACGTAAGGCTCTGATGACAAGTGTTGAATAGGATGCGGAACACCCATCTCTGCCCTGCCAGTGGGCAACCACTCGGAGAACAGGATGGCATCGCCTGGTGAAGTTAAAAACGCACTCACAGGCTCACAATCACACACCTGGGGTATACGCCGTACGCCGTAGGAACTCTCCCACGAGTGACTGAGAACATTCAGTACCCGATAGGAAAGCAAACCAAACAAACCTAGAATCAGTCAAAGTGTCCATCAGTAGGAGAAAGGACGGGTTAAATTCTGTTCTGGTTCCACAACGGGATCCCATTCCTGAGGGAGAACTAAGGAACCAGGGCATGGACAACAGGACGGCTGGGTGGGCTCTCGGGGATGGACTGTCATACAGCGAATGACCCTGATTCCCCCTATGTACAGCCCAAGACACGCCAAACCGGAGATGCACTGTAGACAGACACGCACTTGTATAACTTAGGAGCAAAGTAAGAGAATGATGAATACAAAACTCGGGGCAGCGGTTACTTCCCAGGGGAGGGGGGATGGGCAGGATGCAAGCACAAACCCAGGGGTGCAACGGTCACATCTAATTCCCTAAGGTCGTGCTACTGCCAGGGTGCTCAGTGATGTCTGGGTACTCTACAGCTACTGGATATATATTCTTTTGATTTTACTCAATATTTAATTAAAACAACAAAGAAAAAGAAATATGAAAAAAAATGACAGAATTTTGGGGAGAGTAGAGAAAAAATAGGGATCTCTAGCTACATTAGGAGCTAAAATTCTTTATCTTATTATCTAAATATTAAAAATGAAAATAAAATTACTTTTTCAAATTGAATTATGGTTGATTTACAATGTGTTAGTTTCAGGTGTACAGTAAAGTGATTCAGTTATATATATATATATATTCTTTTTCAGATTCTTTCCCATTATAGGTTATTACAAGATATTAAATACAGTTCCCAAAATAAAATTATTCTTGGTACATACTTACATCCTTTAGTCATTTTCCTTCCTCTACATATCCATACTGGGTAAGTAGTCTTTTTCAGAAAAATGTATTTTTAATATCATTATGTCACCTTAAATATTTCCTATAATTGCATGTAACAGTCTTCAAATTGTGTTTTTAAGTTGTTAACATTCCACCTGACTCTTCTCAATAGGCCATATTTTTTATTTAAAAATATCTCTACAGGAATTGAAGTACCTGGTGAGCTCAGAGTAATTCTGTGAAATGGAGAGTGTTTGCAATTCTAACATTTTGGCATTGAAATGTGGAGAGATTCCAGCAGCAAAGTTGTCACAAATCCTGCCTTTTGCCTCCATTCAGTGTACCGTGTTTCAATGCATATTTTTTCACGACAAAATATGTCAAATACATCATCTCTATTCACGATCCTTTTGATGTTTCACCAAATGTAGATACTGTAAAATCCTAGTCCGGGGCCTTCTGCACAAGGTTCCACTCCTGCCCACATCATCAATTTATCCAAATAAACATAGTGGCTTCATTTAAAGATTCTTCCTGTGTGTCAAGATATGCCAAGGTTTAAATAAGAATCTCAAAATAAAAACTCATGGGCTTCCCTGGTGGCACAATGGTTGAGAATCTGCCTGCCAATGCAGGGGACATGGGTTCGAGCCCTGGTCTGAGAGGATCCCACATGCCGCGGAGCAACTAAGCCCGTGTGCCACGACTACTGAGCCTGCGCGTCTGGAGCCTGTGCTCCGCAGCAAGAGAGGCCGCGATAGTGAGAGGCCCGCGCACCACGATGAAGAGTGGCCCCCGCTTGCCGCAACTAGAGAAAGCCCTCACACAGAAACGAAGACCCAACACAGCCAAAAATAAATAAATAAATAAATAAATAAGTGAAATTAAAAAACAACAACAACAACAACAAAAAACTCGCACACTGAGCTTCACCTACGCCATGTCCAACTCCCCTTGGCTCCTCTAGGGATAAATTTCACTGTCTTCCTGCATGCGAGTTTTGTTTGCAATAACCGCACTTGGTGAAAAATGTTCCTGACATTTGTGGCTTGCATCCATTAAATGCTTCAATTAAACATTTCCAACTGATTTTATACAACTGCATCCAACATTGAGAGGATTTATTTACAAAAAAATGTTTAGTACCATTATGACACTTGAGTTGATATTTTGAGCAAAGGCTCAAACATTTCTCAAATCTGGTTGATAATAAGAAAAAGGAAAGAAAGTTCTACCTTGCTGAAAAAAATTAAACTGTAGGTTGTTTAGAATTTAACATTAACTTGATCACAGAGTTGTTTATTTCAAGTCTTTCTGGGCACACATATAACAGCTGCAAATTTTGACAGCTACCACTTCTGTTTGGTTGGCAGATCATCACAGCTTGTTTGAATGCATCACCAGAACCCTAGCCCATTTCTGCACTTAATTTACAAAGAACATTGGTTTTTTTCCTTATTTTTTTATTGAGGTATAGTTGATGTACAATATTATGTAAGTTACAGGTGTACCATATAGTGAGTCACAATTTTTCAAGGTTATAATCCATTTATAGTTATTGTAAAGTATTGGCTACATTACCTGTGTTGTACAATATATCCTTGTAGTTTATTTTGCACCCAATAGTTTGTACCTCCTACTCCCCTCCCCCTTTTTTTCCCTCCCCCCTTCCCTCTCCCCACTGGTAACCACTGGTTTGTTCTCTATGTCTCTGAGTCTGTTCAAAGAACATTGTTTTTACCATGACACCAGCTTCACCAAAGCAACGTTGTTTCACCAGCAACAGGAAGAACTTTAAAAGCTTTATTATGATTCCATAAATTAGATGGAAATGATTAAACCATCATTGGAATTAACAGATTTTCTTTTTGAAGCATCTGGTAAAGATGGCATAAAACTGGAATAATTTAGCTGATTCCAAATTCTGGTAATGGAGCCAACACATCCCCAGCTATTGCTTCCAGGAGAGGCGTGCTGCCTGCAGCAGGGAGCGTGGCCACTGCAGACCCTTCAGGGCTGCCTAATCACAGACCAGCCGGCTCACACCTGACTAGGGCTTGGATGGAGGAGCCGGCGGGTTTGAGGCCTGGCCGTCTTGAGAGTGTTCACGGCGTCCACCAAACCCACCCCTCAGTGCAGCTCGGGAGTGCGGGACCACATTTAAAGGGTGAAAGATCTGGCACGGATGCTAAGAGAAACCAGCACCTGTGTCATCCCAGTCATCTGGAAGGTGGGGACACTGATGGCCCGGGGGTCCTGGGGCTGTGTGAGGACCGCGTAGGTTCACGTCTGTCACCGTCCCTGGGCAGCTCTACAGTTTGCTGTCTTGTTATCATTATTTAATGCCTTTGAGGACAGTTGAGAGGAGATTATTTTAATGATCCAGGGAAGAGTTGGTTGGGAGGGGTGTTGAGAAGGACACACACTGGCTGATGAACCACAGACCATCAGCAGGGGGCTCTTTGACTCCCCCACGAGTGGCATTTTAGGTATGATTTCTGCTCTGCTCAAGACCTGCCATCACTAGAAACGGGGCCCAGAGGTCAGAAGGGACCTGATGAGGCCACAGAGCTGGCAAGGGACAGAGTCAGGGGTCAGCCAGGTTCATTAGGAGCCTCATGACCCCAGGCTGCTTTAGGGGGGATGCAAAGGCCACCAAGCGAGACAGAGCAGGAAGGAAAGGCTGAACCCCCAAACTCTGTCAAGCTCCAGGCACAGGAAGACCCTCACACCCACCCGTCTCTCTGGGCCAGGTCTTCCTGTGCCCAGTTGGGCAGCAGAGAAGTCCAGGCTGCCACGGGGGCGCCGACCTTGGGATGATCTCCCTGCAGGTGGCACACAGTGGTCCCGGGGCCCCTCCCCGACACCCTATCCTGCAGAGGGAGGAGGTGTTAAGTGCCGGCCACCGTCTCCGTAGCAGGAGGGCTTGTACATCACAGGTCCCTATGGCAGCATCAGCCTGAATGGGATACAGAGAAGCTGCAAAGCTGGAGGCTGCTTTCCCCGGCTCCCTCATAACACAGGAAGTAGCCCTCATCCACCCACATCAGACCATGACGCTCTGATGCTCCGAATGCTCATGCAGAGACAGCCATGCCGTAGCCCAGGGTGGCATTCCCAGCCACGACGGTACCCGGGGCCACCGCTTCACTGCTGAGCTCTCCTACTCTGTGTAGTCCCCACACACTGTCCCCAGCCCAAATGTCCACTCCAGGCCGGGACTCACAGCAGTGCAGCCAATGCCCCTGGACTTTGGTGTCAAAGCACCCGTTGGGGGCCCCGAGCAGCCTCCCTGAATGTCCCTTCATCCTTGTGGGGTTCATCCTGGAGAGCTGCTGCAATGTCCGAGGATGATGCCCGGGCCCAGCCCCCCAGAGCATCCTGGGACCCTCAGATGCCAGGCTTCTGGGCAAGTCCACCTGGAGGACCATCGTATCCCCGAGTCTCAGGGAAACTGGCTGGAGAGGACCCTCCTCCACCCCCTGCCCTGCTCCCTGTCCCTCCCCCTCCCCTACTGAAAGGGTGTCGCTTTGCAGAAAGCAATTCCTGGCCAGATCAGACGCCCACCTGTGCAGTGGTAACGAGAGCGCATGGATAAATCCAAACATGGTGGGCGACTGCAGCTTGCTAAGCACCGCCCTGTGCTCAAGCCCCAGAAAGGCTTGCACAGCCTGAAATGCTGCCATCAGCCCCGACTGGTGGTATGTGAAATGCCGCATGCGTACCCCCTCCTCCAAGAAGCCTTCCCTGGCCACCTCCTTCCCTAGACAGATCTTTGGTATAGCGCTCATTCTGACTCTGCCATGTGCTGGGGCCAAGGAAACCAATTCGAGATGGGACAGGCCCTTGGGGAGTCCCACCCTAGGGGACAGACACACAGGAATGGGGACCATGCACAGGGCTGCACAGAGCACAGCTGGACACCAAACCTGGTGGGAGCCTCAAAGAGGGAGCAACTAGGATAGTCAGGGAGGGGAGCAGAGGAAGGGAAATAGGGGGAGAGGAAGGGAAGGGACGGGGAATGGGAGAAGGAAGGGGAGGGGAGGAGAGGAGCTGAGACCTGGGCATTGAGCATCAGCCCGTGCATCACACTGTACCCTGGTCATCAGCTTCTCCGGCTCCTCCTCCACACTGGAAAGCCTAGAGGGCAGGGACAGGGTCTTATCCATTCATTCATTCATTCATTCACAATGTTTACTGAGCACTCACTGGGCACTGTCCTAGGTGCTGAAAATACAGTCCTAGCAAAGCAGACAGGCTCCCCGCCTTGGAAGCTGGCACTTCCATTCTTACCCATCTCGGAGCCCCATCTCCACACCTGGCACCCACAGATGCCCAATAAATGCTTGGGAAAAAGACTGACACAGCGTGCAAGACATTATCACACTGAACTGCTGGGTGTTCCCGGCGCTGCACAGCTGGTGGCTCGGTTAGAGCTGTGGACCAGTGGAAAGGAATAAATCTCCTCCTCATCCAAATGCACAGCTGGGTCGCAGCTGCATCCTGATGGGACTACAGACACTCTGGTGCTTCAAATAGCCATCAGAAGCCTGGATGGATGGACAGACACATCTTTGTTCCAAGTGAATAATTAAGTTGACCAACATCAGGCTAGTGAGAAACATGACAAGTGAGTTTGAATTTGTCCTTCTTACCTCAAACACTAATCTGTTCGCTCATAAAATCCTGACTGCAGAGATGTCAGCCCACTGCTTAGCTTGTAGCTTGATTTAATTGTGGAATCAATGAACACATGCATCATCCAGTCCAAATGTAATCCAGCAGGACCCTATGGGGCCCTCCCAGGACAGAACTACCCCCCCACCCACCATGTCCTCCACCTGCCTCTTGTCTGTAGAAAAACTTTAGCCTCCTAAGCCTTCCCCGAGTTCCAAAGAATAAATTTAATCAGAAAAGTGAGAAAATGCAGTAACAAAGGAAAACAGTCAAGCAAGACAAAATAATAATAGTTTAGCCATTAAACAAAGTCAAGGACCTTTAGTTCCTCCTCAAAGGCTACAGATGATATTCTGAGTCACGTCCTCTGAGCTGTTTGGCAGATGCTGAAACCCCCACCAGGTGAGAGAAGTTAACTATCTGCTGCCCAAAAGCACACAGACCCCAGACCGGTTGGAACTAGAAGGCTGATGATGCTGACTCTTGATTATTTCACCACCAACCAGTCAGAAGAAAGTCCACGAGCTGATCACGCACCCTACAACCCCCCTCCTCACTCTATCTTCAAAAAACTTTCCCTGAAACCCCCCGGGGAGTTCGGGCCTTTTAAGCACTAGCTGCCTGGACTCCTTGTTTGGTGCCTGCAATAAGTGCTGCACTTTCCTTCACCACGCACGACCTCGTATCAGTAGATTGGCTTTAGGGTGCACAGCCAAGCAGACCCAAGTTTGGTTTGGTAACACAGCCACCTTAGTTTACAGGTGAAGAAACTGAGGTTCAGGAGTGGGAAGTCTCATCCAGAGTTACAGAGAACTTTTCACAGGAGTTGGATCCAGGGAAAGACACATGCACCCCAGTGTTCACTGTAGCACTATTTACAGTAGCCAGGACATGGAAGCAACCTAAATGTCCATTGACAGAGGAGTGGATAAAGAAGATGTGGTACATATATACAATGGACTAGTACTCAGCCATAAAAAAGAATGAAATAATGCCATTTGCAGCAACATGGATGGACCTAGAGATTGTCATACTGAGCGAAGCAAGTCAGACAGAGAAGGACAAGTATCGTATGATATCGTTTATATCCAAAAAATGGTACAAATGAACTTATTTACAAAACAGAAATAGAGTTTCAGATGTGGAAAACAATCCTATGGGTAACAGGCCAGGGGGGAACAAGGGGGAGGGATAAATTGGGAGATTGAGATTGACATATACACACTACTGTATATAAAAGAGATAACCAATAAGGACCTACTGTATAGCACAGGGAACGATACTCAGTATCTTGTAATAACCTATAATGGAAGAGAATGTAAAAGAAGAATATATGTATTTATATATATGTATAACTGAATCACTTTACTGTACATCAGAAACTAATACAACATTGTAAATCAACTCTACTCCAATAAAAACTAAATAAGTAAAGACAAAAGAATTTTTTTTAAAAAAGAGTTGGATCCACAGAAGTCTCTGGCAAAGGACATCAGAGCCCAAGACCGGGGTCCTCCGCCACCATAAGGTCCGAAAACCAGGGAGGCTCTTTGGACCGACAGAGCCCACATTGCAGGGGACAGGGGACAGGTGTGACTGCACCTCTGTAATCCAGGAGAGCACAGGGTTGGCCCTGACACCCCCCAGATACCTGATGGTGGGAACCCAACCCATCATGCTCCCTTCCTGGCTAGCCTCTCACCTGTACCTGGCCTGGCAGGCCCTGCTTGGGGCCGCCGACTGTACACCAAATCCAGCCCTCGTGGGCGACCGCGAGCCACAGGGGTTCTAGGGCGCCCTCTGCAGGTCAGGGCGTGCAGCAGGGCCTCAGGGGCTGGACCCACCATGAGTCTCCTGGTCCAGCTCCACCCACCTCCCCTCTCCCAAAGCTGGAGCCTAGAACACAGGTCTCCCTTCCCCAGCGATCACTTGTTTTGAAGTTTAACCAACCATGATTTCCCTTTTATGCCCTTGCATTTGTTTTCCAAGACGATGATCACCCATTCATAGAGTATTAATGGCCTATTAATATGGAAAGACTGGGGAGGGAGCTGGGTTGTGAAAGAACACACATTTTTATTCAAATAAATTACACGGATGTTCGATTAAAATGCTCCACTTAGAATGGACACTTAGAGAGCTCTCTGGACGTCTACTGCCAATTCCCCCCCCTTCATTATGGCCGCGCCGAACAAAAGGTCTATTCAGAACGCAGGCTCTTTGCAAGCCCAGGATGGCCCCGAATCCCGGCATCCTCATTGCTTGTTTGCCTGGTACATCTCGACCCTCGAATGCACTTCTGCAGAAATAAATCAGACTCGTGGGCTGGTGCAGCAAGAGGAGGAAGTAGTCCTGCCTCAGGTCCTGCTTCTCCAAACTCTCCCCCGCAGCCAGATCCTTGCCACCCATCAGCTGTCTGAGCCCCTTTCCCGTCGCACCAGCACCAACGGCAACTGACAGAAGGTTGATCAGCCCCAAAGCTTCCCTCCGGGCAGGGACTCAGCCCCACATCTCTGACTGTTCAGGAGAAGCAGTTTCTTCTGATGGCCCTGTCTCGGCTCGTGTCATGACAGCTGCTGCAGCTGGTGTGACCCCGAGGGCCCCTTCATCTGTCCCCAAACGGATCAAGTCCAAACAGAACCGGGACTGAATCTGGCAGCAGAGATGAAATACTTCCGGAGCCTCCTTTGGAATTCTTCTTGTCTGCGTGGCTCAGACAACAACGCCACCTCCTGGGTCCCAGTAAAACCGGGGTGGGGGGGTGCGGTGGGGAGGGTGGCCTGTGGGCTCCTGGGCACAGAAGCCTTTTTGTTGTCCCCTGTTTCTTGTAGGCAAGACTCCAGCCTCCATGACCTTCCCTGAGTTCCAAAGGGCAGATTTGAACAGTTGCCCATCAAGGGAGAAGCAGCCAGGAAACCACCTGAGGTGAGACTAAAGGGACCAGAGAAGCTCCTCAAGATTAGGAGACCGACCACTTGAGACCCTGCACACGCCCTCATCTTGCCAGCAACCCCACCCTTGAACTATTGCCATAAAACTCCTCATCACATCCTCCCAGGTTGGACTTCCCTGCTGGCTCAGTAGTTAAGAATCCGCCTGCCATGCAGGGGACACGGGTTCAAGCCCTGGTCCGGGAAGATCCCACATGCTGCAGAGCAGCTAAGCCCGTGCACCACAGCTACTGAGCCTGCGCTCTAGAGCCCGTGAGCCACAACTACTGAAGCCCACATGCTGCAACTACTGAAGCCCGCGCACCTAGAACCCGTGCTCCGCAACAAGAGAAGCCACTGCAACGAGAAGCCCGTGCGCAGCAACGAAGACCCAACACAGACAAAAATTAAAAATTAAAAAAAAAAAAATCCTCCCAGGTTGGGACACATAGCTTTTCAAGGCAGGAGCCCGCTGTGTCCCCCTTTGCCTGGCAAAGCAGTAAAGCTATTCTTTTCTACTCCATCCAAAACTCTCTCTCCGGGATTCGATTCGGCACTGGTGTAGAGAGACCGAGCTTTCCGCGTCACCAGCCCTGGCTCGCTTTCCGGTGGTGCCTCCAGGACTCAGGGCTGTATGATGGGGCGTCACTGCCTGGAGGGAAGAGGCAGCACCAGGACCCCAAACGCCAAGATTCCATGAGCTTCTGCCCCTCGTCGGCTGCATGCCTTGTCCTCTGTGCCTCAGTGTTCTCGTCTGTAAAGTGGACACAAGAAAGACCGAGCCATGCTCTCCTCATAAGGAGCTGTGAGCATTGAATAAAATAACAAAGTAAAATAGTGTTGGTATCATTATTATTACAGAAAAAACAATATCGGGGCCAGATTCTGTGGGGGCTGCTTTAGAGCCCTTACTGCTAATTTAGACCAGAACAAAAGGCGCTATTTCCATCTGACGGGAGGGGAACCGAGTGTTGGGTATCACATGACTGGCCCAAGACAACTAACGCCGGTAGAAACAGCCGGGCCGAATTTCCCATGCTCCGCACCATACTGACCTCCCCTCCAATGGGAAATGCCCTCGGTTCTCTGGGGTTTGGGGGCCCTTCTCACTCCCCTCTGTGCCCCCCAAACCTCCCAGGACAAGTATCTGCATTGGGTTTGCTGGAACTCTGGCTTGGCCAGTGTCAGATTCGTTCACACCTGAAGCCAAAACGCCATCAGACAACCTCCGAGGAATTGAATCTGCCCGGCACTGGGCCAGCCAGGAGCTGCTGCTGGAGATGGGGCAGCGGCCAGATCCGTCAGGACCCCTGGGCCCCGGGACGCAGCCTGGGGGTCCCTCAGAGCAGCGAGAAGCAACTGAAGACCTGCATTTCTGCAGACTCTTCCCAAGATTCTCTCCTTGAGAGCTGCAGCCACACACTGCACTTAGAGGAGACCCCACACCCGTTCCAGAGCACTGCCCCCCCCGTCAGAGCCGGCACAGTCCCGCTGACTCCTGCGTCGCGGGAGTCAGGAAGCCCCGGTGCCAAGGAGGCCTGGGTTCGAGACTGCCTCCTCTTGTGAGGGGCAGGTGGCAGTTTACAGGATTTCCCCGAGGGCAGCATCCTGAGACGAAGGCCCACTTGGTGGGGCTGTCGAGGAGTTGACAGCTTGGCGTGTTGATGTAAAGCCGTCACCATGGTCCAGCGGAGGACGCCTGTGTCCAGCCCCAGAACACAGGGTTCCCCGCTGAAGAGTCATCAAGGATGCAACCTGCTGAGCCCCAGGCGCAGGCAGCCGCAGGCAAGGCAGGGAGCTTAGTCTGGGAACAGAAAGTCCCCCAGGGCTTGGGTGGGCTCCTCGTGTCTCCCCCAAGGAAGTCAGTCTCAGAGAACCCGAAGGCTGGCCCACGGGCACACATCCTGAGTGCCTTCAGTTGCGGGCAGGAGGTGGAGCTGAGCACGTCACAGGAGGACAGCTGGCTGGTGACCTCTCCAGGACCACCAGCTGGTCAGTGGCAGAGTCAGGACCTGAACTTAAGCTGCCTGGCCACAAGGACGGTGCAGTGAACACTGTGCTACGCCGTACGAGATGATGCCTGTAAATGCTCCACATGGCATGTGGCCACTACTCAGCCAATGATGCCACCCTCCCCCTCGGACTTCTATGCATCCCTCAATGCCCTGCTCAAATAGCCCCTCCTCCAGAAAGGCTGCTGGGATCCCAAGAGGCTGTTCCCATTCCCCGTGTTGGGGTTCATGCTCCAGAACTGGAGTTCAGCTAGGTACCGGCATCACATAGAACCCCAAGGCCCAAGTCCTGGGCACGGTACTCCTGGGGCTCCCAGTCTTGGGGTCAGGAGACCACTGTCCCAGACCTGCCCCAGCCTGGAGGCAGTGATGAGTCCTACTTTCAGTCTCCTTACAGAAAATGGAGAGTTTGGACTACATGACTTTATGACCTCCCAGGTCACCTAGGGATAGAGTCATCTGCCAGAGAACCTCCGAGGTTCCCCCCAGGTGACCTCCCCCCAGGTGACCTCCCCGCCAGGTAACCTCCTCCCAGGTAAACTCCCCCCCAGGTATCCTCCCCACAAGTGACTACCCCCCAGGTATCCTCCTCCCAGGTAACCTCTCTAGAACCCCCCAGGTCACCTAGGTGCAGAGTCCCCTGCAGGGAGAGCCTGTGAGGCCTCTGGGCCGCAGCCCTGCTCTGGCTGAACATACTAAACCCCCTCAGTCAGGGTGCTGCCCTCGCTGACAGATTCCAGCTTTCACGTCTCCAAACATTTTGTACTTATCCATTTCACATGCTGAATCCGAGAACCCCAGCGCCTGCGATCCGGGGGTTGTGTTGTCTGTTGTGTTATTTTGGCTGCCTCTTGCTCACGGCATTTGCTTTCCTGGCGTGCTGGTGAAATCGTCACAGTGAGGTAGTTCGTGTGCTCGTGGTCTCAGCATCTGGGGGTCCGCAAGGCTTCCAGTCGGGTCACCGTCCTCCACAGGGGAGTTGTTTTCTTTCTCTAGGAGCCTGGCATTGCTGCTGACCCAGGACCTAGGTATCCCAGCTTGTCTGAGGAAGGATCACGCTCAGCCCCCTGCCTTGCTGGGGACTCAAGGAGTGGAGGCATGGGCCCCTGGGGACCCGTTTCCCACAGGCTCAGGGTCACACTCACCCTCCATCAGTGCTCATGAGTCTTTTTTCTCCTACTTTTCTGCTTGGCAGTGTCTCCCGTTTTCCTGAAATGCACCAAAAACTATGTCTACAGTGGAGTCCTGCTTCTAGTGGATGTAGAAAATAAAGACCATTACTCTACAGAAACAGCAAGAAAACACCACATAAACTACAGAATCATACTTGATAAGCCTTCAAAGAGCTACAAACACAAAAAAAAACCTCGAAATGAACCAAATTTCAGAGAAAGACAAGGCCTTCATAAGTGAGCGAAGACCAATGCCTGCCATCATATCTGGGGTAGTTACTAAGGCTGGGGCCTCACTCCTCTGCCTGCCATAGGCCAAGACACTTGAGGCTCAAGGAGAAACCAGCCAACCCCTTTCAGCACCGTGGGCTTATGTGACAGACTGGAATTTTTTTCTTTTTCTTTTTTTTTTAAATTTTTATTGAATTACAATGTTGTGTTAGTTTCATGTGTACAGCAAAGTAATTCAGTTATACATATATATTATACATATATAATTACATATACATATATAATATATACATATGTGCACATATATACACATTACACATTTATACATGTAATATATTACATATGTGTAATATGTGTACATATATAATACATATGTGTGTATACATATACATATATAATACATATATTATATATACACATACATATATACATATATAATATGTTTTTTATATATATTCTTTTTTAGATGACAGACTGGAATTTGAAAGAGACCCAAAGGTAAAAATAATCTCTATCACCTGATAATGCTAAGTTAGAAGCAGATGGGGGTGAGGTTGGAAAGCAGAGCAAGATCTTGAAGTTTCATGATGTTTAGATTCCAGGGCCCTGCTGGGGATGAGACGGTGTCTGACTTTCTTCTCAAAAGAGTTGAAACCATGGTTGAACTAGAACTAATCAAAGCTGTAACTAGGACTCCCCTGGTGGCACAGTGGTTAAGAATGCACCTGCCAATGCCAGGGACACAGGTTCGATCCCTGGTCCGGGAGGATCCCACATGCCACGGAGCAACTTAGCCCGTGTGCCACAACTACTACTGAGCTTGCACTCTAGAGCCCACAAGCCACAACTACTGAAGTCCGAGCACCCTAGAGCCTGTGCACCACAATTACTGAGCCCATGCACTGCAACTACTGAAGCCCGCGCACTCTAGGTCCCACATGCTGCAACTAATGAGCCCACGTGCTGCAACTACTGAAGCCCGTGCACCTAGAGCCCGTGCTCCACAACAAGAAGTCACCATAATGAGAAGCCCAAGCACTGCAACAAAGAGTAGCTCCCGCTCGCCACAACTAGAGAAAGCCTGCACACAGCAACGAAGACCCAATGCAGCCAAAAAAAAAAA
Organism: Balaenoptera acutorostrata; assembly: GCF_949987535.1. NCBI lineage: Eukaryota > Metazoa > Chordata > Mammalia > Artiodactyla > Balaenopteridae > Balaenoptera > Balaenoptera acutorostrata. The sequence goes on from NC_080074.1 coordinate 2,931,329, forward strand.
CCTGTAGCTAATTCCCAATGAGCTCAATTCCTGATAAGAACACAGAGATCACTCCCTTCATGGAGGATGCAAGAGGAATTGGAGTTTGGGGCTGAGGGCAAAAAAGAGATCCACATGGTCTCCGGGTACTTGCAGAAGGAATGGGCCTGACCCCACCATCAATGCATTTGAAACCAGAGTGGAGCAAAAACATATGAGAGGTGAGGCCAGCCCCAGGTCAGTTGGACTCTTGGTTGAAAATGTGACCAATAATCAAGAGAAAAAACAGTTAGTAGGGGTAAATGCCCAGATGACCCAGATGTTGGAATTAGCACACGACAACTTTAAATTTTTACTATAAGTTTGCTAAATAATTTAGAGGAAAATATGAATGAAAATATGAATTCAGAATGAATGAACAGAGATTATTGACTGTTTAAAGCAATGATATCATCATGCTATGGGGTTTATAACATGTAGAAATAAAATATATGACTATCATAGCACAAGAGGAAGAGGAGTTAAAGGGACTTACACTGCTGAAATGTCCTTATAATTGAGCTTGAAGTGGTATAATATTAATGCAACATAGATTGTAATCATTTAAGGATTTATGTTGTAATACCCAGAACAATCACTTTAAACAAAAGAGGTACTAAAAGGTCAAGACAGGACATACAATAGAATATTTTAAAATGCTCAGTGAATCCAAGAGAAAGCAGTAAAGAATCAGAGAACAGATGGCACAAATAGAAAACAAACAGCAAGAAAGTAGATGTAAACTCAACTTTATCAGTAACTTAATTAAATGTAAATGGAATAAACACTCTAATTAGAAAGCAGGATTGTCAGATGGTATAAAATTAGAATCAAGTAAAGTTACAGAACAATAAAATCATGTAAAAAGTTTGAACAAAGTATTAGCAAAACAAAACCTGTGTGTGTGTGTGTGTGTGTCATAAACAAGTGGGACTTATTCAAGGTGCAAGGTTGGTTTAACATTTAAAACTCCACATAATTCACCAAATCAACAGAATAAAGGAGAAAAAAAATTATCATCTCAATAGATGCAGAGAAAGCATTTGAGAAGATTCAACACTTATTCATGATTGAAAAGAAAACTCTCAGCAAAATGTAACAGAACAAACTTCCCCAATCTAATAAAGAGTGCCTACAAAAAACCCTACAGCTAACATCATACCTAATGATGAAATATTGAACACTTTAAGATTAGGAACAAGGCAAGATGTCCTCCTTCACTGCTTTGACTTGACATCATTGGGAAGGTCCTGGCTGGTGTAGGAAAGTAAGAAAAAGAAAGGAAAGGCAAAAAGATTGAACAGGATGAAGCAAAATTGTCCATATGAGCCAACATGACTGTGTATATGGAAAGCCTAAGGAATCTATGACAAAACTACTAAAAGTAACAAGCAAATTTAGCAAAATTGCAAAATGTAAAGTCAATATACAAAAACTAATTTTATTTCTATATATTAGTAATGAACAATTGGAAAATGAAAAATTTAAATACCATTTATAATAGTATCAAACAAATCAAATGCCTAAGAATCCATCTAATAAAAGATATGGAAGATCTCTACACTATAAGCTATAAAACATGTTGAGGGAAATTAATGTTTTCAAAACCTGAATAGGTTTGCCATACTCATCGATTAGAAAATGCAGTTTTTTAGGGTATCAGTTCTCCCTAAACTGGTCTATAGAGTTCATCCAATCCCAATAAAATCCCAGCAGCCTTTTTACAGACATTGAAAAGGTAATTCTAAAATTAATCCGGGGCTTCCCTGGTGGCTCAGTGGTTGAGAATCTGCCTGCTAATGCAGGAGACACGGGTTCGAGCCCTGGTCTGGGAGGATCCCACATGCCGCGGAGCGGCTGGGCCCGTGAGCCACGGCTGCTGAGCCTGCGCTTCTGGAGCCTGTGCCCCGCGACGGGAGGGGCCGCGATAGTGAAAGGCCCGCGCACCGCGATGAAGAGCGGTCCCCGCACCGCGATGAAGAGTGGCCCCCACTTGCCGCAACTGGAGAAAGCCCTCGCACGAACCAAAGACCCAGCACAGCCAAAAATAAATAAATAAATAAATAAATAAAATTAAAAAAAAAAAAAATCTGAGACTCAAATTTCCCAGTTAAAAAAAAAAAAATTAATCCGGAAATGTAAAAAGCCTAGAATATCCAAGAAAATCTTTGAAAAAAAACCCAATAAAGTTGGAGGACACTCTCTTTACCATAAAGCTACAATAATTAAGATTGTGTGATATTAGTGCAAAACAGACAAATAGATCAATGGAATGGAAGAGAGTCCAGAAATAGATCCACACATATATAGTCATCTGAGGCACCAGGGCAATTCAGCAGACAAAGCAGAGTCTTTTCAACACGTGGTCGTGGAACTAGCTGACAATATGGAAAAAATAAACTTTGATCCCTCCCTCACCTCATACACGCACATTCATTCAAGATGCATCATTGACCAAAAGGTGGAAGGTAGAAATATGAATCTTCTAGAAGAAAACATGAGAAAATATCCTCACTATTTTGGAGTAGGCAAATATTTTTTAGAGAGGACACAGGAAGTAATCATAAAGAAATATATAAATTTAATGTCATCAAAATTTTAAACTTATGCTCAACAAAGACACTATTAAGTGAAAAACAATCCACGGATCAGGAAAAATATACATGATACACATTTCTGACAAAGAACTCATAAGCATCATACATAAAGAGCTGCCATAAATCAATAACAAAAAAGCAATCCAATTAAAAAGGGACAAACGACTTGAATGGGCAATTCACATAAAGAAATGTACTCGTGGTCAATAAGTATAGGCAAAGTGCTCAAACTCATTGCTTTAGATCCACAATGAGATATAGTTTCTAACTCACTGGAAGGGTTAGAAAAGAAAGACTGACAGTGAGGAGCATTGGTGAGGATGTAGAGCCACTGGGACGCTCATACACTTCCGGGTGGGAATGTAAAATGGTTAAACCATTTTGGAAAGCTGTTTGACTGTGTATACTGAAATTAAGCATACATTTACCACATGACCCCACAATTCCACTCCTAGGAATATACCTAAGAGAATGTACATGGCCACCAAAAAAGAAATCATGATAACAGCTAGAAACTGGAAACAGTCCCAACGCCCATCGACAAGGGAGTGAACCACTTGCCCTCCGTCCACACAGAGGGACCTACTCGGCAGTGAAAGGGGACAGCCCACGGCACCTGCAGCAGTGTGGGAGCAGCCCACAGACATTAGGGTGAGTGAAAGAGCCGGACACACCAGAACACAGACCGCATGATTCCTTCCACGGGCAGCTCAGGGGCCTGAGAAACTGGCCACGTGAAGCAACTGGGCTGACTGGTCTATTGCATCACCCGCTCCCAGGGGTCTCCAGACAGGACGCGAACTCCCCAGCGGCACTACTGGCTGCTTCCTTTCTCCATACGTCCGGGACGGGGCGGGGGGTGGTCACTCGCTCCCTGGGCTCCGGGCAGACGAGAGGAGGTGCATATGGACTCAGGACGAGCAATGGCCACATCTGTGATGGGGCCACGGGGGAGGAGTCCAGGGTGACGGGGAGGGGGCGGGGCAGGCAGCCTGACACTCTCGATGGGACAGAATGTGACTCGGGTCACAAGTCGCTCCTGAATCTCAATTGCAGATTTGGCCCTCAGCTACCTCGTGGCTAAAAAAAAGAGGGAAGGATGAGCAGGGACCAGAAGCTCACCATCCTTATGCCAATGACACATGAGTCCCCTCTGGCAGCTCCTTGCCTGGGACACGGACACGGGACCCCGAGACTAGCCGAGGCAATGACCTCAACCCCATCTCAAAGGCCAGGGTACCACCTGCGCATCCTGCCTGACCCACGGCCCATTTAACTGCATTCCATGACGAACCATGTTGCCCATGACACGCTGGTCACACTCCCTGTGACCTACGAGGCCTCCGCCCATCGGGGTCAAAATCTGCCTTGGGCCGGAGCTGGGCTGGGGGCTTGCACCCCCCATAAGGGCAGAGTCAGCTGCCCTCTGTCCAGCCCTGTGTGCCCTGCCACGTCCCCTTGACTCTGGGACACTCCTGGGCCTGAGACTGTGATTAATTTTTTTCTTTAGAGAAAATAGATTTAAATTTAATTGCTGCTTGAAAGAGAAGGGGTGGGGTGAGGCAGCTGGGGAGGAGGGACTGGAACAAAAAGAGGAAAGCAAAGGCCTGATCAGTTGTTTCCATTTAAAGAGGCTGCAGTAAAATGGCTGGAAGACAGAGTTATGTGCCTTCCGAAAATGTGGCAATAAATAAGGGAAATCACCCAGAACAAATAGCACCAGCTGTTTAGGTGCACAGAGGAGCCAGGAAATCTGAAGAATGGACACCCACAGCTGAAAACGATGGACAGGGCCAGCAGGGGGTGGAGGCGGGGAGCAGAGACCCTCAGGCAGGTGCCCGTCCCAGGGAGGAGCCAGGGTGCTTGGACACTCTGAGGAGGGACCCTCCAGCCCCTCAGCCTGGGATGCCCTGGGGGGCCACGGGGAGCAGAAAGTCCTTGGGGGGAAATTGCCCAGCCAGGGCACTGCAGTACAGACGCATCTCCCAGCCAACATTTATTCATTCAACTAACACCCATGAGCTCCCGCAACCTGTACCTCATCCTCACGCAGCTCAGCTTTATAGGTGAGGAACCCATGCTCAAGGCAGGTGACTGGTCTACCCAAGATCACACAGCATCTGACCCCGTGCCCTGCCTGGATGCCCTCCCTATGAGCCACTTGGTCCCTGAGTTCCTGGCAGAGGCCAGGTCAGGCTAAGCAGGACCCCAGCCCCCAGAGGTTTAGGTTTGCAGAACAACCCTCCCTTCCCCATCTGGGTCCAGGAGTGTTACACAAAAGGATGTCCCTCCGCATGGAAACACGAGAGGTGGAGAAGAAGCATTCCCATCTGCCAGTTCGGAGCAGTGGCTAAATGGAAAGAGCATCCATGGACAAGCCACCTGTGGAGCCTCAGTTTCCCCATCTGTGAAATGGGGACAATACAATCCCAAAGTTTAAAGTGGCCACAGAAGTCACCAAGCCCGAACCCTTAGAACATGATCATTAGGCTCTCTTTGCACACCTTTGAAGGCAGAAGCTCACAGTATCCCTACATGATCTCTTCATTCCCACCCTGGATCTGTGGGGGTAAAGGTCCCCTTTATATTGAGCCCAAAGCGCTCTGTCTTCCCCTGGAACCACTCAGAATGCATGTGGTTTGGAGCAGCTCTAAGCCTGCACCATCCTCCCTGCCTCTGCGTCCCACCTTCCACACAACACCTGGGTACCCAGCCTAGACACGGATCAAGGGCAAACACTCTGCAGAACCACCAGTCGCTTAGAACGATCCCACTTCCCACCCTTGTCTGAGGGCTAACAATTTTTTCCAAAATGCCTTCTATCTCCAGCATACACTGCTGGATCAGGACAATGCTGGTGCTGTCTAGCCTTAGTGGGCTGTGTAACATGGGGCAAGATGCATTAGCCACTCTGTGCCTCAGGGTCCCCACATGAAAAGCAGGAATGAAAATATCTCCTCATAGGGCTTTTGTAAGGATTAAATGAGTTAATTTAGGTAGTGTTTACAGTAGTGGCCAGAAAATATTAGGCACAATATAAATGTTAATAGTCATCACCACCACCACCATCATCACCACCATCACCACCATCATCACCATCACGGTCATCAACATCATCACCATCATCATCATCATCACCATCATCACCACCATCACCACCATCATCACCATCATCATCACCATCATCACCAACATCATCATCACCACCATCATCAGTATCACCATCATCACCACCATCATCACCATCACCATCATCACCACCATCATCACCATCATCACCATCATCATCACCACCATCATCACCAACATCATCACCATAATCACCATAATCACCATCATCATCATCATCATCATCATCACCACCATCACCACCACCATCATCACCATCATCATCACCATCACCATCATCACCACCATCATCACCATCATCACCATCATCATCACCACCATCATCACCAACATCATCACCATAATCACCACCATCATCATCATCATCATCATCATCACCATCATCATCATCACCACCATCACCATCATCATCACCATCACCATCATCACCACCATCACCATCACCATCATCACCACCATCACCATCACCACCACCACCATCACCACCACCATCATCACCATCACTGTCATCAACATCATCACCACCATCATGATTATCATTATTTTGTTGTTGTCGTTACCATTTTTTTCACCCATCAAATGAGGTTGCAATAGGTGCCCTGAAAGGGATCCTCCTGCTCTGGAATTGAGAGACTCTTTTGCTCTCAATCTCTGTCACACATTTCTGCTGTCAAGTCACTGCTGCATCTCAGACTTATGTGAGGTCACTTGTCCCATTGGTGCAATTGACCTAAACAGCCTTAATGAACTCAGTGCCTTCCCATCTCGCCCTAAGGATGAAAAGGGCAGCTCCATCTCTGCTCATCCCTGACACGATGGCCTTCTCTGGGCAAAGTGTCACTCAGAGGAGACTGGTGACACATATCTCACTGGCAATATTCATTTAGGGCAGCCCAGCTCCACCTTCATGCCTATAAACCCAAGGTAATTGTTGGTCTGCTCCATACCCACCCTGCTCACATAGGAAGGGAGACATCTGATGTTTCCATAGCAACCACCTGACCCATATGTTCACTGGCTTTGCCAGATGTGTCTTCCTAGTATGCCGAGGATTTGGGACACTCACTGTCACACCAGGACCCAGGCCCACTATCTCTCTCCTGGGCCGTCCTCTACACTGTCACCATCCCAGTGAGATTTATAAAAGGCAAATGTCATCCGATCATGCTGTGTTTAAAGACTTCAGAGCTTTCCACTGCCCACAAGATAAAGCCCAACTACTCAGCCTGAAACCAGTGACCCCAGGATATGTCCCTTAACCCCAACCTCTTCAGCCTTGTCTTCTGCTACTCCCTGCCCCCACCTTCAGTTTCCTTCTGGACTCCATGCCGACGGTATGTATGCATTCTGTTCCTTCTGAGTGGGAGGTCCCTTCCCCAGCCCCTTTGCTCACAGACCAGCATTCAATCATCTCTTAAGGCCCAGCTTACACAATTCACCTCTTCTAGGAAGCTCTCCTGATTCCCCAGCAGACAAGCCCTTCATTGGACCCCCACTACCCTGACCACATTTGTCAATATGTCTGTTTACAGATTGGTCTTCACCAAGTAGGCTCTGAAAGACTCAAGGGTGAGAACCACAGCAGAACTATCTCTGAATCCTGGGGCCTAACACAGAAGGATGCTCAGGAAGTGTTTAATAAATAAATGACTGGATGGATGGATGGATGGTGGATGGATGGATAGGTGGATGGATGGATGATGGGTGAATAGAATCATGTTACCAGAAGCAAGGGTAAGTGTGTGTTCCGCTGGTTCCCTGGGCAATCAAGACTGCCTCTGACTGAGGCAGAGTGAGGCTGGAGCTAAGTCGCAGGGCTGCTTCAGGATCCCCTTCAGGATTCATGGATGGCTTGATGGATGGGTGGATGGACGCATCAATGAATGGATGGGTGGATGTGTAGGTGAATATTTTTAAACCCAATTTGAAAATGTTTTTTCCTTTAGTAAAGACCTTATGCCTATCTATTTATTTATGACCCAAATGAATATGTTTGATCTTCTATACCTTTGTTTTAAGCTTTTTTATTTTTGGTTTTATGCTTATTCTTGTGTTCTTTCATTTCTTTAAAAAAAAATTCTGTGTGTTGATATGGTCATTTGGGGCTTTCATTCTTTTTTTTTTTTTTTTTTGAAATTCACGTTCTTTTATTTATTTATTTATTTATTTATTTATTTATTTATTTTTGACTGTGTTGGGTCTTCGTTTCTGTGCGAGGGCTTTCTCTAGTTGCGGCAAGTGGGGACCACTCTTCATCGCGGTGCGCGGGCCTCTCACCATCGCGGCCTCTCTTGTTGCAGAGCACAGGCTCCAGATGCGCAGGCTCAGTAATTGTGGCTCACGGGCCCAGTTGCTCCGTGGCATGTGGGACCTTCCCAGACCAGGGCTCGAACACGTGTCCCCTGCATTGGCAGGCAGATTCTCAACCACTGCGCCACCAGGGAAGCCCCGGGGCTTTCATTCTTAATCAGTGATTTTGAAAGGATCAATCCTGTTTTTAATTCTATAAGACTTTGCCTTTAGGTTGTTAGAACTATTCTTTAATCTCGAAGTCTCTGAGGTCAAAGATAGGAATGAACCTTTATCTTTTGACTCCTTCTTTTTAAGAAAAAAGTAGTGCAGGCACTCCGTTAGGGGTCCCCTCTGCTAGGGCCTGCTAGAGCCTGGGAGGCAGCTGGGAGGAAGGGCTGCCGTGGTTCTGAAACCCAGCGCTTCGGGCCCATCGGTCTCTGTGCTTCCTCATTGGTCTCTGAATGTGCCTGCGGTGGAGTCTCTTGGGTCACCTCTGGCCCTGGCTCCGAGCAGCCCCCGTGGGTCTGTGGACCAGAGAGCTGTCGTTGTCATGTCCTTGGAGAGGCTGACATCTGGCACGTGTGCCCAAGTTCTGGGTCGCTGAACTCTGCTATGGCAACCGCGCATTTTGAATGAAAATGCACGCTGAGAATTGAAGGCTGTTTTGCTCACTGCTAAAGCAAGAGAAACGCCACGCTGGCCGTCACGTGTGGGCAGGGTGCTCAGATCCTGTGAAGGGAAGACCGTGCTCTGAAAGAAAAACATTCCACGGCCCGAAGGGGAGCAGCTGTCTGTGTGCCTGTCCCTCCCTAGCGGTGTGCCGAACTAGCAGCGTGGGATTCCAGCCCCAAAGGTGTGCCTCCCAGGTCCTGCTTCTTGGATGCCCCAGGGCTTGTCCCTCGGGGTCCCTTGGTCCCCTCTGCTGCCTGCCACGAGGCCCGGGACCCCTCGCCCCCTGTTCTGATCCGCCCAGCGGGCCCCAGGGCCTTGCCCTGAGCTGAATGGGCCCCACTCCCCAGGCGTGCTCCGCCCTGCCTGCCTCAACTGCGGTGTTTCCTCAGTCTGGAATGTTCTCCCTGGCCTCTGCAGATCCTACACATCCTTCTAAGCAGATGCGCGGAGATTCCAAGCACAGGCCTCCGAGGGAGACCACCCGAGCCAAAGCCCCAGCTTTGCCCTTTCCTGCTGGGGGAATCGGGAGCAAATTCCCGAGGGCCCTGGAGCCTCAATTCCTTGGCGCTGCAAAGAGGAGGGCGCATCCCCTTGCCAGCGGCCGAGAGGGTTGCTGAGTTACTGTGCGCACCGCGGCGGGCGTTGGTGCTGAAGGTTATGAGGGCCCCGCCCCCTCTGGTGGGAGGCGTCCAGAGCCCCTGCCGCCACCCAGAAAGCGCCAGTCAGAGGGAAGCTGAGATCTCCGCAGGAGTGCAGAAGGAAGGAGGAGGAGGCGGCCCGAGGCCCGAGCTGGGGGAAGGCCCACGGCTCGGGTGGAGGACGGAGGCCACCGAGCTCCACGGTTGCGGAGTGAGAGGAGGAACCCAGAGCTCTTGGCGCCTCCCAAACCAGGGGGAGGGGCTCAAAGTGGAGCTTGTTCCAAGTCTTCTGGCAGTGCAGAAAGCCTGAGTAGTGAGAAGGCTCTGGGGAAGACACAGGTTTGGAGATGGGGGGGGCCACCGGGGACCTGAGGAGGAGCAGTGGATGGCGGGCACAGAAGGCAGACCACCAGGGCTCTGGAACCTTCAAAGCCATTGGGCCCAAGTGCCCACTGGACCATGAGCCTCCTCCACAGTATCCCAGCCTCCTGTTGTCCAGTCAGTGCTTGATTACCTCCAGTGATGGGCAACTCACTCCTCCTAAGGACAACTGCCTTATTGTTGGACAATGCTAACCAGTTCTTAGAAGGATTTTCCTTTTCCCTTAATTCAAATCGGTTTCTCTTTCTTGTTTTGTTTTACAAAAATATTTTAATTTTTTGGAAAATTTTCCAAATTTAAAAATTTTTTTCAAAATTGCCTTCTTTAGAATTTAATAATATTCTATTTTAAAATTAAAATTTATTTATAATAAGTTTTCCTTATATTTAATGATGAATTTTTGGCTTAAGGAAGAGGAGGAGATTCACTTTCTCAGACCCCATTTTTACCATCCATGTTGAAAAATGCTGAAAATGATGAATGAGAGGAAACTGGGTGAAAGTGTAAGTAAGAAACAAAAACATGGTGAAAGCTATTTCCTCTTCTTTATAAATGTTTACTGTTTCTTATGCAACAGAACACTTTCACATAGTATTATGGTATTGGCAAAACTGCAGAATCATCTTGAGGCCAGGCATTCAGAGTGTAAAGAAAAAAGGGATGGAATGTTTTAAACGTGTGATAAGAGCTTTAAAAGCCAAAATTGTGCATTACAATTTCTCAAAGTAAAAATTAAGAAGCCACTGAGGCATCTTATGGAGCTACCTTTTCACTAGCTGGAGACACGGGCATCATGGGGAGACTAATAGCGCCATGCAGAGTTGGCAGCGCTGGGCGGAAAGTCAGCCCTCCACTGCCCAGCACCACAGTAACTCGTCACGTAAATATTTGTCTGCAAACATGGAGACTGAGTTAACAGTTCGTCAGCAGAGGTGAACTCTGCCCTGCATACAGAGATATCCACGGACCCAGATATGCTATCCACGTGTGTTGGTCCCGTATCAGCACCACCTTACACCTAAGATCTTCTCTTCTGGGTCTTCTCAGCAGAAAACACGAGTGGGAGGAAATCTTCACGCTGCAGAAGAACTTTGTGAAGCTCATCTTTTATTCTGGAACAACTGGGTTGACATTTGCACTGATGGTGCAAAATCAGTGGCAGGCAAGGCTATCATGACCTTCAGCACAGTTGAGGCAGTGACACCAACTGTACCAGCAGCTATTGTATTATTTACTGCCATGTGTTTGCAGGGGAAAAAATGTCCTTGAAGAGCAGCAAAAAAAATTAATTTTATTAGGTTCCAATGCTTGAATGCACATATCCTTAACCTTCTATGTGCTATGGTCTGAATGTTTGTTTTTCCCCAATATGCGGACGTTGAAGCCCTAATCCCCCAAAGTGATAGTATTAGGAGGTGGGGGTCTTTGGGACGTGTTTAGGTCATGAGGGTGGAGCCCTTATGAATGAGATTAGTGTCCTTATAAAAGAGAACCCCCCCCAGAGCTCCCTCGCCCCTCCCACCCACGAGGACACAGTGAGAAGACGCCGTCTGTGAACCAGGCGGAGAACATTCACCAAAGAACGCAACCCAGTTAGTGCCCTGATCTCAAACCTTCAGTCTCCAGATTGTGAGAAATAAACTTCTGTTGTTTATAAGCCACCCATCTAGGGCATTTTGTTACAGCAGCCCAAATGATTGGAGATGGTCTTGACGAAACGGGAAGCATTCAGAAAGCAGTTGACCTGTGTACTGAGAGCACTGCTGTCACCTTCAGGAAAAGCTCTTGCACAAACATGAGAGTTATGAGCTGAACTACCTCCTTTTTCATGGAATGCAATTTTTACCTAAGAGAACACTGACAAAATATGGTTATGCAGATATGGGTGGTTGGCAGATATTTTCTTTGTTCAAAAATGAAGCAAGCCTGTCATTCAAGGAAAACAACTGACAGTAGTTGATGCCAATGATAAAATTTTTTGTGGGGGAAAATTATAATGTTAGAAAACTTGTGACCAACATCATGAAATCATAGCTTCTCAATACTTTTAAGGATTTTTCTGATGAGATCAGTGGTGATATTAACAAATTTTATTATTTTTATTGAGGTAAAAAAAACATAACATAAAGTTTACCATCTTAACAAATTTTAAGTGTACACTTCAATGGCAGTAAGCACAGACATACTATTCTGAAATAGACCTCCAGAACTTTCCCATGTTGCAAATCTGAAACTTCTAGACCGATTAAATAACATCTCCCCTTCCCCCACCCAGCCCCTGATAACAACTATTCTATTTAGTTTCTATGAATTTGACTACTTTCAATATTTCATATTAGTGGAGTCATATAGTATGTGTCTTTTTGTGACTGGCTTATTTCACTTAGCATGATGTCTTCAAGATTCATCCATGTTGTAATATGTGACAGAATTTCCTTCATTTGGGGGGATGAAAATACTCCACCATATGTGTAGACCACATTTTGTTTATCCATTCATCCATCAATGGAAATTTAGGTTGCTTCCACCTCTTGGCTATTGTGAATAGTGCTGCTATGAACATCGGTGTGCAAATATCTCTTTGAAACCTGCTTACAATTATTTTGGGTATATACCCAGAAGTGGAATTGCTGGATTGTATGATAGTTCTATTTTTAATGTTTTTTAGGAACTCCATACTGTTTTCCATAGTGAGTTCACCATTTTACAGTCCCACCAACAGTACACAAGGGTTCTAATTTCTCTGCATTCCCACCAATACTTTTTTTCCTGCTGTTGTTGTAGTTTTTTTAATAGTAGCCATCCTAACGGGTGTGAGCTGGTATCTCACTGTGGTTTTGCTTTGCATTTGTCTGATGATTAATGATACTGTGCATGTTTTCATATGCCTGTTGACATTTGTATATCATCTTTGTAGAAATGTCTATGCAGGTCCTCTGCCTATTTTTAAAACTGGATGGTTTGATTTTTGTTGTTGTTGTTGAGTTGTAGTAGTTGTTTATATATTCCAGATATTAACCCCTTATCAGATATATGATTTGCAACTATTTTCTCTCATTCCATAAGCTCCTTTTTTACTTTGTTGATTTTGTCCTTTGATGTACAAAAGTGTTTGTTCGATGTAGTTCCATTTGTCTAGTTTTGCTTTTGTTGCCTGTGCTCTTGACATCATCTCCAAGAAATCATTGCCAAGTTCAATGTCATACAGCTTTCCCCTATGTCTTCTTGTAGGAGTTTTGTAGTTGTAGGTCATATGTCTAGGTCTTTAATCCATTTTGAGTTAATTTTTGTACTTGTTGTAAGATAAGGTCTATCTTCACCCTTTTGCATGTGGACATTCAGTTTTCTCAGCATCATTTGTTGAAGAGACTTTCTTTTCCCACTTGAGTGGTCTTGCCACCCTTGTTGAAGATCACTTGACCATATACACAAGGGTTTATTTCCAGGCTCTCTGTTCTTTTACATTGGTCTATTTGTCTGTCATTATGCCAGTACCACACTGTTTCGATTACTGTAGCATTGTAATATGTTTGGAAATCAGGAAGTGTGAGTCCTCCAACTTTGTTCTTTTTTTTCAAAATTATTTTTGGCTATTGGATTTAGATTCCATATAAATTGTAAGATTTTTTTTCTACTTCTACAAAAAAAAAGTCATTGGGATTTTGATATGGATTGTGTTGAATTTGTAGATTGCTTTAGGTAGTATTGACATCTGAACAATACAGTCTTCTAATCCATGAACACGGCTCTCTTTCCATTTATAAATGCATCTTCTTTAATTTCTTTCAGCAGTGTTTTGTAGTTTTCGGTGTGCAAGTCTTTCACCTCCTTGGTTAGGTTTAACAAATGTGATTTTTTGATAATGTACAATGTAATGTGTCAACATTTGGAATATCTGCATGACTCAGGTCATTTTCCAAATGACACAGTGCATGATGTTACAAAATCATGAAGGGCTAAATGATCCAGTCAAAATGCAAAATAGACAAGTAGGGTTTAATGTAACAGAGTACAAAAAGGTCAATGATATGGTTTCAGATTCCACAATACAACCAACCTTTAAAAAACCACCACTTGCCAAAGAAGAATACCCACAATTATCTGAAAAGACTGTTAAAATATCCCTCTCTCTTCCAATTACATATCTGTGTTAAGCCAGGTTTTCTTCAAAATGCAAAGCAAACAATCTATTATCACAGACTGAATGCAGAAGCAGATGTGAGAATCCATCTGTCTTTCTAAGTCAAACACTAAAGAGATATGCAAAAATGTAAACTAATGCCATTCTTCTTACTAATTTTTTCTTTGCTTTAGAAATATAGTTATACTTCATTAAAATAATGTTATTTATGTTAACATGCAATGTGTTTATCATTGTGATTTTTCAGTGAAATAATTCATATTTTCAAATTTTCCAGTTTTTTGTTTTTAATACGGTATCAATAGATATTACCCACATAAACAAAAGCTCTTTGGGGTCCTTGATGGTTTTTAAGAGTGTAAAGGAACTGCTGATGTAAAGCAAATGGAGAATGATTATGAATAGTCTATAAATGCACAGTTAAAAATAATAACTATCACTGAATTATACACTTAAAAATGGTTAATGTTTCACTTTATGTTATGTGAATTTTACCTCAATAAAAAAGAAATGTAACCACTCAGACAAAACATACACATACTAAATTATCAAAAGTAATAGGGACACAGAAAAAAATATGATAACATAGACTATACAGTACAAGATATTTAAGGTTTTGGACTTCCCTGGTGGTGCAGTGGTTAAGAATCTGCCTGCCAATGCAGGGGACATGGGTTTGAGCCCTGGTCTAGGAAGATCCCACATGCCGTGGAGCAACTAAGCCCGTGCGCCGTGACTACTGAGCCTGCGCTCTAGAGCCCGTGAGCCACAACTACTGAGTCCACGTGCCACAACTATTGAAGTCTGTGTGCCTAGAGCCCATGCTCCGCAACAAGAGAAGCCACCACAATGAGAAGCCTGCGCCCCACAACGAAGAGTAGCCCTTGCTCGCCCCAACTAGAGAAAGCCTGCACACAGCAATGAAAACCCAATGCAGCCAAAAAAAAAAAAAAAGAAAAAGATATTTAAGGTTTAAACAGAAAGCATAATTTAAAAATCATGACAGAATTAAAAGAAAACTATTTTATCAATATATCTATATATTGAAACTTATATTAGCTAAACTTACATAATAAAAGAAAATGACTAAAGAGATCTTGTTTGGAAACTCCATGTGTGGTCACCCCTGGGAAACTGTGCCAGGCAGTGATGGGGGGTGATGCAAGGAACCCTTTGCTAATCCTGATGGCTTGTCTCAAAGGGTGTGCTTTTCACTGATAAAAAGAAAACAAAATGACTCTAAGATTAGGTCACCAAAAAATCCATATCTACCCTGCTATGTACAAAAAACACACTTAAAACAAAGTGATTCAGAAAGGTTGGGGGGTGGGGATTAACATGAAGAAAAAATAAAACAGGGCTCTGAATCTTAAAATCTTAATATCAGATAAGATTGAATTCAAGACAGAAAGCATGAAAGGGAAGAAAAACAGAGCCCATTACAATGATAACAGATGCCATCCACAATGAAGACCTAGCATCTGTGAATACCATGCACCAAACAACAAAGCATCAACAATGATAAAGAAAAACCTTTAGGCAATTCAAGGTAAAATAGAGAGAAACACAATTCACCTCCCTCCATAAATTCATGTTTCAATATAGGCAAGTTTATTAATATAATTCATCATATTACCAGATCAAACACAAATCATATGATCATCTGTATGCTGGAAAAGCATTGATAAAACTCAACGTCTTTATTTTACTTTCAAAACTTCTCAGAAGTGACTCGATTGATACTTAATGTGACAAAATATATTTATCTCATCTCCAAGGTCAGCATTATGTTTAATAGGAAAATACTTATAAACATCCTCCCATTAAAGTTAAGACAAGAGAAAGATATCTATTATTGCCACTGTTACTGAATAGTATCCTAGAGATACTCGCCAACACAAATAAGAGAAAGAAATAAGATATATAAAAATTGAGAAGAGAAAAAATTATTATTGTTTGCAGATGATAGGATTATATATCTGGAAATACCAAGAAAATAAACTGAAAAACAATTACAAATAACAATAGAATTCACCAAGGATGTTGACATAAAATTTGTATATAGAAGTCAATAGCTTTTATGTATTACAGCACAATTCCTTGGAAGCTGTAATGAAAAGAAGATTAAAATACCTAGAAATAAACCTAAGAAATGTGCAAGCTCTATTTAAAAAAGAAAAAATTTAAATAGAACTAAATATAAAAGACAACTTAAAAATACATATGTGCAAACCACGTTTTTGGATATGAAGTCTAGATATCATGTCGATTAACCTCATGAAAAATATCAACTGGGGTGTTTTGAGGAACTAGATAAACTGATCCCAAAGTTCTCATGAAAAAGAGGAATGAGTGACTAGATAGTAAGATACACTGAAATTATAATACTTTTTAAATTGTGGTGCAGCTGCATTCATACACAGATCAACAGGGGGAAAAGGAAATCTCAAATACATGTGGGAACTGACTATATGATAAAGGTGGAAATCTAATTAAAAGAGAAGATGAATTACAAAACAACTCATGTCTGGGAAAAAAGTTGACTCCCTACCTTACATCTTACAGGAAAATAATTTCCAGATAAATCAAAGATTTAATGTGAAGAACAGAACTATAAAAGTACTAGAAGAAAATATAAGAGAACTATTTAAATCTCAGGTTGGTCATGCCTTCTGAGTTTGTTAAACCAGGCATATGTAAACACACAGCAGAAAAACTTGAAAATTTTGACTACACAAAACTTGTAACATATGCTGTAAAAACTACATAAAGAAAATTAAAAGACATGTAAAAGAGTAAAAAGATATATGCATTTCATATCACAGAAGGAACTAGCTACTTTAATATGTAAAGAGCTTCTATAAATCAATAAGAAGGTCAACAGCCCAAATGAAAAAATAGATGAGTTATGAACAAACAGTTCACAAAAAGGGGAAAGCACATGCCTCTTAAACATTTAAAGAAATGCTCAACCTTACTCATAGTAAGGAATTGCAAAATAAAACTAAAAATGAGACTTCTTTTACCTACCACATTCGCAAAGATCAAAACATTTGTCAACCCTGTGATGAAAAGGGTGTGAGAAACTAGGCAGCTCAGTGTGCTGGTTAAGAGCATGAACTTTGGGGGCAGAATGTCTTGGTCTGAGTTTCACTTTCACTTTTTCACTTGCTTCACTGAGTTTTCTCTTTTTTTCAATACACTTGAAAACGTTACTTAATCTCACTAAGCCTCAATTTCCTCATCTGTAAAGTGGGGTTGTTCTGAGGATTGAGTTAAAATTTGTCAAGGGCCTGGTACAGAGTATGGGTTAAATGTGATACTAACCAAAATGAAGCAAATATACTGCTGATGGAAATGTAAACGGGCACAAATTCTCTGGAGAAAAAAATTAATCTATTAAAATTAGAAATGTATACAGCTTATTAATGGCAATTCTACTGTAAATATGCTCTCATGTGTGTGAGATTCAAGTAGAACACATTTCATTGTTTGAAATAGTGGGAGACTGGAAATAACCTAAACGTCCTCACCCAGGACTGGTAAGCGAATTAAGGTACATCCACGTAATTGGAAATTAGAAAGAAAATAAGACAAATCCAAGAAAAACCAAGGACGAAGAAAGCAAAGTTTACTGAATTAGAAAAGCAGGAAAAAGTACCGATAAATTACTATGATGACTTCTGCTGTTTTGTCTTGTGTGAGAAAATACATAAATCTCTGGAAAATGTAATTCTAAAAGTAAGAAAGAAAAACAAAAATGCATAAATTACAAGAATACTATAGAGTCCCCCCTTGGTATCCACGGGGGTTTGGTTCCAAGACCCCCACAGATACCAGAATCTGCAAACACTCGAGTCCCTCATATAAAACAGTGTAGTATTTGCACATAACTGACACAATCCTTCTTATGGCTTAAATCATCTCTAGATTACTTATATTACCTGATACAAGTAAATGCTACGTAAATAGTTGATGGTTGCAGCAAATCCAAGTTATGCTTTTTGGAACTTTCTGGAATTTTTTTTCCCAAATATTTTCAGTCCAAAGTTGGTTGAAACCACGTTTGCTGAACCTGTGGACACAGAGGGCCGACTGTGTATACTTTTATGTTAAGATATTTTGAGATCCCCACGACATGGGACATTTTCCTAGGAAAATATAAATTATGAAAAGTCTAGACTAATGCAACAAAGAATAACAATGCAAGGAAATGTAAAAATTTAATATAAAAACCTCCAAATCATTCCAGGTTCAGATGGTTTCAAATAACAGATTCCCTCCAGTGCCAGATAAATAGCTGCCAACCACTAAAAAAAAGTGCCCTGGTTTGTGTTGTAACAACATTTAACCTTAAACAGCAGGAGAGCAAGGGAACCACAGGCCAATCTCACTTATTACCAGAGGTGCCAAGTCCCTTTCCTCGTTGGAGAAAGGGCGAGGTTTGCTATGTGACCGGCTTTGTCCCCAGGACACAGCGGGGAGCAGAGACCTGTACGTGTAAGCGCAGCGCTGCACACCTGGGCAGGTGCTGGGGACTCCCGACTCTGCTGAGGGCCAGCATGCTCTGCCTGAGGAGGGGACACCTGATCTGGGGAGGAGGGGTTTGAGAGACTCCAAAACGAATGTCCAGGTGGAGGGAGATGCACCTGCACAGATGCCACAAGAGGGCTGCCAGGTGATTGATGGAGATACAAGAGCAGGACACAGGAAGAGGGGGTCAGGGCAGGGGAAGAGGTCCTGTTATCTGATGGTGCCCGATATTACATCTTAACTAAAAGGAGGGCTGAGGATGCCCATGGGCTTTGGGGTCCTGAGGTCACTGGTGACTTCTGAGCAATGGTTGTGGTGGGACCTGGTACAGAGGGTTAAGAATTGAGGGGAGGAGTGGGCTGGTCACAATGTAGGAGGTCAAAGGTTAAGAAGAGAGAAAGAATAATAAACAGGGGCTTCCCTGGTGGTGCAGTGGTTAAGAATCCGCCTGCCAATGCAGGGGACACGAGTTTGAGCCCCGGTCCTGGAAGATCCCACATGCCGCGGAGCAACTAAGCCCGTGTGCCACAACTACTGAGCCCACGTGCCACAACTACTGATCCTGCGCTCTAGAGCCCAGGCACCACAACTACTGAGTCCATACGCCACAACTACTGAGCCTGTGCTCTAGAGCCCGCGAGCCACAACTACTGACTCCACGTGCCACAACTACTGAAGCCTAGAGACTGTGCTCTGCAACAAGAGAAGCCACCGCAATGAGAAGCCCACGCGCCACAACGAAGAGTAGACCCCGCTCGCCACAACTAGAGAAAGCCTGCGTGCAGCAACAAAGACCCAACACAGCCAAAAATAAAACAAATAAATTTATATATATATATATATAAAGAATAATCAACAAGAGTTCCTGAGAAGGCGAGGCGAGGCGAGCCGGGGTGGGGGTGGGACCCACCTGGGACCCACCCACCCCCAGTGCAAGGGAAGAAACCTCAGCCAACTGAACAAAACGACTATTGATGCCGACAAATGGCCAACTGCGGGGGGCTCTGCTCAAGTCAGGATGCTTCCAGAATAGGAGCCCATCAGAACACACACCAGTCGCATGGATGGTCCAATAAGGAGGCACTTCTGCCTTCCCCACCCGGGCCCACAGATGTCCCGGAAGGCAGTCGTTCAAAGCCTATGAAGGTTCTTGGAAAACCAGGGCCTCTCCAGAGGGACCGGCGCTCCACACGATGCCGCACAGGGACATGCCAGGAGCATTCCCATTAATGACAGGTGCAAACCAAGGGAGCTACGTTCGCACCTTTATTTTGCCGTTTTCTGAAGTTTTAGCGGATGCTTCAAAGCATAAAACAGACCTCATAGGTCTAATGACTAGAAAGGAAGCAGTAACTGTTTCAAGTTTCACCAAGGATACCCAGAGAAACACCCAGAAAACCCAAGAGAAGTGATTTTCAAAGAGAAGCATAAACAACCTGCAATTAATGACAGTTTAGCAAACTGGCCAGATTCTAAATGAATTTTTTTTATTTCTATTTTTTGGCCGCGCTGTGTAGCATGCAGGATCTTAGTTCCCCGACCAGGGATCGAACCCATACCCCCTGCAGTGGAGGCTTGGAGTCTTAACCGCTGGACCGCCAGGGAAGTCCAGAAGTGAATATTTTAATATCTCTCATTTTCCTACAGAGTAGCAATGAGCAGTTCGTGTCCATAATGGGAAAAAAAGATTCCACTCAAAGTAGCAACAGATTAAAAAAAAAAAAGTAACACCTAGAAACAGCTGCAATAAAAAATATTCAGCAGTTGTGTGAAAAGAAAACTGTAAGTTCTACTGAGAAAATAATTCCATCAGTATATGGAAGGGCATGCCATGTTGCTGGAAAGTGTGAACATTGTAAATATGTCCATTCTCCCAAAACATTTCAAATATTTGGCCCAATCCCAACTGAAGTCCTGATTAGAAAGAACAACAAAACTCAGCAACATTGTTCTAAAGTAGATCCTGAAATACTCTCAGGAGATCATTGTAAAGGAAATGTGGAAAAGAAGGGAATAGGTAATAACTTTCCCCACCAGCTACTGAAATATTTATTTAAAGCAACAGTCACGAAGATACTGGGTACTAACACAAAGCCAAGGGCTACATCAACGAACCAAAATATATAGACCCGAAACAGGCCTTAATACCTCTAAAGGCTTGGTACACACAAGTCTGCGGGGCTAGCTGCTTTTAGATTGTTAACAAAGAAATACTAAAATCCACTTTGCACTGTAAACGGGGCTGCAGAGACTTCTCCCGGGTCCTGGGCTGAGGACAGTTTTCTAACCGTCTCCTCTCATCTTGTCTCTGAGGCTGGCCCGGTAGCATCCCCACCTCCCAGATGAGGAAATAAAGGCCCAGAGAGGCACAGGGGCGCCAGACTTGAACTAGGTCACCTGGGCCCAGAGCATACACTGTCGCCCCCCTGCCCCACACACCTGCGGCCTCCGAAATCTGGTGCCCCTTCTCGTCAAAAAACATATCTGAGTCAATGCACCCACAGAAGTGTAATTATTCACTTATAAACTACACACGTTTAAGTGCATTCTGAGATCTTTCTAACGGAAGTGAGAAACATTGAAATCAAGATGAAGTAACATATTGCTAAAGTAACGTTAAAATTCCATTCTATCAACAGTACTGAAAACATTTTATTTTCACTAAAATATTATTAAACATATTCTTTTAGTGAGTGTAATCCGATTGTATTTCTCTATTTTGGGGGGAATCATGGCTGAGAATTTTGTGATACTGTGAGGTGAAGGTCTGGTTCTAAGTTTGGTTACTTCTGTGCTTTGTTTTCACATCAACGATGATAAAGTCTCACAAAGGGCCGTGGGACCAGAGGAAGTGAACCTCGCTGGCCGGGCTCACCGTGGACCCCACCACGTACGTGAGATCCTCGCTGGAATGTGGCTGGTACACTTTCCATCTTCCCTGAGATGTCTGTGCTTGTTCCTGTGGGCTACACACACACACACATACACACACGCACACACACCACACATGCACACAAATATGCCCAAACACACTGAAAGTTTTCACATAAAGATTTTCCCACTGATTAGACAGTATTTTCCAGAGTGTTTTAAGTGGGCAGGTATGAATTTTATAAACAGATAAACACACAACAATGCAAACATTTCCCAAAGGCCAAAACCATTTTCAGAATATGTCCTTAGCTCAGAAGACTGGTATCTGTCTCTCTGTCATTGTCGAAACTGTCACCCTTACCTGAGTGATTCACGATCCCTTTACATACCTGCTGGGTGGCAGGTGGCGGGGCGGGAAGTTGGCAGCCCAGTTCCTCTCGGAGGAGCCGAGGGACCGCATCTCTACGGGCTGATCTGACCACCAGCTGGGAGGCCTCTGTGTGTGGGAATATTTTAGGCTCACGACTGGTCTAAGTACGAAGTATTGGAAGGTTCCACTGATTTTCTTTCGTTTTGCCTGTTGTCTGAGTTCTTCTGCCTTCAACTTGGAGGCGATGGATGGACGGAGCAGAGGAGGCCTTGTGGGGGTGACACGGACCGTCACCCAGTCCCCGAGTCCTTCTTGAAATCCTGTCCAACAGCCTTCCCACAGGTTGAAAGAAAAGTAATTGTAGCAAAACAAGGAGGAAGAAGAGGAGGGGCAGAGGGAGGGGAGGATGAGAGGGAGGGAGAGGGAGGTCCCCTCTCCCTGAGCTTTTTCTTGACAAAACATTGTTTTTTTTTAAACAAACAGACAAACCTTTACTTTGAGAATATATCCTTTCTGCCCATCTGTCCTTTGGTGAGCAGCCCAAAGCTGGCTTCTTGTCACTATGGAAACTAACTTTGCCACACCGACCAACCGCGCTGGGCCCTGAGCCCCTCCCCGGCCACCCCCGCACATCTGGACCAGAGGGCCGGGGCTTCTCCCCAGGTACGCAACTATTGTCTTTTGCCAAGGAAACCTCAAAAGGGGCTTCCGGATATTGATCATGACGTTTTGTAAACTTTTACCATGTGGGAGAATGTGTATTGCATGACTTTAAACATTGTGGAGAAATTGTAGAAATTGTTTCCTTTGTTTTCTGGTTTAAATGTGTCAATCTGGTGGCATCCCACCTTCATTAGGACACAACATACCCACAGGCCAAGGGTCAGGTTCACTACAGAGTAAGCAAATCCAGGGTTCAAAATCCCATCCCGCACCCCACCCCCCCCCACCCCCCCCCCCCCGCCGTCTCTGCTGACTCCTTGTCACCTCTGATTAGGTCTGCCTGGGGCCACAGAGGAGCTGCCACCCAGGGTCGACGGGACAGGCTGCCTCCTCTTCCCCCTCCCCTCCCCCTCCCTCTCATTCTCCCCTCCCCCTCCCCCTCCCCTCTTCCTCCTTGTTTTGCTACAATTACTTTCTTTTCAACCTGTGGTTCTCCTTTTTTCAGGAGTCTTTTTAAACCTCTTGTCCATTTCGTTGACTTAACATAATTTAAATATCACACAGCATATTCCATCTGTAACCCACCTGCACTGTAGCACTTCAAAGTGCAGCCCCCGTCACCGCTTCTGGGGCCTCTCCTCCCCTCCAGACCTGCACCTGTGATGTGTGACATGGGCCATCCGCAGTCATTTCACACCAGGAAAGCTTACCCGACGTGACTGAACCCTGTAAATGTTTTCCCTGCTTCCCTCTGGGGCGGGGCAGTCCTGCGCATCCCCGGGGGCGGGGGTGGCACCTGGAACAGAGACCCTGCCTGGCCTGGGGAGGGGGGGAGGAATGAGAGGCAGTTCCTGCTCTTGGTTTAGTGGGGACACCCAAGCTCCCCCCCAGTTAGGGGAGGCAGATGGAGGGACCCAGGCGGTGAGTGTGTCCAGGCCCGGGGGGAGGGTGGGTGGGACCCTCCCGGTGGGACCCTCCCCTCCCCTCCCCTCCCCTCCCCTTTCTCCTGCAGCCTCCCCACCCCCGTTAGGCCTCCCCTGCCCTGGTCCCCCCCCCGCCCCCCCTGCTTGCCCCAGAGCAGCCTCCCACCCTCCCTCGTGGGGCTGCCCCTCCGGCGCCCGAGGGATCTTCCTGGAAGGCCCTGCCCCCCACCCCCAGGACGGGGCCCTCAGGGCAGTGGTGGAGGTGTCTCTGGAGCCTGGGTGCCCGTGTGGGACCCCTTCTCAGCCAGAGCGGGCATCCCCGTGGTGTCTGGGTTCAGGGGCACAGTGACAGGGAGGGACAGGCCACGAGGAGGCCTGGCTGCCGGTTCCCCCCCCCAGACGCTCAGTCCCTGGGCGGGTCTGCCTGGCCTGAGGGTCCAGGGTGACCCGGTGGGGTGCCTCCCCCCCCACAGGGAGACCCGGGTCAGCAGGGCAGTCGAGCCTTGCTCTTGGCCAGAAAGTCAAGAATGTTGCAACTTGCTTTTAGTTACTTTCTAATTCTTTTCATGGGCCTTTCTAGACAATTTCCTTGCTCCCCTACCCTTGAGATCTGGTCTTATTCTTCTGACGATAACACAGTGGCTTTAAAATACGTCCACCGAGTTCTTAATCTCTCCCCTTTGAAAGATAGAGACTCATCTCCTGCCCCGAGTGTGGCTGGACTTGGAGACTTCCTTCTGATGAGTGGGATACGGCAGAGAGACGGCGCTGACCTCCGAGGTTTGCTTCCCCCATCCTCGCTCTGGGTCACTCCCTCTAGGGAAGTCAGCTCCCCCTGGAGGGACCCACGTGGTGAGGGACTCGAGCCTCCGGCCAACAGCCCTCTTGGAAGCGGATCCCCAGCCCCGTGGGGGCCTTCGGGGGACAGCATACCCGACCCGCATCTCGACAGCAGCGTCCCACCCGGGACATCCAAAGCCAGAACCGCCCGGCCAAGCTGCTCCTGACCCACAGACACGGTGAGATGATAAACATCTGTTATGTCTTTCTAAATCCACTCTTTTTTTTTTTTAATTTTTAGTTTCTTTTCCCATTACAGAGTACTGAGTAGAGTTCCCTGTGCTATACAGTAGGTCCTTATTAGTTATCTATTTTACATATAGTAGTGTGTATATGTCAGTCCCAATCTCCCAATTTATCCCTCTCCTCACACCTTATCCCCTGGTGACCGTAAGTTAGTTTTCTACACCTGTGACTCAACTTCTGTTTTGTAAATAAGTTCATTTGTACCTTTTTTTTTAGATTCCACACATAAACAATATCATGATATTTGTCTTGCTGTGTCTGACTTACTTCGCTCAATCTCTAGGTCCATCCATGTTGCTGCAAATGGCATTATTTCGTTCTTTTTTATGGCTGAGTAGTATTCCATTGTATACATGTGCCACATCTTCTTTATCCACTCCTCTGTCAACGGACAGTTTGGTTGCTTCCATGTCTTGGCTGGTGTGAATAGTGTCTTATGTCTTAAGGTGCTAAACTTGGGGATAATTTGCTGCAAGCAGGGGATGACGAATATAAATTACAAGAGCTGAGAATTCTTGTTAAGCATTTACGATCTGCCAGGCACTGGGCTAAACTCCATTTCCTGGTTTAATCTTCCCAAGGGCCCCCCAAGGGAGCAGATACTTTCATTATTGTCTTTTCCTGGTGAAGCAACGGAGGCACAGAGAGGCTGAGAAACCACCCCCAACCCCATCACACAGCCGGCGGCGGTGGGGCTGGCACTGGGACCCAGGTCTGTCCTATTCCTTACTTGAAACCAACTCGTGATCAATCCCATTTTTCATTATTTTTACTTATTTATTTATTGGCCATGACGCGCAGCTTGCAGGATCTTAGTTCCCCGACCAGGTATCGAACCTGTGCCCCCTGCAGTGGAAGTGCAGAGTCCTAACCACTGGACCGCCAGGGAAGTCCCCCCATCTTTCATTATTGACGTCTTAATTCTATGCCCGGTCCCTCCCACTCCTGGCCTTCCTCGGGACACAGGTCTGCCCTCCACTGCCCAGGGGGCTGGTGGGTCGCCTCTGCAGAAGGCATCTGAGATGGGCCCACGGTGGGTACTGCCCTGCCAGGGCACAGGCTGCCTCGGAAGGGAAACCGTCCCAGGTCTGTCAGGCTGTGGTCACCTTGCCCAGCCTGGCCGGGCCTCAGTGTTACCCTCCCTAAGATGGGGATGAGAATCAGCGCTGAGTCTTCTCCACTGGGAAGCTCCGGAAACCAGAGGAAACAAGGGGGCTGGTGGCCAACGGGTAGGGGGCACCAGGCTCTCCCGGCTGGGGGGGATCTGAGCTTCCGGCCCCCGTCTTCACCCTCCAGATAGATTCATCCCCGGTGGGTGTCCCCACGGCACAGGAAAAGCAGAAGGCAGCCTGGTAATAAACCGGCAGCTGATAACTGTCAGATCGTCTTAGAAACAAAAGGCCACGAGGTCTCCCTGGAGGGGGATGACCCCACCCGTCAAGGGAAACGTACAGAGTACAGAGCGGGTGGACCCAGAGCCCTCAGCAGCCTGCAGCCCCACCTCTGCTTCAGCCTTCGCTCCAGTCTGTTTCCCGCCCGGCCACTTCCTCTTGAAAGTTTCAGAGCTTAAGTATTTATCAGCAAAGCCGCCACTTCTATTTGCTCTGCGTGATTTAATGTCTTTATCGCTGTGCTTTTCAAATGCCTGCTCGCTCCATCTCCGAGATACTCTCCCCTGGACGCCCCATTAAATGAGCAGACGCTGCTCCTTCTCTAGCCCTCCCTCTGCCGATGGCCTCTGGCTGTGTGGCATCCTCAGGGTGAGGTGTTCAAGGCGACGGAGTTTTCCTCCTGGAGGGGAGGTGTCTGTGGAGGGGCCGGGGGTGCGGCAGGGACCCTCTCTGCCGGGTTCATCCTGCAGTCTCGCCTGCCGAAAGGGTCCTCACGAGTTCAGTTCATGCAGGGAGAGGGTGACCGTGGCCCCCCCTGTTTGTTCCGGAACTCTCTGGAGCATGAGGGCGGAGGGGAAGGTGGCAGGGAGTCACAAAGCAGGGGGACAGAGGGACGAGAGGTAGACGTCAGAACTGGGGGGAAGGTTCTGGGGTGGGGAGGCTGGGCTGCCTGGGAGCCTGGGGTGGATGTCCCATTTGGGGACAGTGGCCGTGCCCCCTGGGCCACCCCTTCCCCTTCCACACCTGCCCAGTTCCGGTGGTGGTCTCCAGCCCCCTCCCCCCAGGGTGACTGCCCTCAGAGCCCACTAACAGGAGAACTGGGACAATAAAATGGCCATTGCTTTAAGTCACCAAGTTTCAGGTTTGTTTACGCAGCAGCAGGTAACCAAAGTCTAGGAGCCACAGGGGTGACCCTGGGAAGGGGCGTCCCAGGCGGAGGGAACAGCGGGTGCAAAGGGGTCAGATAAGAATCACCACAGCCTCCAAACAGAGCCTGACTCTATCCCCTCCCCTCCAGGGATGTCTCCAGGAGTTCCCAAAAGAGCAGTGAGGAGACATCCTTCCACGTGGGAGACACACTGTGCATTGCTGGTGTAAAGGTCAAGGTTTTCAAATATGCGTGTGTCCACGTCGACTTGGGTGCCCCAGGGTCTGGGGCATTCATTTAAAGCCACGTGATTATTGACAAGTCTGAGCTGGGTGCCTCTCTCTCCTGTGGGCCTGGAGACGTGGGAACGGCTGTTTTGCTCACTGTTGCGCCCTGGTCCCCAGCTGGGGCTGCTGACGCCCCTTCTGGCTCTGGCCCGAGGACCTGGACGCCAGGTGGCACTCGAGGCCCCTCCCAGTGCCTGCCCCTTCCTGCCGCTGCTGCCCGGGAACCTGAATGCCCCAAATTCCTGGACCTGATTTCCAACCAGCGTCCTAGTGGGTGGAGCTTTCACGGGAGTGAAGGGGGGCGGTGTGAGGGTGAGGAGGGTTGTGCCAGGCAGCCCAGGGGTGGACGGTGGTGGTCGCAAGTGGGCTTGCGTGCCCTAGCACCACCCCTTTTCTAGGATGCGAATCCCCTCCTTGACCTCTTTGTGCGTCTGGATCAGCCCTGGAAACACCTGATCTTGCCCTGGGGCCCCAGCTGGTTGATTTTGGAGTGGGCGCTTGACCTGAGCTCTGCCAATGAGAGTCTTCCCGAGAGGTTTGGGAGCTGGAACTGAGACAATGAACTTGACATTTCATGGAGTGCCTACGGAGGAAGATGCAAAGTGCAGGTGCCGTCAGTGCTGTGTTCTGCCCTCGTGGGTCTGAGCAGCTGAGGAGCCCAGCTGCTCAGAAGGAAGGATGCTGGTGCGGAGGGAAGGATGCTGGCTCGGAGGGAAGGATGCTGGCTCGGAGGGAAGGATGCTCATGCAGAGGGAAAGATGCTGGTGCAGAGGTGAGAAGATGTGAAGGGTGGAGACACACATTTGAATTTCCAGCTCCTTCTGTTCTGAGCTCCAAACTGCATCCTCCCCTTGGGTCCTATGAGACATCCCAGAGTCCTCACAATATATTCATGGTTTTTAAGCTGGGTTGAGTTGGGTTTCTGTTCCATGCAACCCAAAGAGCCCTAATCAATAAAATATTAACACACATATTTCTATCAACTCTAAGAGTTAATCAGTATCCATCAACTACCACTTGAATGTGACAAGACATTTGGCACGATTTTATTGCAGTCATTCAGAATTTTAGTTCCAGAATGTTATTAATCTTCTTTCACATTATGCCAGTTACTTTGGAACATTATGTCCCGTCTATTTGGGGAATTATTTTCTAACAATGGCATTAACTCTCATTTTCTCAGTAATTATTTGGACATAACTTACGTTTTAATTATCTGTTTGCTCACCCTTGTTTCTTGTGCCCCAATGCCACCCCTGTCTTTTTCTCTCATTCTACTGGATGCTACCCCACAATTATATTTTTCCCAGAGGGAACAGCTGTGATATACTCTTCAAATCCCCGAAAATAGATAAACACATGTATATTCTCCTCACAATGGAACTATATGTTATCTGAATATGGAATTCGAGTTTCGAAGTCCTGTTTCTTCACAACTTTGGAGCCAGTGCAGATGAGAATGGCCAGCAGGAGTGGACCTTTATTCTTTTTTTAAGCAATCTATTTTTCTTTTACTCTGGAATCTTCTGGAATCTTCGAGGTCTTTCTAATCCTTGTCGTCATAAATTTCACCAGGATGTATGGATGTATGTAGAGTGTACCATTCTCCCATGATTCCTTCTTCATACGCCCAAGATCTGAAGGCTCAAGCCTTTTCCCATCTCAGAGGAAATTTTCTTCTCTTATTTCTTTAATTACTTTTCCCCCCATCTCTCCCCTGGGACCCCATTGGCGTGATATTTCTTCTCCTGGATCTATATTCCCCGGCTCTCAACCTAACTCTTACAATTTCCATCTTTCATTTCTCTTTCTGCCCCAAGAGACTTAAATGGCTTCACCTCTGATTCACCAGTTTGGGTTTCAGCCATGTTATCCACAGCTTCTTTGGAGTTTCAGCGTTTTAGTAATCATGTTTTTTAATTTCAAAGATCTCTTTCTTGTTCTTTAATCCCCCAATTAAAAAACTGTGCCCAGTTCCTATTTCACGGTTCACGGACACGATATCCTTTTGAGTCTCTCGGCAGATGCTAATTAGAAATTTACAATTTTCTTCTGTTTCCTGTATTAATCCTGTTTCATCGAGGATTAGTTGACCACCGGGTCATGTTGGAGATGTGATTTCGAGGATTTAACTGCCCTGCGGAACCACTCTTTCTATAGTTAAGTATATCTTTTATCCGTGTCTGATGAAGTGTGCTGAAGTGGCCCTGGGAGCTGCCACCATGCTTTTCTTTCTAATCCGGGGTTGACAACTTTTTCTGTAAATATTTTCAACGTTGCAGGCCCTACAGCCTCAAGGCTGCTCAGCTTGGCCGTCGTAGCAGGAAAGCGGCCCTGGATGGCATGTAAACTGCAGTGTGGCCGTGTGTCAGTGACTTTACCAAGCCTGGCCGTGGGCTTGACCCATGGCTCGTGGTGCGGGGAGCCGTCGTGCCCTCATGGAATAATCGTTCCCACTTGCCCATCCTGCCCGTCTAGCCCGGCCTCCACGCTGCCCGTCTGTGGCCGAGGGACCAGCCAGCTCCCCAGCCCTCTGCCTTCCTTCCCTCTCACTTTCCATGGACACTTTCTCTTTCACTTTTGTCCACCACGTTCTGGGGGTTCGGGGGTTTGGAGGCTGACATTGGGAAATCAGTAGCCATTCCTCCGGTGCCTGGGCTGCCTGCTCAAACTTCTCTCGGCAGCCCTATTTCTGCGTCAGTCCATCTCATCCATGCTGTGGATTGCAGGATTTTCTCAGGATTTCTGATCCACTAATTCATCTTTTCCTGTTCCCCAGTGCTGCTGTTTATTTTTACCTTTTTAAATCATTTACATGAGATTTGGGGCGGAAAAAGAGCTAAGCCTGTGAGTTCAGACCACCATCGTGATCTGGAAATCTCCTGGAATTCCTGCCCCCGCTCCACTTTTTAAAAGTCGCTTTACTGAGACGTATTTTGCATGTCATATCATTTACCCTTTTCAAGGGTACAACTCAATGATTTATTTTACCAAGTTGTGCAACCATCACCGTAAGTCAGCTTTAGTACATTTTCATCACCTCCTGAAATCATTTTTGATCATCATATACACACACACCACACACCCCGTGTACCCACACAAAGTCACCCAATCTGTATTCCCTTCAGCTGGAGTCCTGGTGACAAGCCACAGGACCAAATATCTGACAGAGGGGGCCACCATCACCATCTCTGAGAAGCTACCATTTGACACACCTGACCCCTTTGCCCCTCCCCGCACAATCCAACAAGCCCAAGTGTTACACCGTTTTACAGATGAGGAAGTTGGGTCCAGGGAGAAGTAACCGGCCCGAAGCCACACAGCTGGTCGGTGCAGAGATGAAAATGTAAACTTTACCCGTGTGGCTCAAAGCCTGAGCCAATTTCTAATCCTGCACCGTCCCCGCACGTACAAGTCAGCCCAAGTTTCATGAGATTTAACCCCGAAAAAGGATGATCCTTGACATGTACAATTAAATAGGATTTCACTTTTAGACGTTCGTAAGGCTCTTCATGTGAATAAATCCACAAGCCCTGAGAGGCTCGTGCCCACCCCCAGCCCCTGTCCTCAGAGGGCCGTGGTCCCTGCGTCAGCTCTGTCCCGGAGACGGGCTGAGGCCATGCCGATGCCCAGATGACTTCTGAAGCAGCCGGTGTGGAGACAGAGCCCTACCGAGCAAGAAACCGTCCTCCCTGAAGACAAGTCCCTAAAGAATTTACCAGATGCCTAATGAATTCTTTAGCAAAGAATTGAGCTTAATAGCCAATGATAAAATAAACAAGGGGGAGAACTAGCGCTCTCTCCCGTCCCCGTTCGGCAGTAAGGGACTGACAATTGGATCATCTCCCTAAGTATATGGCATCATTAAGGAAATGCTGAATCTGGGTGCTCTGGGGGTATGGGTGACCCTGGCGGGCCCAGGGCAAATAGCCCTTGGTAATGCTCACACAAAGGGTCTCCCCTGGTCCAGGCAGGACAGAGGGGGTGGAGGGTCCACAATGAAGACCACAGGCGGGGCCAGGGTGGCTGGCACTCAGGGACCTGAGTCGGGTGACAGGGGATGGAGCAGGATGAGGCTGGAAAAGAGGAGATGCGTGAGGCGGGGTCCCAGCCCTCCAACAGCGGAGATGGAGGGACGGGGAGCTCTCTCTGGCCTCCAGCTGCAGGAGGGAATGAGCAAGGAGGGGACTTCAGGGACAGCGTCCAGGCCACGTGGGAGCTGATCTCCTAGAAGGCCTGCCGAGGTCGAGAACGTGCAGTCCGGTCAGCTCAGAGGCTGCTAGGGATGGAGACCTGTCAGGACCCCGCAATTACTGGGGTTTCCTGGCTGAACATGAGCTACTGTGAGTGTCTTCGGGACCTGACAAGGCTGCCAGCCCACAGGACACTCTGATCCCAAGGAGGCATTCTTCTTCCCTCCACCGTGGTCCATGAGGGGTGACTCAGGGCCTCTCCCCACCCCAGCTTCTCCCTAGATCGTCCCATATCTAACCCTGCTGCCACCGGACATACTCTCCCACGTCCCCATGAAATTCCCAAGTGGGAGAATCCAGTCCAGTCCTGAAACACGTAGTCAGTGGCTCCTGAGTGCCCAGCCCTGGGCCCTGACAGTGAGCCGGCAGGAGAAAGGGACCCAGGAGCAAAGAGACAACAGGCCAGGGGGCTGCCAGCGCTCGGGGAAAAGAGCATGCGGGGACAGAGATGGGCCTCCCCCAGGGGTCACAGAACCCTGAGAAGGTGACGCTGAGCAAAGAACTTACAGGCGTGAAAGGGCGACCCCTGCAGGTGTCTGGGGAGGACACTCCAGGCCGAGGGACAAGCAAAGGCCCCGGGGCAGCAGTGTTTGGTGTGCTTGCAGGACAGCAGTGTGGCCAGTGGGCTTCCGAGGCAAAGGGGGCAGAGACACGGGGTAGAATGGGCTAGAAATGGGTGAGGCCATGGAGGGCTTTCTAGGGTGGGCTGTGTCCCTCTGTGTGGATGCTGTGGGAAGGGCCCAGGATGGGGGGAAACGGGATGATACAGAAACAGGGAAGGGCAGTGGCTGGAAAGGAGGCCTTGAATGATGTTAACGATAAATGATTCACCAGGCACTTGTTAAAAACGGCAAGACAGACTTTATACGAGCTACTGCCATAGGGAGAGACTTTGGTACAGAGCTCGGATTTGCAGCCAAAGAGCGGAGTATGGGGGAGTGCGGGGTCCACGGGGGGAAGCTACTAGGAGGGACCTGATTAGACCTAACTACCCGGTAATTGGAATGTTATGAAACTGAAAATTATAACGAACTAAGAGGACAATAAAATAGCGATTTCGGCTCTTTCTTAAAGGGCTACTCACTTCAGGGTATTTCAATGCCCATGAATTATATCACTGGCCTGTTGAAAGTCGGTGACAATTCATTTTTGGCTCAGCACATGATTCCTCTAGAAAACATGCAATAAATCGACGCTTATGTGTGAAAAGCATCCTGGAGAACTCAGGATGCTTTTAACTCGGGAGCTAAGTCCTCTGTGATGGATCGCCACTAGGCTGCCCGCTTCAGGGTGTGCGGGCCGGGCGGGCGGCTCACTCCCTGGAGCTCTGGATCCATCCGTGTCACTGGGAAAGGTGGGGTGGCTCAAGGGCGGCCAGCCAGCGGGCTGGGGTCGGGGTGCGAGGCTGGCTGGCTCCTCAGGCCCCTGCAAGGATGGTTGTCCTCAGGCCGTGTGGCGGCAGCAGCTCTGCCCCCAGGGCCAGTGGTAACTAACATGCCCCAGCAGCCGCCCCTCCCCCCGTGTGTGCTGGGCCTCTGCGCCCGGGCTGTGCACTGACCCACCGACCTTTCTGTCAAGGCAACCACTGCCCCTCGGGCCAGAGCCCACCGCCTCTTGCCTCCTGATGAAGATGCCCCCCTTGACCGAACTAGTCAGGTTCCTCTGATGGCTTAGACAGCCCTTGGCATCTAAATCCTGCCTTTAGCAAGAATCCTGCGGGGCCGGTTTAGCAAGGCCACCTTAGGAAGAAGCTTGGTGGTTGAGGATTCAGGCCACTGGAAAGGCTGACCTGAACCAAAGGATGAGCTGGGCAGGGGAGACCGCCTTGGAGGCCAGCCTGGAATACAGGGTCTGGCCTAGGGGCTTGGAGGTCTTGGGTCCCGAGCGGCGAGCTCTCACCTGCCCTCAGCTGAGCCCCCCAGAAGTGGAGGCCATGCCCAAGCGCCCAGGGAGGGAGAAGACCAGGGCCTCAGCCCCGCAGAGCCGTCACTGTGACTGGTTCCCACAGATCCATGTTGTTTCAGCAGCTGGCAGCCCCCAGGGAGAGAGAGAGCCCCCCAGGGAGAGAGAGAGCCCCCCAGGCTGCGCTACCAGAGGAGAAATACCCTCTGCGGCACCCCTCCCGCCCCAGGAAGGCAGATGGAGTGGTCACCTTCTCAGGTCCAGCAGGTATTTATGGTTTGTTAACGTTACCGTGACAACCCTCTCTGATGAAGCCGCCGGGTTGCATAAATTAATGACCTCAGTGGGCTGAGCGGAGCATCGCTGTGTCCCGCTGGAAATTCTGCAGGTCAGCAAAAATCACCCTCACGGAAACCAGCCCAGAGGAACGGCGCGCCCGCAGTGTGGTCCGCAGGGGCCCTGGGCCCTGGGCCCTGGGCAGCCCGTGCAGAGGCCCCACATGAAGCTTGGACGGAAACCCTCCTGGCCTGGGGGAGACGCGGGAGGGGCCGGGCAGCTGCCCGCAGGTTCTGGGTGCAGGAGCAGGAAGCCCAGGCCCCGCTGGTCCCCCCCAGCCCCACCCCACCTGCTAAGCTCTGAGGTTCCACTCCCTCCCTCCCAGGGAGCTCTCGCCCTGTGGACGGAATGCCATGGAGGCACTGGGGCCCCAATGTGCATGCCTCTCCTGGGCTCCCTGCAGACTCCAGTCCCTTTACCCAACGCCCTCAGTCACCTTCACTTGAAAGGCATCTCCGAGGTCACGTGTCCAGGACCCAGCCTCAACCCCACCCGCCTGAGAGCATCTCCTCACAAGGCACCCCCGTCTCAGGTCAAGGCGGGGCGGCACCTCCCCTCTGCCAGAGACACCCCTTGAACGTGCCACTGCCCTGTCCGCACCGCTGCAACACGATGAACTCCCCCCGAGCGTGGTGCTCAAGGCCCCCAGGGGCTGCTCCCAACCTTTCTGCAGCCTGTTCTCCTGCTCTTCCCTGCCCACCCCCCAGGCTCCTCTCCAGACTGGACCTCCAGTTGGTCCCTCCTTCACCTTTGCCTGTGCTCTTCTCTCTCCCCAGAATGCCCTCTTCTATCCAACAAACTCCTACTCATCCTTCAAGGCCCAGCTGAAAGGTCCCATTCTTAGCGAAGATGTCCCTGACCCTCCCAGGCAGGATGAGCCCCCAGGGCACCCGTGTCCGGCCCTCTATCAGCATCACTCACGCCCCGGGGCTGAGAGCCGGACAAAGACCAAGTGTGACAAGTCCCCGGCCTCAGCTCAGGGCTGGATGCAGGGCGTGCATGAGCAAGGCTTAGATGCAGAGGACCAGAGGGAGCCGGGACCCAGGGCCCCGGGGCTGCGCTGTGCCCTGCCCAGCACTCCGGCTGCACCCAAATCACCGAGCCTTTGGTCAGACGGAAAGGAGGGTGCCCACCGCCCTCCCGCAGGGCCTGGGGAGCCCCGAGGGGCGGAAGGGTGTGGAGTGGGAGGGCGCGCTCTCACCGTTCCAGGGTAATTATTACGGCCGGAACCTTGAACCACACGTCTTCCTTAGGCTACCAAATAAATGACTACATGATGACACTTCAAGTTGACAAGTAAATCTTATTATAAGATGTAATGACACCATAAAAGACATCTTAGTCGCTCCTTTAGCCCTCTCGTCCCGCTGACAGTTCATTACATCTCCCGCGACGTGGAGAACACACACATTAATTTGGCAGATCGATGGAAATCTTTCAGGAGCACAGCTTCCCGGCTCTGGCCCGGCAGCCCTGGTGAGCACGCAGGGCCGGGACCCTCAGCCCGGGGCGGGTGTCAGACTTGGGGGCCGGGGACTCGGCTTCCCCAGGGGGCAGGACCCTGTGAGAACACCCACACGGGGGAGGGGGGAAAGCCCACCGGCTGCTGGACCCCAGCCCGGCCACAGCCCGCCGGCCACTCCCATCCACCGCCCCAGGCGGTCTTTCCACCACTGACGGTGTGACCTTGAGTAAGTCACTGGACACCCCTCCCCCACCATCTTGGGCCTCAGTTTCCTCCTCTGTAAAAAGGGCAAAGGAGTTAGCATGAGGGGGCTGTGCTGTCCCTCTCCTGCCGGCCTGGGTCCAGGGAAAGATGAGGGGGGGGATGCAGGCCTGCTGGCCACAGGGACCCCATTTCTGGATGAACAGACAGAAGTGACCAGGCGGCCCAGACAGCTGTGCAGGAGCTGTGAGGGGGGCCGGGACCCTTTGCAAGGACCCTAGAAGGCGGGGCTCAGAGACACTGGGGAGACGGCCCCACCCCCAGCTCCTGGGACTCGGCCCTCCTCCTCCCCCTCCTCTGCTTCCCAGTTCGCTACCGGCCTCCACCACCTTCATGGTGGAAAAATCACATCTGGACACAGAGACACAGAAGACTGGAAGTCCCGTGCAGGGCACACCTGGACCCTTCTCATCCGGCAACACCCGCCCCCTGGGACACACCCATCCTGGGCCACAGGGCAGGCCCTCCTCCCCCCACCTCTGAAAGTCAGGGATCGGTGTGTTTCTTACATCTTCACACCTGCCTCTGATCTGGAAATTCTGCTGTTTAAACCAGCTCAATCTGAAGTTGTGATTTTTGGAGACTGATCATTTCTTCCATTCTTCCCACCGCTATTAGCAAAATGCCAGAGACATTTTCTAAGCACATTCTTTGAAACTGGGGTAAAAGCAGGAAATGGGCTTCACAGAGCTGCGAGCAGAGAACAGAAGCGGGTGAGGCGCCCACAGCTGGGCAGGTGTGCCCGCCACGCCACGCCCACCACGCCCACGCCGCACCGTGCCCACCTTGACGCCCCCTTTCCGCACCCAGACCCCCCAGGAAGCCCACTCCCTCCGTCCACAGCCCCCAGACGAAGCGCACGTCCACTTGGGGATGACCAGAGCACGGCTGGCCACCACCCCAGCTCCCCGTGGCCAGGAGCCTTGTCACCGCTGGAGGAGCTGCAGGGAACCCTGACCACCTGGCACTGTGGGCCCGGGGCCTCCCGTACGGCTGGCGGGGCCGCTCCTGCACGGCTCCTGCAGCTCACCCCACCCCCCGCCCGGACTCCTCCCTAGGAGCCGCCTGGGTCTGGGGCGGCCAAGGCTGAGGCCACTCCCCGCCAGGAGGAGGGGACAGAGGCGGCAGGTCCCCAGCTGTCACCTAAGGCAAGTGTGGGAGCCAGCGCTAGG
This sequence comes from Balaenoptera acutorostrata, assembly GCF_949987535.1. Taxonomy (NCBI): domain Eukaryota; kingdom Metazoa; phylum Chordata; class Mammalia; order Artiodactyla; family Balaenopteridae; genus Balaenoptera; species Balaenoptera acutorostrata. Next base: position 2,967,581 of record NC_080074.1, read on the forward strand.
TGGCGCTTCTGGAGGAGGAAGCGGGGCGGGGCGTCTCCAGGGACAGGGGTGGAGCCATGTGTGGAGACCCTGACAGTGGGCCTTAGACACTTAAAGACACACAGGGGTTTCTCAGCCGGAGAAGGACATTCCGGGCAGAGGGAGGGTCCCAGCAAAGGCGGAAGGTGCCCGGACAAGACTGCAGGGCACTGGGGCCGGAAGGGGAGCTGCAGGCAGCAGCCGGGGAGGGAGGGCTGGGGGTGGGCACCAGCGCTGAGGCCGGGAGGGCGTGGAGCTACCAGACTGAGGGGTCCAAGCGAACCTCGGCCACCGTCCCTTACCGCCCAGGACCTCAGGTTCCCCACAGAAGCCCGGCCTCTCATCCCAGAGCTCGGGGCGCTGCCCTCTGTGGTCACCGCCCTGTGGGCGCTCTCCCGGCAGGGATTCAGGCTCCCCCAGCCCGGTCCACGGCTGTCTCTTCCCCCTTTCTCTGTCCCTCCCTCTTCCTCCCCACCCTTCCCTCTGCCCCCAGCTCTCTCTCCCCTTCCCTCCCGCAGCCCCCTGCTGCTCTGCAGCGCTCAGGGGGTCATCCCTGGGCTCACAAATTAAATATCTGAAAGATGCCAGGAACTTCTTTCGGTTTCTATGGCAACGTGAGAATAATTCACATTTTCCAGCCAAACTGAAGGAGAACACATTTTTCTTCGCATTGTGGGTGGCCAATTATTTTTAATAGCCGGTCAGGGCGGCTGTCCCTGGGTCCCTCTCACCATTGGCATCCCCAGACAGCAGTGGCCTTGTGAGGATGGTGGCCACTGAAAGTTTATTAAGAGATTCCAGGCTGGAGAGGGGAGCAGGGACCAGCTTCCCACCACTTGTCACCCGGGAGACCAAGGCCAGGCTGTGGTCGTCTCTGCCCTGTGGCCTTGACTCCACTGGGACGACCAAGGCGGATCACCGCTGGGGAGGAGTGGGTTGGGGTAGGGTCTCCCTGGGCTCAGGCACCACTGTCCTTACTCACTGGGTGAGCCTGGACGTCCCTTCTGCTCTCTGACCCTCAGGTGCTGACCCCTGGAGTGGACTCCTAATCCCTTACAGGGAGGTCACTGTGTGGGGCCCGGGGTCCAGGCCAGCCCAGGCCTCCCTGGCTATAGGGCCCTGGGAAGTCCCTTGGCCTCTCCAGGAGGCCCCAAACATTGTCATTCATTCGCTCCTAAAATATTATCAAGGACTAATCAGAGGCCCGGTGGGGACCACCCTGCGCTCGTGAACTAGTGGTCCTGGAGATGGTGGTCCAGGCTCTGAAGAAACAAAGGGGTGGGTGGGGGCGAGGGAGAGTGACCGATGTAAGGCACTGGCTCTGGTGAACGCGGGGGCCAGCACGTGTGACCCCAGCCGCCTTCCTTGGTGCCGCTCCTGGACTGACATCCGTCCCTGCGGCAGAGACAGACAGAGGAGCGCCCCCAGGCCTGGCCGCTGTTCTCCCGAACTTGCTGCATCCGCCCCTCCCCCCCCGCCCCTCGGAGGGAGGAGGCCCCGTCCCCTCCCGCCGGTCTCCGCCGTCCAGATCTGACGCCCCTTCGCTGATGTGCATCCGGGTGTGTCTCAGTTTCAAGTTTCCGCATTGGCTTCGGGCGTTTCTCCACCTCAGTCTGAGCCGGTCTCTCCTGGAAACCTCTCTCCTCGCCCGCCCTCCGTCCGGTCTTCGTCTCCGCTTCCTCGGCTCTCCCCAAGCCCGGCTCCTGATTTCCCTCCAAGCTGAGACCCGCCAAGCCCTTCCTCTACCTCCATCCAAGAAGAGGCCATAGTCTCTGGGCAGTAAGCGCCTCCCCCGTTCTTTTTATTTGTTTGTAAGATAACTCGACCCCCAGTTTGGGTCGCTGAACGCTAAGGCCCTGGTCACAGGTTGTAATTAACCGGGACACTCCGAGGTCCTCATTTTCTTCCATGACACCTGAATCCAGTTCAAAACCACGTGAACTCGGGGCGGCCCAGCCCTAATGAGTTCTAGATAAAAGCTGCATTATTAACCCCAAAGCACGTAGGGGTCCTGGGGGCCTGTGGCCTCTTAGCCTGCAGACTCAATGGAAAAAAATAAAGAAAACGTTAAAAGCAGCACATAAGCCCCTCTGTGGCTGCTTCCCGGCCCCAACCCTGCTGGCTGTGGGCCCAGGTCCGGCTGCAGCCAGCAGCTGCTCCCCGGGGCCCAGACCCCACTTTCCCCAGACCCCAGGGCCGCTCCTCGGTTAAAGCCCACCGTGAGCCTTTTCAGCTCCTCCGGGACCCAGAGCCCCTGCCCAGGCCGCAGAGGCCAAAAGCCAACCTCACAGCTGTAAACACGCAGGCCACCCTGGCATGGTCACGCTGGTCAGGTGTAGCCAAGGTCTCAAGCCCCTCCCTCACCCCCACAGCTGTGCCTGGGGCCTCCACCTCATGCATTGTTTTGCTCAATTCTGGTCACTGGGGTTTAGTAGAACACGCTGTAAAGCCATCTGGCATGTGGCCTTTGGAAACAGAGACGTGTGACTACCTGTTCAAAGTATTTAGCGATTATTGATCTATTCAGTTTTTATTTCCTTCTCGAGTCAATTTTTGTAATTTCTATTTTTTCTCAAAATTGTCCATTTCATCCAGGTTTTCAAATTCATAGGGACATAGCTGCTCGTAGGAGGCACTTATGATTTTTTTTAAATTAATAGATTACATTTTTTAGAGAAGTTTTTGAGTCACAGCAACACTAAGAGGAAAGTACAGCGATTTCCCATGTACCCCCCAACACACACGTGCAGCACCTCCCCCGTTATTAGCATACCCCACCAGGGGGTACATTTATTACCTCCACGGACACGTCAACATCACCCAAGCCCACAGTTGACGTTAGGGTTCACGGCGGACGGTCTGTGGGTTTGGACAAATGTCTAATGACATGTATCCACCAACAGAGTATCATATGTAGAGGATTTTCACTACCCTAAAAATCCTGTCCTCCACCTATTCGCCCCTCCTCCACCACCACCCCGCCCCGCCAATCCCTGGCAACCACTGGTCTTCTTCCTGTCTCCATAGTTTTGCCTTTTCCAGAATGTCATCGAGTTGGAATCATACAGTATGTATCCTTTTCAGATTGGCTTCTTTCACTTACTAATGCATTTAATGTTCCTATATATCTTTTCAAGGCTCGATAGATCATTTCTTTTTAGGACCGAATAATATTCCATTGTCTGGATGGACCACTGTTTGTTTATCCATTCACCTACTGAAGGACATCTTGGTTGTTTCCAAGTTTTGGCAATTATGAATAAACAGTTATCTGTAGGGTTTTGTGTGGGCATAAGTTTTCAACTCCTTTGGGTAAAAACCACAGAGCATAATTGCTTACTCATATGGTAAGAGTATGTTTAGTGTTGTAAGAAACCATCAAACTGTCTTCCAAAGTGGCTGTACCACATACGTACAATGGAATACTACTCAGCCATAAAAAAGAACGAAATAATGCCATTTGCACCAACATGGATGGACCTAGAAATTATCATACTAAATGAAGTAAGTCAGAAAGAAAAAGACAAATACCATATGGTACCACGTGTACGTGGAATCTAAAATATAACGCAAATGAACTTATTTATGAAACGGAAACAGACTCACAGACATAGAGAAGAGACTTGTGGTTGCCAAGGGGGGTGGTGAGGGAGGGATAGAGTGGGAGTTTGGGGTTAGCAGATGTAAACTATTCTATACAGACTGCATAAACAACAAGGTCCTACTGTAGAGCACAGGGAACTATATTCAATATCCCGTGATAAACCTTAAAGGAAAAGAATATGAAAAAGAATGTATGTATGTATAACTGAGTCACTTTGCTGCACGGCAGAAATTAACACCACATTGTAAATCAGCTATACTTCAAATAAAATGAATTTTTTTAAATGTATAAAAGCAAAGTGGCTGCACCATTTTACATCCCCACCAGCCATGATGGGAGCTCCTGTTGCTACACATCCTCACCAGCATTGGGTGCTGTCAAGTTTTCAGATTTTGGCCATATCAATAGGTGATGTCTCGCTGCTGCTTTAATTTGTATTTCCCCAGTGACACAGGACGTGGAGCTTTTCCTGTGCTTATTTGCCATCTGTGTATCTTCTTTGGTGAGGGTGTCTGTTCAGCTCTTTTGCCCATTTTTAATCTGGTTGCTTACTGTTGCCCTTTAGAGTTCTTGTGTATTTTGGATAACAGTCCTGTATCAGATTTGTCTTTCGCAAATATTTTCTCCCAGTCAGTGGCTTGTCTTCTCATTCTCTGCTGCTTATGATTTTTAAGCACCTGCAGTTTGCCTCCTTTTTTTTTTTTTTTGGTTAATATGGTTGAATTTTATCCCTTAGAAATATTTGTCTATTTTTCATTCAACAAACATTTATTTAATCCCTACTATGTATAAGTGCTCTTTCTAACGCTGGAGATAAACCAACTGCAAAACAAAGATCCCTGCTTACATTCCTAGTCTACTTTAAAAATTAACTTTGGTTTTATCAGTCTTTTCCATTATTTGTGTTTCTTTTCTACTCCAATAACTTCTGCTTCTATATTTATTATTTTAATCCTTATGGGTTTTGTTTTTTTTTTGCACTTTTGCTCTCTTATTCTTCTTCCAGCTTAAGTTGAATGTTGAGCTAAATTCTTTTAAATATCTGTCTTTCAATAAAACATGTAAGGCTATAAAGTCTCGTCTACTTACTGTTTTAGCTGCACCCCACAAGTTTTGATATTTTAGTCTTTCACTATCATTTTGTAATTTCCAGTATGATTCTATTTTTATAATTATGTATATGTATATGGGGGCTTTGGCATTTAAATGTTCTCCTTGGTTTGGATTTCTAATATCATTGCATTGTGGACAGAACGTATAGGTCTGTATACTGCCGAGGCTTTAGGTTTACTGGAATCTCCCTTACAAAGGCCAAACATTTGTAAATGTTTTTTCACATGCCGGAAACAAATGTGTAATCTCTTCGTGGAGAGCAAACTTCTATTACATCAAACCATCATTTTTATTTAAATCTCTCTTTTTAAAACTTTTCTCTTCCCTTGGTCCACATTTTCTGTAAAAGATGTGTTAACCTATCCGTTTATGCTGTGGCAAGGTCATTTTCTGCTTTCTGTTGGGGTCGTGTTGCCCTATTAACTCAGGCCCATGACTCACCGAGGCCGTCTCTTCATCGTAGGACACAACCCTTTGTCCTTGTGAATGCTCTTCAAGTATCTTTTAGGGGAATATAGATATTCTCAGCCACGCTTTCTTTTGGTTAGTATCTCTCTCACATTTATTGTTTTCATCCTCTTATTTCAAATCCTGTGCCATTGTGTCTTAGGTGTAGCTCATGTAAATAGTATATTGTTGGATCTTATGGGGGGTTTTAAAAAGTATAATGTGAATCTTTTTCAGTAGGTGAGTTTAAGTAATTTCTTTATCATGATCACTTGCATATCTGAACTTCCTTGGACCATGTTAGTACTTCCTACTTACCCTATTTTTTCTTTGCTTCTCCCCAACTCCTTTCCTATCTTCTCTTGACTCGATCAGTTTTGTTCATTAGCTTTCTTTTTCTTCTCCTGGAAGTTATACTCTCTATTTCTATTCTTCTAAAAGTTATCCTTCCATTTTAAAATAATTTCTTAAACTTGTATTTTCTGAGACGTTCTCGAGTAAACCAGGTGAGTGGGTGCCACCAAGGATGGGAGGGCAGTGGTCGTTTTGCCGACTCGCCCATTCGGCAATAACGACCGAAGAATCCCACTACTAGAAACCTACGATGGATAAGTGTTGAGAAAAGCAGACATGTGTCACAGCATCGTTTGCGACAGGAAAAAAAAATGGAAGCAACTTGACGTACAGGAAGGGAATAAACAAATTATGTTAATCCATGCAACAGAATATTATGCAGTCGTTAAAATCATGTTTTTGAAGAATCTTAATTATATGAGAAAATGTTTATGATATTCGGACAACACGACGTCTTAAGCAGGTCTCTGTTTTGGCTGTGGCAGGAAGGAAACAGGTGCCACCCCACAGCAGGAGTTGTGAGAGAGGCCGTGTGAACTCTCAGCAGGAGTGGGGACCGGGCTGGTGCAGGTAACATGAGCCCCCTGAGAATGGCTAAGGCTGACCACGCCAAGAGCTGGCAGTGAGGACGTGGAGAAACAAGGACCCTCATAACCCACCAGTGGAAATGTAAACTGGAAAACCAGTTTGGCAAACAGTTTGGCATCATCTGCTAAAGTGGAAGATACCCACTCCACATGGCCGTGGAATTCCACCTCTAGATGCACACCCAATAGAACCGGCACGTGTCCCCCCGACAGACGTGCACACAGATGTTCAGAGCAGCAGTATTTACAACAGCTCCGAAACGGAAGCAACTCCAGTGTCCACCACCCACAGCGGAATGGGTAAATTGTGATCCACTCAGAGGAGAGAAAACGACAGCAATAGATAAAATGAACCACAGCCGCCCAACCACGGGGATACCTTCACTAACAGAAAAGTTGTTTGCAAGAGTCTGTCCGTGTGATTCCTTCAGATAACGCAGTTTAGGAACAAACAAAACCACACGATGGTGTCAGAAGTCAGGGTGGCGTCCTGCTTAGGGAGGGGGCACCCGGGGACACTGTGGGTACGGGCCATGTGCTACTTCTTGACGGTGACAGTGGCTCCTGGTGACGGCCTTGTGACAACTCACTGTTCCTAGGTTTGTGCTGTGTGGCCTGCTGTTATTAGCATACATCACGGTTTTAAAGTAAAAACAACAAAAATCATTGCCAAATCTTTCGGAAAAAATAGGAAGACTGAAAGAGTGGACTGGTTTTCTATTGCTGTTAATAACTTACCGCAAACTTAGCCAGGGTCACTCAGCTGGTCAGACGTTTTGTGACTTCTGTTTCACTTTTTTAAACTATGAATGATGTGACCATCTTGTCAGGCACTTGTATCTCTTCCTTTTGTGAATCGCCTATTTTCTGTGCTGTGCCCATTTTTATTTCCAAGAATTATTATTTCCAGTTATTTTCAAGCACTTGGTAGACATTAAGGAATTTCAACCTGTCTCACCTAGGTTGCAGGTATGTTTGCTAGGCTTGTTATCATTTATCTTTGTTTATTGAGGTTTTTGAGCTCTGCTGGTCATTGCAGCATTTCTCCGTGGTGCATACTATAGATGTTTATCATCAGTCTTTTCCTTTATTGTTTTTGCCACTGACATTGTGCTCAGAGAGCCTTTCACCGTTCCCGGTTATAAAAATATCTATTTCTATTTTGAGTATTTGGGGGGATTTATTTAATATTTAAATCCATTCATCTGGAATTTACCTGAGTATATAGTATTTTTAGCCTCGGTTTGTCACTGTAACGGGCTCAAGGGTTAGATGCTTCATGCATGGTCACATGGTCACAGAGTGGCTGCGAGCACTCCCTCGGCCATCCTTGTTAAGATCCTCTCCATGCCGGGGACTGGGTGGGGTGAGGCTACAGGACTAGTGAGACAAGGCCTTGCAGCTGAGAGGGGCAGACCCCATGGGGCTAGGGTAGCATTGGAGGGAAGGGGACGAGAGGGGAGAGAGCCAGCTGGGTCGGGCAGGACCAGGGAGGCTCAGGGAGGGCCCAGCTGCCCAACACTCTCAGCAGACTCCACCGAACACCAGCCCTGAGAGCTGACCCACCGGGCTGCAGGCCCAGCGGACACCTCCAGCTCAGGGTGGACGGGCCCGCAGCCCCAGGCTCGGTGCAGCTTAGCCGGAACCCGCTTTCCTGCAGAGACGCCTCCACGTGGCCAGGGGAACCGGGCTGCTCAAACACAGGGGCCATGCTCCCATCTCAGATTCGCAGTTGACGCGGCAAGAAAGCCCTTCCCGCCCGCCCCCTGTGAGTCCCTCCAAAAGCACCAATCGCTCACACCTCTCCGGCCTCCACGCCCAGAGCCCCACCCTCCCTGGCACCAGACCTCCCCAGGGCCCGGCCTCCCGCTCTTCCCTCTCAGCCGTGGGGCCCACAGACAGGGCCCCTCCTGATGCCGGGCAGGGCGAGACGCACAGGGGCAGGGGCTCGTCTCGGACCCCTGGGCTTTGGGCCACCCCTGGGGGCTCGAGGACCCCAAAGTGGGCCTGAGGAGCAAACCGCTAGGCCACAAACACCAACCAACAATGACAGCAAATGACAGCCGCCACCAACTGCTGAGCTGAGACCTGGAGCCTGGCATCTCCCGCCTCCTGACTGTGGCGAGGGGCGTGGGCAGCGTGTCTCCACCCTGCGGCCTCGAGCCGGCACCGGGGGTCTGCAAGGGTCCGCCCAGCTCGACACAGGCTCGTGCGGGGAGGAGAGGTAAACAGACCCCCGCCCCCCGGGGGGCTCCAGCCCACCCATGGGGACGGACCCTCATCCCAAGACGGCAGAGAGCAAAGTGCTGCCCTGTGGGGCCCCCAGCGGGGGTGAAGGGCGGACATGGGGTGCCCAGAGGAGGACAGAGCACCACGAAAGCAGCCCTGAGAAACCGGGGCTCACGGGGCCTTGCTTCACCAATCACCGGGAGGATGGGGGCTGGTTGAGGAGGGGGCTGGACACCCCGGGCCGGGGGGCAGGGCGGATGGGCGTCCCCTGGGTCCTAGGAGTGGGGAGAAGTGGGCCCCAGACCCGGGTGCCTGCCCCAAGTAGACGCCTGACAGACCGCGGCCAGATGGGGAGGCCCCTCCTGTCCTGGGCCGGCCTGGATCCTGACCCCCAGCCGGTGCAGCCTGGGCTTGGGGTTCAGCTCGAGTCTGAGTCTGGCCCGCCTGCACCTTCAGCTCCCTACGAGACCCTGATGGGCTTCAGCAAGACTGTGGGTGCTGCACCCCACGCCAGGCCTGGCACGCTGCAGACGGCCTGAATGGAAAGGCCCAGAACTCGGACTGTCCAGCGGCTGCTGTAGGGCTGGGCCAGTGCCCCTGGCTCTCAGCTCTCACCCGGCCTCAGACCAGACAGCCAAGTGTGACCCAGCACCAGGCCAGGGCACCCTGTTCCTTCAGGAGCGCCCCTGAATCAAAGACCAAGGCTGGATTTCCATTGCATCTTTATTCCGTGTTTCACACATTGTATTCCAGACAGAACAGCCTCTAATCACTTCAGACTGATTGGCTCAGGCTCTAAGGACCCCGTCAACACCCCCTGCATTCAGTTCCAGGTTCACATACACATGGAAACACGCTCAGAGCCTCAATGAACTTCGTAGATGCTTCCTATTTGAAAAAACAATTGCCTTCAGGGGACATCTTCTGTGTCCCCAGCATTTGGGCTGCACAGACTACCTGAGCCGCGGTGGGCAGTGCCCGGGGTCTAAGCAGGACGGGCCTTCGTGGAACTGGACGCCCGGCAGGAAAGCAGCAGTGGGCCGGGGGCGTTGCGCGGGGAGGAACCCCTGATGCCAGGGTGGGGGGCAGGGACCGGCCAGTCGGGGTGCTCTCCGTCTGCTCTGTGGCAAGCAGGGCCCTCTGCTGATTTGGGGGCTTCTGACATTTGCACAGTATTTTGTGCTGATTTCCACGCACACGTAACGAGCCGAAAATAAGGAACGCACACATCACACACGTGCATCTGTGTATTCTGATCCTCGGCTGCACAGCCTCCGGGCAGCCGCCTGGCACCTGAGCTGTGCAGAGACGGGTGGTGGCGGGGCTGCCCCGGGAGGGCTGGCAGGTGGTGGGAAGAGATGCCTGCGCGTGGATGAAAGCCTGGGGCAGAGGTCAGGAGCCTGTCTCCTGTGTGGCTGTGGCTCTGGCCTAGAGCTCCACGGGGGGGGTCCACGTCACCACGGGCAACATGCCCGTGACAGGTGCTCTCTGGCCGGGGCGGGCAACATGGGGGAAGCAGGACGGGCCCCGGCAGAGCCCAGGGCAGGGCGGGTCTGCCACCTTCTGCAGCTGGGCTCACGGCCCCAGTGACCAACACACAGCAGCAGCGATCAGGTCCACAACACACCTGGAGACGCAGCGAGCGGAGGGGCCCGGGCCACTCGGCTCCCGCGGTGTGGGTGCAGGTGCAGGGGCGTCCGGACCCGCCTATCCAGGTGGCCCAGGCGAGCGAGGCTGTGGCTGGAGCCTGAGCGTCCGCCCGACGCCCCGCACCACCCGGCGGAAGGGCTCCCGCCCGAGCAGGCTCCTTGACAGACCAGCCGGGGCGGTTCTCTGTTTCCAGAGGTCACGGATGGAAAGTAAGGCCATTTCTCGAGGCCGCGCTCTGCTCCCAGCTGCCGCAGCCGGAGCCTCCCCGGGCTCGCCGTCTGCCTTCCAGCCACGTTTAAGCCAAGGGAGCAAGTACGCGGCAACGTTAACGTGACGAAGTTACAGAAATCCGGCTGGCTGTCAGAGGCCTGGGAGAGCACAGAGACTTCATAGGTTAGTGCAACGTCTCACTTATGACTTTGTCTACGTTTTATTCTCTTTCGCGCAACAGAATAGAACGTTTACATTTCCAAGTAGGTAAGGAGATGGCTGCCACCTCCCTCCGCCCCCGGCACCCGGACAGCGGGCCGCTCGGAGAGGGTCTGCCTCTCAGGCCACCCCGGCCGGGGGCTCCACGAGGTGGGCGTTTGGCAAGGATGCTCCAGGGTGGCAGAGGGGGATGCCCGACCCCTCTCTGGCCCCGCGTGGCCGGGACCCTCCCTGGCTCTCTTTGGTATCTCAGAAAACAGAGGCCGCCAGCCCTCGCCAGGCCCTGGACCACGTCCCGGCCAGCCGCTCCAGCAAGGCCTCTCCTCGGCCGTGGCCTTCAGCCGGCCGGCAGTGGGGTGTGCTGCCCGGGGCGGGGGAGGCCACGGCGGTGGGCCCGGGCTCATTTCTTGTAGTGATTGGGGGCGTCCGCGAAGACAAACTTGAGGCGGTAGGCCTCGGCCAGCAGCAGGCTGACGTCTTCGTCGCCCCAGTGGGCTGTGGGCAGGTTCTGGAGGAAGAGCAGCAGCTCCTGGGGGGAGAGAGACAGCCTGGGTCAGACGGGGCAGCCAGCTGTGTCGGGGTGGGGGCCCCCGCGGGAGGAGCCCTGAGGAAACACACAGGCCCACGGCGGGGTGAGCCGGGGGGCCGCCCAGCCCCCGAGAATCATGTCCCCTCCCAGCTTGAGCCTGAGGGCCCCACGCCCTGCAGCCAGGAGGAAGCCCCCCGGGAGGCTCCCAGGCCTGCTGGGACGCGGAGGGCAGCGCCAGCAGCACGACACAGCCGGGCCGCACGCACGCCCCCGGCCTCCCGGCACTCTGGGGCCCAGGGCCATCCGGGCAGGGATGCCCAGAGCCCAGCCACGGGGGGGCCCTCGGGGCTCAGACCCAGAAGCCAGGCCTGGGCTCAGGTGCTGGCTGTGCTGCCTCCCGGCTGGTGGGCCAGCCGCTGACCACCTCGGGGCCCCAGGTTCCCCATCGAGACGAGGGCCCCAGCTCCCATCGGGGCCACCAGTGTCTGGTGCTCGGCGATGCGGGGGCCTGTACCAGGCCTGCTGTCCTCATGACGCCCCTCCCAGCGCACGGCCCTCTCCCCACTCCCCAGTGGAGAGCCACGCGTCGGGACTCTCCGCCAGTGCGGCTTCCCTGTTGCTGCTTTTCCGTCCTCGGTCCCATTTCCTTTCGCATTTTGGACACTTTCTGGGGGCCTTTAAATTGAATTCATGGAGCAAACTTCACTGGCAGAATGTCCCCGGGGACGTATAAACATCAATCTGCTGTCTTTCTCCATTAGATGCAACTTACACGGATGCCAGTCCAATTCTGAGCAGGTCATAAATAAATACCTTTGGTTTTATTTTTAATCCACTTCGCTTCATATTATCATGACCTCGCTACTTGCAAGGTGAGAAGCAATACCCTCCCATTGCGGTAACTCAGCAACTCTACTGCACACTCAATTTCAGAATCTAATTTAGTCCCCCAGGTTCAGTGGACGGAGAGAGAATAGAAATGCCCGGTGGTCCGCAGCCTGCAATGCTAAAGAAGGAAAAATCTGTCCGGGTGACCTTTATGAGAGGCAGGGGACACAGCCGAACACGCCCTTAAATGCAGATTTCTTTCTTTAAAAGGCCCGTCTTATTTACGAGCTAGGCAGTGACACCTCCGACCTGGGAGCCACGGCACATGTATTAACCACATCATTCGGGAAAAGGGCCATTGGTCACGATGCTGTCACTGGGTCACACCCCAGGGGACCCGCCATCCCCTGCAATGGTGGCAGGGAGGGCCCGGTCCAGCAGCCCGCGAGGGCAATTCCATTTTTAATCTTAACTTCTCTGTAAACAGTGTTGCGACCACGTCTGCAGAATAAAAGTTAAAGGAAGGTTTGCTCACAACACTGAGGTTGTGAGGAATCAAAGACAAGTTGCGTCCCCGTGGTTCTTTTCTTCCCACATCCACGAGATGCCACCACGGCAACAAAGCCACGGCCCGGGGCATCCCGCCCCCTCCATCGGCCTGTGTCACCGTGCCCTCCCACGCTGGCACGTGCTGCCCGCGGTGGCCGGGAGGGACCGTAGCGATGGTGCCGTCCCCGCCGCGCAGTCTGGAGGCCTGCTGTTCTCAGCCCCCGGCAAGGTCACGGTCACCCCGGAGTCTGGAGGCCCGCAGCACCCGGCCCCGCAGAGGGCAGAGGCCCCGCATCCCGGGTTGCCCGGGGTCTCGGTATGATGAGCAGTTTGACTGTCCTCTGGACACTCTGGATGTCACCTCGCGAGCATGTGGATCGTGGCTGGTGGTCCCTTTAACCAGACAGTCCCCTGCGGAGACCCCGCCAGCACCACCCCGGCCACAGGTAGCCCTGCAGGCGTCGTCGTGCAGGTGACCGCAGTGGGGGGGAGCGGGGGCAGGGTGAAGGGCGGGGCCCTGGGCTGGGCTGTTGCCGGGGACATCTTTTCCACAGGGTCTTTCCCGCTCTGACTTTTGTCTCTGGGTAGGTTCCAAGAGGTGAGCCTTCCAACGTTAAACAGCAAATAATGTTTACGGCTTTGGGGACTTCTTGCCAAAACAGTTTCCTTTTTCCAGAGAGAGGAATTACGTTACCATCTGCAAAGTATGATTATCTCTACCTCTTTTGTCCCTCCCAGGAAGGACGAAATGGTGACACAGTGGCGTCCAGGAAGGTGGGCAGGAGGTCCCGTCTCAGGGCCCCAGGTTCTCTGTCTGGTTGGCCCCCTGCAGAGGCTCCCGTGAACCCAGCAGTAAGGCCACAGCCAGACACAGAGGAGGTGGGCCCAAGCCCAGCACACCCCGACCACGACCCCACAGAACCCTGGCGGCACACCCTTGGTGTCCTCACCTACGTCATGGGGAGATCCGTCTCCTCTGTGACATCAACAGCTCCACGTGTTCCCATGTCCCCGACATGAAACACACAGCACGCGGTGCCGACCTGTGAACAGTCGCTAGGGCACAGTCGGCTAAAGGCACGCACACTTGTAAAGGATGCTGAACACGGGGCTCAAATCCAGCCCTGCACCGCTCAGCCGTGCCGGCCTCCTGGCTCTCTGTGCCTCGGTTTCCTCATCTGTAAATGGGGACAATAACGCGCCTCCCTCTCTGGGCTGTTAATTTGTGCAAAGTGCTCCCAACAGCGCCAGAATATAAAAAGCACAGGATAAGTGTCACCTGCTGCTGCTATTATTCAATTAGTCTTAAATCACTGTTCGCGGTGGTGGTGATCGTCACGGCAGCAGTGGTGGCGTTTGTGCCGAATAAATTCCTATCCGTGGGAAACGCCAGGGAGTTTGGCAAACAAGCTCAAGACGAAACGGCATCCTCCCTTGACAGCTCAGAGGAGGCAGTGCCGGCATCTTGAGGAAGGAAACACGCCGCACGTGTCGACCTACGGGCTGTGGCTAGGACCCCGACCAGGGAGCCGCGTGGGACCCTTTTGAGGGGACTTCAAGGAGCGCCTGTGGACTGGATCGTCCAGTTCTGACGTCTGATACAAAAGGCACTGTGTGTCATCAAAACGGCCCCAAATAGTCGATTACGGGAAGAGCAGCTCTGGGTGCAAGGCAGACAGGTCCCCTCACTCCACCTGCCTCTGCGTCAGGGCACACGCGCCATCACACGGCCGGCTCTGCCCTCGGGGGCCAGACGAAGGATTACGAGGCGAACAACGCTCAGCCCTGCGCAGGGGTCCAACCAGGCGTGACTGGCGGGCGGCTCTCGACGCGGCCCCCCGTCTGTCCCCCCACTATGGGGGTCTCGGTGGAGATGTGGGTAGATCACACTCCAGATCTCAGATACTTGGTCTGAACAAAAGTCTGCAAAATGTTTCTTAACTTTAATATCGATCACATGTTGAAAGATAATGTTATATATAGATGTACTGGGTTAAATAAAATATTAATCTCGCTGGTTTTCCCCTTTCTGCGAGGCTCCCAGAAGCCCTCCCTCGTGGCGGGCGTTCCTCTCCAGTGGACAGCGCTGCTCTGATTACACCCAACACAGCCCCCCTGCTCCGGGGCAGCGGCCGCGACGGTGCCGACCACGCCCCCTTCTGCGGACCCTCGGGCACAGGACTCACGCCAAGGCTCCCAGGTCAAGGCCGGCTCCGCACACGCGGCAGAGCACACCGAGGCCAGGAGTTTACAGCCTGGCCACGCGCAGAGACCAGTGAATTAATCATGACGGGGCTGAAGGCCCAGTTGTGAACTCTGATTATTTTCTCCCCTTAACTGAGAAGAAGAAACAGTAACCTCCGCGCTGACATGGGCAGGTGACAGGTTTAATTGGTTTAATTCACTTCTCTACCACGTTCCAACAGTCAATTTGTGCAGTTCGGCCAGCAAACCTGCCGCTGGGGAGCCCTGACTGGCCGCGGAAGGGTGGCCCTGGGTGCCACCTGGGGTGGCCGTGGGGACACGCAGGCTGGGGTGGGCAAGGCTGGGGCCTCGGGCATTTCTCCCACATCCTCAGCCTTCCAGGCGAGGAGACCGAGGCGGGGGAGGCAGGAAGCCTGGCCCAGGGCCTGGGTGGCTCGCACAGGCGGGTCTGTCCCCGCAAGGCTGGGCGACGTCAGAGCGCAGGCGGCTGGGAACTCTGGAAGCCAAGGCTGCGTTTGCCAGGCGGGGGCAGTGACAGGAGTGACCTCCAGGCCAGGAGGGTGCGAGGGGCAGTGACTCAGCCATGCTCAGTGCAGGAGTGGCCCTGTGGTCCATCATCTCCACGTCACCATCATCCCACTGACACCTGGCGGGCCCTGGGGGCGTCACCGCCTCAGAGGTGCCAGGCAGCTCCTGCCAGGGCTGTGCTGAGGACCTGAGGACCCAGCGCACACAAGCTCAGCAGGACGCCCGGCACACGGGAGCTGCCACCATGGCCACCACCACCCTCGTCGTGGTCGTGGCCGTGGCCCCGGCTACCAGGACCTCAGACGACGAGAGTGGTGGTCACACAAAGTGGCCGCAGCTGGAATCTGCACGGCACCTTGCGCCCGGGCCTGCCCTCTGTGGGCGGATGTGCTGGTCTGGGCCCACGTGGCCAGCCTCCCGCCCCCCTGCCCACCCAGGCGAGTCTCCAGGGACCACGTGCTCCAAAGGTCAAAGGTCACGGTCCAGGCCCAGGCCCAAACCCAGTGCCCGGCAGCCGGTGCAAGGCCAGGTCATTTGTATTCCTGCCTATGCAGGGGCTGCTGGGGCTTGAATCCACATTCAACATAAAATACCTGTTCTTGGTCAGTACATGTGTAAAAGGGAAGAAAAAAAGGAGCCGAGATTAAATTACGCTGAAGCGGGTTTGCGGCGACTGCCGGCAGCGCTGACAGCAGCGGGTTACCGGGCACTTCTGATGGTTCGGGGGCTCCTGGCCGGACCTCCCCGGGCACCCCCGGGGGTGGGGGACGGGGCGGGCGCGGCGCCATGAGCCGGGAAGCTGGCGTGCGTCTAGCACGTGGTCCTGGAGTCATGCGTGACCGTCCAGCCCGCGGCTCTCTCCTTTCTGCGCCTCCACCCACTGTCTGCTCCCTCGGCCAGGACCTTCCCGTCGGCGTGGGGAGACGGGACCCTGCCCTGGGCCACACGACGGGGTCTGCAGGAGCAGGCCGGGCTCTGTCCCCTGCGTGGCGATGGTTGCTACAGGCAAGGACAAACATGAACCTCGGGGGTCACCACTCAGAGAAGGTCCCAGGGCCGTCCCTCGAGTCAGTGGTCAACCACGAGCTGCCCTGGGCCCAGAGTTCACTTTGTGCCAAGCACCAGGCTACACGCTGACCTTCTGACCAATCCCGGGGCTCCCTCCCTTCCCCCCACCCCGTGTCTAAAACCAATCCCGGGGCTCCCACCCCTCCTCCCCGTGTCTACGACCAATCCCGGGGCTCCCACCCCTCCTCTCCATGTCTACGACCAATCCCAGGGCTCCCACCCCTCCTCCCCGTGTCTACGACCAATCCCGGGGCTCCCACACACCCCACCTGGGAAAGAGGAATCTGGGACCCCAGGAATCTTAGTGACTGCTCAGTCCACGCCTGGCGCTGGGACGGCTGCTTCCCCCAGGGCTACCCTCCTGAGCCCTGAACCTGACGTCTGCAAGACCCTCCCTCTCTGAGAGGCCACGTGCTCGGAGGGGCTGCCCCCCTCAAATGTGCCCTACTGCTCTCCCCCCAGCACTTAAGGGACGCCTCCTTGGGACCCGGCAGCCCTGGGCTGGAGGTCAGACAGCCGAGGCTCTGACCTGGTCCCTCCTCCTAGAGCTGAGAGCTGACCAGGGGATAAGACCTCGGGAAGCCCCCCGGGTGGGCAGGAGGAAGCTGGGCGCAGGGCTATGATGCTGCGAAGGCCCTGTCCCGCTCCCCTGGCACACCGCCCCCTGCACCAGCCACGGCCCCAGGAGGGGCCCAGAGGCCCTGGTACGAAAATTACCTATGAAAAGTTCACCCTTATTTCCCTTATTTTTAACCTATCACACTCGATGCCCTTTAGCCAGGAGATCAAAGAATACAGAACTCAACCTGACGCTCAGCAGACGTGAAGGCGGCCCTGCAAAGGTCAGTCCGCCCGGCTCGCGGCTCCTCCCAGGCGGATGCTCGCTCGGGGCCCGACTCGCCACGTCCAATCCTGCGTCCCCACCAGATTTGGACCCCGGCGTCCAGGAAGACAGAGCCCCTGCTGTCTCGGGGGGCGGGGAAGCGGGGAGGCTCGGGCCCTAACGCCTTCCGGGAGGGGCTGGGCAGCTGGAGGCCATCAGGGCCGTGCTGGGCCCCCTGGGGCTGCTTCCTGCCTCCCTCCCTCTCCCCACCCTCCCAGATGGTCCTGTGACAGCTGATTCCTTTGACAATCCAGTTATTAGTTTGAAAATCTTGTCAAGTTCTGGACCAAACCAGGGCTAAAAATAGAAGGACGGTGACAGCTGGCTGGGATGGACAGCCAGCTGCCAGGCTGACCCACTGGCTGGTGACAGCCCTCCATAAGGTAGGATATGGAAGGTGACACCGCAGAGAGCGATCTTCTGAGGACTCTGGGAGGTGCGCTTTCCTTGCAATTAATTTCATATTTCTTTGTCAAAAAAGGGATTCTAAAGAGAAGACACCTTTGGGTACTGAAAACACAAGCTTGACATGAGCGCCCCAATCGAGTGAGCTCCGCTTTTCATGCGCACGGCTGAGAGGCGTTTGATCAGCACACAGAGGATATTTAAAATCCTGGCACGGCAGTTAGAGCCGGCTCCATCCCGCAGGGACCTCTCCGCTTCGCGGGCTGGAGGGCCGGGCGGCTGGTCGCAGACGGGGTGCGGTGGAGAGATGGAGATGCCGTCCATGGAGGCCCCTCGAGAACGCCCGGTCGGGAAGGACGCCCACTTAGGGGGGAGAGGCCCCAGGCCCATGTTTATCTACACGCAGCAGAGACGCCCCTTCCAAACGGGCAGAGGGAAGGCGCCGTGCAGGAGGCTTGGGAGCCTGGAGGTGGAGCCAGCTGTTACCCCCACCCCCCCCCCCACCCCCCGCCTCCGAGAAATCAGAGGAGGGGGTCACGGGAGGGAGGCGGGGGGCGGGGACTGCTGCGGGCTGCCGTCTGAACCCGCCCCCCAGCCCTGCGGGTGCTGCCTGCACAGGCTAGCGGCAGCTCCCACAGCCTCCCACGTCCCCGGGGGCTACCCTGCCGGGCTCTGGGGCAGGGACGGCGTCGGCCCGGCGGTGCAGCCCACGTGCCTCCCCACATGTGGCCCTCTCCCCATGTCCAGTGTCCCCCCAGTGCCGGTCCTCCCTACTGACCCCCCCGTCCTGAAACCCCCTTGCCCCACCTTGCCTGCAGATCACCGCCCATGCCCCCGGCCACCCTGCCAGTCTCCTTGGTGAACCCTCCCCCTGCCAGGTCTCTCAGGGTGGGCGGCCGCCCTCCCTGGAGCCAGGGTCACCCGCACCCGTGTCCCCACCCCCTCAGCTGTCCCTGAACCCCGTCCTTGCATGTCCGGTGGCTGCCTGGACCCCTCTGCACTTGTAAGCCGCTCGCCATCACACGACCACGTAAGGGCTCCCAAAATAAACATGTCCCCTCCCTCCCCCCCCCACAGACGGGGGCACACACGGTGCCCTCGCCACGGCAGTAAGACCCCTGCTCCCAGGACCGAGCCCTCCCTCCCGGCTCCCCGGGCCCTCCCGCCCTGCCTCGCTCGCACCCTAGCCCAGCCCACCACCACCCTTTGGTGGATGACCGCAGGGCCCCCTGGTTTCCCAGCCCACCCCCCAATCCATCACCAGCACGGCCGCACAACGGCTTCATCTTGAAAACGAAAACCGTCCCCCAGCGACTCTGCTCTCCGCAAGCCACCGAACAGCTGGCGCTGGTGCTGGGCCTAGAGCCCAGACCCGCAGGCTAGGGTCCCTGCGGCTTGGCTCTGGTCGGCTCCAAGCCCACCCAGGCCGCTCTCCCCTTGAGAGACACCAACATTCAGCTCCTCCTCCAAGGGTGTCCCCTGGCGTGCCCCACGACCGTCAGGTCCCGCGTGCACCCCGAGAGCCCATCCCCGGCCACCCGACCTGAGCGCCGAGATGTGCTGCAGGCCGGCCCAGGGCCCCTGGCGGGGTGGGGCATCTTCCTTCCCAAGAAAGGCCCTAAAGGAGACATTTATCTCCAGGGTCTACAGATGGTGACTCCTGCACTCCACAGAGGAAGGTAACAGAGCCCCGGGTTCTGGAACAGGGCGCCCTCCACAGTGCCCGGCATGCAGTCACAACTGGCAGATGCCCGAGGAGACAGGAAAAGGCCACCCGGCCGGCCGGGGCTGACGGTGGGACAGGGGACAACAGGGTCCCATGAGATGGGCTGCCTCAGCCTGATGGGGACACTCGGGGCCCCGACCACTCTTCAGCCTGCCCCAAAACAGCCAGGGGGCCCAGAAGGAGCCCCGGGGCCGGCCAGTGGAGACACTGCTCTTCCCTTTTGCAAGTGGCTGCGCTCAGAGAGACAGACCACTGGGAAAGCCACCACACGGTGGCCTTACGGCTCCCATGAGCTCAGGGTCCTCCTAAACCCCAGGGAGGTGGGGGCCTTCCAGGAAGGCCCTCGGGGACCACCAAGACCTCCAGGCACACCCCCTCGGTGACCTCCCCCAGTCCCCAGGAAGGCTCTCAGCCCAGATGACAGCTGAGACACGAGCCCTTCGCCCACCGGGGAGAGAGGCCGCCAGCAGGGCCATGGCTGGACCCACGGAACCAGCATGTTCCACAACCGTGATCCACACTCGCAGAGGCTGCACCCGGACCGCCGGTAGTATCGACTTGCAGCAGAGCTGGTTTCACAGACTCACCAGCAAAATGATATTTTCTTTGTCATACACATTGTAAAGCTGATTAAATTTCCCGAGCTGTCCAAGTATGTTCTCACATTGATTTTCCCGCTGCCCGGGAGGCCAGGAGGGAAAACGCGCAGCGTGGCTCAGCCCGCAAGGCCCGCTTTCATGCCAGCGCGTGCTGGGGCCACCCTGTGAGATGTGGGGAGAGCGCCCAGGACCACGGGGGCGTGAGAGCACCGCGCGTGCACACAATCGCCTCTGAGGGTGGCAAGTGGACTCAAAGCCACCCGGGCCCTCCTGGTGGGCTCCTGGGAGGGGCCTGGAGGCATGAAAGGGGCATCTTACATGGATAACAGCCCTTTACCAGACATGTTTTGCAAGTATTTCCCCCCACTCTGTGCTCTGTCTTCTCACGCCCTTGACACTGTCCTTTGCAGAGCAGCAGATTTCATCTGAGTAAGTCCAGCTTACCAGGATCGCGTCTTTGGTGTTGTACCTAAAAAGGCATCACTGTGTCCACGGCCACCCAGGTTGTCTCCTAGGTCGACTTCCAGCAGCTTCGTAAGTTCTGTGTCTTACATGTGGGTCTGTGATCCACGCTGGGTTCATCTAGCGAAGGTGGCAGGTCTGTGTCTGGACTCAGCTTTCCGCACGGGGACGGCCAGCTGTTCCAGCACCCCGTGCTGAGCGGCCACCTCTGCTCCGTCGTGTTGCCTTTGCCCCCTCGTCAAAGGCCCGCTGACTACGTTTACGGGGCCGATTTCCGGGCTCTCTGTTACATTCCAGTGATCTGCGTGTCTCTTCTTTCGCCACACACCCTGCGACCACACCCTCCCTCACCTGGCCTTTGAACACGCTTCGCTGAAACCCTTTGGGGAGTTTGGGTTTTTGGAGTCTTTTTGAGCACGAGCCACCCGTTTTCGCTGTATGGCCCTGTAATAAACCTTTCTTCACTCCACACGCCGACGTCTCGGTTTGTCTGGCCTCACTGCGCGTCGGGCGCACGAACCTGCGTTGGGTAACATCTTGATGTCTGCAGCCTCACGGTCCATCAGGGTGCTGGGCAGCGGCACCTTCCATCTTTGCTCTCCGCCAATATTGTCTGGGCCATCTGGGTCTTTTGCCTCCTTCCTATAAGCTTTAGAATCAGTTTGCCAACAATCCAATAACTTGCTGAGACGTTTATAGACTTTTGAAACTTTGAACAAGTGAATTCACAGCGACCTGGGGCAGGTGAGGGCCTCCCTGCTAGGTGTCCCCCGGCTCAGGCCCTGTGTGAAGGGCCCAGCAGTCACCTGGTGGCGTCAGTGACGACGCTGGCCCCTCGGCAGAGGGACCACACCTCCCCCGCCTGCCCGAGCGGCCCTTCGGCAGGGGGCGTGAGTGGAGGCTCTGGGGCCAGGCCGCCCGTGCCAACCGCTGGCGCTGCCCTCACTAGGGGGTGAGCTGTGTGCCTCACCCGCCCCAGCTGTAAATAGGATGACGACAGCACTGACCTCGTGGTGCTGCTGGGAGAACAAAGCAAATGCACAGAGCCCACGGCTGGTGTGCGCCTACAACGTCCGCGCCCCTTCCCTCGCAGTTCCCTTACAACCCCCCGTCTACACAGCGGGGCTTCAGCTGCACCAAACGCTCTGTCCCCCTGACTCCAAGGCCCAGGATCTCAGCCACTGAAGTCGTGTCTGGGCACCGGCACGCGTCCCCCTGCAGTGACCTGGTTGACAGCGACACCTGTGCGCTCCAGAGTCCGCGGGAGCTGAGCGTGTAGGGGCCCGTGTGCCGGTCGGGCCACGTCCGCGGGACCAAGAAGGAGGTCCCGAGGAGGGGCACTGGCCGGTGGGCGCGAGGCTCCCCTGCACCTGCGGCTCACCTTCCTGGGGGCCCCTCCCGGCTGCCGTCACCTCCTGAGCCCCCCAGCGGTGCCTGGAAGGTGGGGCTGGTGGGCCCTGGGTGAGCAGAAGCTGCCTTACTCCGCCCCTCACCCCCCGCTTGCCTTTATGCTGCAGGCAAAAGGGCCTTTTCCCCTCGGGAGAAGGGGAAAGAACCTTCTAGAATGAGTAGACAAACTCCGGGAGAGGAACTCTGGGTCACAAATGTCCCCTTACAGCTCACTTACAATGCGCAGCTCCACTGAGGGCCTCTGGCAGCCCTGGTGCGAAGCTCTGACCTACGGAAAGAGACAGAAGGCCCGAAAGGAGACAGAAGCCCCGGCTCAGGAAGGTTGCGGGCAGGGGGAGGGATGGGGATTGGGCGGCTCGGGCTCTTTTTCGACGAAAGAAGCCAAAGGCAGTGATATTTTAGAACACCCTTACCCTGGGTGTTGGCGAAAGGTTTGCGCCTCCCACCCCTCCAAGCACACGATGCCCTGAGACCCTCCGTCCAGGGGCATCTGGCTTGACCCAGAGCGATGGGGCAATGGCCTCGGAAACCTCCGACTAAAGGGCCGACTCTGGCAGGAGGCCGCGGAGCAGGACACACGTGAGGGGAGGAGGACGCGTCGGGGCAGTGAGCCGCGAGGCTCTCCCGTGTCTCCTGGATGCCGAGGCCCCTGCGCCTCCTCCTGGTCTCTGCCAGGCCCCAGGGACCGAGCCCTGGGCAGGTTCCTCCAGGCAGGGCCCTTCCTGCGTGTGCAGGTCCAGAACGCACAGCAGAGAGCACGTGGGGCCGAGGGGACCCTGCGGACAGGGCGGCCGGGAAGGGACCCCAGGCTCCCCAGGCCCGGCTCTGTGATTCAAGCCCCTGCTTCCCAGACACTGGGCGCTGCATAAACATCCCTCCAGGGGGACACTGTCCACTGAGCTACAGGACAAGTGCCCCAACGGTGAGGTTTAAAATGCAAGCTTCTTCCTGGAAACTGTTCAAAACTAATGAACTAGCTGCACGGCAGGGCTTTTACCTCCTGATTCCAGTAAGACCCGGGCTGTAAATCGCCCGGCGTTAGGACACTTTCCTTTTGCTTTCAGGAATGTTAAAGGGTCACCGTCAAGTACTCTGGACCTGAGATTTACGGACTTTTAGGGGCAAAAGTGTCTCTTCAGTCTTCATCAATTCAGAAAGGTGTTTAAAGAGGAGATTCTCCTCCGCCCCCTACCCTCATCTGCTCCACCAAGGGTCTCAGCGACAGAAGGGACACTGCTGGGCTGAAGCTGGGACTGGGGGTGGGGAAAGAGTTGGCTCCCAGGTCCTGTTCCACTGGCATGGCCCCCTCCCCGGGAGGCAGAGGCAGCATTTCCAGGAGAGGCCCTCCCGGAGGCCAAGGCTTCGGTTCGGGTGTTCTCTTCCCAGAGCCGCGTTCTGGGGAGACGTGTGGTTCCTTATGATGTCTCCACAGCGCGGGCACCCTCAGGGCCTTTATATGACTTTACCATGTGGCTCAGTTCCTTGAGGGCAAAGGCTCGGACAGACTAGGCCCAGCAGGCCTCCGGAACTTCACCATGCTCGACTGAGAGCAGCAGGGCATGTGTCCAAGTAAATGTTGAGTGGAGGGTAGGTGGGCAGATGGATGGATGGATGGACGGGTGGGTGGATGGGTGGGTAGATGGGTGGGTGGATGGATGGGTGGATGGATGGATGGATGCATGGATGGGCGGGTGGATAGATGGACCAATGGGTGGGTGGATGGATGGATGGATGGATGGATGGATGGATGGATGGATGGGCAGGTGGATGGATGGATGGATGGGCAGATGGGTGGGTGGATGGATGGATGGATGGATGGATGGATGGATGGATGGATGGATCAGTGGGTGAGTGGAGAAATGGGTGGATGGATGCAGGGACAGGTAGGAGGATGGACAGACAAAAAAGTAAACGAAACAACGTCTGGGATGGTCCTGAAAGTAGGCTGTGGCTCTAACCTTCCCACCGGAAGCCAGCTACTCCCGCGAGCAGCCAACCTCAGCCTGAGCCTGTGGGGCCACCGCTGTACCAGATCCCGTACGTGCTCCCAGCGCCTGGCAGAGGGCCTAGCACACAGGAGGCTTATGTTCCATTAGCACCGTTACTGATCAAACTGATGCATAAAAATGCGAACACATTCTGTGCCAGATAACCATTTCACAGAACAGAAATTTCAGTCGCATTCGTGTTTTATCCAGTTGAGTGCTACTTGGGAACTAGTGGAATCTGACAAATAAACTGTAATCTTTAAACTAAGATATTAGCCAAGTCGATCCCTTCCCTTCCTTTCCTGCCTCCCTCCCTCCCTCCCTCCCCAGGAAAACACAGCACAAAAAAATAATCCAATACTAAATACTAATACTAATCCAATACTAATCCAATCCCCAATACTAAACGTGGCCAACAAAGGAAAAACCTACACCTTGAACGAGGTGTTTGGTACCAATCTCTCAGCCCCATTTCTTCTCGCAGAATCGTGGTGCCTGCGATTGGGCAGGCGGGTTGGGGTGTGGCTGGGAGCCCAGGTATGGAGTTGGACTGCCCTGGGGTCTGGTCAGCTGTGTGACCCTGGGCGGTCCATCTCTGAACCCCAGATGTAGGGACAACCCCGCCCTCTGGCAGAGCTCTTTCAAGGATTAAAATGTTACACGTGAAGAGCACAGCGAGCTCTGCAGAAGACACACGAAACACGGGGCAGCCCTTAGGAGGGCTGGGATCTGGGCCTCTCACTGGGGAGAGCAGGACGGTGAGAACAGGGAACCTGACCAATGCCCTAACCCCGACCGTGGAGGCTGAATCCGAGGCCCCCGCCAGCTAGCGCCCGCTCAGGGCTGCCTGCTGGCTGGTAGTTGGGAGAAGCACGTGTTTTTTTGGGGGGGGGCCAAGTTCTCATAGGACCGACGCACCACCTCGGCACCAAGAACCACGTGGCAAGTGGCCCGCCACCAGCCCAGGCCAAGGGCAGCAACACCGAAGCATCCAGGACCACCCCCAGGGCCACCATGTCCGGCTGCCGGGCTGCAGGTGGAGGGCAGGCCGGGCAGGGGCAGCTCCCCAGGGCCTGGCCGGCTGCCACGCCAGGGAAGCTTCCAGGTAAACAGCCCGCTTCCTGAACCGCCCCACGTGACCCGGGAAACCCAGCTTAAAACAGGTGGAGCCAACTGGCCATCAGGAAAAAAGCGACAGTTCCACACACACACTCAGCGCCTGTGCGATCTGATTATTTCCACTGATTTCTAAATACATGCAGCTCAACTTCTGCTCAAAATTATGTCCACTGCTCCCAGGGAGGAGAAATCGCCTAAAGAGTCGCTGGGCTTCACTGGGGGCGCTGTGGCTGGTCCTCCCGCCCTGTCTCCAGCGTGACAGAGGTGTCACCTAACGATGCGGGGGGAGGGCGTGCAGAACCAGACGGGTATTTAAGAGTGCGACTCTAACCAAGGGCGACCATGTCACAGGAGGCGTCACGCTGTTTGACTTTGCGACACGTTCACAGGCTGGCGTGCACGTCCCAGCAGGAATGAGGTTTATTCCAACGGGATTATTTGGAGACATAAACCCAGCACTGGGGGCTCCCCTGGTGGCGCAGTGGTTAAGAATCCGCCTGCCAGTGCAGGGGACATGGGTTCGAGCCCTGGTCCGGGAAGATCCCACATGCCGCGGAGCAACTAAGCCCGTGCGCCACAACTACTGAGCCTGCGCTCTAGAGCCCGCGAGACACAACTACTAAGCCTGCGCCCTAGAGCCTGCAAGCCACAACTACTGAGCCCGCGAGCCACAACTACTGAGCCTCTGTGCTGCAACTACTGAGCCCGCGCGCCTAGAGCCCCGCGCTCTGCAACAAGAAAAGCCACCGCAAAGAGAAATCTGCGCACGGCAACGAAGAGTAGCCCCCACTCACCGCAACTAGAGAAAGCCCGCGTGCAGCAACGAAGACCCAACACGGCCAAAAATAAAAATAAATTAAATTAAAAACAAAAACAAAACCAGCACCAAGAGCCAAGCCTCTCCCCCGCAGCAACGCCTGAGTACAAACGTGCACGTCGGCTACGGCAGCACCAGTGCAGGCCCACGGCAAGCACTGACCCCCGGACAGGAAGTGGCCGAGACCAGATGAAGGAGTCTGCAGACAGGGGCTGGCCCGTCGCCCTGAGACCCCTGGGGAAGGTGGCTTCACACCTGTCCCCGTGGGTCACCCTCCGCACGGCCCCTATCGGGACCCCGTGGGAGCACAGTCTCAAAGCTCCCTGCGGAGAACAAGAAGGGTGGCAACCCCGGTATGACAGCGATGAAGGAGCTGGGGTCCTCCAGGGCACCTCAGTGCCTGGGCGACGTGGGTCCCGGGCGCGTACCCCGGATAGGGTGTGTGGGACATGTGGCCGCACGTGGTACCACGCCAGTGCCAACTGTATCCTCTGAGATGCTCCAATCAGCAACCTCCGCCCCAGACACCCCACCCAGCAGTTTCACCGGGGGGGAGTGGCCTTTGAAGGCCTGAGTCCTGGTTCCTAATCAGTCACTGATGAGCCCAGGGGTGACTCAGTGTGGACACACAGCAGTGAAACACACGACGTCAACTTCTGGCAAAGGCTCGGTGTGGGACTCATGAGGGTCTTTCCAGGCCAAGGGGCCCAAATCCAGGCTGGGCCACCAGGGGGGACGGCCACAGCCTCCAGAGCCGGCCGCACGTGGGTTCTAGGCTCCTGCCGAACAGGCAGCTGGGACACACACAGCTGTCCACTGACACCCCGAGGAGGCCCCCCAAGGACGTGCCGGCCTGGACGGGAAGAGGAGGCACCTGCTGGAGCCCTCGCCCCCCAAGGGACGACATGCCAAGCAGGGCCCCGGGGGGGGGGGCGGGGGGGCACTGCAGACACACGGTTCTCGCAGCTTCTCCAGGAAAACACACCCACGTCACGCCCAGCTGCAGGTACCCGCGGTCCGCTGCCTGACCCACTGCCATGCAAGGCCGAGGGCACGTGGGGTGGGGCGTGTGTCCTCAGCCGGAACACACAAAGCACACAGAGAGCAGTGGGCGGGGCCCAGTGCCTCCACTGTCACTTTCACAGGCTGTAACTCCGGGCGTTCTCCTTCAGGAAGGGTCGGGGGGCCTGGGGGGACCCTGAGATGCTCCACCTTCCCAACTCCTTGACTAAGATAGCGGGCCTCAGAACTATAGGGGACTAGGAACCCTTTAGGTGACAGGGACACCAGCGATGAGTCTCCACGAGCACCTGTGCTCCCGCTGCATCCGTGACAATCCTGAGAGCGGGTGCTGGTCCCCATCCCTCCGAGGAAGACGCTGAACCCCACACAGGGACACACTCTGGTCTCGGCTGTGAGGTTCGCCGGGGGCTGGAGGTGCTCAGCAGGGTGGGGTCCCTGCTTCGGGCGCAGAGTGTGAGGCTGGGGACGGGGGCAGCGTAGCTCCCGCAGACAGAGCCCCAGGAAAGCCTGCCCCAGCAGAGAAGGAAAGATGGGGGGCATGGTGGGGTCCTCAGCTCCCGTCTGCCTGCTGCGAGGGGCGTGAGGAAGGGCGGGAGGCCGGGTGTCCGCAAAGCTCCCGCATCCCGTCCAGCTGGACCCTCCACCCCCGCCGGCCCAGCTGAGGATCAGACACACTAAATAAGAGAAGAGCAAATATTGTTTCTTTGCATGAGGAATTACAAGATCAATGCAACTTCTTCTGTGTGCTATATCTCAAAAAACAAACACCCCGAAATTGAATTAAGAAATCCTATCGTGTTTGCCCTGAAAATCCTCAAACTAATTAGGGTAACAAAATGAACGTTCTGTACAGATCAAGGGCTTTTAGGATTGAAAGTGGATCGTAAGGCAGATTTCTTAGAGCACTTCCATCAGTTTCATCACATCGGTTATTTATGCGGCACGAGGGGAAAGGACTTGGTGAGCCCAGGACCTTGTGGCCGAGTTTTGCTACCTTTGCGCTGGACCCCCTCCAGGGGCCGGAACGGGTGAGCCAGGCCTGCGGGGGCGAGCGTGCCACCCGGTCACCACCGCGCCTGGACGGCAGCAGTCCCCACTCCAGGGCCCCGGGTGTGCTAGACAGTCCCCACCCCCCGCTGCTCTCTGAGTTCCTCTCGGGACCTGGTCCTGGGATGGGCGGTGAGTGGGGGGAAGTGGCCACCACTCGGGTTCACACGGGGGTGGTGGCCAGGGGTCGAGCCCAGGACTGCTGAGTCACCCGGGCTCTTTGTGCCCCAAGTCTCTGGATCCGAGGGGGCGTGTGTACAGCCCCATCCCCCAGAGATCTCCCGCCACCCACCGGAGCCTCCCAGGAAGGGCCTGGGCCGGGGCCATGGCCACAGTGGGGCTGAGGAGGGGTGGCCACGGCTGGGAGCCTCAGGAAACTGGCACCCGAGCCCTGCGGTCCCTGCGCTTCTCTGTGCCTCGTTTTCCAGCCTGAAAGGGGGAAATCTGAGGCCCCCAAAACCACCTGCTCCTGCCCGGGACCTGCTCTGCCAACTCCACCCAGCCACCCGGGCAGCCCCTAAACGGGTCCCCCTGGCCAACATCTCCAGCCCGGATGGCCCTATCAGGACGGTGCTGCCACATGGCCACGTCCTCAAGGATGAACGGAGCACGCACCCCTCCATACGGCGACCCCTCCCCGGCACAGAGCCCTGGGGGCCTGGGGGTGTGCGACGGCCACGTGGAAACCCAGGACGTGGTTAAATGAGGACCCAGGAGAGAGGACAGAACCCCCGCGAGGCACAGGGGCTCCTTCCACAAGGCAGCCCAGGAGCCAGCGGCTATCCCAGCTAATCCCGGGCTCGGCAAGAGGACACGGCCGAGGGACGTTTGATTTCTTTCTGTCCCAGGTTTACAGGAAGCGTCACAGGCTTCTCTGCCTTGGCAGCCCATGTAAGTGGCTGCTAAGCCTATTAGGGTCGGCTCCATCCCTCCAAGTTTTGCCACCAGAAAATCCTGAATCAGACCTGCCCACATCCAGGAAGCCTTCGAAGCAGTGCGGGGCCCATCGGCATCTGGGGAGGCAGAGTGCCGCCGACCAGCTGGCCCAAGAGCCACGCACGCTTCCCTTACACCCCGGCCAGCGCATCCACGCGGGGCGGCAGGCCCACCCCCAGGCCTGTGTGGTGGTGTTTCCACACTGGTGTTTTCATGCGGGTGTCCGTGGAAGGTGCAGGATGGACCGCGTGACAGCCGAGGGGGGGCTGTGAGGGAGACGTTTTAATAAGGCCCGAGATGTAATTACATTTCTTCAGGGACTGAACAGATGAGCTTCTCCGAGTTGATCTACCTTAGATATCACACACCATTAATGAGATAATAAGGGCCTTTCAATTAATGATTTGAATGGTGGGTGTAATTTTTTCTTTAATGGCAAGACTAATTCACAGCAGAAATGAGCAGGGAGAGAGATGCTCTCAGCTGCCCTCCACCTCACCTGTAGGGCCGGCCCGTCCTGATAGAGGCTCGGCTGGGAAACCTCCAGACCAAGTGGGCTGTGTCAGGATGCAATCCAGGCCCTGAAGGAGGGAAAGGGCCTCAGTGCTGGGGTTGGAATGTCACTCTCCACCAGGAAAGAGAAATTCTTCCTTTGTGAAAGGGAGGGAGGGGGAGGGACGGAGGAGGGAGGGAGAGGATGGGGGAGGGGAGGGGGAAAGGAGGATGGGGGAGGGGAGGGAGGGCAGGTGGAGGTGGGGAGGGGGAGGGAACAGGAGAGGAGGGAGGACCCACCAGTGCTCCCAGGGGTCCTAAAAAGCAGCCCTGCAGAACCAGAGTCACTCCCCCAGCAGATCCCAACTTTGCCTCACAAGCTGGAATTGCCTGGGCCTTCAGAGGCACCCAATAGTGAAAGCCAAAGCCTGCACCGCGGGCAGCCCTTGCTGGGCAAACTCTGGGGACCTGTGTCACGCTCAGGCTCTGGGGCCTGGGGACGGCCGCCCCAAGCAGCCCTCAGCAGGGCGGGCTCACAACCTGCTCGGTCCCTGACCCAGGGACTTTCAGAGACGCCACATAAGCAATTAAAATGCAGCCAAACTTCACAATAAATATACTTTTCCTTACACAGCATAAAAGGATTTTTAAAATTATTATTTTGAAATTATTTAGCGGCAAGTAATTCACTTAAGATCGGCTACGATTCCTAAGAAGTCCTTGTGTGTGCCGGGACTGCTGTGAAGTGACAAACTCTAACCCACGTTTATGCTCAAACATCGTCACGTTTAAATAAAGATGACGTTGAACAGTGAGTGAAATGGACAGGATGTTACTTTTTATAGATGTCACCTGAATGTTTGCTGACTTCACCTTTTGGAGCCCATTTTTTCCAAGTTGCAAAGAACACACGCTGCTTCCTGAGACTGCGGTGGCCGCCCTGCCCCAAGCTTGAGCCCAAACTGGGTCCTGAGTGAGGCTGAATCTCCACGTGAACTCGATGGCCATCCCAGGGAAGCTGCGGCCTCGGTTCAAAATGTGTCATGTAGGTAACCCACAGATCCTGAAGATTCTCCCAGGCCTGACAAACAGCGCCACGCTGCCACCCGACACGGCTGGGGCGTGGGAAACGGCCACCCTCGGCCCGGCCAGGCCCGCTTGCAGACTGAGGACGAGAGCTTACGGGTCTGAGCTGCGAGCTGACTCTGGACCCCCAGCTGGGGGGACCCCCAGGGAGGCGCAGCCCTCAGAGGGGCGCTGGCAGCCGGCTCCTGGTCACTCCGCACTGACGGTCAGAGCGCCTTCCGCCGAGAGGAAGAGCACGTGAACCCGGGAGAGGCGGACAGCAAGGGCCCAGCTCCAGCCTCGTCTCTCAGAGGAGGCCTGGTGGCCCCGCTGTGCCCACAGCATCCCTGCCCCGCGAGGCAGTGCCTCCGGCTTCCCCGTGTGTCCAGGGCTCAGCCCAGGAAGACGCAACCCGCCCGCCAGGAGAGAGGCAGCGGCAGGCCGAGGAGTTTCTTGTCCGCTTTGTGGCCGTGGATCTTACAGGAAACAGCAGCGGCCCAGCCGCGGAGCTCACACCCCTGTGTGTGTCACAGCGCCATCAGGAGGACGCGGGGTGGGTTCACTGCTGGCCTGGCCCCTGCAGCAGATTCCGCATTTCCGCACTTCGAGAGGAACCCACTTCCACCTGCCAAGGACACTCCCTTCCAGCAAGATCATAAACACACACGGCACTTCCTGTGCACCCAGGTAAGCAGGACGGGACACCGGAGCCGGAGGGAACTGAGCACCCACCCGTGGCGCCCGTGCGTGGCGGTGCCTCCGCGTCACTGCGGGCCCCAGTCCCCTGGATCGGGACCCCTGGGGTCGAGAGCCAGGGACCATGGGCTCAGGAGCACGTGGAGCCCATGGTGACGGGGCAAGCAACGCAGAGCCTGAGAATCACCACCGAAGGGGCGACAGCGCTCATCACGGCATCCCCCGCAAGAAGAAAAAGAAAATCGGGCACAGGGAGCAGGTGCGGACAGGCCCCCAGCTCTGCCCCACGGGCGCTGCCGGCTCAGGCTGTCCGTACAGGCATGTGCACTTTCACTAGGGCCCGAGGCCAGGTGTGGCCAGGCGTGGCCTGGTGACGCTCGGACACAGAACGGCCCGCGGGCTCTCCAGGTGGCAGTCAGCGGCCTGGGTGCAGCCCCAGGGCCACCAGGCCCAGCGGGGCCCCGCGGGCTCGGGTTCCATGTGCTCATCCCCCGGAGAGAGCAGGACCCGCCGCAGTGAGGGCTCATTTAATAAGAGCACAGCCATGTCTGAGGATGGTCGTGGGACACAGGCTCCACCTCTGTTCTTCAAACGCCCGCGGAGAGGGCAGTTCTTAAAGGGAC
This sequence comes from Balaenoptera acutorostrata, assembly GCF_949987535.1. Lineage (NCBI taxonomy): Eukaryota > Metazoa > Chordata > Mammalia > Artiodactyla > Balaenopteridae > Balaenoptera > Balaenoptera acutorostrata. The sequence goes on from NC_080074.1 coordinate 2,999,010, forward strand.
ACGACCCGTGGGAGGGCAGGGGCCACCAGGGGGCTGGGTGGAGGCGGGGGCGGGAACCCAGGGAGGGGTGGGGACAGCCAGCCCCTGCCTCCCCTCCCACTCGTCACTCGCTGAGACTGCCAAGTGCACCGCCACCCGCAGGGGCCTGTCCTCGGGGAAGACGGAGAACTACGGAAACGTGTCACGGACACTGGGGTGGCAGGAGGGGCGGGCGGGCGTCAAGGCGAATACCTCAGATCGGCGAGTCCAGGCCAGCGCACGGGCGGTGGGGGGGCACGGCAGGGGGTGAGGACCACCTGTCCCAAAGACAACACGCACCTGGCACTCTCCGAGACCGGGCACCTCGATCGGCAAGCCTGGCACGTGGACGGTCACTCCCTCCGCGGCCCAGTCCCTCCTGCCCCGCAGAGAAGGTGCTGCCGCGGGCACCGCACTGTTCCAACGGACCACAAGGCGGACCACCCACCCTGCCACCCACCCAGCACCGTGCGAGCCCTCTTTCCTAAGAGCTTCACGACGTCACACTAGACTGCGCGGCAAGGGGTCGGCCACCTCCACGGCCACGCACACCCACACTTCAGCACGCATGCCACCCACGGGAGCACAGGAAGGCACGATCCACGGAAAGATTAGTTTTCAATTGACCCGATTTTGTCTTTAAAATGTCTTGAAATGGTGAAGAAAGAGACAATTGATCTTTACGTTGACATTTCCTGACATTTGCTGCTTCAAATGAACACAAGATGAAATACAAACCGTTGGAGGTTAACCCGTGGAAGGCCACTCGGCAGAACAAAGTCAGTGCCGCTTGACAAAGACGCACACCCTGCCCCGGGGCCATTCCTCTGACCCAGCGGAGGGGATGACGCCAGGGAACTAATTAGCTGCCTCGGGGGACTGAGTGCACCATGGATCAAAACGGCAACGGACTTGCCCAGGAGGTGCTGGAGCTCCAAACGCAGGCGAGCAGGACGGCGCTGGAGGCGAGGCTGTGACCCCACGCTTGAGGCGTCAGTGACGGGGCGTCGGGTGGCCCCCCACGGACGGAGGGCAGGAGGATCTTCCGGAAGGTCCCGCCGACTCTGCCAACTGGTTTCAGAGCGAAGGAAAGGAACGGAGTTGGGACGGGCAAAGGCGCGCAAGGCGGCCCCTCCATCCTGTCGGAGGCCCCGAGACCTCACGGTCGTGGACACCCCACACCTACGGGGCAGAGGACACTCGCCGGGGGTGACGGCCCCCGCAGGTGTGAGCACAGGCTGTCTCCACTCCACCCGCTTCCACGCGTAATTCTAAAGCTGCGGCTGATCTTCAAAGGCCCGGAAGTCCAACCTGACAAAGTCTCTAGCTGACGAGCGTTTACGTGGAGGCCTCTGGCAAAGCAAACAAATTCCACGGGGCTGGGCCAGAGGCCGAGCACACCGGGTGCCGGCGTCCAGGCCGGAGGACACGTAATGGGCGAGGGCAGGTGAGCGGTGAGGTCGCTTGGCCCTGCGTCTGCATGCCGAGCCCGGCTCGGTCTCCTCAAAGATCAGGCTTTGCATCTTGTTGTCTTTCTTTCTGTCTTTGTAAATCAGAGATGCCCCAGAGATTCTTTTAATGGCTTTACTAGTAGGCTCTTTACCAAAGATCCCAGAAGTCTGCGGTGAGGTGCATTTAGGGTGGCCTGCTGAGTGCAGGCCCGGGCCAGGGGATGGGGAGGCCAGCTGGGAGGGGGCTTGAAGGTCATGTACTGGAATCCAGCCCAGTCTGCACACAGATCCGGCATGGTTATTTAGAAATGACCTCTTCTAACCCCTTCTCTGATGATAAGGAACCGATGACTTGGCAGAAAGAAGACTGGTCCAATGAGTACAACACAGGCTTTAAGGATGACCGATGGGCTAGACCAGGCGGGGCCAGAACCCTCCATCACGGCCACCTGGCCAAAGGGAGGGGACAGCTGGGGCGCCGTGCGCAGCTTCCAAGCCGCCACGGGCAGGCGGGAGCACACCGGTGGGCACTGGGAGTCCTCACGTGAGACGGACACACTTCTTGCCCCTGGGGACCACGTGGTGTGCATGCCTGTGTCTGCATGGGCACATGTGTGTGAGCTGAGGGACAGAGTCTGCGGGGATCCCGGTGCAGTGGGACACCTGCTGAGACGTCCAGAGGACACTCAAGGACCTCGGAGCCCAGCGTCACTGAGCAGGGCCCCCAGCCAGGCATCTCACTAAGGGGTCTCACCTGCTTAAGGCGGGAATTAACCCGAGTGAGAAAATCATGCTGACCACTCACTGAGAGGACGTGGAAAATACAACAAACATTCAAACAGGAAAATTAAAATATCCATAATTCTACTAACCTAAACTAAATGACGCAAACACTGTGACCTGCTTCTGTTAAGTCTTTTTTAATTTTTTATTTATTTATTTATTTTATTATTTATTTGGCTGTGCTGGGTCTTAGTTGCAGCGTGTGGGATATAATTCCCTGACCAGGGATTGAACCTGGGCCCCTGCATTGGGAGTGTGGAGTCTTAGCCACTGGACCACCAGGGAAGTCCCTGTTAAGTCTTTCTATTGTGCATATAAGACAAGCAAACTTGGGATCATTTCTACATGTATATATACATGTAAATATATATGCATTTTATATATATGTACACATGTAGGTGTGTTCCCTATATGTGTAGTGTATAGATTTGTAATGTTGAACACATGTACACATATTTTATATACATATGCAGATTGTTTACATGTGTAGGTCATGTGTGCATCTTACATGTGTATACATGTGTTTATACACGTGTATATACATAGACGTGTGTGTTTTACATGTATGGACATATATAGATGTGTGTGTGTGTGTGTGTGTGTGTGTGTACGTGTGTAGATGTGTGTGATTTCGGGTCACACTTTTCCCCCCACACAGAAATATCCTGAGAGCACTTTCCAACATCAGTGACTAATATTTGAAGATGTGATTTTTGGTAGTTAGAAAATATTTCAGCCAGCAACATACGATAATCCAGGGCACTCTTCTGCCAACGTTGGATATTTAGGCTTTTGACGATTTGTTTTCCCGTAATTATAAGCAAGCGGAATTACCGGATCAAAGGTAAGGCTCTTGACATAGATTATTAACAGCTCTCCAGAAAGGTTGTATCTTACACCCCTTGTAGGAATGAAGGAACAGGCCTGCTTTATGCCAACTTCACCGATTTTAAGAAAGTGCATTTTAAAGAGCATCGCTAAGTTGACAGGTAGCATCTGTTTCAACTTTCAGTTCTTCACATATGATCGGGGGACATCTCAGGTTTCCTGGACAGCCTGTCTCACCGTACTGATCATCTCCACCCACTGTCTTTCCCACGCAGACATTTTCTTCTTAGTTATTTTGTTTATGATCTTTCAGACATACAGACATTTACTATTTCAAGGCTTAGCTTAAAACGTGTCACCTGAGAGAGAGCTGGCACTTTCTCAGCTTAGGCACCTGGGACCATTTGCAATAATTTGGGGTGTTTCGGTCCCCAAAGTCATATATGTTCTAGCCCCAACTGAGTGGGAGGGTGAGGCTGTGGCTGGGAATTCTCCAGGGAGACTTTCCTTCATTCCTGTCCCATTCAGAGCCAAGTCTTAGAGAAGCAAGAATCCACACGCCCAGCTCTGTGTGTCGGGCTTGCTCGCTTGGGTTCACGGGTCCTGACTCACGCAGAGGGTTTCTCACTCAGCATCCACCTGCTCAGGCTCTAGGTTCTCTTTGGTGCCCTGTGCCAGGCTGTCTACACTTGGGGGCTGCCCACCCCCCCAGCAGAAGCCAGCAGCTGCCCTCAGGGCCAGCACCAGTTCCATGCTGGCTACTCCTTGAAGAGTCCACAAATTTTGAAAATCCACTTTTCATGTCCATGGTGTGTGTGTGTGTGTGTGCATGTGCCACATGGGGGAGGACGAGGGGGGCGTCACTGAGCACTTAGTCGTCATCCTGCAGAAACAGAAGGACACTGCAGATTTTATGGGACAGTCCCTGGTCTTTCCCCAGGTACTCGAGGTTGTCGATTTGAGATATTCTTTAGCATGGCAAGATGAATGTTCTCTTATTTCTGCTTTACTAAGAGTAGGGTTGGTTCTTCCTTTCTGTTAAACTCAGGAGAAGCTACGGAACCTCTTAAGACCCCCCGTGCCTTGATGCCGCCGGTTTACTGCTAGGATGTTACAACAACAGTGAGCGGGGAGGAGTGCACACAGCTGCCCTGACCTTGGGGGGCCTGGCTGCAAGGCTGCCCCTGGCTGGCATCTGGAGCTTGGCTCCTGCAAGCTGGAGCTGTGTCTCCGGGGCCAGCCTGCCAAGACTGCCTGCACCAACCACAGGATGCACGGTGGGCACTGGCTGTCCTTCCGGGATCTGGAATTTTGGTGGGCAGAGGGTGCCTCCGCCACCTGCCCCAGTAAAAACCTTGGGCCTGGGCTTCCATCAGCTCCTGGAGGGAGGCGGGCTCTGCGGGGCTCGGGCGGGGAGGGCGTGAGGAGCCACTCATCAACCCACTTCCTAAGCCATCCATTTACTTTATCATTGGTCCCTTCACTGCCTTGTATCATAAGCCAACTTGACTTTTCCATCTCTAACTTCTTCAGTTAAAGAGTTACTAGGCTTTTTAAAAAAATGTTTTTAAATAATAAAAAGCATTTCGCCCATGAATTTGTTTACAAGCCCAGCACAGGCCACACCCCACACGTTTGTTTTTTTCCCTTTGCAGGTCACCAATTATTAGGGCGTTTTGAGTATTCTGTGATGGGGCTGATTGAGGTTCACTGATAGAAGAAGGGGACCAAGAACTGCAAATGTGAACTTTACAGACAGTAAAGAGGAGTCTATAAGGTCCCATGTGTTTTTAAATTTACTCTATAATTACAGGATCACTTTCATCTTGACCCACGTATTTTGAAGAGGGCTCTCTCATTTCCAAACGCTTGATTACTCAGGTTTAACTTTATTATCTAGTTTTAAAGGATTATGCTCAGCAAGTGCGGTCCGTATTATTCCGGTTTTTCGGAACTTGACAATTTTTATGGTCTAGATCAGATGATTAATTTTGTAAATGCTCCACGAACTCTTAAACACAGATGCGTCTCCTCCTGCCGCTGCTCCACGCGACGTCTTTCTGTTTGTAAAGTTTTAGACTCAGGCTTAACCTGCAGACAGAGGGAGACTTTGACAAAGTGAGACGTGGACCTCCGCGTCCAACGCCCCAGAGCCTCTGCCAGACAACGTCTAACAGCAGAGGCACCTCCGAGCCGCGGGCCGCGCTGCGCACTGTGGCTGCTTCCCCCTCGAAGTCCACGGGAAGACCGCCAACCTCGCTGCCCCCGAGTCTGCGCGGGCTGCCCACCCGTCCCTCTGGGTTCCACGTGCCTCACACCCTGTGGGCGTGTCCATCTACCCACCCCTCCGCGCCCCCCACCTCCCCCCCAGGCCCGCCCCCGCCCCCTTAGGGCTCCTCCTCCAGCCTTACGGCCCCGCCTCCTACTGCACGGGTCCCGTTCCCACCCCTGGCTCCCTCGTGCCCTCTCGGGCTCCTCTCCCGATCACCATGCACACCCTGAGCCCGCACGCTCAGCCCCAGCCTCACTGACTCACTTCCCTTGCAGCGCAGGCCGGTACCTGATCCGCTCCAGATCCGGGTCCCTGGATCTAGCGCCCCAACCTGCTCCCGCACCTGACCCCTGGCCTCACAATACACAGCGCCCTGCTGTCCCCGCTCACTACACCCCCAGCCAGCCCAGCCCCTCGTGCGTGGAAACGGAGTCTCGTGACAGACAGCACAGGGCCCGGCGCAGAGGGAGGGCCTGAGGGGACACCAGAGCAGACAGACGCCTCCCCCTGGGCGCTGCCCCTGCCTGTCCCCACCTGGTCCCCGCCGAGCGGCAACCTGCGATCGAAGGAGACAAGGGGAAGGGCCTGTGCGAGAGGAGGCCCCACCGCCAGGGGTGCGGGGCATGGCGGCCACCACTAACACACTGAGCACCCCCCCCGTGGACCGGCTGGGGTTTCCAGGCGGGGCCCTACACCCGGCCTCACCGGGGCTCACAGCCTCCCGGGGCTGGCGGCCACCACGCACGCACGGGAAGCCGTTTCTCCCCGTGAGGCTCGTCGTTCATCAACATATATGCAGCAGCCGATTACCTTCTCAGAAATATTTACAGACCTCTGAGCTCCCGAGGTCCCCGCAGAGAAGGTCCCTGATTTCACTGGAAGTTCCACGCTCTGTTCACCATAAATTAATTGCTTTGTCTACTCTGAAAAACAAAGCACTGCATGCTGCTGCCTCTTTTGCATCTAAGGGACTTGGCCTCTTCTAAATCCAGAAGCACGATGCCAGCTCCTACGAGGGGAGAAACTTCGATGTCACAAAGCACCTCTGCACCCACGCTGCCGGGTCACACCCCCGGGAGGCAGTGGGGTAGGAGTGATCCCCCCTGGGTGCTGCCCTCCCCACCAAGCAGCAGGGCCAGGGTGAACCAGGCTCTGCGGGCTGTGAATGAGGACCAGGGGGGCCGCACGGGGGCTGTCAGACCCCCGATGTCCTGGGACACCAGGACAAACTAAGCAGCTCAGACTTTGGGGGGATAAACTAGAATGATTTTCTAGGGTCGCTCGTTACCAACTGTTTTATAAGCTGCCCTTATGAATCAGCCAAAGAGCCCGGTAAGGCCAGCACCCCCAGCTCACCTGCATCCCCGTCGGAGAGGAGGAGCAATCAGGGGCACGTGGCAGCTCTGGTTCAGGACCTGAGCCCAGCCCTTCAAAGGCATCTTCAGCCACGTGCACGCGAGAGGGGCAGTGGGGGGTCTTGGTCGCTCACCCTCTCTGGGCCCCAAGTTCTTACCGTGGGGCACCCCACAGAGGGCAGGGACCAGGTCAGCGTGCCAGCCGCACCGCCAGGGGACACAGACTGGGCACGGGGGGCTCCTTCCCCCACAGGCCCTACAGAATCTGGTTAGAAAAAGGCAGCCGGGGAGAATCAGGCTGCGGGCGCTGAGGCGGGGACCTCCGTGGCTGGCGGGGTGAGGACAGGGGGCTGGGGGAGGAGGCCGGCTCCGGACACCCAGGGTGCAGCGCCTGCGGGCTGCATTCGGGCAGAGCTGGGGACCCGTCACCTGCAGGACGGATGGCACAAGGTCTGCCCGGGGGACAGCGAATCCTCGGGGAAAAGTACAAGGTCCCTGGGGCACCAGACCTCAGGGCAGGAGTGATCATCCGCTCCGGGAGGTGCCTCCCTCCAACCAGGTGACCCAGCAACCCTCTCGGAGGTCCGCAGAACTGGACGCAACCAGAGCCCTGCGCAGGCCTGGGCAGGGCTCAGAAGCCGAAGCACACGAGAAGAGGCAGGACCCCGACTTCACGAGGCTTTTGGGAACTGGACGCAGGGAGCCAAGCCCATGCCCTCCCGCCAAAAGCACCCACACCGCTGGGCGTGCTGAACTAGGAGGCCTCCGTCCTTCTCCTGAAGACGCCCCTCAGGAAATGACTGCTCCCACGGAGATGACACGGCAGTGTGCCACTTCCCCAGGGGCAAATCACGATTCTGCAGAGCGAGGGCCCTTCAAGCCTTTTCCATGGGTGTCCCACTGTTGGACCCTCAAGCTGTCTTCCGTGCACACAGAATCATGCTCCTAAGGTGCCACAATTGCACACGCAATTGCCCCGTGCCCACCAGGGCTCCAAAGGTGCTTTATTTATTTGTTTTCTCTTCTTGTTTACTTTCCCATTCAGTTCCATTCCCCACAACGCAGTGTGTTCACAACACGCCCTGCATCCAACCCCATGACACCCAGGCCTGAGTCCATCCTGAGTTTGGGGGAGAATCGACCTCACGGCTCCTCCGAGTTCTGGTGCACCGGCTGCTGCGCTGTGCTTGTCCCCCGGCCTCGGTGAACCTCGAGTTAAGCGAGCAGGGCCCTGAGGAGGCCAGCAAAGCGTTCTAACCAGCCACCCAGTAGCGCTCTCCAGTTACAACAGGGCAGCGTCTCTGGTCAGACAGCAACACGAGAGCGAGGGGCAAGGGGCTCGTCTTCACGTCTTCCAAGGCCACCAGGGACGCAGCCACGGCAGGTGGGGCGGCCACACTGCAGAGCCCTGGGCAGCCCTCCACGGGCTCCTGTGCGTGGGCCGGGAAGACAGGAAGGCCAAGCGGGGCGGCCCAGGAAGGGCCAGAGCCGGCCCAGCACCGCCTGCCCGTGGGCACCTCCTCCCACCCAGCTCAGGGACCCTGGCGTCCAGGGCTGCTCCTAGTGGCCCTGGACCCTGGCAGCACCGTCCCTGTTTGCAGAGCAGGAGGAAGAAACGGAGGGCAAGACCCTTTGCACGAGGTCACTACCAGCTTCAGGTCCCTGTCCCCAGCCGGGACTCACGCCAGCGGGCAAGGGCCATTTCTCGGGCACGCGAGGCTCAGGGGCCGCCCAGCGGTGGGGGTCACAAGCGGCTCCTGGGACAATGACGAGCCTTGGGCTCAGCGCACCCCCTACACTCTTTCCGAACCACCGCCCCCCACCAGGTGCGGGCCCTGCGAGGGCAGTGATGTCTGGCTGGGGCCTCCCGGAACCGCTTCCCCAACCAGAGAAGCCCCAGCGTAACTGAGGCAGCGACACCTGAGACACCGTCAGCCTGGGGGACTCGGGCACCTGCATCACCTGTCGTCCAGGTGAGAGCTGGCCGGGTGCAGGCGTGGACGCTGACCCTGGTCACCAGGGAGGCGGGGCCCTTCTCCCTTCCAACCAACGGCCCGGCCGGCCTACGGGCTCTCCCGCACCTCCATGGACAGCGGGCCCTCGGGGGGCCCCGTCGGCCGCCTGCGGTCACCCCCCCGCACTCGGCGACGCAGGCCGGTGCCGGGCTCTCTCGGAACCTCCACGTGCCCGACACAGAGTGACCCGGGGGACCGCAGGCCTCCCATGAGCCCAAGGGGGCAGGGCAGGAGGCTGCCTTCTCCCCAGTTCACAGACAGCGACCGGAGGTGAGAAGAGGCAGGGCGGGGGCGAAGGCCGCCCTGGAGCCAGGCCCCCGCAGCGCGGCACCCGCGGGCACGGCCAGGCCCGTGCTGACAGCAAGGGCAGGAACCGGGATGAGAAAAGGGACCAGGTCTCCCCATCTAGCACCTCGGGGCGGGGCAGGCTGGGCGCTGGGCTCTGCTGGCCCAGGCAGAGGCCCTCCCTGTCCACCGTCTCCTGGTGGCCGAGATGGAAAGCCCCCGGGCGCTGCGGCAGGGCGGGGTAGCTCCCCACGGCCCTCGGCGGGTGGCGCAGGGTCCTCAGAGCGTCTGACAAGTACGGGAGCTGAGGGACCACGGGCCAAGCGAGCTGCCCAGTGTCACCACACTGTGGCCTGGGACAACAGGGCCTCCTTCCCTGTCCCCTCACCTGAAAGATGAGGGGCTCGAGGAGGTGAAGCAGCCAGAGAGTGACCCCCAGCCAGTGAGGGGCAGAGCCTGGTCCCTGGTCCCCTCCGCTGGTGTCTCCTCACTGCAGCCCAGGCGGCCCGCTCTCCCAGGGGTCAACACCGCACACAGTACCACCGCACAAGGCACACCTGGGGGCGGGGACGGGGTGGGGGCTCGGCCCACCTCGAGCCCCTGGGTCGAGCACAGAGCCTCTGATGGATGGGGGCGGGTGTAGCTCTCCCACTGAACCGCTGAGGAAACGTGGCTCAGAGAGGCTAAGCAACCACCCCTGGGTCACACAGCTACCAAGTGCCGGGCAGCCAGGCCATCTGATCACGCGGCCAGCCCCTTCCCTAATGCCCCACTCCCCACAGCTGTCACGAGGCTCCCAGGAGGCTCCCAGGAGCCCCCTGGCCATTCTGCTGAGGACACACACCGGCCGGCTCAGGGGGTATCTCCTGGAGTCCATGACAGCACGTTTAATAAGACCAGTGTCGGCAGAGCCCAGGCCCCATGTGATCTGTGCCCTCGGCCGTGGAGTCTCAGGCGGCAGGTCAGCGGTGACCACAGGCAGCCCGTCTCCAAGCTCCTCCACAAATAACCCTGTGAACTAAATCTAATATACCTCCCTCCCAGCAGGAAATCACACTCGGGTTCTTCTGAAAAGGCATTTACTTACTTGAAAATCTCTTTCTTCCAGTATTTCTTTCCTCCATCTCACGAGAAAAGCAGCACACACGTACAAGTGGAAATGCGCGAAGCCCTCGGGTTCCGACTGCAAGAGAGAATAGCCGAGAAGGTCAGCGTGCAGCCCAGACAGGCCGGCCGGGAACACGGAGCCGGGCCAGCTTGCTCGCTTTTTTACTCAAGGCCTTCGTTTGTAATCCTCATCTCATTAAAATAAGGACGATTTTCTCTCTCATCGGGCAGCGGGACACAGCGGATGTGCCCGGCGACCGGGTGCTCGCTTGCTTTCTTGCACGGATGATGGGCAGCAACGATAAAAGGCCAGTCCGAGGGGCCCCCATTCTATGCACCCCGTGAGAAGGGGCCCGTTTTCCCCACACAGGCCGATCACTCAGCCCCGAACGAAAGGCAACAGCAGAGCAGGCGTCCGGCCCGGCACTGCCCGGAAACGACGCTGACCGGAAGCGTGGGGACAGCTGCGTGCCCCCCGAGTGGTCACCTGCACCCCTCCTCGCTGCTCCCCGCGCTGCCAGGACAGACCTGGCAGCAGGCAGGGTGGGGAGAGGCAGACCCAGGGAGATGGGATAGGAGACCATGGAAATCGTAAAATCCCAACTTGTTAGTGAGTCGGGACAAGGGGTTCAGCACAGCTGTGAAAAGAGGTCAGATGCTAGATGGTTTGACGGTTGAGCCAACAAAATAGGCTGACGAATGTGGGACCTATGGGGCAGGAGAGAAAGAGGAACCAAGGATAATACCAACATCCTTGGCCTGAACAAGCGCAAAGAGGAAGCCGCCGTTTCCTAAGAGGAGGAGAGGTTTGCGGGAAAGGGTGCAGGAGAAAGTGTGTTGATGGGAAGGTTGTGAGTCTGTCCTGTGGACACACACCTGCTAGGCATCCGAGTGGAGCCGTCAGGCAGGCAGTGGGACAGATGCGTCCAGGGTGCGTTACCGAGTCCAAGCTGGCTCTGCTCGCCGCACGACAGGCCAATACATCGGAGACGAGGTGTTGAGGCAGGGAATGTGACTTTCTTTGGAAAGCCAGCAGACAGAGGAGATGGCAGACTAGTGTCTTTGTAAAACCACCTTATCGGGGGTTTGGATGCCAGTTTCTTTTATAGCACAGAGAGGGGATGGAGATGAGAAGTAAAGTGAAAAGGCCCTAAGTTTTTGCAAATATCACCTGGAATAATGGCCAGCCTCAGGGAGGGGATGTATTGATTTCTTCTTTCTTGTAGCCAGCCATCCACAGGTGGAACAGGGTTTGGATGTTTCCCTGAACAAAGGCACTTTGGTTTAACATTCAGGGGGCAGGGTTCCCCGAGGCAGGCCATTATGTAGAGACAGTATCCTTTCAGTGAACAAAAGCAGCGGAAAACAAAGGTTAAAGTAAAAGAAACAGATGCAACATGTAATCAGAATTGGCTCTTCCCTGTTACAAGTGCAAGGGGATGGCCCCACGGTCCAGGCCACAAGTTTACACTGAGGGCCTGGCGGGAATGAGCAGGGAGATGGGAGGCGTCACAGGAGAGTGTGAGGTGCTGCCAGAGGGTCAGGTGACACAAGCCCGGGGAGATGACTGACCACTGGGTTTAGCCACACGGAGGTCACTGGCAGGTGACACTGCCTGGAGTGTTAGAGGGCGCCGAGGAGAAAAGCCAGAGATGGGAGTGTGCTTCTGCATCTCACCGCCCTGTGCTGGCTGAAATGGCATCGGCATGCTGAGCAGAAGTGCCGCAGTGTGGCGGTATCCTTGCCTTCTGCTTCCTGACCGCTGCTTTGCACATTTCGAGCCGGAGAAGCAAGCTGTTTTGCACTAGAACTCTGTGTAGATAACGCGTAGCAGGTTAGGACAGTGCCCTCCTATTCCTAATTTACTAGAGTTCTTATGGATGGTTACAGAATTTCATCAGATGCTTTTCCTGAATCAACTGAGACAATAAGATTGTTTTCCTTTAATCTGTGAATGTGGTGAATTACATTAGTATCAGAGTTTCTTTAATGTTGAACCAACCTTGCATTCCCGGTAAACTCAATTTGGTCACAGTACATTATATTTTTTAATCACAGCTGGGCCCTGTTTGCTGATCTTTCATTTAGGATTTCTGCTCTCACACTTACAGAAAACTGGCCTCTCATGTTCCCTTCTAGAACCATCCTTGTCTACTTTAATCATGAAGGTTGTGTTTGTCTCTTTCCTCCTCCTCCTCTCTTCTCAGAGTCCGTACGAGACTGGGACATCTGTCCTTCGAAAGGTGGCTAGAAATGGGCTGGGCATGATGTCTTCTTTGTGGAAAGGTGGGTATTCCTGATTCAATTTCCATATGATTATAAAACACTTCAGACTTTTTTAAATTTTTGAAAACTTTTCTTTTTGTAGGAACTTGCCACCTAAGTTTTCAAGGTTGCTCATAATATTCTATTTTTCTTTGAACCTCTGCTGCATTTGCAGCATCTAGACATTTCTTCTAAAATCATTATCCTTCTTGAAATGCAACCTTTAGAAGATCCTCTAATGAGAGGTCTTTTGGCAGTAAACCCTTTCAGTTGTCGTCTTAAAAATGTCTTTACTTCATTCTCATTCTTGAAAGATAGAACTGTTGGTTATTACTTTTAAAGATGTTAAAAATGACATCTTTTGGCCTCCAGTGTTTAATGCTATCAATCTATTTGTCATTCCCTTGTAGGAAATCAAACTTTTCTTTCTGGCTGCTTTTGAGATACCCTCTTTGTCTTGGATGTTTTGCATTTTCCGTATAATGTTTATTCTGCTAGAGATATCCTGAGAATGGGTTGCTTTCATCAGTTTTGGAAAACTGTCATCCATTATCTCCTATCAAACATCCATCTGCCCCCTGCCATTCTCTGCATTTTCTCAGAACCCAGGTTAGGCAGGTGTGAGGGTCTTCTCACTCTGCTCTCCATTTCACTTAACCTCTCTTTTTATATGTTCCATCTCTTTGTCTGTCTGGGAGAATTACCTTCTTCAAATCTTTCCTCCAATTTACTAGTCATCTCTTCAACTGTATCACAATTCCTATTTAACTCACCTATTAAATTTGAAACTTGCTTCTTTTCTCAGACCTGCTTTGTAAATTATGAGTTTCCCTTTCCTCCTTCTTTCTCATTCACTATGTTCCTTTTTATCACTTCAAACATGTTAAACTTATTTTCTAGCACTTCTCAGATAACTTTAAAGTCTGTAGTCTTTGTAGGTGTCTTTCTTGTAGCTCGTTTTCTCTGCTGAGTCTTGCTCTTAGTGGCCTGCTTCCTTGTACTTTAGTGATTTTCCCCCTCTTGGAGCTTATGTTTGATGAAATAAAATTATTTTTAAGGCAGGACAAAAAATGTTTTAACATAAAATTCTCTCTGCCAGTCTGGGCCACTACCCCTCTTTAGCGTGCACTGTGCACCTACGCTACACATGAACCAGACCTCCCAAAGGACACGGGCATGCCTGCTCCGTCACAGAGAGCAACTTTCTCCTGCCGCCAGCAAGGTAACTCCCTAGGAGACAACATTTCTTAATCCTGTAAGGGGTCAGGATGACCTACTACTCGCCTTGTACGTGCAGATCTGGACTATGTAAACCGTCAATACATCATTTGATGGAGTATTACTCCCTCTCTCGAAAATGTATGTAACTGTGCTTTAACTTCTAACGGGAGGAATAGTCCTCAGAGCTTTCTGAAAGACTGTCTCCCAGGTTATTATCCTCAGGTTGGCTCGAATAAAATTCTCCATTTCTTTCTTAGACTGACTATTAATTTTTCGTCGACATGTTCCTTGGAACTTCTATCTGTTGGAATTCTTTGAAGCGTGTATCAAAAATGGTTTTCTTTGGGGAAAAAAAACTTTTGTGCTTGCTTCTGCCAGAGCCTAAAGGCACTATTATCCCAAGACTACTTTCAACTAAATTTTCAGCTTGAAATTTTCTAAGACAAGTAATACGAATTGGGACTCCAAACTCATGTGAATTCAGGACTGCGGTTAGATATTCCAAAGGGAGGTGTTTTCCTTCCTTTTTCCTTAACTTCCATGGCCAAGGCCAAGAAAGGCGACCAGCAGCACCTGTTCAGTCCCTGGACAGGCTCCAGGTTTGTCTCCTGCCTGAGGCTCATTACAACCAGGCAGAAGGCCCTGGAAATTAATTGGCAGGTGCCCCTGGGTGAAGGCCTGCTTGGATGCTGCTCCCTTCTCTCTCTCGATTTACATTTTCTCGAGATTTCTGCTATACGAGAGTCTCTCTTCCTTCGCAGTCACGTTTTTGAAAAATACACCAGCAGCCTTCGCTGTATCCTGTGATGGAGGGGCCTCTTAATTTGCTTAACAACCTTTATTTAACCAGGGAGTGCAGAGGTCAGCCTCAGGCCAGCCCTGGGACCCATCCTCACTCGGAATTCAGGAGGTTGGGCTGTGAATCCTGCGTCCGCATAAGGTACCCCCGGCTGGCGAGCGGAGTGCGGCATAAGCCACGCGTTCACGGGAACACAGCGTTCGGGGAAAATGGAGTTTTACAGCTTCGCTTAAGTGGATTATTTGTCTTCGATGACTTGGAAAATTATATTAAAATAGCAATTTAATAAATAAAAATTTCATATCCTAATGGAAACTGGGCTTCTGCTCTAATGAAGCTTAACCTTGACAATAAACACCACCGTCGGCTGCCCGGGTGGGACGAGCCTAGGAGGCAGGCTCTCCGCAGCGGACGCCCACACGTCGCAGGGCCCACCACCCGTGCCCACTCAGGACGGGGGTCTCCATCGTCTTTGGGATCTGGCACGTGCAATCAGGACCTTCCCGACCAGTGCAAGATCAGCCACGTGGACCGGCCGTTTCCAAACAAGCCCAGGGGGGAGACGGCGAGCACACAGAGAGCTCTCCAAGGGAAGAGGATGAGCCTTCGGGAAGCCCCCTGGGCAGGGGCCAGTGCTGGCTGACCGCGGCGCCGACCCCCTGGGAAGCACGTGCTGCGGCCATTTCAGAGCAGGCTCTAGGGACGTGCCTGACCCTCCAGTCGAGGCCGTCCGGCCGCCACCGCACAGGGCCCAGGCTGCAAATCCTTATCTCCCACCTCCCCAGGCTCCAGACAACTTGGGAAGGAAAGGCCAGAGAGCTGGAAAGGCCACTCCGCGGTACACCAGGACGACAAGCAGCCCTTCTGCCTTCGTGGCGGCCCATCACCTCTGAAGAGCAAGCCTGTTAGCAGAGTCTCCTCCTAAAATGCTCACCCTCGGGATTCTGAGGCCGGGGAATTCTGGGGGTCAAGGAGGAACACTGGTCCTATAACAAACGCCATTTTTAAAAATCACAAAATCATCTCTCCAGCTGAGGAAAAGACAATTCACATAAGACCCCAGATGCACTTGAAAATGACCATTTAAACGCCCCAATCCCATTCCAGTCGGATCAGACATCTGAAATCTCAGGTCTTAAGACTTTTATTACCTGCAGTCAACTGTGTCTAGCAAACCCAAACCCCGCTCCAAAAAGAAGGCCGCAGGATGATGGATGCCCACGTCACCGCAGGGGACCCCCGGCACTCAGAGCCCCTCCCAGGGCAGACAGAGGAGAGGAAAGGACACCCTGACAGGCCAGGACCGCAGGCAGGTGGGCAGCCTTTGGGTGTGTGGGGCCCATCCCTGTAGGATTTCCCCTGGGGGAGAGGTGGAAGCACCCAAGAATGCATCACACCAAATAAGTGCAAGACAGCTGTGGGAGAGATGCTCAAGTTCTCTGAAAGACATCAAAGAAAACCTAATAAACAGGAAGATACACCAGGTTAATGGACAAAAATTTCAAACCTGGAAAGATGTCAATTGCCTTCCATTATAATTTATAAATCAAGGTATTTCTAATAAAAATTCCAACCATGTTTTTTTGTGGAACATGAAGCATATTCTAAGGTTGATGTTGAAGAGCAAAGGGCCAAGAATAGCAAGACAAGCCCACAGATGGACAGATAAGGGGAAGATTTACATCCACTCTCAAGACATTTTGTGAGACTGATGAAGACCATGTGATCTGGGCCTAGGACAGGTGGGCCAGGGGAGCAGAGACCCCAGGCACAGGCCCGTGGTAATGTGGGTATTTGTCTTTGGCAGACAGGGTAGGCAGACCAGCTGGGGAAGGATGGATTATTTGATAAATGATACTGAAATAACTGGCTATCCATATGGAGAAAGTAAAATTAGGTCCCTACCTCATGCCATACGTAAGCCCCAATTCAAGGTGGATTACAAAGCAACCTGCAAAGGCAAAACCTTAAGAGCACAGGCATCAATTTTTTAAAAAATCAGTAAATTTGACAACACAAAAATTTAAAACTTATGTTTGACAAAGGCACTATAATTAAGGTAAATGTATAAGGCGCAGACTAGCAAAGGATATCTGCAGTGCATGTATGACTGACAAAGGACTGTATCCAGTATCCAGTATATATATGTGTGTATGTGTGTGTATATATACATATATACACACACACACATACACACATATTTTTTAATCCTCCTAAGAATCAATAAGAAAAAGACAAACTACCTAATTAAAAAAATGGGCCAAGGATGTGAACAGACCTCGAGTGGTCAGTAAAGATAGGAAAAGCTGCCCATACTCACTGGTAACCAGGGAGGTGCAGAGCAAGACAGGTAAAAGAAAGATGTCAGTTCTTGTTTTTCAAATGGGCAAAGCCTAGAAATTGTGAGGACTGCAGAGTATAGGAGAGGATGTGGGCGGAAAGGAATTCTGCGCATGCTGGGCGGAGGGGTGGGGGGATGCAACTGCTGTGAAGAGCCTGGTAATATCGAGATGTTTGCATGCTGTAACCCAGAAAAGTCCTGTCCTAAACAGAGCATCTCCTACACCAGGGTATAAGGAGACACGTACAAGAACGTTAGGATTGAGCGCTGTTTGTAACTGCAAAAAACTTAGAAACAACTCACATGTCTTTCAGCAGGAGATTGGATAAATTATAACATATTCATACAGTGTGAAGCTATAAAGAGTGAAAATAAATGAAATACAGCTACATCCATCAACATGAATAAGCATTAAAATATAAAGTTGAACACAAGAAGCAGGTCACAAAAGAATATTTAAGTGTGATGCCGTTTATAGAAAGTTTCAGAATATCATCAAGATCATAAATATTGTTTATAGATATATATGTATGTGGTGAAAATGAAAAAAAGCATGTTTAGAAATTATAAAAACCGATTTCAACGTAGTGGTCACCTCTGGAGAATAAGGAAGGAAGCTTCAATGACAAATGTGAAATTTAATTTTTAAATCAGTAATAAATGATCTGAAACAAAAATGAAAAACGAACTGCCAGATTTGACAGAGCTGTGTAGTTAGTACACAGGCATTCACTGGATTATTAGCTACACTTTCTGTATACTTAAGACTTTTTAAAATTTAGGTAACTAATAAGAACCTACTGTACAGCACAGGGAACTCTACTCAGTACTCTGAAATGACCTATATGGGAAAAGAATCTAAAAAAGAGTGGATATATGTATGTGTGTAACTGATTCACTTTGCTGTACAGCAGAAACTAACAACATTTTAAATCAACTATACTCCAATAAAGTTTTTTTTTTTTTAAAAAAAGGCTTTTTATAATTAAAATAAAAGAAACAGACTGGGGACTAAATTGCAGTGGTCTTTTCTGGGGTCATGGGGTGAGGGGCCACTAATTCCTGTGACTCCAGCCCAGCCTGGGGCATCTGTCTGGCCCCAGCCACCTCGCTGTCACCCAGACTGTGGCCTCAGGTGGATTCTGACCTCCACGACCTTGGGCAACCCCTGCTCATGTCTCCTCCCAGGGCCACAGGCACAGGGGGCGGGGGGCAGCCCCTAACTGCCCTCCGTCTTCCCTTTGACCTTCCTTCTGAGACTCTTTCCTCTGCCCTTAAACCAGCGGGGCTGTTGGCATGTTTACACTCTTACGGAGAAGGCTTGATTTTTGAGAGAAGCTCAGAGGATAAGAACTTAATGCAGAAAAGCTGTCCCCGGGGCAACCCGGCCTCTCCCCTCTCCTCCAGCTGCTGGCCAGAGGCAGAAGATAAACCCGGGCGCTCCTAACATGAGTTTTCTTCAAACTGCATGTCAGGTTCCACAGTGGATCTAGTTTTGCTTATAAAATGACAAAATGAAAGTCTGAAATGACTACACGATTAACTAAATGCAAATGACTTACATACGGCGTACACTTTTCAAAAAGTAGGCAATCAGGCAGAGAAACGGCTTTCCTTCTATTTTTTATAATAGAGAAATTGTGATAAAAGGAAAAATTTTTCACCTTTAATCGCATCATTAAACTTTGCTTATAATTTTTGGCACTGAAATAAAACCGAATGGCCTTCTGGCACAGGAGATTTTCCTACGTACATGTATTTATGTAGATGGATTTCTGAGGCCATTCAAACGACAGGAATTGTTTCCCATTCTTTGTGCGGATCCGAGTGCACCAACTTCAGCTGTGCAAGCAAAATCTTTGCTATGATTTCCTTTGAAATATTCATCACCAGGCCAGTGCATCACACAATTACCTACCAGGAATGCAGAGCACGGCCATCTTAAAATTCACACCAACGCCCTCATGTTTGGGGCCTGGGCTGGTAATGGAACTGTAAATCACATTTCATTATGCAGCCAAATCCTGAGGCATAAATGAGCTGGTGCTCATCCAGCCGGCCTCAGAGTGACTGATCTATTATCTCTTGCCAGATAATTCAGGCATGTGTCTGTCCACGTCTGAGAACACTCCAAATGGCTAAATGACGAAGGTCACGGCCAGTCCAATTCATTCCGGGAGTCACTGGTTGCATGCTCATCCAACAGGGAGGGCTGGTCTGGGAAAGGGAGGTGACCCACCTGCTGTTGCTCTGATGTGTCAGCAATTCCCAACTGAAATGAACATTTTAAAGCTGGAAAAAGCATAAGATAACAAAGAATACTGAAATATTTTTTTACATTCCTAAGAAATGTTTATTCCTTTGTTGATGATGTATCAGGGTTCTCTGGAGAAACAGCACCAAAAGGCTATGTGTGTGTTGGGACAACAGGACACACACATTTATATATATATACATATATATGTGTATATACACACACACACACATACATATGTATAAAGAGACTGAATATAGAAGCTTGGAGAGTCCAAAATCTGCTGGGGAAGCCCAGCAAGCTGCAGACCCAGGGAAGAGCTGATGCTGCAGTTGAACTGCAAAGGCCTTCTGGAGGCAGAATTGCTTCTTGCTCAGGGGAGGCTGGCCTCTGTTTCATTCGGGCCTTCAGCTGATTAGACGAGGCCCACCCATGTGATGGAGGGCAATCTGCTTTATTCAGAGTCCACCGATTTAAATGTTAATCTCATCCAGGAACACCTTCACAGAAACATCCAGAATAATATTTGACCAAATAGCTGGGTATCGTGGCCCAGCCTGGTTGACACACAAAATTAACCATCACCCAGATCATGATCCATCTTCAATTTTGAAAGGTAATTCTCCAGTGCTGTGTTCCTAGGTCCTTCTAAACGACGAACGATTGGTTTAGGTATTCAATTAATCAACAACAGAAACAACAAGCTCC
This sequence comes from Balaenoptera acutorostrata, assembly GCF_949987535.1. Lineage (NCBI taxonomy): Eukaryota > Metazoa > Chordata > Mammalia > Artiodactyla > Balaenopteridae > Balaenoptera > Balaenoptera acutorostrata. The sequence goes on from NC_080074.1 coordinate 3,018,712, forward strand.
TACGGCTCACAGAGCCATAAGGGAGAAGTTGATCCTTAAATGCAGACAAGGCACACCAGCGAAAACCAGTTAAGAGCCAAACAAACAATGGCTTTGATTTAAATATGTTGGCTCGGGCCTCAGGACAGACACACATTCCGCCAGCACGTGCGCTCGGAGCAGACTGGGTGCCACTCGGCCCCCCTGCAGCACGGGCCGCTCGTCACCTCCAAGAGACATCAGGCGGGGGGGGGGCTCGCACCACAAGTTCACATCACAAGTGTTGCGCTGCCTGCACATGCCTGGCTCCTTTATGGATGAAATCAAAGGCATCCTTTGAATGCTGCTCTGTCAAAACTTCATGAATTACACAAGTTCTGGAGAACTGCAGGGGCCAGAGCCAGCACCGCATTGTCACTAACCTCAGCTGTCCTTACGGCCCCTCCCATTTCCCAGATTTAAACATTGCATCCCTGATGGCCTGGCATCTTTGTGAGACCATGAATCACGGTCTGGACTATGGGTACCGCCTTACAGGCGTTTTTGCTACCCTGTCCAACCTGATAATCTCTACTGTTGTTTACAGTTTGTCAAGGATGATCCTGGCAAATTAAAAGGAAGAAGATCCTGCTGTGGGTCCTGATTATTTTTTCTTTGAAGTAAGAAATGACATCACGCCAGTTAAAAACTCAAAGCTTCAATTCTCTCCCTAGACCAGACTGAGCCAAGAGAGCAGAAAGGTCAGAGTGAGTGAGTGAGCTGCAGCTCTCGGTGAACAAGCCAATTGTCCGTCCACAGCCCCGCGAGGACGGGCGGGCACTTCCCTTCGCTGGACAGGCAGGCCTGCACACGTGCCCGTCCACAGGCTGGCGCCGGGAGAGCTCAGGTGGCACACCCTGCCTGTGGGGTGAGCGTGTGCTCGGGAGCTGGTCCCCCCCCCCACCGCCCCCGTCTCCGCCGCAGCTCCAGCCCTGGCCTCCTCCCCGACTCTCTCCTGACGCTCCTCCCAGCTCCCAAGGCCTCGAGGGCCCCTGCCTCTGCCCGCACCTCCCCGGCCGCCTGCCCTGCGGCCTCTCTCGGCTGACTCCGAGGGTCCCCCCCGTGCTCAGTGCCATGTCCCCACAACACACCAGGACACGCGTGTGCAGCCCGCTCCTGTACCCCTCCCCTCTGCGCAGACACCGGCCCACGGGGACCCCTGTGCCCTCCTGGAGAGGGCAGCTGACCTGGTCCCAGCTCCCACGCTGCCTCGGCTGCCAAGTGCTCGTCCAGGAGCGCAGAGCGCGTGTCTACTCTCGGGGCGAGCTCCGGGAAGGCCAGGGTGACGTGTCTAGGTGCACAGCACAAAGCCCTGCGCCCAGACGGGGTCAGAGAAGGAGGCCGACACCCCGATGCGCATCTCATGGTGAGCACGAGTGTGAAACTTGTTAAAGACGGACAGACAGCTTAGCTCCACACGAACCTCAGGCACCTCGATGGAAAGGGAGCGCTGAGCCAGACACCTTCTCAGGCCTCAGACGTCGGGACAGGTTCCAGGGTTTGCACTGCGAGGGCAGGACCCCGAGGGGCCGAGGGCCACGAGTCCACTACCGGAAGGGTCGTTTCTGGATGCCTGCCTCTGTCCACTCCCCCACACGGCCATCGGCCTCACGAGCAGTTCTCTGTAAAGTCTCATTCTGGTAGTAAACGAATGAGGAGGATTCTGAGAGCAGAGGAACGCGTGGCCTGTAGGCCCCTGCAGGCCCCGTGTCTGCCTGGACAGGGGAAAGAGCGCTCATTGGCTACAACAAAGCAACAAAGGACATTGACTTGAGCCAAAATGTTAGCTTTTCCATCTCCTTGACTGGCATTCCCCAAAGTTACTCAGCCAGGGCAGTATGCGGGAGCAGACGGAGGTGGTGGAGGTCCACGGGGGCCACGCACACCCTCCACCGGCTGACACTGTCTGAAACTAGAGGGCGCGAGCTTGGCTGGTCCCCAGACACCCCCGGCTGACGTGGAGCTCCCTGCAGGCAGGGGCTGGGCCTCACGTCACCCATGCCCTTCATGCCAGCTCAGTGCTTGGCATCAGATGGGCCTTGGGGCCCGGCGGGTGGATGAGGCTGGGATGGACCAACAGATGTCCGCTCTCAGCGCGAAGCAGAAGCAGAATCTCAATCTCCCGGTCACAAGCCTGGACCCTTCATTCTTAACCAGCTCCCAAGAGGCTGTCACACAAAGTGAAATCTGAGAACCACTTGGGTTAGGAGCTTCTGGGGACGAGGACCTGCCTTCCCTTTGCCTGGGTCTCCCCCAGCAGCTAGCGCAGTGTTTCCACACACAGCAGGTATTTGGAAAATGATCAAAATACCGAGTGAATGAATGAAGGCCACGATCAAGTCCCAAGTTATGGACTAAGCTCGTTGCTTCCCAATGACTGAACGTCCTCAGACCACCAACCTTGAGTCAAGACTTAAATCAGCCCCCTTGTAAATAAGGCTGTGACTAGGACTGTTATTGCTTTGAAACTAATTTGAACAAAAAGAATCCACATTCACCTAATAGCCGTTCTCTAGGGAATGCCCAGATGTAGCAGAAAACACTGACAACAGAGAAAAGAATTTCCTGTAAGCTAAAACAAGGAAAATTACACAGACACTGCCGCAAACTAAGAAATAAGAAAGAGTCTGACACGATGCGACTGTCCCCTTATTGTGTCCAATGGTCCTGCCACCATGACTACAGGACTACTCTACATCCTTTCAGGCCTTGCTCCTTCCAAACTCCCTCCCCCAGGCCAGGCCTTCAGAGTGAGAGGGTGTGTGTATGGGGTGTGCTTTCTAAAAACATTTTATAATAAGACTTTTCAAAAACTCCCCAAACTAGAAAGCACAGAATAAAGGAGCCCATGTACCCATTCTTCAGGGTCCACAACGATCACATGTGGCCAAACCTGTTTCATCTCTTACCCGATCCCCACGCCGCCCACATGCTGTGGGAATATTCTAAGGGAATCCCCGTCATCACAAGTCATCCATGAGAAGCAGGTCACCTGTTCTGCGGGTGTTTCCCACTCAGGCTCCGGCTGGCGAGTGGCGCCCGTGTCCCCTTCCCCAGGATGTCCTGTGAGCTTGGACTTAGACCCTGAAGCTGGGGCGGAGTCGGATGCAATTCTGTTTTGCAGGAGTTGATGCAGCAGCGCACCCTTCATGCTTCCCATCAGGAGGCTCGTGACTTCTGCGTCTCTCCTTCACGACACTATGATTGATTAGCGGGTCCAGGTTTTGCCAGACGGATCCATGCGTTAGAAAGTTCCCTGCCAGCCACCTCTGAAGATTTTCAAAGCCATTGGTGAGCGTCCTTAAGCTGTTATATCATTAGGGTGACAACGTGATTCTTTCCTTCCCCCTGCATTTATATCCGCTTTTTTTCTGTAAGGAATAACTTCTCCTCAAAAACTATTTGATTACCAGAAAAGCACAATACTTGCTTGAATCGTTCCTTTTGTTTATCAGGTGATGCCCTAGCAACCTTCAAAGGCGAGCTGGTGAGGGTTTAATTTAGAAATCATGATGAATTCATAGACTTTAACATATTTGGTTTATTTTAATCCACTGCCCTCATAATTCTTCCTGATGTTCAATTTTCCCATTTCTGACCCCTTTAAATTGGGCTTCTGACGTGACCCCAGAAGTCTCTGAGAGGCCACTTGCCTTCTTTATGATGAGATGCTCCAGAATCATCTTGAACGTTTCCTGCCCTAGGCCTGGGACTGCGCCTTTTCCTAAGGAGCCCTGGTTCCTTTTCACGGGAAATGGTATGGAAACTCCACAGGAGTCTTATTTACACTGGGTTGATCACTGGACCCAATAATTTTCAGGGGAGGAAGCTAGAAGATGTGATTTTATTTCTTTTAAAGAGAAGAATACATCACAGGTTCATACTGAGTCTTAAATCATATTTAAGATTATAGCGTTTTGGGGCTTCCCTGGTGGCGCAGTGGTTGAGAGTCTGCCTGCCAATGCAGGGGACACGGGTTCAAGCCCTGGTCTGGGAAGATACCACATGCCGCGGAGCAACTAGGCCCGTGAGCCACAACTACTGAGCCTGCGCGTTTGGAGCCTATGCTCCGCAACAAGAGAGGCCGCGATAGTGAGAGGCCCGCGCACCGCGATGAAGAGTGACCCCCGCTTGCCGCAACTAGAGAAAGCCCTCGCGCAGAAACGAAGACCCAACACAGCCAAAAATAAACAAATAAATTAATTTAAAAAAAAAAAAAAAAAAAAAAAGATTATAGCGTTTTTTCCTTCTTTAATTTTATGCTTGATTCTCTTTTAGGTTAAAAGTCTTAGTTCCTATAACATTATCATAATTACTTATTTGCTTTACCCTAATGTATGTATTTATGTGTAATGTGTGTATATAAACAATAGTTTCAAGATAGCACTCATGTTATTACTAACAATATGATTACTGAGTAGAGTTTTTAAATTTTTTTGCAATTCTTTTTGTGCTTGAAATATATGCTACTAGGACTGTACATGCAAATTGCTCAGAAGTCTATTCAAAGTAATTTTGCTCTGTGTGATTAGGCCACCAACTCAATATAGAGTTAGGTTCATATTTTACCTTTTAATTTTGTCCTTGCTTTTTAAGGCCCACTCGTTTAGGTTTAGTTTGGTTTTACACTTATGAAAAGCAACATATGATTCCACAGTAAGAACCTCAAACCAGGTGCATTTGGAGAAGTTGGGCTGCATCCCTGTTTCTCCACACCACCCATCCTCCCCACGAAGACCGCACCTTTTCCACTAGGTTCTGGTTTACCCTTTCACTGACTTTTGTTTGTAATATAAGTAAACACGTGTGCACGCAGGAAAAGGTGTGTGTGTGTGTGTGTGTCAGTCCATCCGTGTGTGTCTGTGTGTCTGCTCATACGCTCCCAACCAACCAACCAACCAACCAACCAACGAGGGCACCCACGCATGCTGTCTGTGCCTTGCCCCTCCCAGTAAACAGTACAGCCAAGACCCCCCCAGCCACACGCAGAAAGCCCCCTCATCCCTCCTCACCCCCGTCGGGTGCACCAACCCCTGGGAGTGTCAACCAGCCCTGTGCTGACGGACATCTGTGGGGCTTCGGGCCTTTCACCATTACAAACAGTGCTACAACGGATAGACCCTGTGGATACAGCATTTTCTATTTTCTCCAGCTTAACTTTCGGATGGTTCCTGGGCCAACAGGGAAGAGCCTGTGTTGTTGGCAAGAGAACAACAAATAGCCCCTGTATGCGTCCTTCCTGGGCCCTGCTTTCGACCTGCTGCAGCCCCGTCCTCACCTCCCTGCTGGCTGCCCGCCTTTCTTACCAGCTCACGGGTCAGTCACTACCGGCTGACGGCTCACCTTCGGCAGGCGCTGGATAACATTACCCCTCGTACAAATATTACTGCATATATACTCGCGGTACAGAGGGACAAGGGCCTACATTGTTGTTTTCTCATTGAACCTTTTGCCAAGATAACTGTAGATCCACATTCAGTTGCAAGAAATAATACAAAGAGACCCCATGTTCCCTCTACACAGTTAGGGGCTACCCTTTTAATTTGCAGGAAAAGGAACACTGATCAACCCCCTGGCCTGGGCCCCGCGCTGCTCACACGGCTGACAGGAGGGCACGGGCTCAACGGACACGTCACGGTCATCAGATATTTCACACGGGCTACTGAGTCACGGCGTGTAGTGGGCACTGGTGGGCTGAAAATGTTTAACCTGGAATACGATTTTAACTTCACTGTTTAAATGAAGATTCCTTTGCTTTGCACATTCACCAGCACACATGTATGTGGATGCAGGATGCACGTGTATCCAGGTGCGTGGATGCAGGTGTTAGTGTGACCTTTTCTAAACAGAGTCCAGCTATTCTCCCATCTCTGGGTTCCTGGGGAATAAATATTAATTTGACCATGAAAATTATACTGTTCAGATCCTTGGCCATTATTCTTTTTCTGTTTGATAATTCATACACTGATAAGGAAGAACTAAAGTTCTCCATTACAACTGTAATCTTTCTATCAGATTCTGGCTTTATGTTTTCTTATCTCCATGACTTAGGACATATATATTTAATATTGTTTTGCTATAATAAAATGGCTGTCTTTAATTAACTCAATACTATTTCCTTTAGTCTTTTTAATCTTAATATTATCATTCCTATTTTGCTTCTGCTCGAGTTTGATCGGGAGAGCTTTGCCCAGCATTTTATTTCTAATCCTTTTATGTCCCCAAAGGAGGAATAAATGTTAAGAAGGAAAATTCAAACAAAATTTGACAAATATACTTTAAGATTACATGAATGAAATATTCATTGAATCTGTGGGTATTTAAAATGATATTTTTGGTGCTCAATTTTACTTTTTGGAAAAACTCAATTCATGACCAGCCAAATACTTTGATATTTTACCATTTTTAAATTGTTTAACTAAATATTGAGTTAATACCAAATATTTTTTACATATATGGGAATAAAAGCATACCAACAGAACAAGAATTCTTTGGTTTACTATCCATTGTTTAAGAAGAAAACTAACCTCTAACCAGGTAACTTTCTCCAAAGCCAGCCCAGCCCTTTACTTGAGATTCCAACCCTTCAAAGGTAAACAGTATCCCAAACTGTGTGTTTATCATTTCCTTGACTTCCTTTATCTTTGCACCACAGTTGTTTCCTTCTAGATCTGAATTTTAGATAAATGTAGCACAAGGTATGTATGGCTCGAGGACTTTTATTTCATTCAACACTATGTCCCTGAAATACATGCCTGTCGCTTCATGCAGCTGCAGACCATCATTACTTTCCGTGCCTCGCTGACACTCCACAATTTCTTCATCCACACTACTGCCGATGGGTCTTTAGGCTCGTCTCCACTTCTGGCTATTACAAATCAGTACTGCTGGAATCCTCGTGCACATTTGTAAGAGTCTCTCTAGATGACTGGTTCTCAAACCGCTGTGGGCTCCGGAATCACACGGAGCCCCACCCCCCCCAGCACATCTGATCCAGGGGACCTTTGGGACGGGGCCCGACAACCTGCATGTCTGACGAGCTCCCCAGTGCTGCCGCTGATGCTAGCCCAAGGACCACACTTTGAGAACCACCGTGCGTGCGGAATTCTGCAACGATGGGAACGTCTTACATCTGCGCTGTCCAGTTGGCAGCCGCCAGCCGCAGCGGGGTCCTGAGTACTTGAAAGCTGGCCTATAGCACTGGGGAACTAAATTTTTCAGTTCTTTAAATTCTAACTAATATTCATCTAAACGGCCACACGTGGCTAGTGACAGCACAGCTCTGAGTACATATAACCCAGGAGTGGGATACCTGGGTGGAGAAGAATGCACCTCCTCAACCTTCCTAGGAAAGGCCAAATGATTTTTTGAAGTGTTTTTTACTAGTTTACACTCCCCCCCGCCCGCCCCCTCCAGTGTGTATGATGGTTCTTACTGCTCTACATCCCCAGTCCTCCCTAAAGTGTGATATTCTGTCTTTCACACTTACGCAGAGGGTCCTTAAACCCTCCCTGGTAACAGGCGCGCACGCATGCGCGCACACACACACTCACACAGAGCTTGGCACGAGGGTCTTGGGGCAGGGCGGGAGCTATGGCTAAGCAGCCTGACCCTGAGGACAGAGCCCTTTGGGGGTGACTGATTTGTTCAGAGGGCTCTCCCCTTCGCCTCACTGCCTGTGGTGAACGTTTCCTTCTGTCCCAAGCACTCGGTAAGGCCTCAAAATTGAAGCTCAAGCTCAAAAGACTTAAAAAATATGACTTCGGTGTTCCACTTACTCTGGGTTCATGTTTTGACTCCGTTTTTGTTTTGTTTTATGGTTTGGGGGACAGTTTTTTTTTAATTGAGTATGTCTAGCCAGTATTTTAAAATTTTTATTAGCTTTTTCTGATGTAGAATTTACATAAGGAGAAATACAGAAACCTAAGAATACTGCCCGATGAGTTTCGACAAGTAAATGCGCCAGCGGAATCAACAACATCCCTATGAATACAGAACGCACCCTTCCCAGGTATCCTGCAGAGGAGGCACAGGAAACCCACGGCTGGGAGCTCTCTCACTGCTGATCCATTTCGCCAGTTCCAAAACCTCATATAAATGAACTCACACGGTACTCACTCTGGTGTTTGGCTTTCGCGGGCAAACACAGTGTCTTTGAGATTCATTCCATTGTCGCTGAAAAGCATCACACTGTATGAATTTGTTTACCCATCCCCTGCTGATAGGTGTTTGAGCTGTTTCCAGTTTGGGCTAATATGAATAAAGCTGCTCTGATCACTCTCCTACAAGGGGGGGCGGGTGTGTGTGTGTGTGTGTGTGTGTGTGTGTGTGTGTGTGTAAACATAAATGTTCATTTCTCTTGTGTAAAGACCTGGGAATGGAGCTCTTGGATCAGAGGGCAGATGTATGCTTAGTTTTATAAGAGATTGCCAGTTTTCCCGAGGGGCATTACCATTTGACATTCCACCAGCCATATATAAGATTTCACATACTTGCCAATGTTTAGCACTGTCAATTCTTTTAATTTTAGCCATCCTGGTGAGCGTATAGTGGTCTCTCACTGTGGTCTACTTTGCATTTCTCTGATGACTCATGATGTTGAGTACTTTTTCAAGTGTTTATTGGCTATTCATCTATTTTTGTGAAATGTCTGAGTCGTCTGTCCATTTTTTAATTGAGCTATTTGTCTTTGTAATATTGAGCCACAGGAATTTTTATATACCCTGGATAGGAGTCCTTTGTCAAATATGTGTATGATAAATACTTCCTCCCTGTGTGCCTCTTAACTATTCTGGACTTCACCTGGTTCCATTATTCTACTATTTAGTCTTATGTCAACATCACACTGTCTTGATTACTGCCGCTTTATGGTACATCTTGAAATCAAGACTTTAAGCCCTACATCTTGGTTCTTCTTTAACAAAATGTAAGTTTTGCAATCTTAGGTCCTTTGTATTTCCATATACATTTTAGAATAAACTTGTTAGTTTCTACAAAAAAGCTTGGTAGAATATGATTTGGAGTGCATTGACTCTACAGATCAATTTGTGGAGAATGAATATCTTAATATTAAGTCTTTCAACTTATAAACATGGTGTATATCTCACCAAGTATTTCAACTTCTCTGAGCAATGCTTTGCAATTTTTAGTGTAAAAAATCTTAAGTATCTTTAGTTAAAATTGTATGTAAGTATTTTTATGAATTTCATGTTAGTATAAATGATACTGGTCTCTAAATTTCATCTTCTAATTTTTCATTGCTAATATATAGATATACAATTGATTTTTGCATATTAACCTGTATCCAGCATCTTTATTAGTTCTGTTGTTCTTCTTTTTTTTTTTTGTCAGACTCTAGGATTTTCTACATATGTAATCAGTAAGGACAGTTTAACTTTTTACTTTCCAATCATTATAATTTTTATTTCATTTTCATTCCTGATTGTCCTGGCTAGACCTTCACGTATAATATTGAATAGAAGTGGTGAGAGCAAATATCTTTGCCTTGTTCTCAACTTAGGGGGAAAGCATTTGATAACTTTACCATTAAATGTGATGTAAGCTGTAGGGTTTCTGGATGCCTTTTATCATCGAGGAAGCTTCCTTCTATTTCCAGTTTACTGAGAGTTCTCTTCATGAGTGGGTGTTGAATTATCAAATGCTTTTTCTGCATCTTTTGACATGATCTTATAGTTTTCCCCCTTATTCTGTTACTGGGATCAATTACATTGATTTATTTTTTAATGTTAAACCAACCTTGCATGCCTGAGATAAATCCCCTTGATAGTGATGTACTGTTATTTTTATAATTTACTTGATTCAGTTTGCTAATGCTCTGTCAAAGATTTCTGTGACTTTGTTAATTAAGGTATTGGTTTATAATTTTATTTTATTATAACATCCTTGTCTCATTTTGGTATCTCAGTTAGGCTGACTAATAAAAAGAGCTGAGAAGTGTCCTCTCTTCCTCTATGCTCTGAATTTGTGTAAGATTGGTATTATTTCTTCCTTAAGTATTTGAAAGTTCACCAGTGAAGTCATTTGTGCCTGCAGTTGTCACTATAGAAAGGTTCTTAATTATGAATGGCATTTCTTAAATGAATACAGGGCTTTTCAGGCTTCTTATTTCTTCATGTGCAAAGTTTGATCATTTGTAGCCTTTAGGAATCTGTCCTTTTCCTCTATGTTGTTAACTTGACTGACTGTTACAAGTTGTGAATAATATTCCCTTGCTAAGTTTTAAATATCTGTAGGCTCTGTAGTGATGGCCCCTCTTTATTCATGATACTGGTCCTTTTTTTTTTTCCTCTCTCTGTTTTCTTTCTCTTTTTTTTTGGTCTTGATTAGACTAGCTGGAGATCTTTCAGTGTTACTAAACTTTTTATTAAACTAACTTTTGATTTTGTTGAGTCCCTCTACTGCTTGCCCATTTTCTATTTTATTGATTTTTGCCCTTTTCATTGTTATTTCCTTCCTTCTGCTTCCTTGGGAATTAATTTCCTCTTCCTTTTCTATCTTCTGAAGGTGGAAACTAAAATTACTGATTTTAAATCTTTCTTCTTTTCTGATGTATGCATTTATAGGAATATGTTAGCTCTCCAAGCACTGCTTTAGCTGCATACTACAAATTCAAATGTTACATTTTTATTATTCATTCAGTTTAAAATATTATCTGATTTCCCTCTGATTTCTTTGACTCAAGGGTTTTTTTTAGTGGTGTGCTGCCTAATTCTCAAAAATTTGGAGAATTGTAGACATCATTCTTATTGATTTCTGACTTAATTCTATTACAGTTGGATAACATCCTCTGTATAATTTCAATCCTTTTACATTTTCAGAGTTGTTTTATGGCCCAGGAAATAAACTATTGTGGTTATTGGTCACTGTGTACTTGAAAAGAATGTGGCTGGATATCCCTAGTTGTTGGATTATTAATGAGCTCAAGCAAGTTGCTTGATGATATTTCTGTATCTCCTTTATCTTTACTGATTTTTGGCCTATTTTATCAATCACTGAGACAGAAGAATTAAAGTCTCCAGTTATAATTATGTGAGGCGCTCCACTGATATTAATAGCCTTTAATATCTTTCTATGCTAATTGCTCAGTTCTTGTCAATTCAAATGCTAAACGTGGCCCTGAGTAAAAAGTTAACAGGGAGGAACATCCCTTCCCTCACCCCCACCTGACAGCCCAGGCTGAGACAGAAGTACACCCAGTTGTCTCCCAGGCTGGCAAATGGATTTTTTTCCTTCTAGTTCATCCTTTGCCCAAGAGTATAGCCTTTCAGTATGGCGTTACCTAAGTGCCTTAGCTCTGCATTCCCTACCTGTGAGGGGCACACGGTCGACCTCTTGTTCCAAGTGTTTGTTCAAACCCAGGCCTAAAGACTGGCAAAAAACCCCTCCCCCTTCCCATCTATTTTCACTTGGGCCTCTGGGATGACCCTGCTTTCCTGCAAGCTTTCATGCACTTACAAGTCTGCTTTGGATAGTCTAGCAGCATTTCTGGGTGATCTGAGGATCGTGTGATATGCCATATTTAAAGCTCAGCGTGCTGTGAGGCTGCCTCGGACCCACCCAGGAAGTGATATAGGGATCGGAGTCCCCCCGGAGCTCCTGGGTTTGCACCTGGGCTCTTCACTGTCCCCCTCTCTTCAGTCTAATTTCTCCAGCAGGCGGTGAGCTCTACGGTGGCAAGGGCTGCGTCTCACTCGCGTCTGTGCTTTCCCGCTACCCCGGCTGGCCCAGGCCTAACCTGGAGGAGATGTTCCCCAGAGTCTTGATGAACGGGACCGGGAGTGTAGGATGGGGCTGCATGGTAAAGATCCCTAACAGCCAGCCTGAGGCTTCGGGGCTTTATCTGACGGGCAAGAGAGGTGCCAGTGAAGGTGATTAGGCAGGAAGGTAGTGGGACAGCTGCCCAGGTGGCATGGAGTTTCTGAGATTTACGGGACCAAGAGGACAACAGAACTGAGGCAGCACCATTTATAGGGTCCTGCCTCTTCCCTGAGAAACCGGCTACCAAAAGAGCAGCTTAAAGAAGCTAACATTACAACGTGCAAAGAGACAGTATTAGACAGGTTGTGTGCACCTCTTCTTCCAAACCTATAGAAAAAAGTAAATTATTCACTTGAGTGGACGTAGCTTAGGAACAATGAGAGACATTTCCCAAATGAGCCTATTTCTCTCCAGAGGAAAGATTGTGGAGTTGCCTGGGAAGGGTCAAGACTCAGAATTAACCAAGTGCCTGCTTCCAGCACCTCCGGAGTTGTCACGGTGACACTTCCAACTGGAAATCACTGATACTGGCCAGGCCTTTCCCTAAGTTCTCCTAATAGACGTGGCGACACATGTCAGGGGAATACAAATGTGACCATGAGCGCCAATCGGGGCCATCTCAGCCAGCGGCTACCTGGGGCTCCATTTAAGCCATACCCTGGCCTGGATGCCTGGTCTAGGAGGTACTAGGGCATCGGCACCACGACACCATCAGCACCATCACTCCCACTGCTCTGGTGTGAAACAGTCAGGAAGTCAAGTCTGAATCGCTGTCTTTTAATACTATGTTCTTTAAAAAAAACCTACCATGGAATGATGTTCCCAAGGCCTACCAAGGACCAAAGGGCAGTGTGCCCCGCACTAACTCTCCTCAGACTGCGGTGGGGTCTGAGTGCCTGTCTGGTCTGTACACAGCTCCTCCTCCCTCCTGCCGGCCTGCGGTCTGGTTGTCAGGTCGCCTTCCCGCCACCATCACTGTGTCCGGGTGGGGCAGTCCTAAGCCCCGCCATCCGTGGCTTTAATCACAGCCTCACACAGTTCAAAACCGTGTGGGCAGAACTCTCTGGAAGGATGCACTGAGGGGGCCAAGGAAGGTTCGAGAGAGTAATGGACACAGGCTGTCACATGGGAACTTTCTGACTTTAAGCCTTAAAGTTTGGTCTTTCCTGCTCATTTGCTGGGATTCTGTGATGTTCCAAGTAGGAAAGGCTACTCGATGAACTCCAGAAAGGCATGATGTTACTATGTTAATAAAGGTGCCAACGGCACAAAGTAGACTCAGTACTTCAATACCTTGAATAAAAATTGTTTTCTGCAGCCTGGAACAACATTATGCAGTTGTAGTTTCCACAAAGTACATGATTTCCTTTTTTTTTTTTTTTTTTTTTTTTTTTAACCACGGCCGCCGGGTAGCGATTTCCTATTTCTTTGTGAGTTTTCTGGGTCACATATATTTCCTCGCCAAGTCTACATTTCTGCTTCAACAGTTAGAAGAGTCTTTCAGTATCATTTTTCCTGGAATAATTTGTTATCCATCATTTTTATGGCAGCATTAAATTTTAAGAGAGAATTGAGAGGGATAGAAAATCTATGGCATATTTCCAGCCCCCAAAGAAAGCCTTTAATAAATTTAGAACTTTTCAGTTTTACATTCAAATCTGACCCCAGGACCAAGACGCTGCCTGGAGCCATCCGTCCTTCACGCCGGAGTGCGGGGCCTGACTGCAGCCAGGAGGGCGGCCCCCGGCCCCCAGCTGGCAGGACAGAGCTTGCTCTGCTGAACCAGACATGAGCTGTAGCCCCAAGAGGCACAGCAGCGAGGACTGGGAGACGGGGCCGTGTTACCCTCCCCCGAAACAAGGTCTGGCAGGTGTTTACAGGTGTGCCCTACAAGACACCAGGTAAATCAGATCGGGGTTGCCAGGCCCCCCCCCCCCACCTCCCACGCAGCCCTCTGCGGACGCCGGCGTGCCGGGCCCTGTGCAGCGGGGTGGCGCACAGAGCCCAGCCGGCCGGTCCCGCCCTCCAGGACGCCCAGCTAGTGTGTGTGGCACGCGTGAAGACGGCGCCTCCACAGAACAGCAGGAGCACGAATGGGGTCCAGCAAAGCGCTGCAGGTGCAGAGAAACGAGGGCCCCGACGTCTGAAACCGGTGCAAATGCCACCCTGCTGAGCCAACTTGGTAGGTCGCTTCCAGCCAAGTGTGGGATCAGGCACCGCACTGCTGGAGCCAAGACGGCCGTGATGAGAAGCTCCGTGGGCTTATTTTCAGAATCACACAGTAGCCTCGTGCTGGAGAGCGGTGAACCAGGCAGAGGGGCCACTGGGGAGAAGCGGGGGCCTGCCCGAGGGACCCTGAGTTTCAGTCCCTCTGGCAGCTGCACAGCTGGGCAGCCTCCCTCCCCTGCCCCGCCCCTGGGCAGCCTCTCCAGGCTCTGCCCCCCCTTCCCTCCTGTCCCCAGAGCTCAGCGCGGCCCCCCGCTCGCGCACGCCTCCGCCTCGGTGGGCCTTCCACGAGCAAGCACGCGCAGAGGTCTCCGAGCACCCACGCCGTGCTCACCCACCTGGAAACGTGATGCTTCGTGCAACGCTCTTACAGACCACGGGGACGCAGCGCGGCTCCGGCACTGAGCTCAGTGTGTAATCTGCAACCCAAAGAGGCAGCCGTCTCAGGGGAGGAAGGCTGAGCCCAGCCAAACACGCCGCTCGCGTCTCATCAGAGCCCCGCGTGACACACAGTGAGCACACGTTCCTCCCCGGAAGGAGGGAGAGACTGACGTCCACATCCTACGGGCTCTCTGGACTCGGAAATTCAAATGAGGACATAACTTTCATTTACTAGGACTCGCTTATTTGTTTTCCTCTTTCCCAGAAATTCGACAAGCCACGGCTATGAAGCATTAGCAAGTGTTTCTGGGTTGACAGATCAAATCACGGGATGATTAATGGACACAGTTTCATTTAAAAGGAAAGAATGGAAATGGCAGGGTGGAACCCTTTCCCTCCAACCCTGAGCTAAGGGTTTCCCATTTTAACTCTGACTATGAAAGCAATGACTAACAGTGGGGTGCAGCTGACCCCCGAGCGGGGCAGGCCTAGGGAAGACCAGGGGCGCCCAGCATTCCACGTGGAGTGAGGAGGAGAGCGGTCCTGCACTGCCACCGAAAAGCAGCCGAGGACCAGCAGGGACTGACAGAGGGCCACACGCACGGCCATGGCCTCGTGAAGTCCAGCGGCAAGACCAGGTTCGCCGAGCCGACCCACAGCAGCTTCGTGGCTGGGAGACCTCGGGGCAGCGCCAGGCCGGCCCTGAGCCTCAGGAGGACCCACTGACGACGCAGGCGGGGCCCGGCTCCCGGCGCAGTTACCCGACGGCCACACAAGCCAAGGTGTGACACCAGTGCTTACGATGGTGGCTGCCACCGTGGGCTCTTCGTTGAGGGGATTTTATTTTTATTTTTTTTCATTTATGGTTTATGGTCATTCCTCCAATCATTCAGGAGACTGGCTTCTAAAATGAGTCTGAAGTTGCCCATTAAAAAAAAAACAAAAACAACAAAGCCTCAGTATAGGGTTCAAACTTAACATCGATAACTTTAAGAAATGTTTATATCCTAAGATTCCCAGAAATGGAATTGCTGGGCCGTCTTCAGCCTGTAATTCACAATATTAGGGAATCACAGGGAACCACTTGGTTGGACGGCGCTGGGGCGGTCAGGGCAGCTTTGGTTCCTCCCAGCGGTGGCTCTTGAGGAAGGGGACGATGCTGACAGGAGTTTAGGGCTGGTGGAACTCAAACGCGTCTGCACCATTCAAGGGCGGACTCGACAGCTATCCACGGAGCCTGACACACACAGCACTGCAACCTGGGCTGAGACGGGACAGCGGAAGTGAACGTTGTGTGGGGTTAGGCTGCTCTCGAGAACTGTGGACGCGGCGGTCAGCTAGGACCTGGCGGGGGGGACCTCCCACCTGGACACTCACATCAACAGCAGGCTGGCGAGGGAGGTTCGTCCTCTGGATCAAATTTACAACACAAATCACGCGAACCTGGAGATTCTTTGCTGAAACTCTTTCAATTTGGTGCAAACACCCAGAATTTCACTTGGTAATTTAGTCAAATTAACTCCTTTAAAAACTTGCTTTTGCAGTAAATTGTGGAAGCCTAAATAATTTATTCATATCAAATAAAACAGCAAAATGAACACGATGTTTAATGTTACCTGTAATTTTTATTCTTTGCAAAGTAGATTTTGCTTAATTTTTCTCTTAAGTTCTCCATCTCAGGTAATCATTAGACTTTGGGGTCCTTGAGGGTTTTGAAGAAGCCAAGTTTTGTTAATTTTAGTACCTCATTTTAGCACAGTATTTAGCTCATAGAAGATACTGAGTAAATATTTATTAAACTATTTTCTTGAATTAAATTAAAAACAACAAACTTGCTTTTGCAACTTTTGTTGTATTATTTGATTTTGCAGTTGGAGTTATTTTAACAATGTACAATATAATTAGCCACTTAATGTCATTAAGAAAATTTATGAGCCTTCATGAGTTGAAAAACAGTCCCAAATCGTGTTTATGAGCCATCCAGGACTAAAAATAGGACCCCACTGCCTCAGTGAAACACGCTTAAAAAAATGTACAGTCACAAATAATATGTCTAATTATGTATTAAACTAATTCTTGCCTTCACCTTTTGAATATCTAAACTCCTTACCCCATGTATCATTTTAATTATTTTTCCAGTTCATTCCCAGGGAAACTGGCTGATGGGGAATTAATTAATGGGCCCAATAAAGAGGCTGCCGGCATTGTTCACACCACAATCTGAGCCCTGGCCTCATGTGCATGTCTCCTTTTATTCTAAACAATAGCGCTGCTGAGATTTTGGCATGAAATTGTTAGCTCATTAAAGAGGACACAATCATACCCATTTCCACAGATATTCAACAATTACCCCATTTTACTGCAACACGAGTCCATGAATAGAGCAACTACTGGAGTTTCTGGCCCCAGGGTTTGAGAGACGTTACAGGTATGTAAATACTGCCCTGCAGATTCCACTTGATGACACGATTCGGGATCACTCAAGCCCAGGAAAGACCCTATATTTAAGTCCCTGTGAGACACAGGGGAGGCTGCAGGGCACAGCAAGGCCACGGCCACACCGGGCGGCCTTTCACCTTCAACGTCTCGTGTCCTGCTGTGCACACTTCCGGGGAAGGGGCGCAGTGCCCAGGTGAGGCTGGCTCTCCTGACGGCCCAGCGTGATGTCAGCATGATGTCCCCAGAGATGCTGGCAGAGGGGAGGAGGGGGCCTGGGGGGACAGGGTCCTCTCCCCGATGGCGGGCCACGCACGGAATGCCTCGCCCGAGGTGGTAGTGGCACACAGCAGGTACCTGTCCCTGCAGCCTGGCACCCAGACCTCTGCCCACAAGGTCCCCCACTGCTGGCCAGCTGAGAAAACAAGAGCCAGGAGACGAGAGCCTGCCTGTGGCCTGGACGGCTGAGCCACCCACCCTGGCAGTCCCTGCCTAGCACCTTCTACTGGCTGTGGTGAAGGAGCACCTACCCTCTGTCCCCCACGCACCTGAAGGCCCCCAAGGCACAAGGTGTTCTCGTTTGTCTTTTCGTGTCCGGCACGAGCACTCGGACGGGTCCAAATACCCACACAAGCGCTCAGAGCGTCAAATATGAATGGATGGACGGACAGACAGATGGACAAGTGTGCTCCAGGGAGACGAGACCGGCAGGTGCCTCTCCCCTCCCCCGACCTTCAAAGGCAGACCCAGTAGAGCCTCAAGGCTGGTCAAACGCTGAGCAGAGCGCGGCTGTGTGCATGTGCGCATAGTTTTCGTCTGTTTCTTCCGAGTTACCGCATAAACCGCCACTGTTCCTTCCTGAGGCCCTGGCTCCAGCCCAGCGTCTCTGCCTGTTCTGGCCTGACCCCTGAGGATGCACGCAAACCTCCCCACCATCCTGGGCTGGACAGGACAGGACAGTGCGGGACAGGCCTGGCCTTGTGGCAGCAACCCCGAGGACCTCTCAGCTGGCTCCTTGGCCCTCCGTGCGCCAACCGTGTCCAGAGTTCACTGCGGTCACACAAAGGGAAGCCTCTCATGAGGGAGAAAGGCCCCGTCTACCCTGTGTGTGTCTGTGCCCATCTCTGCAGGCCCTCTCTCCCCCGAGTCTCACCTCTTCATCACTAGGATGAATGAAAGAGGAGGCAGGATTTATTCATTTAAAACAACACCCGGGGGGCTTCCCTGGTGGCGCAGTGGTTAAGAATCCACCTGCCAATGCAGGGGACACGGGTTTGAGCCCTGGTCCGGGAAGATCCCACATGACACAGAGCAACTAAGCCCGTGCGCCACAACTACTGAGCCCGCGTGCCACAACTACTGAAGCCCACGTGCCTAGAGCCCGTGCTCCACAACAAAAGAAGCCACAGCAATGAGAAGCCTGCGCGCCGCAACGAAGAGTAGCCCCTGCTCACCGCAACTAGAGAAAGCCCGGGCACAGCAACGAAGACCCAACACAGCCAAAAATAAATAAAATTTTTAAAAATAAACAAATAAATAGATAGATAAAATTTTTTAAAAATAAAATAACACCTGGAAGAACGGCAGTGGGATTCGCCTTCCAACGGCCTTCCTTTGCTTCTACACTCCTGGAAGGAGGTTAGCAGGAGGCTTTAAAGCAGGCTGGTGTCAGGCGGGCCAACGCAGGCAGGGAGGCCTGCAGGAATAGTGCCACCCAATTTAAAAAAAAAAAGCCCCAAAAAAGCTTTGCCATCACCTATCCAGAACAAGCTTTAAAACTGGATAAAAACAACCAGATGAAAAAGTGGGCCGGGGTGAGAGCAGAGACACCAATGTGCTCTGAGGTCGAGTCCATCCAGGGGCCAGGGGTCTCCTCGCCGCCCCAGGGGGACAGCTGCTCCGTGGAAGAGTCAGGGGAGCATCAGGGAAGTCGGCGACCCCAGGTAAGCTCGGCCCTCCTAGATCCGAGTAGCCATGGCAGGGAATCCTGTGGATGCCCACCACGCCTCCCAAATCCGCCCTTCCCTTCCAGGAACGCCAGGCAGCCGGGCGGGCGGGACGGCACGCTGCCGCCTCCCGCTGCCGCCTCCCGCCGCCGCCTCCCCCTGCCGCCTCCCCCTGCCGCCTCCCACTGCCGCCTCCCCCTGCCGCCTCCCGCCGCCGCCTCCCCCTGCCGCCTCCCGCCGCCGCCTCCCGCTGCCGGGCAAGTCGGTCACCGAAGGAGTGGGAACAGGGATGGGGCGGCCCCGGGCGAGCTCCTCTTCCACCGGCTGGGCCACGACCCAGCTGGGGCTCTGGGGGCGCAGCGGTCAGCCCTCGCCGCGGTCCCACTCAGGGGTTCCAGGGCAGCCACCTTCCTGCACTGGGCGGCAGGTGGCTTCGAGGTTGTTTTCGTGCATTTGGGGGCATTTTTCTCTTTTCAACAAAACCGCCGACCTTTTGGGAAGTGCCTGTGTGCTCTACGTGCAGCCCTGGCTTATTTAATTGCTGGTGGCTCCGATCCCACAGCGTGTCGGCATGTCACAACGACACAGGCTTGCCGGAAGCACACTCCCTGTGTGTCCCACACCTCACAGCGCAGGGTGGCCGCAGACAAGGCCTTCCTTTCCTGGGTCCCTAGGTCCAGTCATCCACGGGCCGTGGTCCCCAGATGTGTCCAAGGTCCTCCAAGTCAGCAGGTCCAAAATGCGGCTCAGCATTTCTCCACAATCCTTCTACCTACCACCATCCCCCCTCCCCTGCCCCATGCACCACAGCCAAGCGGGCTGGCCGCGGACTCCAAGAGGGATGCAGAAGTGGCCAGGGGTCCCTGAGCCCCCGGACCAAACGCAACACCGAAACCTGGCTGCTTCCTGGCACCAGGAAACAGGGATGAGATTGGGCAACAGAAAGCCTGGGTGGCATCCGGGGACAAGGCTCCGGGCACAGCAGCCTTGGGCCCTTCCTCCCTCCCTCCCTCTGCTCACGTACAGCTGGAGGGCGGGGAATGGTAGAGACTTCAAGATCTTTCATCTCTCAGCCCCTAAAATTAGAGGGGAAATCCGAGGACATGCTCCCTTAGGTCTTCTCCAGGGATCCATCCAATCAGTTTAGCCCTTTGAACTGAAGGACCTTGCTAGGTCTCCACGGAGAAGCACAGCAGGGAAATGAAATCTTGGACACCATTTATTCCTCGACCCCCCTGCTCTGGAGCAGGTCCAGGCGCACCTGGCCAGGGGACGGGAGAAGGCCCTGCGAGGTCTCTGCTCACCTCCTGGGGAGAAAGGCCGCCACCTGAGGAAAAACCACATCTGTGCCGCGCAACTTTGAGGCCGGGGCTAACGTTAGTGAAGAGCCAGAGACAGATTCAAACACCCTTAATTTATAATTGAGACTCTGCTCCTTTTCAAAGCACTGATACATCCTTTAGAACGGCCTCTTCGTAATGATGGAGATTAATGTGTAGAGTACATTTTTCAAAAGACTGTCAGTTGCAGAAAAGAAAGACACTTCTAGAGTTAACATTTTTTCTCTGTGAAATTTAATTAAAAGGAGCTCATTCTTGACACCTTATCACGCCGGAGATCCCAAGGATAACGAAGACAAAGCCCCTCGCGGCGACTCTCAGTTATGAAAACCCTGGTGCGCCCAGGGTTCGGCTTTACCGTGACAGTGACAGTACAGGGGGCCCAGCTCTGCCCCACTGCTGAGCACGACCAGGCCCGGGTTGGCCCCCAAAGCCACAAAGCCACAGAGGTGTACTGATAACAGTGCACAGCAATAAGAAAGAAACACAGCAATAAGAAAAGGACTTTTTTTTCCCCCTGAAAATGTACTACCGTTTCTGTACTTAAAATGCCATCAGGCAAAATCATCCGATTGAAGCATTTAATCCTTCCTGACATGGACCACATTGAGCTGAATAGCTCAATCCGTGCAGACACTGGACAGCGATTCCACGTCCCCGGTCCCGTGTTTACTAAGCACACGTGGCGTCCGCGGATGAAGCTGCCCGGCAGGGAGCAGCCAGACGGTCCCGCACAGCTGCCCAGGGTGTGCAGCGCGTGTGCAGTTCCAAGGGGCCACCTCACGTTCCCGCGTGCCACCACACGCAGGCCCCAGGACTCGCCCGCGACCTCACACACCTGCCCTCGCAGAGCTGGCACGGACAGGGGCAACTGCTGCCGCCACCCTGGGAAGCTCCCCCCTCCCACTAGCTCCCCCAGAACCCTCCCCGGCTCCACTGGGATGTGGAGACTCTTGCCTCCCCTGATCTGGGTGGGCCTTCGTGGAAGGGGCCATGCAGTGCTGGCCACTCCCCGGCCTCGGAGGCCACCTGGTTCTCAGAACCCAGCTGCCATGCCCAGAGGGAGCCCAAGCGGCCCCCAGGCCCCCCGGAGCTTCCTGCTGGGACAGCACCAACCTGCCAGCCAGGCGGGCAGCCCTCTTCAGAGGGCGCTCTCCAGCCACCCGCCAGGCCACCCAGCAGGGCCATCTCTGCCGAATCCAGGGTAAATGGCCTGTCTACAAGCAAAACAAACAATTGTTATCTTGATCCATGAAGCTTGGGAAAATTTGCTTCCCAGAAACAGGTAACCAGCACAGCACCTAATCCAGAGGGAACCTGAGGGCTGCCTGAGTTGAGCTGGCCAGGTGAGGGGGTTTGGTGGCCCAGAGCAGCCACTCCAAGCAGAGAAAGGGGACCGGCTAATCCATCGCCACCGCACGGCCCCCAGGGCCACCAGACGCAGTGGTCTGGTCCTGCGCGTGGGCCAGAGGGCAGGTGAGAGACGGCAGAGTGAGTACAAGCACCGGCTTGCAGGAGGCTCTGGGACCACCCCCGGGACAGAGGGCGCCGCCTGGTGGTGGAAATGGGAGGAGAAGTCACGTGTTATCTCAGACGCAGGAGCAACAGGTGGGGAGGAAGGGACGGGGAGAGTCCAGGACAGGGTCCACCTTGGCTGAACTTGGAGCTCAGCGAGGTGGGGTGTCAGGAGCCGTTGTTGCTTGGACGCCCCCCACCAAAAATCCTGGTCTGATGAGGCACTGGAATTAAAACTGCCCCAGCAATTCCAACGTGCACCCAAGGCTGAGAGCGACGGGTCTCAGACGAGGCCAGGTGCGTGGCTAGGGAGACTGGCCACGCCGTGCGCTGCAGGGGCCACCGGGTGGGAGAGGCCCGAGGGCAGATGAAGGGTCCCGTTCAGGACTTGGGACGCCCCTAGGTGCCTCTCCTCGCCCACAAGGACAGTGAGGGACGGCGGAACTTTCCTGCTCTTCTCTGCGTTAATATCATAACATCCACCTATTTCTACATTTTGTATCTTGATGGCAACAGAAACCACCAGTCACTGTGTCAGGAATCCACGGTGCCCCCACGTGGGAACGGAGCAGAAAGGAGCGGGAAGGACACCCCACAATCCAGTCGGGACATGAGACGCTTTTGTTCCAGGAGCCACCAGCTGTCTCTGATTGAACCTCGCGACCACCAGGACTGAGTCCTGACCTCCCCGCAGTCCCAGAGCAGCGGCCTCCAGCCTGAGTGGGCGCTGGAGTCTCCTCAGCCTTGTTGGGACACAGGTAGCTGGGCCACCCTGGAGATTGTGATGCAGCGGGTCAGGTGGGGCCTGAGAACATGCGTTTCTAGCGAGGTGATGCCATGCTGCGACCCGGCGACCAGGCTCTGAGAATCGCTGTCAGAGAGAACATCACAAGTTCTGTCTGACGGCCAAGAAAAGAGGGTTGGGGATGTACCCTGTCACACCTCCTAACCTCGAGATGGGGAGGAAGTAGCGATTTTAAGGAAAGACTCCTTTACAACAAAGGAGGACTCAGTAATTAAAAGGCACGAACTTACTTATAATGCAAAATCATGAACAAATCTCAGGATAATTATAAAGCGTGAAAGAGGCCAGACAGCACATCCTGCGACGGTCCCACGTGTATAAAATTCTAGGAGAGAGACAGGTCAACGCTGTGGATGGACTGTCCCGAGGGGCTGAGCCATCCTCGTGTCTCAGTGCAGAGCTCTGTGAGGGCAGAGGGCGCTCAGCCAGGGCACAGACGGGACACAGCCCCGGGCACTCGGGGCCACGGAAAGCGGGGCCACCGCCAGGCAAAGAAAAGAGCCCGGGCGGGGCGGGGGGAGCAGCTGTGGGAACAAGTCGGGCCCTCCTGAGTCCTAAAGCACGTCGTCCCTGAGGTCCTCCGGAGGGGACAGAGGACCGTGGCCGAGGGGGTCAGGGACGAAGACCAGGCTCGTGCCTTCCAGGAGCTCACGTTCCAGGGATCCCGACAGCTACCCTAAATGACCGCGAATGCCATTCTGGGGGGGCTGCAGGTATATTTCGAGTGGGCAAAGACAGGACCCCCGACAGTGAAATGTCAACGACAGCCGGCCTCTGTCGCCACCAAGCTGAGATCTGAGAGGCACTGGGCCAGTGGAAGGCGGAGACGCCATTCACACTCCACAACAGAAAAGTGTCCAGAAAGCACAGGCTGCTGAGCGGGTTTATAACTAAATCGTTCACCCCTTTCTGACAGCACCTCCCCGCCATGTAATTTGGCAGTTGTTCGCCTGCAGAAGCGTCGGCAGCTTTTCCCGAAAACAGAGTCAGGAGCCCTTAGCAGCGGCAGCCCAGCTGTGGGAGCCCTCCGGCACGTGCTCGGGACCCGGGGAGCGGGGCCTGGCTGCTGGCGGCCCGGTCTGAAATCATAACGGAGCGGATGAGCGCAGAGAACGCGCCCGACCATCGGGCACCAACTGCCCCAGTCCCGCCCAAGTGAGCATCTGCTTCCAGCGTCCCAAGCCCCCAGAGTCCCACTTAGGGATGAGGGTGTACCATCCCCCGCCCCGTCCCTGGAGGCCAGGCGGCTCGCGGTGCCCCCACCCCCAGGCCTCTGCGCCAGGAGCAGACACTTCCCGGCAGCTGAGCGGTCACAGGACACAGGAGAGCCACACTCGATGCAGGACCCACACTCTGGAGAGTCGTAGAGGGTCCTCTTCAAACACAGTCTTCAAAGTAATAATAAGATGCCTCCTGTTCCTGTAAAGTATAAAAGCCAGAAACGCATGCTGGCTCCGCAGGGCAGGCACCTCTGGACCGGACACCACGTGGGGTGCTGCCAGGGCTCAGGTAGAAACAGCACCTGCATGTCACTCGAACTAGTTCATGATGGAAGAGGAGGCCTCTGATTCTGACATGCTGGGCAGCAAGGGGTAAAAAAAAACCCTTTAGGAAATCTGCAACTCTTTAAAGACTCCAGTCTTTAAAACATTTTATGTGATCGTCCAATCCCTGCAGTGAGCAAGCATCTCTAGGGAACGGACACAGATGTGCTCAAGTTGGGGGTGAAAACACTCATACCTCAATATTCAAGTGGAATGTTGAAAAAAACCCTGAAATCTGCAGCTCAAATGATGTCAATGAAAAGTAGCTGCAAAGCCAAGGTTTCTCAAAGGCTGAGTGGGAGTGGGCACGGGCGTGGCGGGGAGGTCGGGAGAAACCACCCGGGAAAGCCCCTGCTGCCCGCCCCCCCGTTTGTCACTGCTCTCCACCAACGGCTCCTTCTCCAGCAGAGGACGGGCTCCGCGCGTCAAACACGCGGACGCCCAGTACGTGGATTCACGACAAAGCAGGAAGCAGGGGTGATGGGCAGTGGAGGTGCCCCGCAGCCAGGCCTGTCTGCCAGGCCCGCTACACCGGCCGGCGGCTCTGGACAGAGCACTGCCCTGGCTGAGCCCCGATTCCCTCACCTGAAGGTGGCCGTGAGGGCGCCAACTGCACCCGGCTGCTACGAGGAGGCCGAGGGAACCGTGGGACACGGCCACAGCCCTGCCGTGACAGCCGGTTCTTCGTGGTGCAGCGTGGGCAGGGCGGTGGGAAAGGCCAGCCAGTGGCCCAACCTCCTCTGACCCCATACGCCTCCCGCAGGTGGTCAAGCACGGACACACGAGTCCTCAATGTCATTTCCTTTACGCCACTTGGTTTAACAGACACTGACAGCAGCACGTCTGTGTCAGACGCTGTTCTGGACACTGGGACCCAGAGACCCATGCGGCCAAGGCCCAGCCCTCGAGAAACCTGCTCTCCTGGGCCGGCCTCCCTCTGAGCCTCGCCTGCTCTGGATAAAGGAAGCCCACGCAGGCTCTGAAGCGCGGTTGCATGGTGATGTGCAGCCCTGGGAGCAGAAAGGACGGGGGGGCAGGGACAGCCACCGGGGGCATGGGGACAAGGGGACAGGTGGCCAGTGTCCAGAGGAGGGAGGCTCTGAGGACGTGCTCGGCCGAGAAGCCCGCTCCCCAAAGAGAGGCGGTGCCGGCCCCGAGGGCTCCCAGCCCCGCACACACTCCCCAGGCCTGTGCCAAACACACCGCCCGCCTCCCTGTTCACACGGTCACGACGGGCGGGAGCGTGACTTAAAGGACCAGGAAGCCAGCACCGCTGCCGGTCTCCCCACGGCACCGCAGCGCGGGCATCACGGTGCGGCATCAGCAATCGGGAGGCGCCTGTCGCCTGCCCTGCTACAGGCCTTCAATAGGAGACGAGGCGCCTTTGTCCTGTTAGCACACGGACGAGGGGACAGGAACGCCTGGATTCCGAGGGCCTGAGAACGGGGGGAGCAGCGCGGCCGCAATCGCGACGAGTGGGGCCAGCGCCTCTGCCCCGCGAGGTCTCGGCCACACCAGCAAAGAGTCCGTGAGGCCGCACCTGGGAGCAGATGTGCGGGGTATAAACAAGGCAACAGGAGCTGGGCACACGGGGAGGGCAGCCGGAGTGGCCACAGACAGCGGGAGAGGCCCGCAGAGAACGAATCGCGGCCTCTCGAACCTCGGGTTTCTCTTCCAAAAAACGGAGTAAACAGCCGCCACTTGGGGAACGGCTGCACGTCCGCGGTGGGCTCGCCTGCCCTCTGCCCCGCCCCTCCCGACAGCCCGTCCTGCGGGTCCCAGCCCCGGGCCCAGACAAACGCCGGTGGCAGCGACGGGCACACTCAACTGATTCCCTACAGTGTAAAAATGCCCCGCCGAGAAACCATGGACCGAGAAAAAGGTTATCTTAAAACATAGCACAGCAGCTACTAAAGATCAATATATCCGAAACTTTAGAAGTGTAACAGTAACCACAGAAATAAAACCAGAATCGAGGGATTACCATCTATTGCTTAGTCGAGTTAAGAAAAATAACATTAGTTAAAAAGCCTGATGACGACAAGGGTGAAGAAAGCATCACTCTCACGTATCGTTGGTCACGACATCCACGCAATGCCCCTGAAGAGCGATTCGCATCAAGTACCTTGAACACCGTCACGCCCATTCACCCCGTAAGGCCACTCCTGCGAATCTGTCTTAAGGGACTATTAATACAGAAAAAGCTCTAAGCACAAAGAGGTCACATCACAGTCATAATTACACTGCAAGACTGACCCACCACCTTTAAGCAGATGATAATATATCCACAGGGCAGGATATTATCAGGATATTATGCAGCCCTTTAAAGTGATGGCTGTAAGGACTAGGAACTAATACAGGGGGAAAAAAAAGAAAACAACGTCATGATGGGGCAGTGTAACAAACGCAGAAAGCAAAACTGTATATAATACGTGATTATTACGTTTAAAAAAATTGCCGAGAAAAGACGGAGAAGGAACACTAGCGCGCCCCCACAGCGGCTAGTTATGTCAGGGGGAGGGTTTCTTTTCTCTAAGAAGTTTCTGCAACATACTCTCAGGGTGAAATAAAAGAATATAAAATTTTAGAAAATAAGCAGTGAAGGAGGCCAACTGGGAATTTAACCACGGTCTAAGGTTTCTCTACAGCAATGCAACCGGTGCCAGCCAAGGGGGCCTTGATGTTCAGTGAACCCAGGGCAGGCCTGCACTCTGCTCGGCAGGCTTCTCTGCACTCACGGTTAAGTACAAAGAGGTCTGCGGAGCAGCTAGGTTAGCATTTGGAAAGCTCGATGCTCACACAGCGAGAGGAAGCCCATGGCTGGCCCAGGACACCGCCCTCGTGTCACAAAGCCTGGTCTCCCAGGAAGAAGCCAAAGCCCACCAGCAGCACTGAGTGGTCACCCCAGGGCACCACGGCCTTCTCCTCGTGGTCGTTAACAAAAGGTCCCGGAAAATTGGACTGGAAACCTTGAGAATACTCCCCACGCTTGGGATGCACCAGGCCAAGCTCCAGAAGGCTAGCCGCAGGCTAACTTTTACTTTTTGAGTTTCTTCCAGAGGACGTAAAAATCAGGGTAATTACTTGGCAACGCTAGACCCTTAAAGACGAGTCTGTAAACCCAGGGCACAGCGGTCAGGAGAAGCGCCCCTGCGTGGACGGCCGTGACGTCTGCCAGGAGCTCGCAGCGCGTGTCCCCCCGCACACCCACGAGGCGTCCTCACCCCCAAAGCTGCTCCTGAGTAAAGAACAGCGGGTGCCCTGCCGGGGCGCCAGGGTCAGCAAACCAGACGGCCCCGCGCCGCCCCACTCAGGGCATTCACAGGGGGAGGAGACAGGCAAGGACGGCGACTCTCATTCAGTGTCCCCGCGCACGTGGGGGTCCTGCAAGGGCACGGGGTCGGCACACGAGCAAGGTCCGGCGGGGGGAGGTGTCCCAGTGCCTACTGTGACTCTGCCTGTCCCACCCCCCTCAGGCCTGGCAGCCGCCATCACAAGCACCTGAGATGCCATGTCTACGCTGCCCTTTGCCCTCCACCTGGTAAGGAGGCCTGTGTAACCAGGGGCAGGGGTCGAGGCAGAGCAAGCGCACCCACCTCCCGGCCCCGCGCTGGTCCCCGCCTCCCAGCAGGCCCAGCCGGAGAGCCCAGAGGGGCCGGGCCACATCTGGGCTGTGAACGCGGCCCGCGGCCACCGCATCGGGACGCATCCTGTCTCCTCCGGGTCTCCTCCAACAGCCCCCGGTTCTCTTGAGCCTTCTGTCCAGAGGCCAAAGGATGTCAGACAAGGTGCTTCAGGTCACAGTGCAGATAAAACATTCATAAACGCATCATTTTAAAGCTGAGCACAAACGCGACAGAGCTATTATCCTCAGTGTAACCCTGCGCGAGGCCTCCAGCCTCCTCACCTGAAAGGAGTGCACACGAGACCCTGGACACCCAGCCAGCGCTCCAGCAGCCCCGCTTTGGGGGTGGGGATGCGGGGATCGCCCACGGCAGCGTCAGCCGGCGCCATTACTCCGCGGGAGCTGGAACCCGGGAGACGGGGGCACCGTGTCAGGGAGACGCAGAGCCAGCAGGAACACGTTCTGGATGCTAACCCGTTATTTCTGCCCACGCATCCCAGTTCCACACCCAGAGCCCCAAAGACCAGGTCGGATGCCAACGCCAGGCCCGGCCCTTAGACGTGGGCAGCACGTGTGTCCCCAGGGGTCTCTCCCTCCTCATCTGGTCTCTGTGGTTCGGTCACTCACCGGCTGTTCCTGGTCATCCCCTGGGTGCATCTAACTGGTCACTAAGGGACTGGCGGCCTGTCCCAGAGTCCACAGCCTGCCAGGACCGGGGGTCGGTGGTGCACCTACAGGGAAGTGACAAGACGCGCAGACCCCTAGCAAGGACTGAGCGGCACAGGTCTCACTCAGCCTGACCCAGGCCTGCAGAGGGAAGACATCGCCACAGTCCCCAAGCCCTGAATAAGTTCCGATAAACCCATCCTGATGGAGATATGAAGAAAGAAAGTCTTAGCGTCACTAAGGACGTTCTCCATACTTCTTAAATACCACCTCTAAATCCCCAGGCCACTGTTTCAATGCCGCTCTGGAGGAGGGGGTACAGCCCTCTTCCAGCTCCTCCCCGCAAACTTAGCAGGGAGCACGGTCTCACTGAATACGCTCCTTTCTACACCCTTCCCCGGCTGACAGTGATCTATGCCTGCTTCCTGGAGGGGGGCCCACATGAAATGCTCACGACCTCAAACCTTAATGGGCTTACGAAAAAGTATGTCGTAAGGAGACCTGCTTCTCCAGTCTAATTAGATTAACCCAATCCATCAGGCTCACGGCCGCCTGATTCACTGAGAATCGCGCTGCAGAGCCCTGGAAGGTTCAGGAGAGCCGCGCGGCTGGCACGCTGCTCAGCACCCCGTGGGCTCTGCACCGAGCGTGCTCTCCACCACCAGGCACCACAACCCGCACTCCTGAGGGTACCGCGGAGTGTGAAGGCCCAGGGCCACCTTCCAGAGGAGTCGAAGAGCAGGTCCCAACGACCCCTGGAAAGGCAGGACCACGGAACAGAGGATGGGGCCTCGGGAAAGCCTGCACATCGTCTGAACACAGCACAGGTCGCTAAGGTGGAAGTGACCCCAAGACGAGGCTGGACAAGCAACGGGGCAGAGTCTGCAGCTCCGGGCCCTCCTGCACGCCTGGCCCCTCCACCGCACCCACAAGAACACCTCGGCAGGATGCCCGGCCGCCCTGCCAGCTCCTCCCCTGGGCCCCAGGGCTCCATCCGCCACTGCCCAGCAGGAGGACGCGGGGCTGGCGAGAACCATGACCGAGAGCTGAGCGCCCGGCGCCTTCACCAGAGCCCCGAGGCGGCCCTCACAGCAGCAATGGGGACTCTGCACGGGTGGGATGAGAGGGACAGCCGCAGTGACAGGTCATGCTGCAGGTGGGACTGGCGGTGTGGCCGCAGCGCCAGGTAAGCATCACAGGTGGGGCTAGAGGCGTGGCCACGGGAGCAGGCTCTGTTCTCTTTTACGGACAGGAAACCAAGGTTTGCAGAGGTCAAGTCACCATCTGGGAACAGAGCTGGCCCACCTCCGCGGATGAGACCGTGGGCCTGCCGCCCCTCACGGTCCCTCTTCTGTCCCGGCCCCCAGACACCCCGGGAACGACCACACCCAGCACAGACCCTGCAGCGCAAGCCGTGCCCACCTGCCTCTGCCAGCCTTGGAACACGCTCTCCCTCCCGTGCAAGCTGCCCCTGCTTCGCTCCGAGCCGGCTCTGTGCTCTGTCCTCCCCAAGAACTCTCCGTGCACCCTCCGACCCTCAAGGTCCCCTCGGGAAGCCTCCTCAGCACCCCTGGGCAGAGTGCGGTGCCCCCAAGTCCCCAGCGCCTACTCCATTACTTCCATCACAGCGCTTGCTGCCCGGGCTGTAACTACATCACGCGCCCACCTCCGCCCCAGGCTGCGGACCCCTAGGGGGCAGGGATGCTTCCTGGCGTGTCTCAACGGAGTCCCGGAGCCCCACCCCGCCCTGTTCTTTGTGCACCAGGGTTCACATTGTACTTGGTGGGCAGGTAGCTGGGTGGAGGGAGGGAGGGAAAGAAGGGCGGATAGAAGGAAAGACAGATGCCCGTAGGACATCAGAAGATACGCCCCCTTTGGGCTTAGAAAAGTGTTATTAGTAGAACTAACTTGCATTTCCAATGAGAACTTAAATGCAATTCCATGGACTGACAGGCTGAACTCCAAATTCAAGGTTATTTCTGGGAAGGCACACCCCCCCCCCAACCTTTGCAAAAAAATTTCTTTTCATCTGAACGCATTAGTGGGCTCCAACACCGTGCTCACTCTGTGTGGACATCAAGGACAGATTTGAAAACTCAAAGGCCCCAGTTGAGGGCTTCATCTGCCGCGGGCCTCCACAGCCCGCCTCTCCGCCGACAGCTGCCACCTCCTGCCACCTGCCTGCAAGTCTCCGGAGCAAGCGCCAGGCCTCGGCCGGCTGCCCAGGGCCCCTCCCCTCGAGGGCCAACAGGCATCTCCAGCACAGGAAGCCCGACAGGACTCCTCCCTCCCACGCCCTCTCCAGTCTATCCCACCCCATCTTGCCCAACCCAGTAAAGGCGACCTGAACCACCTCCTGCCACCAAGACACGAATGCATTAATTATCTCCTGCTGCTTAACAAACTCCATGAACCGGAGCAGGACAGGCGTCCCTTATCTTGCTGTTTGCGTGGCTCAGACCTGGCTTCGGCTGGGTCTTCTGGCTCAGCGCCTCTCACAGGCTCAGCCCAGGGCCAGCTTGGGGCCGTGGTCCTCTCGTGTCCCCAGGCTCGCTCCCGTGGCTGATGGCAGCCTCGGGTCCTCCCCTCTGGGCAGCTGACAACGTGGCAGCAGCTCCCCTCGGAGCGAGCCAGGGTGGGAGCAGAGAGACGGGGTCACAGTCTCAGAGGTGACATCCCCACACTGGATCCCCTTGTAGGAAGTGAGTCACCACCTGCAGCCCACACTAGGGGGCGGTGCCCGCAGGAGGGCAGGACACGGACACCCGGCAGTGGGCACCACTGCAGGCCCTTCCAGAAGCATCCCCCGACCTAGCCTCGTCTCTCACTCTTCAGCCCGTCCCTCTGACTCCACCTTCAAACTTCAGGGTGTACATAGAGTCCAGAAACACCTGTACTGTACCCTTCACCAGATGTCCCAGCCTGGAGATGCCTGGGCATCGGGCACAGTCACACGCGGTGCCTGGTTATTGCAGATCCAGCTCTGCTCGCGCCTCTCGCCTGGAGCCTGCGGGCCTCTCCACACGCCCCGTCCCGGCCGGGCTCTCAGGACGCCGTTGGCCTGAAATGCTCTTCCCCGAGAGCCCCTCCCAAAGCTCCCGTCACACAGAGCAGCGGCCCTGCAGGGCCACCTCCTGCGGACCACCTCCCTCCCCCCGCCGCCCCGGCTGCACAGCCCTGCGACCTCCCCCCACACGGCCAGGCCCACCTTCTTCCCAGGGTTTGCTTGGGCTCCCTGGCTGGGAGGCGGGCTCTGTGACATCAGGACCCACCTCTTCCGTGGCTGGGTCCCCGGCGCCGAGGACAGGGCCAGGCCCACAGCAGGCGCCCAATAAACGAGCACCGACTGTGACCTCGGGGCCTGGCCAGCCACAGGGGTCCCACACCGCCGGGCTCCTTCCCGGGAGGCCAGGAAGTCTGCCGAAGTGCAGGGGCGGCCTCACCTCTGGCGACGGCTCGCTCACCGCCTCCAAGGATGGGGAGGCTGCACCAATGGGGAGACTTCACCTAAAATGGCGCAAGCGGCCACGTCTGCCGCAGCAGACGCGGCATCTCGGGATCAGAGCCAGCTCAGGGTCTCGGGGCATGCAGGGCTCCGCGGCAGCCAGCGGGGGCCCTGGCGTGTCAGGGGGCAGCTGGCAGCTGGCCTTCAACGGGCCCGGAGGCCCTGCCCTGCCCCCTGCCCCTGACTGGCGCGGCCGGGAGCTGTGAGACACGGGGCCGCAGCTCAGGAAGGGCCCAGCTAGGCCCCCAGGACCCTGGAGGAGCTCGACACACAGCCCTGCCACCGCGTGAGAGCGGAAGGCTGCAGCTCGGTCCCCTGCCCTCACACACAGGGAGCTGTAGGGTGCCAGGTCCTCAGACCGCAGCCCCACTGTCCCCGCACGTGGCAGAGTGCTCGGCCAGGGCCGGGGACGCGCGGACGGCGGGGGCCCAGGTGGAGGGACCCTGCTTGGGCCACACGCCGCTGGAATGACGCAGAGGCCAAGTCACTTGAGCTCCGAGACCCCAGTTCCAATTTCGGTAAAAACTGGCTGATAACAGTGACAGCCCGGCAATAAAACCCAGAATTTGTACAGCTCTACAGTTTACAAAATACCGGCGACAGCGGTGTGGGAAGAAAAGGGCTCTTACCCAGCGCCCACCGTGTGCATGGTGCTTTCTAAGCTCTGCGCGGGAAGCACCCAATTCCCCACGAGTCTGGCTGGCGAGGCCACGTCTGCCCCTGGGCCCCAACAGCGGCGCACCTGTGTAGCCCACATGGCCCCCGGGCCCAAAATCCTGCCTGCCTCGCCCTTTACAGGACCTGTCTGCCGATCCTTGCGTTAGAAACTCCTCCTTCAGTCCCAACAGCAATCCTAGGAGCTGAGCTTCAGGACCCTGGACCTGCCCAAGGCTACGAGGGCAGCACTGGGCTAGGATGGAGAGGCCGTTCTGCCAGAGTCCCAGAGGTCACAGTATCCACGGGGCTTACGTGGAACATCCA
This sequence comes from Balaenoptera acutorostrata, assembly GCF_949987535.1. Taxonomy (NCBI): domain Eukaryota; kingdom Metazoa; phylum Chordata; class Mammalia; order Artiodactyla; family Balaenopteridae; genus Balaenoptera; species Balaenoptera acutorostrata. Next base: position 3,051,478 of record NC_080074.1, read on the forward strand.
AACAAATCCTTACGTTCCATTTGGCCACAGAAGAGCGATTCGGAGCTTTATTGGTAGAAAATGCCCTCCTTCCACTTCCCTCTGACGGCGTGTGTGCCAAGAGCCAGGGCCAAGGGCCGGGAGCACCAGCCCAGGCCGCTCCAAAGCTCGTGTGAGACGGCTCTGCACCAGGAGGGAGAGGCGGTGAGAAAAGGAGCCGCTCTCCAGCCAGGCCCCGATGTGTGGGTGTCCACGTTTCCTCTCCTGTGTCAACAGCCGGCCCCTAAAGACGCACTCGGGGACACGAGCAGTATGTATACATTCTTAATTAGAACTCCAGTGGCCTTTAGACGCCACTAAGAAGGAATTTAATAAATGCTTTAAGCCAGTGAAGCCACCTTGCAACACTCACCTGGCAAAAGGAAGTTTTTCCTTTTCTTCAAACACAATCACTAGGTTGTGGGAAACGTCAGCCTCCGTGGGGACCCTCAGCACGCCCTCACCTACCCAAGCCGCAGTCCTTGGGATGGGGCGGGGGCCACTGCCATTCCTGAAGTCACACGTGTCGTCACCTCTGCGTGGACACGAGGCTGTGACGCCCCCTCCCCTGGCCCGGGGCCCTGGCTCCACCAGGGCTCACGCCCCGAGTATCAGCCAGTGATGGAAAGACCTCAGCCAGAGCCGGAATGGGAAGGAAGGAAGTTACTAGAATGTAGAGAACAGGTATCATTGTTCTGAGAGCCTGGCTCTCACATTTCCATTCCAGAAAGCTGTTGATGTTTTCATTCTGAGACAGGTCCCAGCGGAGCCCACCCTCCTGAATCAGCCTCGGGGCGCCGGGGAAGGAGGGACGGGGCAGAGATGTCCACCACCCAGCGCGCCCACCTCTTCGGTTCTCCCGACAAGCCCGTCAGCTTGGAAATGCCCGGGGTTTCCCACCACGGCCCCCTCCCTGCACAGCCGCACCTCTCGGAGGACAGGGGGCTCCAGCCAAGTCCATTTCCTCACATTCTCCCCAGGGCTGGCTCGAGTCACTGCCCCGCCGGACCTGCACCTGCCCGCTGCTGCCCGATGCCCACGGGTCCTGACCTGCCCGCTGCTGCCCGACGCCCACGGGTCCTGACCTGCCCGCTGCTGCCCGACGTCCACGGGTCCTGACCTGCCCGCTGCTGCCCGATGCCCACGGGTCCTGACCTGCCAGCTGCTGCCCGATGCCCACGGGTCCTGACCTGCCTGCTGCTGCCTGACGCCCATGGGTCCTGACCTGCCCGCTGCTGCCTGACGTCCACGGGTCCTGACCTGCCCACTGCTGCCCGATGCCCACGGGTCCTGACCTGCCAGCTGCTGCCCGATGCCCACGGGTCCTGACCTGCCCGCTGCTGCCCGACGCCCACGGGCCCTGACCCTGCCCGCTGCTGCCCGATGCCCACGGTCCTGACCTGCCAGCTGCTGCCCGATGCCCATGGGTCCTGCACCCACCTGCTGCTCCCCAATGCCCACGGGTCCTGACCCTGCCCACTGCCCGCTGCTCCCCGATGCCCACGGGTCCTGACCTGCCGGCTGCTGCCCGATGCCCACGGTCCTGACCCTGCCCGCTGCTGCCCGATGCCCACGGGTCCTGACCTGCCCGCTGCTGCCCGATGCCCACGGGTCCTGACCCTGCCCGCTGCTGCCCAATGCCCACGGTCCTGACCCTGCCCGCTGCTGCCCGATGCCCACGGGTCCTGACCTGCCCGCTGCTGCCCGATGCCCACGGGTCCTGACCCTGCCCGCTGCTGCCCGATGCCCACGGGTCCTGACCTGCCCGCTGCTGCCCGATGCTCACGGGTCCTGACCTGCCCTCTGCTGCCCGATGCCCACGGGTCCTGACCTGCCCACTGCTGCCCGATGCCCACGGGTCCTGACCCGCTGACTCCACCAGTAGCTGCCAGAGCAGTGCTGCATGCAGCTACTCTGGGTGGGCCTGTTCAATATAAATCTCAGTGAACTAAAATGAAAACTAGAAATTCAGCTACTCGGTCACGCTGGTCATATTTTTCGAGTGTGGAAAACCCACGTGTGCCTAGAGGCGCCCCTCTGGGTGGTCCCGTCATCCTAGAGCCTTCTGCTGCTCTGGGCCTCTCTCCCTGGCTCGCACTCCAGTGTGTCCTCTCCTGCCCGGGGGAAGCCCTCCTCCGGCTGCCCCGCCTATTCCCCTAGACCCTCCCTAAGCCACCTCGGCCACGCCCACGAGGTCCTTCCTTTTAAAGGCCGAATAATGTTCCGTTGTGTGTGTGTGTGTACACATGTATATATAGACATACATACGTGTATACACACACAATTTATCTTTTCATCCATCGATGGACACTTGGGTTGTTCCATATCTCGGCTGCCATGAACATGAGGGTGCAGATACCTGTGTGAGATAATTTCATTACCTTTAGACAAGCTCTGTAAACTTGCAGGATAAAAAAAACATCAATATACAGAACTCGGTTGCATTTCTATACACTAACAATGAACTACTGGAGAGAGAAATTAAGAAAACCATCCCATTCACAACTGCATCAAAAATAAAATGCTTCGGAATAAATTTAACCAAGAAAGTGAAAAATCTGTTCACTGAAAACTAAAAAACACTGATGAATGAAATTGAAGAAGACATAAATAAATGGAAAGACACTCCTCATTTGTGGATTGAAAGAATTAGTACTGTGAAAACGTCCATATTACCCAAAGCGACTCAAGGCATTCCCTACCAAAATTCCACTGGCATTTTTCACAGATACAGAAAAACAAACCGGAAATGTGTATGGAACTGCAAAAGACTCCGAACAGCTGAAGCAACCTTGAGCTGGCCGACAGGCTAATGCCATTTAGGAAAAAAGAAATACAAACCAGGAAACGCACTTCGATCTCCCATCTTTCAGGAAATCAGCAGGTGCCGACCCCTCTGGCTGTCTCCTCCCAGGCAGGTCCCCCGGGGGAGGACAGTCCCACTCACAGTGGGGGAGGGGGGCTGCCGCACCGCCGACGCCGGGAGAAGCTCACGTGGTCCTCGCCCGCGTGGTGGGACTGCAGCCCCGGTGCGCACCCCAGAGAGCGAGCAACCGGGGGGCCAGGGACCCTCCTCAACAGCGCACAGGCACACCCACTCCCATGGTCTGGGAGGAGGTCAAGCGGCTCAGACAGAAGGGCGGCTTTTGTCCCAGGAACTGCCGGGGGAGGGGCTGGCCCGGGGGTCAGGGGGTGGCGGTCCCTGGAGTCAGTTGCCTGTGCCCACCAGGCCCCCAGACATAAAGTGCAGCCAGGGACGCGGGGAGGGAGCGCAGCCCTAGGACCCACCTCTGCGCCCAGGGCGCCGGCCGCTGCCGGGAAACGCCCGAGGAGCAGCCCTGGAGCAGGCCCTGGGCTTCGCAGGGACGCAGAGGCCCACGAGCCCCGAGCCACGGCCACCATCCGGGGCCCACCCACGTTACAATAAAATAGAAGCCACATTTGTGGCTGTTCTTCCACAGGGAAGCAATTCCAGAGAAGGTGCGTGAAACCAAAGACCGCGAGGGAGGCCCGCTGAGGCTGGAACGCAGGCTCGGGGCGCAGAGCGGCTCTGAGTGCAGAGGGGCGAGAGCTGAAGCGCCGCTCGGTGCCCGCAGCAGGCAGGGTGCCCTGGAGTCCAAGCCCCCGCAACGCGCAGCCGAGCGGCTTTCCGGCCTGCTGCCCCAGCCCTCCGCAGCCCGGGACTGGCCCCCCAGGCCGGACCCAGAGGGCCGGGCTCGGCTTCACCGTCCAGGTGGCAGCAGGAGGCGGCAGGTGTGGCCCGGAAACACCTGCATGCTCTCCCGTCAGCCCCGTGGGGCCCTCGCTCGCTAGGGAGGGAGCCCACGCCTCCTGCACACGGAGCGGGGTTGTGGAGGGGAGCCCACGAGAGGGGAAGCGAGGGCCGGGAGGACACGGGCGGGACGGAGCGCATCCCGGCTGCCCCGACGGCCTCAGTCAGCCCTGCGGCCGAGGACCCACAGCACAGCACACGGGCCCAGAGTTTCCTCTCTCATTTGAGGGCCTCAAAATCCACGTGTCGGCTCCAGCTACGGCGGGTGGGACGCACCCTTCCCCCCGGCTCCCCCTGGGAGCTGGACCGGCTGCTCAGCCACGGCGGCCTCCACGGCGGCCCGCACCCAGCACCCTGCTCGTACGGGGCATATCACGCACCCAGGGCTCACCTCCCCGCTCTTCGGGCTACTTCTGCATCATCTGCGCTTTTTAATCGCCTTTTTTCCTCCCTGTAACTAATGCCCCTCATTCATTTTTGTGCCACCATCTAGCCCACGGCCTGGGACAGATTACGGATAGCCTTTTGTTGACACGTGTCCCAAGAGGATTTTAAGCTACCTTGTAAGGGATTAAAGAGTTACTGAAACCTGTAATGGCCCAGCTAATAAGCACCCTAGTTGAAGGGAGAGTAATCACCCGATTGCCATCCTATGATTACTATGTATTTGCATTGCCAAAAGACGCAATACAATTTCATGGTTACTTGGGCCTGTAAAACAGAAATACCCCAATTTTTAAGATATGAAAAGGTTTATGACGAGGGTACCGTCAGTTCAACAATCAGTCCATGGTACAAATGAGTCGATTCATAACAAAATTTAATTTCAAGAAAATTAACTCAATAAAGATGCCACAATTGTGCTTAAAGTTTTAATATCTATTAGGAGTTTTAGTGAAGTGGTGCAGGACCACAGATGCGCGGATCCATTTTCTGCTCCTCAAAATGCGACTGACTTAATATCTAATTTATTCATAATGGGGACAGTATCGCAGGGAACTCTGTGTTTAATGAGGGGGGTCAGGACCTCAGTGTAACCCATCACTAGTGGAGAGCGTTCAAAATTTACGGGATATGAAGTTTTGTTTCCCGCGACGTAACTGAGACCTGATCGATAGCACCAGGCCAATGGCCACTTTAACCAAACAGCCCCCCAAAAAAGGCTTTACATCCCAAGAAATGTGAGTGGCTAGAAATTCTGTAGCTGTCAAGTGTCTACGAAAGCAAAACCAAAGTGGGGGATTTGGGTGCGGCTACTGACCAGTCATAATTTCTGTAGCCAACACCATTAGCACATACAGCTGCAAAAAGGAAAAGCAAAGTCACAACACAGGGCTTCAGAGCCACAAAAACAGCCACAGACCCCGTGCCGGGCACACGGGCACACAGGCAAACAGGCACACGGGCCAACATGAGGAACAAAGCTCTAGGCTACTGTTCTCGATGACCTGGAAGAAATGTGCTCAGAACTCAAGGCTGGCGGGCATGGGGGCCAGCAGGGCAGCAGCTCAAGGTCCCCATCCCACGGACCATCGCGCCATCTAGACCAAGGGCTCCTTTGATGAGGAGGCTGGGGGGCGAGGCCCTTCCAGCCTGCTCGGGGCCCCGGGCCCCCACTGCCATCTTCATGGACGTCAACACACGGGAGCCCAACCCTGCGCCTGGGACTCCTGCTGCCCAACGAAGAAGCCCGTGGCCTGGGGGCCCCTCTCCCAGCCTCCAAAGGCAGCTGCCCAGTCCAAGGCCCGTGAAGGGCTGGCGCCCAGTGCAAGAAAACCCTGCCTCCCGGAGTTAAGAAGGAAAGCCAGCCTCCGAGGGAACGCCACTCCAAGTCCACACAAGGTGCCTGCTCGCCACGAGGGATGAGGAAAGGCCAGCGTGGAACCCCCGGCACGGCCTCAGCCGCAGCAAACATCTCCAAGAAACTGGAGAGGCATTAGAATAAGCAACGTTGACACTCAAGGGAACAAAGGTGGTTTGTTCCAGAAAACGCTGTGGAGAGGAAGAAACTTCACAGCGCAATGAATCCGTTGGGGACTTTTTAAAATCTTTATCATGAGTGACTCAAAACACAGACAAGGTGTGAGTCCTGAGCGTGAGTGTGTCCGGTAGATGCAGCTCAGAGTCTCGCTGGAGTTACACCTGCCAAAGTGCAAACTGCACAGCGGGATGAAATCCAGCTACAGGTAAAACTACAGAAAGTTCTTTTCCCTGTCTTACATCTAGTCAGATGACAAGAACGCCAGAAGTGGACTTTAAAAAGACCGCATTTCAGTGGAGAGGATGCTTTGAAGGCAAAATCGAGCACAGCAAAGGGACCCAGAGCAGAAGGTGGCAGGAGGTGAGGTGCCGAGGACATGGCCCGGCCCCTCGTGGGGGCAGGACCTGGCCCAGCTCCCGCCGCGGGCACCCCGCGGTGGGGGGGGGGGTGCAAGGGCCGCTCACCTGGTACGTGTCCCACAGGCGGATGGTACAGCGCAGGGGCACCTCGCGCATCAGCAGGTTGTTCATCCAGCGGAAGGCGAACTGCAGGTACCTCACCTCGTGCTGGTCCAGGTGCCGGTGGACTTGCCCTGCAGGGACAAACACAGGCCCCGCGGCTGTCAGGAGAGCCCCCGGAGGCCTGCCCCTTCCCTGAGGCCCTGGGCCCACCTCGGAACCCCTCCAACCAGCCGAGCCACCGCCCCCAAGGAGCATGGAAGGAAAAGGAACTTCCACTCCAAGACCTCAGACTCTCTTCCTCAAGGAATACGGGTGGTGACGGCGGTAACGGTAACTAGGACCACGACAGCTCCCGCGGGCGGAGTGTGCGCCCCGTCTGGGATGCCCCGAGCCCCACCCCAGGAACACGGGCAGGCCCAGTCCTGCCCTACAGATGGCGGCACTGGTCCGAGAGGCCGGCAGACGCTCGGGGGCACATGGCGGGGCTCAGCTGACCTTCACCCGTCTGGCCCACAGGCAGGTCCGCCAGATACGGGCTGCAGTCCTGAGAGAGGGGACGGCTTCGACCTCGTGCCAGCCTGGGTCCCACGGGCTCCCGGGCCTGGCCAGTGAGGGGGCAGGCGGGCCCATCCCTGGATCCCAGGTTTGGGGCTTCTGTGAAGACAGCAGGGCCCCTGGGGAGAACCAGGCCGAAAGCGCCATCTCCCACCAGCCACCGAGTCTCTCCCCGTCACGGCACTCCACGGCTCGAGCCCCCAGCGTTCCCCGCCCAGGCCTCTCTGCTGGGCTCTCAACAACCCGCAGGAAAGGCTTCAGAGCTCACTGGAGCTCCGAGGTCCTGGGACCCTGGAAGTGCCCCTCCAAGGAAGCAGAGACTCTGGGGCTCATGGCGACTGTGCCCCATTTTCCCCACATTCTGCCCTGGGAAGAGCCACTCGAAGGGCCAGGGGAGGACGGGTGCTGCCTTACAAAACAGGCAAGTATGGCCTAATTATCCAGACTGGGGACTGGGACGTGCCCACCCCGACTTCTGCCCACCAGGACCCACGAGTGTGGCCCACGGCCCCGTGTCTGCACGTGCCCGGAGTCACCGGCTCCTCCTCTGGTCTTACCCCCGCTCCCCGCCGGCCCTGAGAGGCAGCCCTGAAAAAGTGCACAGGTCCTTCAGTGCTCCCGACGAAAGTTCTAGAAGCGGCAAACAAACAAGTGACAGCCAGGGGATCAGGGAAGTGTGAGGCCAGCTCAGAGGGCCGCAGTGTGGGCGGACAGTGACCTCAGGGGTTCCCAGACGTCATCCTCATCTCGGCAGCTGTTAAAACACAGCTTCTTGGGTGCATCTCGACTTTCTGGATCACAATCTTCCCGGCGGGATCTGAGTTTCTGTGTCTCCAGAAGATTCTTACGTGCCAGCCACCCACCTGTGCTGGGAGCCCTCTCAGGGACAAGTTACACAAGGACCCGGCACCCGGGCCCCCAGAGACAGAGGAAGATGGGGTCCAGCCTCTGACACAGGGTCCGCGTCCCAGGAGAGGCTCCCCACGCAGGGCAGGGCTGGCTCTGTGGTCCGCTCTACAGCTTCTAATCAGCTTGTGTTGTACTAAATACACTTACTTGTTCACTCCACTTCGCGACCCAAAACGGTCCCCTCCTGCTCCAGCGGAGGATGACGTGGGAGCAGGGCCACAGCACAGAGCCGGTGGAGCCTCCAGGGCCGCAGCCCCGGCACAAACGAGCCGCACGGCTTGGCACCGAGGAGAGCCCCGGGGTCTGCAGGGGGAAGTGTCCTCCCCGTGTGCCCAGCTTGTAAGCTCGGGGGCCACCTAATACCACGAGGGGGTTCCCCTCCAGACGTCGTGAGGGCCCCGTACGTGGCCCACAGTTTGAGAAACACCAGCTGGCAGACAAAGAAGGACCGGCTGGGCCAGAACCTCCCTTCTCGGCCCTCGGCCCCCATTACTGCTCCCGCTCGGGTGACACCGTGTGCCCGGCCAGGCCCCACCCGGGTGCCGCCCCAGTCCCTCCCCCTGCGCCAGCCTCCCCGGACCCTGTGTCACACTGCCCGGGCTTCGCTGCTTAGGGCCGTGCCCGCCCCAGGACGTGAGCCGCTCCACAGCAGGTGTGGTGCCTGAGACCCCTCCGCACCTGCAGCCCTAGGACACACTAGGTGCCCAGTAAGCGTGAGCCAGACGACGGGTGAATGAATGAATGAGGGAATGAGGGAATGAATGAAGTTAGAAAATGGGTAACTGAACATGTGAATAAACCGCCCATTTCTCAGTCATCCTCCTCCTCCTATTTCTCCACGACGAGATACTGCGGAGCTTTCCAGCAATGCGATGGACGTCCTGTTCTTTTTAAAGAATTAAGATTTATTTCTAAGCTGAAAACAGCAGCAGCTACAAAGCTGGAAAGTTCCGTGGGGCCCTGAGTGGCCCCCTGTGCCCATTCCCCAAGGGCGGCAGCCCCTGCCGAGGCCTGGGCACCGACACGAGCATTCCAGCCAACGGGAAACGCAAATACCATCAACACCTGAAAACCGGCAGTTCAGAAAATGAATCAATTTACTGAACAGGATCTTTTACACAGAAACAGGGCAGTGAGCTTCCACGAGCACAGTCGGCAGCGGGGGCAGAGCGGGCGGAAGGGCGGTGGCAGCTCCGAAGAGAAAATTGCCTCCTGAATACAGAGCGCCCGAAGGAGGGGGACCCGCAGGGGCTGCTCCCAGGACAGGCCTGGGCGATGAGGGGCTCCAGGACCCGCCACTCACTAGCCACTGAAACTCCACGGGACACAGGGTCCGAGGACAGAGAGCAGCGGGCAGCAGGGCCAGGCGCCTCTTGCCCAGGCCCGCGCGGGGCGCCGACGCCACCCCACGCCAGGCGCTCGCCGGGTGTTGATAATCGGGAAGGCGGGGCCGCTCCGAGTTCACCCTCGCGGATTCAGGTGACTTTTCACGGGTTGTGGAGCCCTGGGTGTCGGCCCGCCAGCTGACGAGCCATCAAAGGCCCTCCTCAGGGTCCCCCTGCACCGCAGTGCCCGTGGGGCGGGACCCTGTCTGGACCCAGGGATTGGCACAGAGCCAGGCCCAGCGTGTGGCATGTGCCCGGCACATTCGCAGGTCGAGTGGAGTGACGGCCGGGGCCGGACGCGCTCGGAGGCGGGGGCAGGGCGGTGGCGTGGAACGAGCTGCCCGCAGTCCCCCAGCCACGTCCCTGCGCCCGCAGTGCCACTGGCCTCCTCAGCTGACGCAGAAGGTCACCGTTTACAAGCAGGGAAAACAAACAACTCTAACAAGTGCCCGGGAGGCACGCGACACCTTTGTAACGTGAACTGGCGAGCAAACTGATTTGCAAAATTAAACACATATTTCCGGAACATCTGTCACTGAAGGAACCTAACCAAACAAGTAAAAATAAACCCCTTCTCTCCTCCGGCAGTCCCACCTGAGGCCCGCCCCACGAGGCGCTGGCGGACGCCACCCCGTCTCAGGCTCGGCCAGCGGAGCCCATGCCAGCCGGAGCGCGAGGACCAACAGCCCAGTGGCCAGCTCCCGCCCACGGGACCTGTGCCCACGCGAGGAGCACACAAGGTGGCCCATCCGGGGGTGCACGCGGCAGCAGCAGACTCAGGACTGTCCCTCTCCCATGTCCTGAAATGACCCCATGATGCCAGATGGGCCCACAGACCCGCCCGGTATCGCCGGGTACCAGCACCCTGGGCACGGCCGGGACCTCTGCAGAGCAAGGGCCACAGCGTCAACCCCACGAGGACACGGGCAGAGGCTGCTCATTCATCAGCTCTTTCCGGGAAGCTCTCGGGGTCTCCATGTACCCCACCGCCTGTGACAGTGACGCTATAGAGGAGACACGGCCGGCGTCCTGCCCTCCACGAGCTCAGCAACGTGCAGGAGAGACAGAAAGAAAATGCAACTTTGAGCCTCCGAGTTGTCTATTTCACCAGAGTTACCGACTCTGAGTGTCCTGAGGGCCCGAGCTCCCGATAGCAGCGAAGCAGGCAGCCCGGGGCCCACCTGGTGGGGATGCGGGCCTCGGCCGCCAGGCGCCAACCCGCGACCAGGCCACCCCAGCCAACAGGAGCAGCCATCCCAGGACCGCGGGAGGCACTCCTTGGTCACGTGGAGGTGGCCGTTTCTCACTGATGACCTGGCTTCTCCGGAAGCCACAATGAAGAGTGATACGGCCACTGCCCCCGCCCACCTCCTAATGCACACAGCGAACTTCCGGAGAGGCCGCCTCCTGCTCTGAACGTGTTGAAAAATGGACGCCTAAACTCCAGCCATTACTTTCCATTTATGTACATCGGAGCACAAATGTATGTGCTGGAAAGATTCTTATTAGCAACTGTGAGCAGATGCTCTGTCACTGATAAAGGTAACTCGGTTAGCAGTAATTCTGCATTTGAAATTTCCATTTCACTGGAAATTAGAGGGGACATGGAATGAGTGAGCAGGCAGATGTAATTATTATCATCTTTCAGGCTGAGGAGACGTTTCTCCATCAAGGCCTTCTGAGGCAGACCGCCACAAGGGCACAGGAAGTGCCCATCGCCCAGCACGTGCCAGACGCTTCTCCCAGCACCTGAAACAGTGTGTCTGCAGGCTGGAAATTCTGCTGCAACACCTTGTCTTCTTCATTAAAAACAAAAATAAATTACACAAACAGATTGTGCCCCAAGATTTATGCTAAAAAGGAAAAAAAACATGTATCCCGTTGACTTGGCACAAAGAATAGGCACTGTTTACGCAGGGCCAGGCACTGCTCAGATTTATTTGCCCAAAGAGTGAACCTAATTGCTCACACGTAGATACCTGACAAGGAAAACCGCCCCAAGCCACCCCCCAACCCACTTCTGCTGGGCAAGGCCCTAACAGGTTTTGGTTTGGAGTGGGGAGCATGGAGATTTCAATCCTCTAACCAGTTAAAAAGATAAAGAAGAACAAAAACAAGAGCCTCTGACAGTGAACGTGGGCCTCTCTGCAGCCAAGGAGGCCTTGCTCTGGGCTCACCCACCCTCCTCGTTTGCCAGGGCTGATGGACGGTAAGAACAAACAGCTAGAAGAAAGCATCAGCCCCAAACGGGCAGGGCCGAGCCGCACGCCCAGGACCCCCGGCCGAGGACCCGGGGCACAGGGCTGTGCCAAGGGGCGGGAGGAAGGAGCGGGACGGAGGACGACACGCGTGACGCCCGGCCCAGCAGCTCCCGGGGGAGAAGCGTCCAGGGCTCCCCGCTGCAGACAGACCTGCCAGGGCCACCCCCAGAGGCCACCAGGAGGACAGAGGGCCCGAGCTGGGAGGGGACCGGGCGGGCAGACAGGGGGAATGAAGGAAGCAGCGCAGGACCCAGGACCCGTGACTCCACTCCCCACGCACACAACACGCTCATGCAGTGAGCGGGCCTGTCTTCTTCCTCAGGCAGAGCAGAGCCCGGGTCAGACTGGAGAACAGTAGAGAGACCTCGGGTTACAGCATCAGGAGAGCTGGGCTCAGATCCCAGGTCAGCTTCCAGAAGGTTCTCTAGGCTCTCAGAGCCCCCAGGCCCTCCCTGGAACGGGGAGAGCCCCAGCTCCCTCACAGCACCCTCTCGGGAGAGTCCCAGGGTAGTGGCTGCCATACGGTGGGCATGCGACACAGGTGCCAGGCCCCTCCCAGCCCTTCTCTTGGTGCCAGACCAAGAGGAGGGAGGGAGGGCAGCTAAGCCTCACTCCAGAAGTACATCCGCCAGGGAAGCTCTGAGCAGGCGAACAAGGCCCCCACTGAACAGGAAGCCAGCTCTCAGCCGCCTCAAGAAAGCACCCGAGAGCAGACGCGGCTCCCAAGGCCTCGGGCCACGGGCCCACGTCAGGTTCCCCACAGACCCTGCTCAGCCATCACAGCGCAGTGAGCAAAGGGGCAGAGGGAGCGGACTCAGGACACGGGGACCTAGACAAACAGTGGGAAGGCGGCCAGGCTCTGGGCAGGGGCTCTGCCAGGACCTGAGACCAGCAGACACACTGCCCCTCCAGCCACAGGGGACACGCGCGTTCTGACGGCGCCACAGGTGACAGCCCCTGGTCCCAGGGTCTCAGGGTCGGGGCTCGCAGAGGCCGGACCTCAGGACACGACAGGAGCTGGGCACTGAGCTCCATCAGGGGGGTCCGTGATTCGGCCCATCACGCCCACGTGAGGAAGCCCCAGGAAAAACTCTGGACGCACGGGCTCAGCGGGTGAACACGTGAACTGTGGAGGGCGACAGGCCCTGACTCCAGGGCTGAGAGGAAGCGCCGAGTCCCCGGGACCCTCCCGACCTCACCCTGCGCCTCTCTTCCCTGGCCGGCTCTCCTGAGCGCTGTGAGCCGCTCCAGCGAGGGATCAGGCCTTGGGGCCCCGGCAACCGCTGCCTTGATCCCTGATGGGTCACAAGTGCAGGCGGCCTGGGGGCCACGGGCGTGCGGCTGGCGCCTCCTGGAGAACTGAGCCGGCACGGGGGTCTGGCGCTCACCCTGGCAGGGAGTGGCAGAAGTGTGCTGCGGGGCGCCCACGCGGCATTTGCTGTACGAGCAGAGGACTTCCTCCAGCATTAAACGGCCCTGAGGGTTCAGATCCAGATAGACATCAGGGCAGGGGCCAAACTGCACAGACGTTCTCCCCAGGTCACTCCTCCAAGGCTAGCTCAACACCCAGGCCAGGCCGCGGGGTCGCTAGCTTGTTATATAGGAAGAAGGGGGGTGGCGGTGACGGCGGGTCGGACCCTACAGGCCGCCACCCGTTTGTAAAGTGGGCAGTACACCCCCGGGAGGAGGTCACACCAGGCACACCTGGCCTTGGGGACAGGGACACCACCACACTCTCAGGACCCCAGCATAAACACGAGAGCGGGATGGAATGAAGCTTCCCAGCAGGTTGTAAGGAAACAGCATTCATCTGACGCCACCCACACCATCTTTCCATCCCTGGAGAGGTGTCAAGGTCTATGTTTTCCACAGTAACATCATGCAAAATACGAGTTCTTCCAGAGCGACACAGAACTGAAGCGACGAGGTATGAAGTCATGCTCCCTTCACAGGTGTGCTCACGAGCACCTCAACACACACCCCAAACTGGGGCTGTTTCCACGCAGTGCAGGAGACGGCGCCCAGATCGTGGGGCACCGACTGCTCCACAAGCCGCGTGAGGGCTCCCTGCCCCCAGCCCTGGCCACGCCCAGAGAAGAGAGGAAGTGGGTGCGACGCCAGATCCGGCGGATGGGTCTCGGCTCCATCCCCCCACACCCGCACAAGGTTCTAGAGGGGACACAGGGCGGGGCTGGTGAGGCGTGCAGATCTCAACGAGCTGCACTGTGGACAGATCTCAGCTCGCTGTGGGCAGGCGGCCAGCCCTGACACCACCCAAGTCTGCAATGAAATTGAAGACGTACAGCTTTCCCAGAAGTCTTCTCTCTCTCCTGATGCACTTTAAAACAGAGAATACGCCACAAAAAATACGTGTCTGAGTCTGACCTGGATTTGAGACTCCCCACGCCTGGTACTGGCTGGTCCATGCCTCCCCACATTCAAGACAGCTCAAGCATCACTGCCCTTTTGAAGCCTTTTCTGACCTCTCTCCACCCTGGAGCTGAGTCCCCTTCCTCAGTGCCCTCACCTCGACTTCTAGAGAGTGCCTGTGACACTTTGGTGGCCCTGAGGTTTGCATGGCTGGGTGCGCTCTGCACACACGCAGCTGCTCCTGGCCTGGCCCTCGGGATGAGTGAATGGTGGGGCTCCTCCTCCCAGGGGACACCTGTGTAAACTAAAGACTCAACAGTGGGTGTCATGAAGGCAGCTTCCCCAAACATCCACCTGGGGCTCCTCAGGCGCGAGCCGGCCAGCCAGGTGACCACCGTGTGGAGCGGGGGACCTGGGGCATGAATACCGGGCATCTGCCCGCCAGGAGGCCAGCACCCACACCAGGGTCTGGGCTGCCCTGACCAGGCTGGCTGACAGGCCAGCAAGTGCTCAGGGGGCCTCTCCGAAGCCCCCCCCCCAGGGCTCCCAGTGCTAAGACAGAGGGGGTGCACCAGGGTTTCGGGGCACCAGCACGCAAGTGCACACAATGTTAATGAGCCGTCGAAGCCCCGTGCTACCGGGAAGAGCTGGGCTCTTGCGAAGCAGGGAAGGACCGAACCAGGGAGATGGGTATTTGAGACTCTCCTGGCGGCCCTAGTTCAACCCTCAGCTGCTCGGCCAGCCCGGGGGCATCTGAAGTGAGGAGGGCTCAGCGGAGGCTCAGGAGGCCAGGCGGGGCTCTGCAGGGGCCTGAGTGGCAGATAAGCAGAGGCCGCTCTCCACCAGGGGACGAGCAGGAGGAAGACAACGGCCTTCGGCTGACCCTGCTCGCCTACAGAGACCCGCAGCACGTTCCAGGGGCCGGGCTGCTCCCGGGAAGGAGCCAGCCCTCCCCGCCCCCATCCTACCTGCTGAGACCCCCCAGCATGGCTGGATTTCCTGTCCCAGCCACTCTTCCCAGCCCTGGCTCTCGCGCTGCTGTTGTCAGCAAGCAAACGACGCAGAACAGCCCACACGGTGGTGCCGCGGGAAACCTTGCTCACCCGGAACGCCTGCACACGTGTGGTCGCAGGCCAGGATGCCGTTCCCGCTGGAGCGCTGTCCACACCCGGGGACGGTGTGAAGACAGCGAGCATAAGGGCGCCAGGAGGGAACTGCAGGTCTCCTTGCCATCAGGAGGGAGGCATCCAAGTGTAAGAAGGAGGTGGGCCACGGTGTCCGCACACCCCGGCAAGGCACCCATTTAGCATGGAGCTAAAAGCATTGGTTGTCCTCAGGCTGCTTGGCGCAGATCAAATGAAGAGACACCTTCCCCACGCAGCTGACCACGTGAGGATACCCAAAGCGACCCCTCCAGGCTCCCCAGGTGCCACGTGGGGACCCGCACCCCTCAGCCCTGCGTCCCGTCGCACGGTGTCATTTCCCGGGTACACACGACGGGCAGCTCTGTGACAACGGCTCTCTGTGCCCGTCTCGCCCCAGCCCCTAACCGCCTGCTGGTCTCCGGTGCCCCCCAGGTGCCAGCTGCAGAGGACAGCCACGGGTCTGCGTTCTCGCCACCCGCTGCCAGCGTGTCCCCACGCGCCAGAGAGCCGGCTGCACGGGTGTCCAGCTCAGGGCCCTTGGCTGCCACGCACTGGGGAAGACGGGGGGAGCGGGTCTCCTCGTCGCTGTCACGGGTTCCAAGGAGGGGTGCTAAGAGCCCCCTTGGCAGGGCGGCAACCAGAGACTGGAGTGGTCACACGCACACGTGGACACACGCACACGCAGGGGCACACTCGGGGCCCTCAGGAGCCCGGGCCGAGGGGCGACAAGCATGGGCTCCAGGGTCAATAGACACTTCATCAGAGTGGACGGAGGGACACTGCATCTGTGTGACCTGAGCAGAATGCTCCTGGCGGCCTCAGTCCCCGTGTGTCAGGTGCAGGTCCCGTCAGCCCCGACCTCACCAGCCGTGGGGACGGGTGACGTACCGAGTGCCTGCTGCGGGCAGAGCATCACGGGCTGAGTGCCCAGCGCCCCAGCGCTCCCACCGCTGCTGGGTGCGGGGCTGTTCCCAGGCAACGCCCGGCGGAGACCACTGGCACCCCCTGTCCGGGACCCCAGCCTGGACCAGGGCGGCTTAAGAGGCCGTTAGAGGGGCTTCTGACACCTGCGCACACCTCCCCTCCTTCCCGGCACCCCGCACAGCGACAGGAGGGGGCAAACACTCGAGGGCCAGAGAAAGGCAGAGAGACAGAGACAGACGGACAAGCGGGCTCCCCCGATGGCCTGGCCAGCTTCAGCCTGCGCCCAGGCCACGCGGAGCCAAGAGGCGAGCCCACAGCCCTGGGCCCTGGAGAGAGGCGGGGAGGGGGTGCTGGGACAGAGTGGGGGGGCTTCGAGAAGCAGCTGGACGGCCTGTGCCCACACCCCGGCCCTCCCCATCTTGCCCACCCCCCAGAACACAGGAGGGCTACCACCGCAGACGTGACACCAGGGGTCTCTGTGCGGGGGGACCCGGGCCCGGCAGAGCACGGAGGACGGCACTGTCCCCTGCGCGGTGATGGGGGCGTGACTGCAGGGCGGAGCTGGTGCTCGGACGGGCCAGGGAAAGCACCCTGAGGGTGGGCCCGCCAGGGACCACAGCCTGAGGTACGGGGGAACCAGAGGGCCCATCTCAGGTCCCCCTTCACAGAAACAGCACGTGCCTCCTCTGCCTTCTTGAAAGGGCTTATTACTGTGGAAAGGAGTCTGAGAATAAACTGCAATAACTGCAATAAACTGTCCTCCTTCCACCAAGCCCCGCGTGGAAAAGCCCGGCTGCCGGGGCGGCCTCCCGTCCTGATTTCAGACGGATGTTGGTTCTTTACAGTAAGGGAGATAAAGCCACCCACACTCTCTCCAGCAGCTTGTAACCATGAACAAAAATGGCTTCGGGGAATCATTTCAAAAGCAGACTTGATGGCCTACATTCAAAACCAAGACAACTTTTTCTTCTTAAGGTCAAGGAGAATCGCTTTATTTGGAAGTCTCTATTTACAATTTAATTAACTCGTCTCGGTTTGGCAATAAACCTCGAACATCAATCTCGGGTGGAGGGTCACAAAGATATCATCATTAAGGAGAAAGGCGGCTAATTCACTGCTCAGGAGGCCTCGCGTGCTCGCCTTTCGTTACCCACTGGGTGGTCATCACCGCATCCCAGGTAAACAGGCCCTGACTCGAGCAGCCGAGGGCGAACCAGTAATCCCCACGTGGCCTTCCATGCCGGCACCTCCGGGTGGTTCCGGGAAGAAGGGCCGGCCAAGCCACAGGTGCAGCATCTCTAACACAAGCACCGACCCGCCTCCTCGTCCCGCCCCAGCCCACCTTCACCCACTTCCTGGGGCCGTAAAGCGGGCTGGGTGGTGGTGGCCCGGCCATCTCGAGGGCCCCGCCTGTGAACGGGGAGTCTTTTACGAGCCGGTGCTAAGTGCGGGCCTGGAAGGAAGAACTCCCGGAGCAACTGTTAACCTTCTGTCTGCTCGTACAGGACAGAACGTCCTCAATGGTCAAAGCCACCGACGCCTCAGCTCCAGGTCTTAAAAACCCCGCTCTGTCCTGGGGGGCATGTCAGTGCAGTCCCACCTGCCGGCCGCCAGCCCCAAGACTCTCCCGGGACCCTGCCAGCGCAGACATGGGAGGAGAGTTGCCCCTTGATTTTAAGGAAACAGACCCCTCTCCACCTGCTCGGGGGGTGGGAGGAAAACACAAAGGGCCGGGAGACAGGGAGGCCTAGAAAGGATGGAGCGGGGAACCAGAGAGGGTCAGGCAGGGTCCCAGGTGGCAGGGCCCAGCCCGACTCCCCCACACACCACTCAGTCTCTGGAGGCGGCTACAGGCCTGACCCCAGGCCCTAGGACGACGGTGGGGAGGCCTCTGGGACCGGGCTCCTGCAGCGAAGGCTGGCAGGGGCAGGGACGGAGGGCGGAGGGCGGGGCCGTCCAGCACGGCTACAGGGGTGCTGAGCCCGGGGACCCCTGAGCCACTGACCCTTCACGTCGGGCCGGTACAGCCCCTCAAGCACAGTGGAGCCGAGTCCTTCCGAGCTCTCTGGCAGGCATCGCCCCTTCCCCCGATGACGTGACACCCCTGGGGGTGGTGGGAAATGTCTGTGAAGATGGTCACTTGGGATCAAGGCTCTTGCACAGAGAAAGCGCTGTCTCTACAGCAGCACAGAGGTCAGTTAGCGGGAGAAGCCAGCAAGTCCGAGAGGCCCTCGGGTCCCAGCGAGGAAGGCCCAGCTCGGCCAGCGGTGAGGTTGGCGGGGGAGGGTGGGAGTGGGGACTCACTCTGAGGCCGGACAGTTCTCAGACGGCCACGAGAGGGTCGGCTCTCAGCGACTCAGCCAGGACTTGCTCGTCTGTCCTGCACACGCAGCATTTTTCTGTCCCTTTTACAAATGATGAGCCGCAGCCGGGGCTACACTGGCACATATTACGAGCTTTCCCAGGCACCCGACCGCCCAGCCTACGGACTGAAGGGCAGGAGGAGGGGGACCTGAGAGTCTCAGGCAAAACAAAAGCCTCCAAGGAAACCCATGTGGTGCAGCAAACATCTAGAGACTAGAATAACCAACACGGAAACTGCTTTAACACCCACCCACACCTGCACTTTGTACACAGGGAGCTTCATCTTCAAACTCTACGGAAGCAACTCGAAGCCACGGACGCTGAGGGCGCCCCCCCGTGCAGGAAGCACAGCAAACACCTGACTGTTAACCCACCAATGGGCGCGGAGCACACCCTGCACACGCGGGGCGCGAGATGCGGCCAGGAGTCCCCAGAGGGGCGGAGCATGGGGGGGGCGGTCTGGCGGTAGGTGCGGTCACAGGCCGCTGCTCCCCAAGGAAATCTGGGGCGCAGGCGCGGACGAGCGTGACTCAGAGCCCGAGGATACCACCGGGTCCCCCGCACGGCTGGGAGACAGCTCAGGGGGCTCTCCCATGTTCAGTACCAACGCAGGGTGGGCAGAGCTGGAGGCCACATGGAGATCATCCAGCCTGAGGGGAAACTGAGGCCAGAGAAGGGGCAGGGCTCTCAAAATGGGGATGGTCACGCACCACTTCACAGGGGCGCTGTGAAAAACCAGCACAGTGATGCAGAGAAAGAGCCGAGAACAGTGCCTTGTACGCTGTAGGCACCTAATGGATGCCAGCTGCCATTATTATTATCATTATTATTATTAGCAGCAGCAGCAACCAAGTTCAGAGTCGGTGATGGAGGCTGAACTAGACCCAGGGGTTTATTCATAATACGTTATTTTTTAGATTACGGGAAACCTCTTCTCCTTCTTTGATTTTTTTGGCCTGAGTAATAGATCCCTCTTCCCCAAAATGCAACCAAATAGCCATGTGGGTTTTCAGTTGAAGGCACATTAAATCAACGGGACACGCACTGGGAGAGTGAGAACCCATGGGCCACCTGCTGTCCAAAGGCCTCAGGCAGGCACAGCACGGAGCCATCGGAATAAGGACGCTGGCCGTGGGGAAAAAGCCCTGGCCCGAGACAGGGAGATGGGCTGGTGAGGGACACACAGAGGAGTCGCCGCGCCCACGTGACTTCCCGTGCCTGACAGCACTGCCGTCACGCGTGTGCTCTGCCCGTCACCAGGGCCCCGCGCCTCAAAGGAAACATCGCCATCCTTGCCGGCTCCCATCAGCCACTCCGGGGCCTAATGAAGATGCAAGCGGGGGAGGGGAGCTTGTTATTTCTCACTGTCACGCACTGAATATTCCATGGGCCGGGGCCCCTCCGCTGATTTATCCTCTGCTCTCCGACGGCTTACATTGTAGCAGTAATAAAAATATTTTCACTTGGATGGTAATAAAGCTGAATCTAGTTTACTAGCTGTAACTGAATTCTATCTTGAAAGAATAAGTCAATTTTAACCTTACAATGTAGTCGAGACAGCTTTCAGAGAAATTTCATTAAAATCGCATTTAACCTAAATTTAAAAACACAGGGAAGGGAAAATGTACACGCAGATTAAGCCTTTAACACACCGAGATAAAACTATTCTCCAGGAGTGCATTCGGGCATTTCTTCCCCGAAGGGTGAGAGTGTAAATTTTAATAATAATGACAGCCGGCACTCCCCTTGGCCCCCCTGCGTTGGGTCAGTATCGGCCACGCTAACGGGCATCCGGGGGTGGACAGAGGCGCCTGCCCAGGGAGCAGAGGCCCCAGACTAACCCCACCAAAGGAGTGCTAGCCCACCCACCGCTACCCGCCTGCTACGCAGGTGATAAAAATGATGGTGAGATGATACAGGTACAAAGTTGGCTGGGCTCATGATGGGCCAGGCACCGTCCTAAGCATCTGACCTGCGCTGACTCTCATTCCCAGGGAAACCATGGCCACCGCGGGGCCATCACTCCCCACCCCGACCCACCGCTGGGGCGACAGAACCAGAATCTGAACCCACGCCGGCCTCCGGAGTCCTGCCCTGTGCTGAGTGGTGGCTCAGGACAAGCCAGAAACGTTCAGGAATGGTTTCCAAGGAGCCCAAAGCAGGGCCCACCTTCTCTCCTCGGCTCCTTAGCCTGCCTCCCGTGTCTGCTCGTGGACCAGCAGCCCCTGTCACCAGGGGACGGAAACTCTGGCGTCTAATTTCCTTCTGACCCCCTAGTGGGAGGTCAACCCGTCCCTCAGGTTCCCACCAGCTTACATGCCCCCAGCTTGTCACTGCCCTTTAGCACCCAGGACGACCCCACCAAGGGAAGGGTTTCCACGGCCTCACAGGAAGGACGGGAAACACAGGAGCACGGGGCTGGGGGGCAGGCAGGCTGCCGTCTACGTCCAGGCCTGCAGACCGCACACCGGCCCCCACCCCACCCAGCGCACCACAGACGCCCTGCGGAGGGATGGACACACGCTCCAGGCCCCCAGCAGCCCTGTCACAGTGGGCTGGCCGTGAAGTATTTGGTGGTGGCCCCAAACCATGAAGGACATCACAGAGGAAAACTACAGGGCCCCAGGGGCTTGGTGCCACCCTAGGCCAGGGTGACAGTGACATCTTCCTGGGACTGTCAACGGCACCTCCCGGGCTACGGCCTAAAGAAGGGCATCCCGTAGACCCTCCACGGCAGCAGGCCCACCGGGTGGGCGAGCACGGGGCCACTGAGCCTCCCCGGGCTGCGTCAGCGTGTCCTGGCCCTGCGGCGGGTCTCCTCCTCCGCCGTGGGCTCCCTGAAGGCCAAAGTCGCATCTGTCACTTACCCCACCTGCCTGCCCTCCCTCCACCCGTCAAACCCCGCCCCAGCCTGGAGCGCTGCCCTGTTCTGCCACGCAGAGCGAATGGGGGGGGGGCCTAACTGCCTGGGGGGGGGGGGGGCGGTGGCCGCGGCGTTCCAGGCAAAGGAAACAACATGAACAGGGATCCCAGCACGGCTGGGGTCACATGTCGTGCTTAAGGAAAAATAAACAGCCCCAGGCTTCAGCACGGCCTAAAGCTGGCTGCAGGATGAAGGGGTGTGGGATCAAACTGCGAAGGGCCTTGGAGGCCACTGCACCGCGAGTGCGAGGTCCAACTGCCGTCACATCAGCAGCAGCGTGGAGGGTGGACCAGAGAGGAGGAAGATGGGGATCTTGTCAGCAGGCGGACGGCAGGAACCTCCTACAAGCCCGCCTGCACTCATGGGCAGGGATCAACCAGGTGAGTGTCCCAGGCGGCACGGGCAGCCCAGCGCGGCTGTGCGCGAGGACTTGAGTGACACTCAACACATCTCCGAAGGTCATCATCCAAGGTCAGTGCAAAAAAAATCCAACCATCCCCAGGGCGACTGTGAATATATTCACCAGACGGTCGAGGGGCCCTAAGCCAGCCTTCCAGAGCATAATGATTAATAAGTCAGAAACTGATCCAACCAAATGAGGAGGAGTAACTTCACTTAAAAAAATCACTTGGTGACCAGCCTCATCACAATGTCTGCACTGAGGAAAGTCAGATGAGCTCAGCTGGTGTACAGGTCAATCCAAGCCTTTGGCATAAACAAGAAGCCCTCCCGGGAGACAGGCTGCCCCTCTGTGGACATGTCGGGGGGCCGGAATGTGTAACGAGGTCAGTCTGCCCCTCGGCAGAATGGGAAAGTAACTAACCTCAAGCACGGCAGCCCCGCCCAGAAAATGAACCACATCTAAAGTCGGCACGTATGAGCGCAGAGGGGTGTGTGCACATTGGTGCATGCGTGTGTTGGTGTGTACGTGTGTGTCAGTGTGAGTGTGTGTGCATGTATGTGTGTACTGGTGTGGGGGAGTGTGTATACTGGTGCGTGTGTGTGCATATAAGTGTAAGGGTGTGTGTGTGTCTAGTGGCGTGTATGTGTGTGTGCATATGTGTATACTTTAATTTCAAATGACCCATCATGTGTGAGCCGTATTTTCATCGCCACCTGTATAGGAGAAGAGGGCAGCCTCAAGCTTAGGACTAAGTTTAAATTCCAACTTGATGCAACTTTGAACTCTCCCTTTGTGGAGTTGCCAGATAAAACACAGGAGGCTCAGTGAACTCTGGATTTCAGTATGTACCCAATATTGCATCCAACGAACAAAAAAATGTTTCATTATTGATCTGAAATTCAAATTTAACTGAGTGTTCCATATTTTTATTTGCTAAATCTGACACTGCTAAGATTAGGTAGGAAGGATTTGTCCCCATTTTTCCTCCAGGAAAGGGAAAGCAGAGCTTGGATAAGCCTGAGAAGGCACATTTCTGTTGGTGGTTCTGGCCTCCCCAAGCAGCCCTAGGCCAGTTTAGAGTGTGGAGAGAACTCCCTCTGGGCTATGCTCACTGGCCATCCGGTCCAGACTGGCTGACCAATGACCGGTCTCCCCACCTCCCCCTGGCCCACCGGGGCCTCAGCTTTATGGTCCCTCCACAGCTAAGGGCAGAGCCCAGCAGACCTTGGCCTGCAAAGGAGTCACAGGCCTTTAGGGGGTGGGCGCGCCTGTCTCCTCCCACTTCCCCTCGGCTGGGTCTGCCCCACCAGGAACCATGCACCGAAGTCCCTTTCTGTGCCTGGTTCCTTCCCCACGGGAAAACTCACTAGTCTGTGAAGCAATTCTTTAAGATCTGATTTTAAGTGTTCTGAGAAAAACCAAGCACAGATATAACCAGATTTACATGTCTGCTGAGGCTGAGTATCTTCAAATGTTCCTTTTTAAAACTGAAATAGGGGAGGCGGAGTCAAGATGGCGATGTGGGAAGACACGGAGTTAGCGTCTCTCCACAACTAGGGCACCTGCCGGCCGCTGGTGGGGGACTCTGGCGCCCAAGGAGATGGGAGGAACCCACAAGTGAACCAGTAGGACGTAGGGGGACTGAGGGGGGAGGAGAAGTAGAGGCCAGACAGGATTGGCACCCCTGAGGCCGGGGAGATCAGGAGAGGCAGGCGGGAGGAGCCATCCAGGAGGAGCAGGAGAGAAGCGGAGGGTGACTGTCCCACCCACTCGAGCCCAGGAAGCCAGCTGGGCTCCCAGGTGAGGTCCCTGCCCCATGAGACCAGGGGTGGGGGGCACGCCTGGGCCCCTTCTGTTCCTTGAGCCTAAGCCCATCCCCCCACCCACAGTCCCCAGGGCCTTTTCCAGCCCTGTGGGTCCTGAGCATTGGCCCCACCCACCACCCAAACCTCACCCTTGCTTAGGCCCCGCCCTCCACAGCCAAGACCTTTCCCCCCCACACCGTTTTTTTCTTTTCCCTTCTCCTCTTTTTTACTATCGTGGTACTGATGTACCTTCCAGTTGTTGATTCATCTATATTTTTACTTTTATATTCTTCCTAACATATCTGTTAGTTTCCTAGTCTAATTTTATTTTTTATTTTGTTCTTTTTTTCTTTCTTGCCACCCCAGGCGGCTTGCAGGATCTTGGTTCACGAGCCCAGGGTTGGGCCGAAGCTCCTGTGGTGGGAGCTCCGAGTCCAAACCACTGGACTAACAGAGACCCTCAGACCCCAGGGAATATTCATCAGAGTGAGGCCTCATGGAGTTCCTCATCTCACTACCAAGACCCAGGTCTACCAAATAGCCTACAAACCCCAGTGTTGGAAGCCTCAGGCCAAAGAACCAGTAAGACAGGAACACAATCCCACTCATAAAAGATAAATAAATAAAACGGCAAAAAAATATGTCACAGATGAAGGAGCAAGGTGAAAACCTGCAAGACCAAATAAATGAAGAGGAAATAGCAATCTACCTGAAAAAGAATTCAGAGTAATGATAGTAAAGATGATCCAGAATCTCAGAAATAGAACGGAGGCACGGACTGAGAAAATACAAGAAATGTTTAACAAAGATCTAGAAGAACTAAAGAACAAACAAACAGAGATGAACAACACAATAACTGAAATGAAAAATACACTAGAAGGAATCAATAACAGAATAACTGAGGCAGGAGAACGAATAGGTGAGCTGGAAGACAAAATGGTGGAAATAACTGCCGAGGAGAAAAACAAAGAAAAAAGGATTAAAAGAACTGAAGACAATGTCAGAGACCTCTGGGACAACACTAAATGCACAAATATTCGAATTATAGGGGTCCCAGAAGAAGAAGGGAAAAAGAAAGGGTCTGAGAACATACTTGAAGAGATTATAGTTGAAAACTTCCCTAACATGGGAAAGGAAATAGTCACCCAAGTCCAGGAAGCACAGAGAGTCCCATACAGGATAAACCCTAGGAAAAACACACCAAGACACATATTAATCAAACTAACAAAAATTAAATTCAAAGAAAAAATATTAAAAGCAGCAAGGAAAAACCAAAAAATAACATACAAAGGAATGCCCATAAGGTTATCAGCTGAATTTTCAGCAGAAACTCTGCAGGCCAGAAGGGAGTGGCAGGATATACTTAAAGTGATGAGAGAGAAAAATCTACAGCCAAGATTCCTCTACCCAGCAAGGATCTCATTCAGATTCGATGGAGAAATCAAAAGCTTTTCAGACAAGCAAAAGCTAAAACAATTCAGCACCGCCAAACCAGCTTTACAATAAATGTTAAAGAAACTTCTCTAAGCGGTAAACACAAGAGAAGAAAAAGACCCAGAAAACAAACCCAAAACAATTAAGAATATGGTAATAGGAACATACATATCAATAATAACCTTGAATGTAAATGGATTAAATGCCCCAACCGAAAGACACAGACTGGCTGAATGGATACAAAAACAAGACCCATATATATGCTGTCTACAGGAGACCCACTTCAGACCTAGGGACCCATACAGACTGAAAGTGAAGGGATGGAAAAAGATATTCCATGCAAATATAAATCAAAAGACAGCTGGGGTAGCAATACTCATATCAGATAAAATAGACTTTAAAATAAAGAATGTTATAGGAGATAAGGAGGGACACTACATAATGATCAAAGGATCAATCCAAGAAGAAGATATAACAATTATAAATGTTTATGAGCCCAACATAGGAGCACCTCAATACATAAGGCAAATACTAACAACCATGAAAGGAGAAATAGACAGTAACACAATAATAGTGGGGGACTTTAACACCCCACTTACACCAATGGACAGATCATCCAAACAGAAAATAAATAAGGAAACACAAACTTTAAATGACACAACAGACCAGATAGATCTAATTGATATTTACAGAACGTCCCACCCAAAAGTGGCAGAATACACTTTCTTCTAAAGTGCACATGGAACATTCTCCAGGATAGATCACATCTTGGGTCACAAATCAAGCCTCAGTAAATTTAAGAAAATTGAAAGTCATATCAAGCATCTTTTCTGACCACAACACTATGAGATTGGAAATCAATTATAAGAAAAAACTATAAAAAACACGAATACATGGAGGCTAAACAGTGCGTTACTAAATACCCAAGAGATCACTGGAGAAAACAAAGAAGAAATAAAAAAGTACATAGAAACAAATGACAATGAAAACAGGATGATCCAAAACCTATGGGAGGCAGCAAAAGCAGTTCTAAGAGGGACGTTTATAGCAATACAATCTCACCTCAAGAAACAAGAAAAATCTCAAATAAAAAATCTAACCCTACACTTAAAACAACCAGAGAAAGAAGAACAAAGAAAACCCAAAGTCAGTAGAAGGAAAGAAATCATAAAGATCAGAGCAGAAATAAATGAAATAGAAATGAAGAAAACAATAGCAAAGATCAATAAAACTAAAAGCTGGTTCTTTGAGAAGATAAACAAAATTGATAAACCCTTAGCCAGACTCATCAAGAAAAAAAGGGAGAGGATGCAAATCAATAAAATTACAAATGAAAAAGGAGAAATCACAACTGACACTGCAGAAATACAAAGGATTATAAGAGACTACTACAAACAACTATTTGCCAATAAAATGGACAACCACGAAGAAATGGACAAATTCTTGGAAAGTTACAACTTTCCAAGACTGAACCAGAAAGAATTAGAAAATATAAACAGACCCA
Organism: Balaenoptera acutorostrata; assembly: GCF_949987535.1. NCBI lineage: Eukaryota > Metazoa > Chordata > Mammalia > Artiodactyla > Balaenopteridae > Balaenoptera > Balaenoptera acutorostrata. The sequence continues at coordinate 3,077,692 of NC_080074.1, forward strand.
TCACAAGTAATGAAATTGAAACCGTAATTAAAAATCTTCCAACAAACAAAAGTCCAGGACCAGATGGCTTCACAGGCGAATTCTATCAAGCATTTAGAGAAGAGCTAACACCAGTCCTTCTCAAACTCTTCCCAAAAATTGCAGAGGAAGGAACACTCCCAAATTCATTCTACAAAGCCACCATCACCCTGATACCAAAACCAGAAAAAGGTATCACAAAAAAAGAAAATTATAGACCAATATCACTGATGAACATAGATGCAAAAATCCAGAACAAAATACTAGCAAACAGAATCCAACAGCACATTAAAAGGATCATACACCATGATCAAGTGGGATTTATCCCAGGGATGCAAGGATTCTTCAATATACACAAATCAATCAATGTGATACACCACAGTAACAAACTGAAGAATAAAAACCATATGATCATCTCAATAGATGCAGAAAAAGCTTTTGACAAAATTCAACACCCATTTATGATAAAACTCTCCAGAAAATGGGCACAAAGGGAACCTACCTCAACACAAGAAAGGACATATATGACAAACCCACAGCAAGCATCATACTCAATGGTGAAAAACTGAAAGCATTTCCTCTAAGATCAGGAACAAGACAAGGATGTCCACTCGTGTCACTATTATTCAACATAGTTTTGGGAGTCCTAGCCACAGCAATCAGAGAAGAAAAAGAAATAAAAGGAATACAAATTGGAAAAGAGAAAGTAAAACTGTCACTGTTTGCCAATGACATGATACTATATACAGAAAATCCTAAAGATGCCACCAGAAAACTATTAGAACTAATCAATGAATTTGGTAAGGTTGCAGGATACAAAATTAATGCACAGAAATCTCTGGCATTCCTGTACACCAACAACGAGAAATCAGAAAGAGAAATTAAGGAAACACTCCTATTTACCACTGCAACAAAAAGAATAAAATACCTAGGAATAAACCTGCCTAAGGAGGAGAAGGACTTGTACTCAGAAAACTATAAAACACTGAAGAAAGAAATCAAAGATGACACAAACAGATGGAGAAATATACCATATTCTTGGATTGGAAGAATCAATATTGTGAAAATGCCTATACTACCCAAAGCAATCTACAGGTTCAATGCAATCCCTATCAAACTCCCAATGGCATTCTTCACAGAATTAGAACAAAAAATTTTACAATTTGTATGGAAACACAAAAGACCCCGAATAGCCAAAGCAATCTTGAGAAAGAAAAACGGAGCTGGAAGAATCAGGCTCCCTGACTTCAAACTATACCACAAAGCTACAGTAATCAAGACAGTATGTACTGGCACAAAAACAGAAATTTAGATTAACGGTACAGGATAGAATGCCCAGAGATAAACCCGTGCACATATGGGCACCTAATTTACAACAAAGGAAGCAAGAACATACAATGGAGAAAAGACAGCCTCTTCAATAAGTGGTGTTGGGAAATGTAGACAGCTACATGTAAAAGAATGAAATTAGAACACTACCTAACACCATACACAAAAATAAACTCCAAACGGATTAAAGACTTAAATGTAAAATCAAACACTATAAAACTCTTAGAGGAAAACATAGGCAAAACACGCTTTGACATAAACCACAGCAAGATCTTTTTTGACCCACCTCCTAGAGTAACGGAAATAAAAACAAAAATAAACAAATGGGACTTAATTAAACTTAAAAGCTTTTGCACAGCAAAGGAAACCATAAACAAGACGAAAAGAACCCTCAGAATGGGAGAAAATATTTGCAAATGAAACAACAAAGGGTTAATCTCCAAAATATACAAACAGCTCATGGCGCTCAATATCAAAAAAACAATCCAGTTAAAAAATGGGCAGAAGACCTAAATAGACATTTCACCAAGGAAGACATACAGATGGCCAAGAGGCACATGAAAAGCTGCTCAACATCACTAATTATTAGAGAAATGCAAATCAAAACTACAGTGAGGTATCACCTCACACCAGTCAGAATGGCCATTATCAAAAAATCTAGAAACAATAAATGCTGGAAAGGGTGTGGTGAAAAGGGAACCCTCCTGCACTGTTGGTAGGAATGTAAATTGATACAGCCACTATGGAAAACAGTATGGAGGTTCCTTGAAAAATGAAAAATAGAACTACCATATGACACAGCAATCCCACTACTGGGCATATACCCTGAGAAAACCATAATTCAAAAAGAGTCATGTGGGCTTCCCTGGTGGCACAGTGGTTGAGAATCTGCCTGCCAATGCAGGGGACGTGGGTTCGAGCCCTGGTCTGGGAAGATCCCATATGCCACGGAGCAACTGGGCCCATGAACCACAGTTACTGAGCCTGTGCGTCTGGAGCCTGTGCTCTGCAACAAGAGAGGCCGCGATAGTGAGAGGCCCGCGCACCGCGATGAAGAGTGGCCCCCGCTTGACACAACTAGAGAAAGCCCTCGCACAGAAACGAAGACCCAACACAGCCATAAATTAATTAATTAATTAATTATTTTTAAAAATGTACTTTAAAAAAAAAAAAGAAGAGATTCCAAGGCTTTATTTAAAAAAAAAAAAAAAAAAGTCATGTACCACAATGTTCACTGCAGTACTATTTACAATAGCCAGGACATGGAAGCAACCTAAGTGTCCATCGACAGATGAATGGATAAAGAAGATGTGGCACAGATATACAATGGAATATTACTCAGCCATAAAAAGAAGCGAAATTGAGGTATTTGTAGTGAGGTGGATGGACCTAGAGTCTGTCATACAGAGTGAAGTAAGTCAGAAAGAGAAAAACAAATACCGTATGCTAACACACATATATGGAATCTAAAAAAAAAAAAATATTGGTACTGATGAACCTAGTTGCAGGGCAGGAATAAAGAGGTAGACATAGAAAATGGACTTGAGGACATGGGCTGGGAGGGTGAAGCTGGGGCGAAGTGAGAGTAGCAACAACATATATACACTACCAAATGTAAAACAGTTGGCTGGTGGGAAGCAGCAGCACAGCACAGGGAACTCGGCTTGGTGCTTTGCGATGACCCAGAGGGGTGGGATAGGGAGGCTGGGAGGGAGGCTCAAGAGGGAGGGGATATGGGGACATGTGTATGCATACAGGTGATTCGCTTTGTTGTGTAACATCAACTAACACAGTACTGTGAAGCAATTATACTCCAATAAGGATCTATTAAAAAAAAAACTGAAACAGGTTCTCACGGTGTTTTCAATCAAAAGATAGCAAAAATATTCCATTTACATTATCTTATGTCACAAAAGATGCACGAGCATAGAATCCAAGGCGAGGCTGCCCCACAGGGGGCCCAGCCCCCGGATTCAGTCACAGGGGCTCTGACTGCAGCCTCTCGAAGAGCCCAAGGGCTGAACTTGGGGGCAACTACGGATCGTGCAACCTCAAAGATTGACATCAGATGTAACAGACTTAAGGACAATAAAGGTACAAGGTGTGTCACTCGGATACACGGCAAAAATGTGAAATCTCACTTTCAAATATGTGTAAACATTCCAGGTGTAATCTGGAGTGAAAATCTCCTCCAGTACTCTGTACACGTTGCAATTCTATCAGCCCATGGTGTGTTAACGTATATTTATTATTGAAGCAGTAAATTACTCAATGATTGGTGTGAACTGTTAATCTTATGTACAAAAATTGTTTCATAAGTAGGGAACAGACTGATTTAACAGAAATGCTGAGAGCACCCGCTCTTACCTCTGAACTTCTCTCTATGCCTCACCCATTACTCTGTCCCCAGTCTCGGGGCCAGGCTCGCCCGGCCCAGGCAGGAGGGCCCTTTCCTTTCCTCCTGACTTTTGTTGCAGCACGTGACTCGGTTTGGCCAATGAAATGCAGCCGAGCACCGGGGACCACTTTCTTTCGGAAGCAAGAAGAGCCGGTGAACAATCCCCATAGTTTTTCCCTCCATCACAGGAACTGGGCCAGCAAGCTCCTGAAGGCGGCTGCTCCATCAGCCGGAGTCCCCAGGTGAGGACAACACAGAGCAGAGCCCTGGGCAGAGCCACAAAGGATGTGTCATGCGGGTGAGACGCAAACGTGTGTTGCTTGAGCTGCTGAGGTTTACAGGCTGTCTGTTGGGGGCCAGGGCCAGGGCCAGGGTCAGGGCCAGGGCCAGGGCCAGGGTCAGGGTTAGGGTCAGGTCTGTTTGGCCAGCAACAGTGGTACCTGGCTTCCGCCCAACGGGGACTTTTACCCCCATCACTCAGAGTCTGGCCCACACGCGCCTTCGATGCACTCCTGGTGCCAGGCCGTGTGCTCGGACCCTGCGCGAGAGGGTTCAGATCTAACCCACCCCGAAGCAGCAGAGGACACAGCGTGTGCACTCAGGCAAGGAGTGGTGGCAGCCCACAGAGGAGAGGGAGCTGGTGCTGATGGGAGAGGGAAGGGGAAGCGGGGAGGCAGCAGCAACACAGAGGGAGTCAGGGGCACCGCAGGAGGCTGGCCCCTGCCCGGGACAGGGATGTGGGAAACAGGTCAGAGTGAAACGGCACAGCACCCAGTGCAAAACCCATCCCCAGACATCAGCATCCTACCGCGCGTGGCAGGCAGACCTGCTCGCCCAGGGCGCACGCACACCCCTCTGCTTACGGGTCCCCTCCAGGGTCTGCAGGCACAGGGAACAAGCACCGCAGGCCCCACACGCCCACCACTGCTCCGGCGTGTGTGAGCAGAACCCGAGGACGTGGTGAAGACCCTAGCGTTTGCGGGCTGCAGCCAATAAGACCGACCAACCAGTCCTTGTCTATTGGAGGCCCTGAGGCTTGGACACCAACAACCACACGACGGTGGGTGGTCTCACGGAAGCGCTGATGCTGCCTGGCGTTTCTCTGAACGAGAGCTCTGTGCACAGCCTTTCCCAGAAAAAGTCTGAGCATCGTGCAAGGCGGCCCCAGAAGAACAGAGGACCGGGAACCACATCTAACACCGAGGGCTCAAGCTATTTCTCCCCAAGAGAGAAGAAGAAACGACATTTGATTAGAGATTAAGAAATCAATGTTTTTTAAAAAAAGGTCTGAGGCTGCTTTTTGGACGAATGAGAGCTACGTGAATACTGACTCCACGCCACCCCCTTCCTCAATGCCACACGCTGGCCTTTGTCGGATAAGCTCTGTCTCACCCAATTATCAACAGCTGCTGCCCCTGGTCTCCCAGACTCAATCATTCCATCTGCCCACCCGCAGCCAGAGTGCTCCAAAGAAACACCAAATGTCCCTCAGCTGGGCTACGAGGTGGCCTGCTGGAGGCGGACCGGCCTATGGCAGTAACACATTTGCACAAGAAGCGGCTTGCTCTGCTCCAGGGCCAAAATAAAGCGCAGTTTGACAGAAATAAGAAATCCCTAGGCAAGCCCTCGCCGAAAAAATGTGACCTAAGAATTCACCTCGGAGCGGCAGGTAACTGTTAGAAATGGGTTCTGCTAAGGTCGTAGCAGACACTCATCCAGAACTCCCAAATCCTTTCCAATTTCCCAAGAGCCAGTGCTTTGATCTCCCAGACCTCAGACCCAGTCTCAGTATTTTCCCATTCTCGGTGGGATTTCGTCTTCCTGTGGTGATTTCATCTGGTTCTACTCCTAAGCTGCCATATACCCACTCCTTTTCCCACTGACCACCTGACTCTCCCCAGGCTGGATGGGGTGCTGACCTGCTGATTTCCAAGGGCTCTGAAGTTCACAGTAATTGTGGTCCCCTGCTTATGCTGCAAGGGTAGGTGTGTGTGCTTCGTCTGCTTTCCTTCTTGATTACACAGCTTCTTGGAGGCAGTGAGAAACAATTCAGATTTAGGTGGCCTCTTGGACTTTCAAATTCATTCTTGAAGGGTATTTCTGCTGGAAGTTGACACTATGGTGACAGTTATCATTCTTCCTGCACATTGAACATATCTTCTTGTCCTTTCGTTGAGAAGACAGTTCTCAGACAGCCATTCTTAGAAAATAATCTCTGACTCTCGCTGCCTTAAGAATTAGTCTTAGGGCTTCCCTGGTGGCGCAGTGGTTGAGAATCTGCCTGCCAATGCAGGGGACACGGGTTCGAGCCCTGGTCTGGGAAGATCCCACATGCCGCGGAGCAACTAGGCCCGTGAGCCACAATTACTGAGCCTGCGCAACAAGAGAGGCCGCGATAGTGAGAGGCCTGCGCACCGCGATGAAGAGTGGCCCCCACTTGCCACAACTAGAGAAAGCCCTCGCACAGAAACCCAACACAGCCATAAATAAATAAATAAATAAATAAATAAATAAATAAATAAATAAAAGAATTAGTCTTCAATTGAATTTTACTATGATGTGTTTACATACAGTTTTCTCTTTATTCTCCTGAAGATTCAATGGGCTCTTCAATCCGTGAATTGGTTTATTTCAGTACTTTTGGAAAACAATGAATCATTATCTCTTCAGATTCTTACTCACTCTCCCTCCTCTCCTTCTATGACTCCAAATAAATACATATGAGGCTCTCTAACCATACCTTCTATATCTCTTACTTTTTATATTTTGCATATTCTTATCTCTCCATGTTTTGTTTTGGCTATTTTCTTCCAACCCATCTTCCAGTTCACTAACTTTCTCTATAGCTATGTGTAATTTGTTAAATCTGCCCACTGACTTTTTAATTTGGTTATTGTATTTTTCAAATCTTTTATGTAAAATCATATAGTTTCCCACTACCATGGCAAACATTCTCAAGATTCTCTTTTTTATATTTCTTCATACATAGTAAGGAGAATAGTTTCATGGTCTATGTGTTAAGTATTACAGAAACTTAACATCTTGTGGGCCTGTTTCTGTTATCTGTTGTTTCTGTTTGTTCTCACTTAAGAAGTCTTGAATGTGTGTGTATCTTTGACTATGTGTAGATCATTTTATATGGAAAAAAAAAAAAGCAGAAACAATTTGAGGAACAACTTTCTGGTAACTTCCTCCAGAAAAGATTTTTTTTTTGCTTCTCCCAAGCACTCTACTCCAGTAGAGAAGTGCCGTAATCAAGGCTCAAACAACCGTGGTCCTCTCAGGTGATGTAAACCTGGCCTGCAAGACTGCACAAGGGCAGTTTCACTTCAGTTCCACCCTGACAGTTGGTCTTCTGGGTCTCAGAAAGTACCTGGGCATTTTCTGCACTCCTATCCTCAGGTAGGCTATGGTTTGATCCTTTCCCTCCATGAAGCTGTCAAAACTACAAACCACGTTGGGATTCTTTCTTCTGGATTAGCAAGAACCCTCAGAACAACAGTCGCCTTCAGGGCTGCGCTCATCTCTCTGGTTCCAGCATTCTTCCAGAATCTGGCCCGAAGTTCTTGTCTCCCTATTAGTAGAGTTCAATGTTTTTATGAAATTTGTTTTCTTTTTACCTTCTTTGTTTTCTTTTTTTCTCTCTTTCATTCTTCCTCACCACCCCTCATTCGTTTGTCTGTTTGCTGGCTTTAAAAAACAATCTTATCCATTTTTTAGCTCTCTTCAGTGAGAAATCTGGTTGGAATTACCTAGCCCACCACCACTGGCAGTGGAAGGTCCTCCTACTCTCACCTTTGACATTGCCAATTCAGTGGCTCAAGGCTCCATCTCTCATTCTGGTGGGAAGTTCTGAAAGCTCTGCACCAAAGATTACAGACTCCCCTGGGGCTTCTCACTAGCCAGCTTACCTCTCTCGAGACAATTACCACCCACCGGGCGGTCTCTCAGGCTGCTGCCCATCACCTTCCTGCTCGGCCTCCATTACAGACACGACCCTCTGTCTTCAGTCACGCCACCTTCCTGTCTAGGGAACAGACTTTTTCTAAAGATTTGGGGGTAACAGAGAGTAGGGTACTGCACTACTCAAAATAGAAAACTACTTAAGAGTACTTTTCAGAAATCCTTTAGCCAGTTGTCACAGCTAGAAAATAAGACAGTGACCCTGACCCTCTCCTGATCTTCCCCTCCCCTCGCTGCCACCCTCCTGTACCCCTGGGCCTCTGCCCTCCTCTCCCTCTGCATTCTCTCCTGACTTACAACACTACTACTGGAACCCCAAAATTCCTCTCACTTTTCCTTGTGTAGCAATTTAGCTCTTTTCTAAACTATTCCCATCTGGGTCAAGCCCATAAAACCTCAGCTTTCTTAACAGGTCCATGAAATGGTGTTCCTTCACCAAATTGCCAAAAAGTTCTGAAATCAAGGCTGTCCTTGCCCTGAAATGCAAAAATGGGGCAGTGGTTTTTTTTTGTTGTTGTTTTTTAAAGCAATATTTTCTTCCTAGTGTATCCTGCCTTTAGTAAAATCCTTGCCATCCCTGCACAGTCCCAAGACCACAAATTCTTTCTCCAGGAGGAAAGTGAGAGAAGGGGGCCTATGGACACTTCTCCCCGGGGCTGCTGAGGGGTAACAGCCCAAACTCTGTCAATTCTGATACTTCCTGCTTGAAAAGCCTGGGAATTCTTCTTCTGAGGCCATCATAGATGTTTTTCCAGGTTTCATTGGAAGAATAGTTACAAACAGATTACAAAGTCTAACCGATTACCAAAAAAAGCCTCCTATGTTGTGAAGAACTGATCATTTAAACAAAACAACCACAGGATGAAAATGCCCTCCTCAGAAGCTGCAGGAAAATAAAAACGGGATTTACTGAAAAGCCCAGATCCGGTTGGGATTCCTCTGGTTGCTGCTGCTGTTCTTTTAAACCATCATCCAGCAAACCTGTGATGTGCTTCTTCTAAACCACAGCACCAGAGAAAATCAACTCAACTATTTCCCAGACTGCAACCCTGGAACAAATAAGCACCAACCACAACTTTCCAACCTCCACAAAAATACAAAATCTGCCTTCTAAGAGACACAGGAGGAAAAGAAGAACTGCTAAGGAAGTGTAATTCACAGCTCCTGCAAATCGTATTTCAAAGAACAAAACGAGGCTGGGGGAAAGGTGTGAAACTGCTAGCAGGGAAAAAACCCAAGAGCGTCCAACAAAGATCTCCCCATGAAGTTAAGCATAAATGTACATAAATGCAGTTACATAAGCCAAAAACAGTACTTTGAATAGGTAGCTGCAAAGCAGCTAAATATACTGAATCAAAGTATTAGTGGAAGAACTGTGTAGAACTTCATAATATGGAAATTAGGTAATAACCATTAGATACAACTGAAAATCAGGTTCAATCAAGGAACAGAATGGAGTTGATAATTTGTATGATTCCATTTTATAATGTCATTCCATCATTTCCCAAACCAAGTGCCTTTCTTGGGAAGATGATTACCGATATACTTTCTACTGCTGAAGGTACAGCAAGGGGAAGAGACGCCGGGATATGCCTGTCCTTGGAAGGCAGCCCTGGAACACGGGCGGCGTGTCTACGTTTTAAGCAAAGTACGATTTCTCTGCAGGTTCAGTGAAGTCACCCACCAAGCTCACACAGGGCTCCCGATGACACAGCCTGTGTCTTCTCTGCACATCACCACTGACCAGCCAGCTGGTGTCACAAATCCATGCCCGGGTCTGCTTGGTATCCCTCCGTTAATGCTCTGTTCATTAATTTAACAAACTATCAGGAGAGTATGCTTGAAATGGGCAGCATTATCTCTCAACTTTAATTAAACTCTGCTATTGCAATATGACAGTCAGCACATCACAGGGGGAATTATTTTAAGGATGAGGGGAGAAAGTATTTCAAAGCCCCCACTTAAACATGAAAGCATAATCTAAAATGGCCGAGCACATACTATAATTTTTCTGTAATATTAAAGATGCTATTTTCAGACTCGGTAATTAATTGGATTCCGTGGAGAAATTACGCCAGCATCCTTGATAGCAAAATGTGTGCAGAGGCAGGAACAGTGTGCCAGAGGACGGCCATAAACAACCCGGCTGTCACCCAGATTATGACAATCACCGGGCTTAATAAGGAGTAAGAGCTGCCTGCTTCTAGGACGCACTCATTACTTCCTGCAAAGTGACGGCACTGAATTCTGATTATATCGCCTTCGTAAAAGGAATGACAGCGGCTCCTGCTCCAGCGGCGGGTGGCCTCAGAAGGATGCGCGGAAGGCGCAAGCCGGGGGCCACGGGCTGGGCGAGGACGGCATACTGTCAGCTGATGGCCGGCGAGTCCTGAGCCTTCCACCACCTTCTCCCCCGCCCCGCAGGGAAAGGGGAGCCCAGGAAGCTGGCTTACCATCGATCCGGCTCACGAGTTCTTCCAAGATTTTCACTTTCATTTGAATCCCAGGTTGAGCAAAGGTGTAGTTGTCCTAAGGGAAAAATAACAACGAATATCATATGCATGGAAAATAAAACCCGCTTTCCAAAGGGGAAAAAGGCAGCGGGAACAAAGGTGAACGGTTTCACAACATAACAGATTCACAAAGTGATCAACGCACAAGGCATTAGGCTGCGTTGCACCACCAGTGTGCAGCACGAACCAGAAGGTGAAGTCCGACGCCCCCTGATGTCACCGGGGAACACACCAATCTCAGGAACATTTAATGGGGCGTGTCTATATGTAAATGCAGGTATTTACATTTAAATTGAACAGACAGCTCACTGAGGGCCAGAGCCTGCCGGAAGTTGGAAGTTGCTCTGGCTGGCACAGGGGCAAAGCCCTCAGCGCTGCAGGGGAGCCGACCGGTAACAGCGACCTGGCAGTACCAGCGTCACGCCGGCCGTCCCAGGGCCAAGGACGTGGTCACTGCGTGAGCGCAGAGTGAACATGGGACTTCAGTCTCAGTGAACTCAGGTGAAGCAGTTCATAAACTAAGACAGGAAAACCAGTGTGGGCACTGGGTGGGGGGAGGGGGGTCTCCAGTCAGGCAGACCTGGAACGAGAGCCCAGCTCTATCACGTAGATGCTGTGTGACGCTGGCAAGTAACACCACCCCTCTGGGCTGCAGTTTCATTATCTGTAAAGTGAGAATGACAGTGCCGACGTGTAGGGCTGCTCTGAGGCTTCCGGAAGCACTGTGAGTGGCAGGTGCATGAAGGCTCAGGGACAGGAGGCCGAGTGCCCCTTGTCATCACCTGAGAACACAAACCAGCCGGAGGAGAAGGTGGCGCCCTCCGTGTCCCGCCCCAGGGCATCCCCACAGAACCGCCCTCAGGAGCCTCTGCCGGCGCTCAGGGACCGTTTGCAGAACGAGGGTTTCAACTGGACTCCTGCAGTGATGCACTTACACTGCAGGTAAGATGTAAGATGTCCAGGGCACATTCCTGGAGCCAGGCAAGGGGGACAAAGATTGCTAAGCAAGGGACTGAACCAGGGGAAGCATCCTGGATGGCCCAGGTGGGCCCAGTGTGACCCGGGGCCCTTGAAGGTGGAGGAGGAGACAGGAGAGTCAGAGTCAGAGCTGCGAGGACGCTTGACTCGCCACCGCGGACGTGGAAGGCGGGCAAAGGCGCCAGCACCCAAGCAACACAGGCTCGAAAGAGACCAAGGAGCGAATTATTCCCTGAAGCCCCAGAAGGGACGCAGCCCTGCCCACGCCTTGATCTACACCTTGATCCAGCACCCCAGGTGCATGGCAGCCTTCTGGCCTCCAGGACGATGAGGTAACAAACGTGTGTTGTTTCAAGTCACGACGCGCTGCGCCTGCGGGTCCTTGAACTCGAGTGAGCGCGTGGGGCCTCGGGCCCTGGCGGTTCAGGGGGGCTCCTGCTGGGCCGGTGTTGGGAGAGGATGGCTTGTCCTCAGGGAGGCACGGGGGAGGCCCCAGGGACGTGGGAACAGCACTCCCGGTGCCACCCGCCCCAGGACCTGCGAGGGGGGCTCCAACGACACAGCATGGGGGAGAGGAGGACCTCCACACCAGCAGCAGCGTCTCAGGCTGAGCAGTCAGACGTGGAGGGCTCCGATCCCGGCACGGTCGGCGCTCTCTGGGTTTAACACACGTGCGCACACACGCACACACCCCCCTCCTAGCTAGAGCAGGAGTGGCAGCACGATGACACAGAACTTAAAATGCCTACAAGGCAACAAGGATCTCTTTCCCGCAGAAACAGAAAATGAGCAGACTCAGACCTAACTTCTCGCTGAGGTTTCCCCCAGGTCGATTTCAAGTGACAGCCTCTGGATCCAACTGTCACATCCCCGCGAGGGCAAAACCGAGGACAGCTCCGTGCGGTGCCCCGACCCAGAGCAACGCCGAGGTCCCACATGCGCCCTGCTCTGCGCAGGGGGACGGTGCTCCCGGGGCGGCTGCCACAGGGGCCTGGCGTGATGTGTCCTCTAGACACGGCGACAAGCTTGCGGGTTCTGCCACACTTTGAAGCCTTGTGACGCGAGGGCTTTCACAGACTGACGCTCAATGGACAGGTCCTCTGGGCCCTGAAAGGCCCGTGCGTGTCCCGGTGAGACACCGGGCGCCCCTCCGGCCGAGACAGGGCAGCAGCACAAGGTAAGCATTAAGTCGTGAGCTTTCACGGACTTAGACATTAATGGGCAACGGAAATTCTGGTTTTGGACTTGAACTTACAAGGGTTGGCCTTTAAGACAATTCCTCTCTGAAACTGGGTAACACAAGGAGATTTATACTCGAATTCGGGGCATGCTGTGTAGTTGGAAGCTTATACACTGGCATTTCACCTCATGGTGGAATTTCTGATGAGCCAGGTGGAACAGTCAAGCAGGACATAATTAAGGATGAGAAATAAACTAAGAGTGGTTTTGCAGCCTTAGGTAGAGGCCTTGAAGGTTATCGAATTAATGTTCAATTCTGACACGTTTCAAAGCCATCAGGACCAGGCTCTAACGCTCTCTCCCCGGCGTCCCAGGAGAATCCTCAAAGGAGCGGGGGTTCCACTGGGGGCTGGCCTGTCCCGATGGGCTGTGGGCTCCAAGGTGGGCCACACCCCTGGCCGAGAAGGGACCTAATGGTTACGCAAACAGCCAGCTGCAGGAAGCACTCTCAAACCCGGGGTCTGCTTCCCAGTGGAGGGAACTCAGTTGGTGCCTCTCCTGCACTATCTCCATCCCCAGAAATACTCACCCCAAGAAGGCAACTTCAACTGCTAAGCCTGGGAGACTAAACAGCCACTAGGTTCAGCCCTCCTTCCAGCTCTCAGAATCGGCTAATCCCCCAGGAAGGCTGATTCCCCAGGAAGGCTGCCCCCCTGGGGGAAGGCTGCTCCCCACAGAAAGACTGTTCCCCCAAGAAAGCTGCTCCCCTAGGGAAGGCTGCTCCCCCCAGGAAGGTTGCTCCCCCAAGAAAACCGCTCCCCTGGGGAAGGCTGCTCCCCCTGGGAAGGTTGCTCCCCTAGGGAGGCTGCTCCCACCCCGGGAAGGCTGCTCCCCCTGGGAAGGCTGCTCCCCCTGGGAAGGTTGCTCCTCCTGGGAAGGCTGCTCCCACCCCGGGAAGGCTGCTCCCCCTGGGAAGGCTGCTCCCCCTGGGAAGGTGGCTCCTCCTGGGAAGGCTGCTCCCCACAGAAAGGCTGTTCCCCCAAGAAAGCTGCTCCCCCAGGGAAGGCTGCTCCCCTTGGGAAGGTTGCTCCCCTTTGGAAGGCTGCTCCCCCCCGGAAGGTTGCTCCCCCAAGAAAACCGCTCCCCTGGGGAAGGCTGCTCCCCCAGGAAGGCTGCTCCCACCCCGGGAAGGCTGTTCCCCCAAGAAGACTGCTCCCCCCGACCCCCAGAAGGCTGCTTCCTGGTACAGATGCACGTGAGGGGGTCCTGCCCAGGCCCAGCACTGGCTCTGACAGGGAGGGTCAGCCTGAATGATCCTGAGATTCAGTCAGCCAGGTTATTTGGCTCTCACACTAAGACAGGATTTCAAGCTTCTCATTTAGAAGAAATAAAAGTTATTCTTTGACCATCTGCCACTATTTTATTTCTCAATTTGTTCAAAACCCAGGTAGGGGAGATGAGTTCTCTTGAAAATCCAAATAATAAGAAAAGAATGACACCCGAGAGTATAAAAAAAAAATCTGTATTGTGGAAGGACCTGAGAAGATTGACAGGTGTGGCCTTGGCATCTGGATTTAGGCAGGGAGCGTGGGGCAGAGAAGACCAGCCTTCAGAAGGGGCACAGTGTGGTCGGCTGAGGACGGCCCCGCTTAGCAGCCAGGAAGCCTTTGAAGGGCACACCAAGGACATTCCAGAGCCAGAGGCTGAGATGGAAGGTGTGAGGGGAAAAGAATGTTCTGTGGCCTCAGGAGAGGCACTTGGCACTCAGGCTGCCCAGCAGGGCTCCACCAGCGCCCCTGATGAGACCGTGGGTTCTGCCCACTTCAGGCAGGGGCGCAAACCCAGCATGCCGTCCAAACCCGCGCCGGCAACACACCTGGCACAGAAAATGTCTGCTGAATAGATGTATGACTAGGCAGGCAAAATAGGAAGTAAATAAGAATGTGGTATATTTACAGAAATAGTAACAGTCATAATATTAACAATACTCCATGAAAAGTAAACACGCATATCCTTTCAAACTGAGATTTGATTTTGTGTCTTTAAGAAACGATAGAATATGTAAAACTTACGGGTCAGAGGGAAGGAAGGAAGGTCTGAAGAATACAACGACCTTTTGGGAAATGTTTTACAGAAAGTGAAGTCCATAGCAGACGGACTTTACCTTTCTGCTTACCTTTTCACAGAAAAATATCAAAAAATGCACACCAGGCTTGCCTCGCACATGCTGCTGTTCCCGCCTCACCCTCCAGCAATAACAAACAGCATTTTCCGCGCTCTTCAGCTGACAAGCAGAATCAACTCTTCTGAAGGAGCATTTCAGAGAAGAGCTGGAAGATACACTCATATCGGCTTAGCCGGAAGGACCCCAGCACCCGCCTATTAAAATTCCCAGCTCCCAGAGAACTGAGAGTCCCTCTTACCTCTGACAAGGGGCTGTGCCCCAGACCAGAGATGCAAGCCCTCAGCAAGTCCCACACCCCTTTCCTGGCCAGTCTCACTCTGAGAAAGCTGCTTCCTTAGGCTCAACCCACACTGGCCTCCCTCACCTGCCCTGGACCTGCGTCTGGAACAACTCAGCGGTACGAGGCCCCATTTCAGGCACCCTGATGATCCAATCCACGCAACCGATGCATCAACCCATACAAGACAGAACCACAGCGGACTGGGAGCTCTTCCCTCCGTGCAGTAAACACTGCCTGCGTGCCTCGTGCGTGAGACAATACCCCGAGGCCGGAGCAGAGACGGTGCGGAAAAGCAGGCCAGAGACCGCCATCCTGAGACAGGCCCGTTTGCAAGGTCGGCCCTCCCTCAGCCAGCGCCTGGGACCGGGAATTTCGGGTGTTCCCACCTCTCCCGCACCAGCAGGAATGGCTCGCTGGCCTCAGCTGAGCACCGTGGTTTACGCCGAGCTCCTGCTTTCCTGCCGGTCCGTGCCAGGCAGAGGTACCTATGTGAACAGCCTCGGTACAGACCCCGGGCGCAGAGCCTCTACCGAGCTCCTGGCAGACGGTGCCAACTCGTCGCTGGGGCGTTAGGTGTCTCCTGCGACTCCACCAGGGCAGGACTCCGGGCAGCTGGTGCCTGGGTCCCCCTGGGCCTTCTCCCTTGGCCGCCGCCGCCTCACACGACCGCGCTGGGAGGAATCACGGTCGGGAGCACAGCTACATGCTGGGAGTCACGGGACCCGGGGGCAGTCCTGGGCCTCCCAACACAGCTGGGCAGGAGAACAGCACGGGCCTTCTGTCCAGAGATGACGGTCCGGTCGTTAAGCAAACGTTCATCACGCAGGCCACGCAAATGCGCATGGGGGCTCGCTGTGCCCTGGGGAGCCCGGCCGTCACGGCATGGAACGGGGGCCTGACCTGAGGACCTGACCTGACCTCTGCGTGCAGAGGACGTGAGGCCCGGGCCGAGACACAGGGAGAAGGAAGCTAGGCACACTCCAGGCATGGAATGAAGGCCAGTGCGGCGGGAGGGGCCGCAAGGAAGCTGGGGTGGACGGGAGAAGACCATTCGGAGGCTGGAAGGCCACGTGGGGAGCGAAGGGTGAGACCCCAGCAAAGCTACAGAAGGAAGCTACTGACACGGAAATGGGGAGCCGCCATGGTTACGAGATTTGCATTTGGAAAAGATGACTCTGGCCGCAAGGTGGGGCGTAACAGAAGGGGCCAGCGAGGATGCGAGAGGTCAGCTACAAGACCAAAGCCAGAATCTGGGCACGAGAGCCATGAGAGCATCCCACTGGCGACGCAGTCAACCCAGGCTGTCCAGGCTGCATTCAACGAACTGTACTGCTTGGTTTTGTGAACTTGAACGTAGGGCTTCTCACTTATTCCTGTGAGCTCGTTTGTTTGATTGGCTCTCAGCCGGAACTGCAGTCAGTGGAACTCATTCTAAACCTTGATCGTGTCATCGATCACATTAGCTGTCCTTCCAAGCTGAGAGGCAGTGGGTAAACTCACACCCTCCACGTCTTCGCCACGGTCTCTGGGAAGAGGGGAGAAGGACGAGGACAAGGACAGAGCTCTGTGGCATGCTTCTCAGATGGAAGAGCATGTAAAACTCTATCAAGCCAACTCTTTTCCCACCCGCGAGCCTAGTTTCTCTGATCTTCTGTTTCCACATGTGTAAAATGGTGAGGAACGGCTCCTTCCCAAGGCGCTGGGGGTGTGAAGTGAGTTGCTATCTCTCAAGGAGCCCAGACAGCGTCCACGCCAAGGGTGAGCCCGCCCGCCCACCCCTTCCCCAGCTTCCCCGGTGACATCAGACATGGGACGTGGTGAAGGCTGAAGGCTCCCCCAGCCCTGGCAGAGCGGCCAGTGCTCCTCCTGTAAACCGCGGGGGAAACGGGGAAATGCTGAATGCCTGCGTTCAGACACGGGTCTGCCAGCAGCAGAAGGCGGTGTACCAGTGAGGCAGAGGTAGAGGGGCCCCTGGGCTGGACAGCTGGAGTCTGATGGGCGGAGTAAATTGGAGCTTTGTTTCCCCAGACACTCCAAGGACAAAGTTAATAGCAGGAGCTGAGGTCTGCCGGAGTAAGGAGATAAGATGACCATTCCTGAGGTCAAGGAAACCTCCCCGACTGCACACGCGCAGAAAGCCTCCTTGGGGGTCAAAAAGGAGGGGGCACCACCCCATAACAGGTGATGCTAAGGCCGTCCCATAGGCCTCTGGGCTGAAACCCCATCTTGGAAAAAAGTTGCGCACACATGCTGGGGAGGGTCCTACGGCAGGTCACGTGTGGAAGATACCAGATGATTGGCCAAAGGTAAACAGAGACCCGGAAGAACTGCCCGATATGAACGACTTCACCGCCTCTTTATTGGGCTCCTCCTCATTAGGGGGGACGCCCACACCTTTCCTCTCCGGGTGTGCATCTCTGCCCTGCTTCTGTCTTAACTAAGCAAACTGTTTCTCTGTGTGCTCTCCCACTTGTTGTGCTGTGTCTCTAATAATTAACTTTGTACCTGTTTTTACAGTTTCTGCCTCCGTGAGAAATGCATTTTTCAACGGGGGCAAACGCCACGGCAGCTTTGCTTCTAGCCTCTAGCCCTAGTTGGTCTAGTGGCTGGGGTTCCTGGTTTTCACCCAGGCTGCCCAGGTGCACTTCCTGGGCAGGGAACTAAGATCTCGCTCCAAGCCACCGCTCACTGCTGTCTCGCCAAGATCAACAGTATTTGAAGGGAGTCTAGGTAAGTTATAAATACGTGCTATAAAAAGTAACCACTGGGCTTCCCTGGTGGCGCAGTGGTTGAGAATCTGCCTGCCAATGCAGGGGACATGGGTTCGAGCCCTGGTCTGGGAAGATCCCACATGCCACGGAGCAACGAGGCCCGTGAGCCACAATTACTGAGCCTGCGCATTTGGAGCCTGTGTTCCGCAACAAGAGAGGCCGCGATAATGAGAGGCCCGCGCGCCGTGATGAAGAGTGGCCCCCACTTGCCGCAACTAGAGAAAGCCCTCGCACAGAAACGAAGACCCAACACAGCCATAAATAAATAAATAAATAAATAAGTAAATAAACCCAAAGTTAAAAAAAAAAAAAAAAAAAAAAAGTAACCACTAACTGAAAGAAAGGTGGGGAGAGGAGAGATGGCCGATAAGCCAGAGTGAAAACTAACAAGAATAATAAGAAAGTCTCCCTGAGTGAAAGGAGCCGGTCTGAAAAGATGACACGCTGTGTGGTTCCACGGAAATGGCATTCTGGAAGAGGCAAAACCACGGAGACAGTGAAAAGACCAGTGGTTGTCAAGGGTTCAGGGAGAGGGAGGGATGAACAGGTGGAGCACAGAGGATTTTTAGGGCAGTGAAACTACTCTGTGTGATACCATAATGGTGGATACATGTCATTATACATTTGTCCAAACCCACAGAATGTACAGCACAGAGAGGGAACCCCAATGTCAACTATGGACTTTAGTTAATAATGACATATGGATACTGGCTCATCAACTGTAACAAAGGCACCACATGAACGCAAGATGTCAATAACAGGAGAAACCTTGTGTGTGTGAGGAGGTGGCAACAGAGTATATCAAACTCTCTGTACTTCCTGCTCAATATTTCTGTAAACCTGAAACTGCCCTAAAAAACAGGGTCCATTAATTTAAAAAGTACCCAATGCATGCAAAAGAAGGGAGGAAAAAGGGAGGAAATAAGATGAAATGAATAGAAAATAAATAACAAAATGGCAGCGTAAACCCCAGCCATATAAACAATTACATGAATGTAAATGAACTAAACACACACTAAAAGGGTAGGAAAGCAAAATCCAACTATAAGCTGTCTACAAGAAATGTGCTTTAAATAAGAAGACACAAATAGATTAAAAGCGAAGGGATGGAAAAGACACACCAAGGAAATACTAATCGTAAGGAAGATGGAATGGCTATATTAATATCGGAGGAACTGGAATCGAGGACAGGGGATATAACCAGAAACAGAGGAATATTTCATAACAATAAGCATATAAATTCATCAAGAAAACATAATCATCCTACATGTGTGTGTATCTAATAACCAAGATTCAAACAACATGAAGCAAAACCTCACAAAACTAAAAGAAGAGACAAATCAACCATTATAGTTGGAAATTCCAGAAGTCCTCACTCAGCAATTGATAGAAAAAGCAGATGGAAAATCAGTAAGGGTAGAGAAGACAGGAAAAACACTACATATCAACCAACATGACCTAACTGATATTTACAGAAACTTCCCCAAAAAAGCAGAACACACATTCTTCTCAAGGACACGTGAAACATTCATCAAGATAGACTATGTGACAGATCTCAAGACACATATCAATTAGTTTAATTACCAATTTTAGGAATTGAAGACATCACTTTAGTCCTTATAGACATTAAAAGAATTAGGGAATATTGTAAACAACAGTATGTCAATAAATTACAATTGTTTAAAATGATCAAATTCTTTAAAATATACAAATTATCAAAACTGACAAGAAAAGAAATAGAAAATCTGGAGCCCTACCCAGAGCAGAAATTGAATTTGTACTTAAAACTTTCCCACAAAGAAAGTTCCAGGCCAAGATGGCTTCACTGTTGAATTCCATCAAGTATTTAAGAAAAACACAATACCAATCTTGCACAAATTCTTTCAGAAATCACAGGAGCATTTTATGAAATCACCATTTCCCTAATGCCAAAACAGAAAAAGAGAATACACGGAAGAAAAGAAAATGGAAGACAATACTGTCATCCCTCGGTATACAAAGGGGGTTGGTTCCAGGAGCCCCCATGGATACCAAAATCCATAGATGCTCAAGTCGCATAGTCAGCCCTCTGTATCTGCAGTGCTGTATCTGTGGATTCAGCAAACCCTGGATCATGCAGTACTACCCGTATTTAATTGAGGAAAAAAAAAAAAAGCACGTGTAAGTGGACCTGCACAGTTCAAACCTGTGTCGTTCAAGGGTCAATTGTATTCCTCATGAACAGAGATGTAAAACTCTTTTAAAATATATTACATACAATACAATAAAATATCAAAGAGAATCCTGAAACATATAAAAAGACTAACATCTCACGACAAAGTGGGACTTATCTCAGGAATGCAAGCTGGCTTAACATTAAAAATTAATCAATGTCCTTCAGTACATTAATAGAGTAAGTCAGAAAAATCATATGACCATCCATCTCAACACAAGAAAAAGCATTTGGCAAAACACTGATTCATAATTATTTAAAAGTCTCAGCAAACTATGATCTGTCTTCCAGCTCTTCTTCCACCAAGTCTTACAAATTCTATCCTCAATCTCTTTGCCCTTTATATACTGGTATTCCTCAAATGTAAAGAAAAAGACCTACCAAAATAAGGCAGAATGTTTATTAAAAATACAGACTCCTTGTCTGTGGAATTTGCACTGTCAAAACCACCCTGATAAAGGGCATCTATGAAAAGTAAACAGCTAACATCAAAGTTAATGGTGAGCGCCTAAATGTTTCACCCTCTCCACCAATACCTGGAAGGAGGTAAAAATGT
This sequence comes from Balaenoptera acutorostrata, assembly GCF_949987535.1. Classification (NCBI taxonomy): domain Eukaryota; kingdom Metazoa; phylum Chordata; class Mammalia; order Artiodactyla; family Balaenopteridae; genus Balaenoptera; species Balaenoptera acutorostrata. Next base: position 3,098,074 of record NC_080074.1, read on the forward strand.
CTGCTCTCATCACTTCCATTCAACATTGTACTTGAGGTCCTTGACAATGCAATAAGGCAAGAAGAGGAAATAAAAGCCACACATATTACCTAGAAAGAAGTAAAATTCTGTTTATTTGTAGGTGACATGATTGTGCACATAGAAAATCCTAAGGCATCTACCCAAAAGCTCCTAAAACTAGTAAGTGAATTTAGCAAGATTACAAGAAACAAGGTGTGGCATATATTTTCCACAACAACATCTCTTATCCCATATATTCTTTTATGATGTGACCAGGGCACTCCTGCATCAAGAGATGGAGTCTAATTTCCCTCTCTTTAAAGTAGGCTTATGACTTCTTTACCCAAAAGAGTAGAGTGGAAGTGATATTATGCGACTTCTGAGGTTCAGTCATGAAAAAATGCAACTTACAGCTTGCTTTCTGGAAGTCTTACTGGGAGCCTTGAACCATTATGTCAGAAGTCTGACTTTCCTAAGGCCACCGTGCCATGAGGATGTTAAGCCACATGGAGAGGCCATGTGTGGGCAGCTCAATCTACAGTCTCAGTCTTAGAGTCGTCCAAGCCCAGGCACCACACACGTAAAAGAGTGAGATTGCAGATGATTCCAGTCCCTAGGCATCAACTTGTGCCAGCTTTCAAGCCGTCTCACCAAGGCGCCAGACACCGTGGTACACAGACAGAGATTCGTGGTGTGTCCTGATTGAAATCCTGACCAACAGGATCTGTGAGAGTGATAAAACAGTTGTTCTAAGTCAGGAAGTTTTGGAGTAATTTGTTACACAACAATAGGAACTGGAAAACTGTCAGTTTACAAAACTCAATTGTATTTGTACAAACTATCAGTAAAAATCAAAAAAACAAAATTTACCAAGAAAGCTATACCATTTAAAGGAGCATCAAAAAAAAAAAATCTAGAAATAAATTTAACAAAAGATGAGCAAAACCCATACACTGAAAACTACAAAATGTTTATTAGGGTAAGTTAAAGAACATTTAAATAAATTTAAAACTATACCATGCTTACGGATTAGAATAAATTAACACTGTTAATACTATTAATTCTGGGACAACTGACACATAGATTCAAAATATAATTCCATTCTAAATCCCAGGCCATAAGGCTGTTTTGGTAGGAAATGGCTAATGATAAACTTTATATAAAAATGCAAAGGACCAAAAATACTCAAGACAATTTTTTTTAAAAAAGAACACACTTGGAGGACTTTACCGAACTCCAAGAAAAGCTACAGTAGCGAAGACAGTACGTACTGGCATAACAACCCATTAATAGATTAATGGAACATGATAGAGTGTCCAGAAAAAGACACACATGTATACAGTCATTTGATTTTCAGAAAAGGTGCCAAAGCAATCTACTCTGGAAACATAACAAAACTGTTTTCAACAAATGGTGCTGTGTTAACTAGGAAATCTATATTTTAAAAAAGAACCATGGTGTCTTCCTCACACCATACAGAAAAATTAAGTCAAGCTAGATGACAGACCTAAAAGTAAAAACTAAAATTATAGTTTCTAGAAGAAAAACATAGGAGAATACCCTGGCATGCTGGGCGTAGGAAAACGCTTTTTGGTTAGGACACAGACAACCGTTACCACAAAAAATAATAAATTAGAATTCATCAAAATTAAAATTTTCTGCTCAGCAGAAGACATTTTTTAAAAGTAAATTGAGGGAATTCCTTGGTGGCGCAGTGGTTAACAGTCTGTCTGCCAACACAGGGGACGCAGGTTCTAGCCCTTGTCCGGGAAAATCCCACATGCCGCGGAGCAACTAAGCCCATATGCCACAACTACTGAGCCTGTGCTCTAGAGCCCGCAAGCCACAACTATTGAGCCCACGTGCCACAACTACTGAAGCCCACACGCCTAGAGCCCGTGCTCCGCAACAAGAGAAGCCACTGCAATGAGAAGCCTGCTCACGGCAACGAAGAGTAGACCCCGCTCGCCACAACTAGAGAAAGCCTACGTGCAGCAATGAAGACCCAATGCAGCCAAAATTAAATAAATAAATAAATAAATAATTTTTTTTAAAGTGTAAATTGACAAGCCACAAACTTGGGAAAAAATATTCTCGTTCCCTCTCTCGATATGGATATAGATATATAGATATATAGATATAGATATATAGACACCATATGGTCAGGCCACTCAGGATGGCTGGTCTCTTGCTCTCTGTACATCCCTGCTGGACCAGCGCCTGCTTCACCTACACCTGCTCATGTGACTGACCTTCCTTCATACTTGCCCCAGGCCCCAGCTAGTGACTGTTCTTATCAAAGGGGCCATGAGGGGCGTGCCTCTCTGCTGGTTTCCCTGGGAACTGACAAGCCCACCTGAGGTCAATTCCCCCTAAAACTGGCAACGGCCCCTTCTCCCGGGAGTGAAGACAGCCGCCATGTCCTGCCCACCGCCCGCCGCACGTGGTGAGGCATTGCTCCAGGAGCTAAGCTCCCCCGTCTATTAAACCGCTGATGTCCCTGTTGCTGACTCCAGGCTCTTTCTTCACTCTTAAAGCTGGGCAAGTACAGGCCTTGCAAGCCTGTGGAGTGCAGCCCAACAATACAGATACATAGATACACACGCATGCGTGCGCGCACACACACACACACACAGGACTGCTAACCAGCAGAAATGAAAACAGGGCTGTGCAGCGCTGGTGAGGACGTGGAGCAGCCAGACCTCACTGCTGACGGCTTATGAAATAGCGTAACCAATTCGGGGAGAAGATCTGGATGTTTTTCATAAAAACTAAGTATAGCCCTACGCCATCACCCAGCAAGTCCACTCCTACGTATTGACCCAAGAGACAAGAAATACACGTCAACAAGAGGACGACTACCTGAGTGCTCACGGAAACTTCACTCCTAACGGCCGAAGACTGGAAACAGCCTTGGCTTCCACCAGCTGGAGGATGTTTAACCAAACTGTGATAGAGTCACACGATGGAGCACTGCTTTGTAATTAAGAGGAATGAACGATTCATCCAGGCAACAACATGGATTTCACTGTTTTCAATGCTACTGTAAATTGAATTTTTTTTAATCTTCATTTTTACACTGGCGCACAATAACTCACTCTTAATGAATCTTCTGCTTCAACCCAGTAACCCACACATTCTTGTCTACTTAATAAACGTTTCTAAAATGTTGCCAAGAGTCCTCACTGCTATCGACTGGAGCTCTAACATCACAGCTCTGAAGGTGCTTCCACCCCGCGCATGACGCATCTGGACGTGAGACGGGAAAGCGCCACGTGGAGGGGGCGCTCCAGCCATCCACCGTCCACCCGCGGGCTGGGCACGAGGTCTGGCTCTGCGCCCTCCTCCTGCTGCTCCGCTGCCCTTTCCAGGTGGAGACTCCTGATGTGAACAACAACAGCCACGTCAAGGCCACGTACGCATCCTCTCCACCACCTTCCCAAGCAATGCACCGGCCCTCTGTTCTCTTTCCTTGGAGTTTGGTTGAGAGGTGGCAACAGATCGAGGTTCTGGCTCCTTCTGAGGATCCTGGGCCACCTTCTGAGCGTGCCTCGGGCCGCTCTCCTTTTCGGAGCAGAACCTTCTCCAAGGGCTCCCTGTGCAGGCTCTGGTTCCCTGTGATACGTCGTCCCTTTTCTCTCCCTGGCTAACTCACAGCAGCTGTATTTGAGGAACCACCCCGCCCCCCGCAAGACAGTGTCCCCTCCAGCCCCCAGTCACAGGTCTGGTCGTTCCCGGCCTTTCTCTGCCAGTCACTACACCACCACATTTCCGGCCTTTTCTCTGGCAAGTTCCAAGATAATATCGTCACTTTCCCCAATATTCCCATCCCTTCCACGCCAGCAACCAGTTCTTAGAATTGAGTCATTCTTCCCCAAGGAAAGAACATGTAAATGACTAATTATAAAAGGCAACAGTTCTTTTCTACTCAAAGAGGCTGTCCTGCTAAGTAATGAATCTGCGAGTAATTGTACGACTGCAGGGCGGGCAAGTATGGAAGCCGTAACTCAAGAGGTGAGAGCTCCCCAACAACCCTGGCGTCATGTCGTTGGTGAGATAAGAAGGCTGGCAAAGGCCCAAGAATAATCCCCGAGAAGCCAGAGAAGGGCTCGCCCACCTGGACTGGGACCTGGGCCTGCCCTGCCCGGCGCTGCAGCAGAGCCTTCGAGCAGCTTCCTTCCTCAGAAAGTCCACGGGCACTCTCCTCCTCGGTCCCGAGGCCCAGGTCCTGCTGGCCTGTCGCAAAGCGGTCCTTTGTAAAGAAGCAGCCCATCAGCTGGACTGGCCTTTGGTGACCTAACCAAAAATCACCTCCAAAGGCGGCATTAGAAAGACACAATCCGTGAAACCACTGGAAGAAATAATGGCCCACCAAATTTTTTTTTTTTTTGGCCACGCTGCGTGGCTTGTGGGATCTTAGTTTCCCGACCAGGGATTGAATCCAGGCCCATGGCAGCAAATGTGCCAAGTCCTAACCACTGGACCACCAGGGAATTCCCCCTTCAATCTCTGGCTGGACTCCTCACGTCATACCTGAGGACAATCGACCTCATTATGAGACCCGAGTGTGGCTCTATCCTGCCAACGAGACGGGAAAGCCCACGTCAGGGCCCTCCACCTCACGTTCCCAATGGCCCCTGGACATGCAGTCAACTCACGATGCCCAGGATCCAAGGAGCAGGACACGGGCAGAAAGACCCACTGTTGTAGGATCCCATGTCCCCGGGCACAGCTCCCCCAGTTCCAGTGCCAGCCGATGTTCACTCGTGGCGCACTTTCTCCGTCTTGTACTTTTCCTCTTGTGAGCTCGCCCTGGGGGCCTCTCCCTGAGAGCATCTCTCCCTGCGGGGCTGCAGCGCCCACGGTGCTCAGCCAACTGCTGGGCTCCCTGGGACCCTTTCAAGCAGCCTGTGAGGTCCAAACTGCATTCATAATGATATGGAGGCATCATCTACCTCTGTCGCCATGTTGGCATTTGCTGTCATGCTACAGAAGTGGTGGCAAGTAGAAGTGCTGGCTCGCGGCACGGACCAAGGCAGCATCCACAACCGTACTCAACGCCACATGTTCGTGGTTTAAAAAGAGGCAGTTTCACTTAAGGATGTCCTGGGTGACACAGGAAAAGTTCCTAATCTTATGATTAGTATTGGGTTAAATCTTGACCCTTGATAAACATCTTTTCAGTATTCTATGGGAAAAATGGGAAGAACGTGTAAAACTCTGGAGACGTGAACCCAAAAACATTGATTTCTTCCAGAAAAGCAATTTTTGGTGCAATTCTCTGAGCTGAGAGCAGAACTGGATACATTTTCCAAGAGAAAACGTACTTGAAAGAATGACCAACAGGCAAACTGGTTATTCAAACTTGGGTATCTGGCAGAAATTTTCTCAAAAATGAACAAAGTTACCCTGTCACCTCAAGGGAACCAATTCACAGTGTTTGCTGCCAATAATAATATTTGCACTTTTAAGCCAAAATCTGAATTTTAGAGAACTTTTATCCACCACTCTGGGCTTGACAGTTCCTTATGAGAATGGTGGTAACACTAACAAAGGTGATTTTTTGATACTGTATGATGAAACGCACCAATGTTTAGAAAATCTACATACCTCAGGCATCCAGGATTTTCCAATGACCAGTGTCTGATGTGACAGAACCATGCGTTTGTAAAAGATCTATTCCAAGTGCAAGACAGGTCAATGGATTTTACACTGTGACTGAGCACAAAATGTTCACTGCTACGGCTTCACATTCACACTGCAAGTGACCTTTAAGAAACTACCATCTGTTTGGCTGTGGTACAGCATTAAAGGGAAAACATCCACAATCATCTGAAAGGGCTGTTAAAATACTTCTCCCTTTTCCAACTACATACCTGTGAGAGGCTGGGTTTTCTTCATATACTTCAACCAAAAAAACATATTACAACAGGTTGACTGGGGAAACACATATGAGAATTCAGCTGTCTTCTGTCAAGGCACGTAAAGTAAAACCATGCCTTTCTTCTCACTAAACATTTTTGTTTTGGAAAATATTCATTTATCATAAAAATACGTTATTTATAATAGCATACAATGGGTTTATGACACCTGGTCCATGTTTCCTCTTGATTTTAAGTCAGTTCATATCCTCACACTTATCCAAACTACAATGGTGACAGTACTTGCACACACTGAAAAGTCCCCCACGGAGCTCGCACAGGGTCACGGGGGATGGCCCCATCTAAGGGAATTACAGAAGAGCCCCCCCAGACTCCCTGGATGCTGGTAATGGGCATCGCTGAATGCTTGCTCACGTGAGGATCACATGGAATCACTCATGAGCATGTGACAGAAAGACAGACGGCTGCCGTTGGCCTGGCGTGCGTGGTAATCACACACACACACACACACGCCAGAGAAGCATTATGCCTTCCACGCAGCACCCCTGTCAAGAAACCATTTCATCAGACAACAAATCTCGGGTGAAAAATGAAAAGCCAGCATCGGTTTCATTGTACAGCTGATTTTATTTACAAATAGAAGCCGGAAAATCTTGTATTTAAATAGCAGAAGTTCCATCACTCATGATCAGAAAAGTGACACCTGAAATTTATAAAAAGTTTCAGATTATGATTCAATCTCCTTTCCAAGGAGGAAAAGAGTCTTAAGTTTTGGGAGGAAGACTGAAAAATATGAAAACATTAGCAGAGTAGGGAAATGATGAATTGATGCTGGGGCCAAAATCTGTCGCCAGCAGGCACATTTTTCTTTACAAGATACAAAATCAGTCAGAAGGTGTTCTGATGGGCTCTCAGATACAAGCTTTCTATTGTTCAACTCCAGAAAGGGCTTCTGCTTTCTCTTTGTCAATTCCTAAGTTATCAAGGGGAATGGGAACCCACACAGTTTTCTTCAACAGAATCGTCCTAGCTGATTTATTCAAATTAAACCTCAGGGCCTCAGTCAGTCTTTAGATGACATCTTAGAAAAGTCTTGCTTGGACCATTTCCAATCAAGCAGCTTAGCTGAGGCCTCTCCAGTGGGCGGCATCAGGAATGCCTGCTATGACAACAGCTCAGGAAAAGCCAAAGCTGGCGGGAAACGCCTGTGACGAGTGCATCCGCAACTCCAGTCCTCTCTCTTCAGGGGGAAGGGCCCTCCTTACCTGGGACAAAGGGATCCTGGCAGAACCCAAGGCCCCCGCACAGCCTCCGTCCTGTGGCGGTCATCTTTGGACCGTCCTCCCGTGAGTGACCAGAACGAACCTCAGACCAAAACCCTGCCCCGGGCTCTTCCCCTCCTCTGTTGGCAAATTCACGGTCCCCCTCCAGGCCCCACTCTGCCCCACAGGCGTGTCGTCGGAGCGTGGTTTATGCCTTGTGCCGCAGCGCTCACACTTCTCCCCTTCACCCCACGGTGAGCCCGGGAGCTCGGCCCTAAATCCCTTCTCCCGCCCCAGAGCGGGTGCAGCCCCGGCCCCAGGCAAGCGTCTGGGAAAGCTGTGTGGGCACCAGACAAGCCTAAAATGGCCCACAGCTGGCTCGAGGGCCGTCTACCTACCGCGGCCACTTCCCGCCACACGCAAGGCTCCAGCCCGTCCTCCTGCTCTTGACCTGCCAGCGTCTTCCTCCCCAGGCACTGTGTTTGAGTTTCCCCCTGATTTAGGGGAATGGATGATGCCATAAAACCATCCCAGGCCCCGGAAGACTCTGGCTTTCCAAGGAGAATCCCAGCCAGGGGCCCAGCTGACACCAGGTCCAGCAGAAGCCCCACCCACGGGGGGCAGGATGTCCCCCAGCTCACGCTTCCCTCTGGGACCCGGAAGCGTCACTGGTCCTCGAGCGCCGAGATCCCTGACCCGAGGCGGGCGGGGATGGTGGGGCTGACGGCTGACGGGCCCCGGTGTCACGGGTGCGGAGCCAAGGCCTTGAATCTGATGCCCTTTTTTTTTTTAAAGACCCCAATTGTACTTGAACATTTGTTACTTTTTTTTTTTTTTTTTTTTTAATGGCTGTGTTGGGTCTTCGTTTCTGTGTGAGGGCTTTCTCTACTTGCGGCGAGCGGGGGCCACTCTTCATCGAGGTGCGCGGGCCTCTCACTGTCGCGGCCTCTGTTGTTGCGGCGCACAGGCTCCAGACGCGCAGGCTCAGTAGTTGTGGCTCACGGGCCCAGTTGCTCCGCGGCGTGTGGGATCTTCCCAGACCAGGGCTCGAACCCGTGTCCCCTGCACTGGCAGGCAGGCTCCCAACCACTGCGCCACCAGGGAAGCCCCAAATCTGATGCCCTTTAAGAGGCGGGTTCCTCTGAACACAGTTCACGCAGACAGTGAAGCGGCTCGTCAACGACCCCCCCGTGCTGGGGTGCAGAACCACAGTCACCGGCGGCCGAGTGGGGCGGGGGGCGGGGGTGCGGGGGGGTGGAATACCCGCGGGGATCGGACTCTGCAGGGGGGGGCCTGGTCCCTCCGAGCCCTGCACTGTGCCCCCCAACCGGCTCCAGAGGCGCGTGTGCGCCCGCAGACACACAGTCACCCTGAGGAGCATGAACTCCGCCAGAGGGACGCCGCGGGGCGGCGCTGCCTCCAGGGGGCTCACCTGGATGCCGTCCAGCAGCCGGCTCATGCACCAGTACGTGTCGGCCTCCACGTTGCGCAGCGCGTCCGCAGGCACGCAGGAGACGTCAGCGGTGTCCACGTCCTCGTCATCTGTGCCGCGGGGCGGGGGGAAGACAGGGAGCCGTTAGCCCACGGGGCGAACGAGGACGTGTGCTCTGCCGGCAGGACCCACCTCCCCGCCCCCGCCCCGTTCTCCTCGCTCCAGCTAGATGACTTGGCATCTTCCACCGCATCACTTAATGGTTCTCCATTTTGATACCTAATTAGTTGCAGATAATTAATATTATGAATCCTCTCCAATTAACATAATTAACATATTGTAAATCATTGCTTCTCAGGCATTTCACATCCTCATAAGAGAGGACCTAAAATATCAATTTATTACTTATTCCTAACTGAGGTCTGAACGTTTTTTCCTAAGATTTCTAAAATTCTGCTTCTCATATATTCACATATTCATTCAGTAATAACGCCTCTAAAAACCCGTTTCCAAGGTGAGAGTTCCCAAAACCACACTGCGTAAATACTTCTGTGCTATGAGCAAACACCAAGAAAGCAAAAACACAGATGTGTTTGAAAGAAAGAATAGGCAATGGTGCTCTAAATAATTTCCTCCTCCAAGCATAAAAAATCTAATGAGAAAGCATAACTTAAAAGCTTTAAAATGCAAAACAGATGCCTAATTGAAATGGCTTATCAGACATTTGAAGAAATTAACTTTAGATCCTTATAAAAATTGCTATCATCCAGCATAACACTCATAAGTGTTTTAAAAATTGTGCATCGTATTCTTTTAATTTTATTTACTTTTGTTGTATTTTGCAAAGGTGCATGGCAACTTTGCAAGGAAAATGTTCTTTACGAAAAGAAACATTTCAGCCCGGAATATATTTAGAAAGTTTTAAGCGGGTAAAAATGACAATAATCATGACAATGATAACTGCTAACATTTACTGAGTGGTTATTAGATGCCAGGCACTCTCCTTCATGTTTTAAATGCATTAACTCTATTGCGGCCACCGTTGCGCCCCTTGGGAAATGGGGTACAGAGGAACAACGAGCCGGCCCAGTGGCGGCCTGGTAAGGAGTGGGGTCAGGGTATGGACCCGCCATCCGTCCCGGAGCCCGGGCTCGTAACCGCTCCCACAGAGCAGGCCAGCCCTCCACACCTGCGCACACCTCACACCCGGGCTTCGATCGCCTCCCCAGCAGCAGCCCGACACAGCCTGACTCCCACCAGGTGCTGGGCTGGGAGAGCCGCCCGGGAACACCCTCCCACTCCGTCCTCTGTTCACAGCGGAAATCAGAAAGTAAAAACACGGAGAATCCCCCCAGGCCAGCACCCCGTGGGGGAACCAACCAGCTGGGGCCTCTGTGGGGGGCCTCAGGAGCCCAGAGAGGAGGCCACGGCCCCGGACACACATCCAACCGGGCACAGCCTCACGGCCGTGCAGAACACAGAGCAGATCCAACTCCTCATCACCGCGTCTCCCTGGAGGCGCGTCTGTCCTTCTGGGCAAAGGAAACCAGCACTCTCACCTGCCTTCCTTCATCTCCTCCCTCATTCACGCAACGAGTTTCTGCTGGTTTGGTTTGGTTTGGAGGGTTATTTTATTGAGATACAATGCACGTACCGTAAAACTCACCCTTTTAAAGTGTACCATTCAGTGGGCTTTAGTGTATTCACAGGGTTGGGTAACCATCACCACGATCTAATTCCAGAACATTTTCATCACCCCAAACAAACCCTGGCCTCATTAGCAGTCACTCCCCATTCCCCCTGCCCCTCTCAGTCCCCAGCAGCTGCCAGGCTGCGTCCTGCCCCCGTGGACGTGCCTGTGTGGACATCTCATCTCAGTGGCATCACAGGACACATGGCCTTTCGGGTCTGGCTTCTCTCGCTGAGCACGATGTTTCCAAGGGTCACCGTGTCATAGCCTGTGACAGTGCTTCCCTCCTTTTTATGGTATAATAACTTTCCACTGTATGGATGGGCCACACTGTGTTTATCCCCCGCCCCTCGGTGGTCACTGGGTCATCCCCACATCGGGGCAAAGTGACGAGAGGCAGCAGGCCTTCCCTGTGTCCCTAAACTCCGGACCCTTGGGCACAGAGATGAGGAGGAACAAACGCCCCCAAGAAGCTGGTGGGTTAAAGGGGAAAACAACTTATAAATGGAAAACGGAAACATTTAGGTACCAGACAGTCACCCGGGTGATGGGGGAGGGGTGGGTTACTCAGACCCAGGCTGTGTGCTCAGCCAAGGCCCTGGCAGGCAGACCCAGGCAGCCCTGTCCCCTTCCCTGTGACATGGGACTGGGATGAAGAGTGCACCGGGGCCAGCCCTGAGCTCCCCTCTGCCCGAGTGCGCCCGTGAACCTGCACCAGCTCAGCTGCCCCCCTCCGGGGCTGGGGGCCTCCCTCCTGCACTGGGCACCGCTCTGCCCGCCGGGCTGGCCCAGCAAGGCACCCGGCCTCGGAACTCTGCGGTCCCAGGAGGCACGCTACGCCCACATGCCCTGAGCACACCCTGGGATGGAGGCCCACCTGATTCTGCGGATGGCCTGCCTGGCTCCGGAATTTCTCGTGGCAGCCGAGGCGGGAAGTGTCATTGCCACCAGTTCACAGATGGGGAAACCACGTCTCCCCAGGGTTCATTGCCCTGCGCTGTAAGGGCCGCCCAGCACCGGGTCCCACCCGTCACGACGCCCTTCCTGCTGCAAGACCAAGTTCGCAGACAAGAGTGCAAGTCACCTCGTCGGGGCGGAGACCTCCTCGCTGGGAAACTCGATTCAGCATCCCCCCCAAACTAGAGCAGAGCTGGATTGATTTTCCGTTCTCAGGGAACCGAGTCAACAATAATCAGAGGGCTCCTCTGGAGGTCTTCCATCCACGCACTCTCTTTCAAGGGCCTTCAAAGCACTGAGATACTTCCTCAGCTATAAGAAAAGGCAAGCAGGGGACTAAAGCCCTCCCAGAGCTCAGGCTCTTCTCCTGGGTCACGAGCAGCGGGGCTGCCTCAGCCCAGGTCCGCAGGGTGCGGGCTGCCGCGGGGTCGAAAAGCCAAGAGAATCGGAATGACCCTTATTGTCAGAATGAGATAAATACCCCCCGTGGTTTTTTTAGGGGAACACAGAGAGCAGCACAGTCAGAGCTGAGGGACGGGCCCAAGAGCAGGAAACACGGTGACCGCCCCTGGCGGGGGGGCACAGGAAACGGGGCACTGCTGGTTCCGAGGGGGCCCAGCTGGACCAAACCACGAACAAAAGGGCAGGTGTGGTACAGGCTCGGTCTGATAGAGGCTAAGCTACTAACCCCCCAGAGAGCCCACACCACGGGGCAGGGACGAGCTCTTTGGGTCAAGACCCTCTGGCCCAAGGGTGCACACCTGCCACCAGAGCTCACTCACTGCCTGGGACAGCCCGGGGGTCGGGGTGGGGGGGCGACCAGGAGGGGAGGAAACCCAAACACGGAGCCGCCCCACTCTGCACAGGCCCCAGGCGTCTGGGCTTCGGGCCGGCGGCCATGGAGCCCACGCCAGGTGGGACTCAGTGACAGCGGAGAGGTGGAAGAAAGGCCGTCAGCCAAGACCACTGAGAGAGACCCACGGAAGTGAGTCTTCCCGGGCCATCCCAGGGTTCAAAGGAAGAAACATGACCCAAAGGGAAAAAATGATCAATTGACAGGTACAGGAGAGCAGACAGATCCAGGCCAGCAGCAGACGGAGGTGAGGCCTAAATAACAAGGTGGCGGTGGCTGTGGCCGGGGCAGTGGCTCTGCAGCGCCCCTGGGACCTGGGGGGGGTTGGGCCCATTCTGACACAACCCGTGAAGATGCTCCAGGCGGGAGGGGGCCGAAGCACAGGGCCCCCCAGGGCGGGGCAGGGCCCACACAGCCTCCCCCCTCCCCACCCTGCAGGGCTGGGAGCCAGGACCGCTGGGGACTCACCATGGCAACATTTAAACGTTATTTAAAATAACGGAATGTAAACCAATCTGTTTCATCAAAAACCGGATTAGATTCTCTGTCTTGCGTTTATCTTCTAATCACAAACAAACAGTAACGCTGGCACGAGTAACACTGCACCCAGCCCTCCTCCCCATGTTATCCACGACACCTCCCTTCAGGGGCCAGGCCCTGTACCCCGGGGACATCACGTTGAGGAAGGTGACCCCAGAGAGCCCTCAGAGTGCCAGGGAGGACGACAAGTGCACAGGCTAACCCAAGGGGCGCCTGGGGGAGGCAGAAAAGGCACTGACCGCCACAGCCCCGGGCAGTAGATCAGGAGTCCCAGGTGGACCACAACCAAATATAAAGGCACAGGACGTAAAAGCAGACATTTAATTAAAAATAATCTCACTTGTCTTCTTAGATCATAGAAAAGCTTCAGGGGATGATTTAAATAAATTCTTTGAAAATGCTGTCCTGCCATATGACTGTTTAAAAAGCAGTTTGTAAAACAATCCCATCTTTACCAACAACTCCATTTATAAGGAAAACTCCACCGCTGCACGTCTGTGTAGACCTGCACACAGAGAACACTGCTCAGAGGAGAACCGTGAATGCCCTGGGGTGTGATTGGTGGGGTAGGAAGCTGTCACTCTTTATTCTCTATGGAAAGGTACAGGGTAAAAAGAGAACATCCATTTTCACAATGCAGCTATTTTAGCAATAGGGGAAAAAATGTTGGTTAAGCCACTGGGATAGTTTAACTAAAGTCTGTCTTTTCCACAGGTAAATAACCCTAGAGAAAAAGTGCCCAACGGTGGTGGTACTGTAAACGGTTTGAGAAGCTTGCAGGGTGTTTGGGGGTCAGAATGATTAGAGTGAGGGGACCCACTGGCATTCAGTCGGTGGGGCCAGTGCCAGCCAGCCTCTGCCAGACTGGGCAGGTGGCCAGGTGGGTGGGTGGGTGGATGGGCAGATACAGGAAACTATTAAAAGAATGGAAGGTACTCAGCCTGGTCAGGAGAAAACCACACAGGGATATAACTGCTGCTGTGAAATATCCCAAAACCTATCTTAGGCAAAGAGAGAGCAGAAATGTCCTGCCCGTGTTTCCGTGTGCAGGAGACAGAGAGCATCAGTGGATAAAGGAACAGGCAGGCTGATGAGCGCAAAACGCTAGGACACTGTGATGACGAGGATGCCCACCAGGCCGTCGAGACACCGCCCCCATCGACGGACAGACGGACCGAGTGTCGCTCCGGAGCTTCCACAGCACGTCCTCTGGTGCCGGGGCCGTTTCATCTGAAAACAGCCCGCTGAGGAGAACACGTCCACCCGACAGACACGGGGCCTGCGGGCAGGGAGCGGGCCGGGAAGGGCAGGGCCCAGAGGCTGTGCTGGTCCCCTCGGTGTCGCCGCCGCTCTGGACGGGCCGGGCACCGGGGCCTCTGACTGAGTGTGGAGAGGAGGGAGGAGGCCTGGTCCCTAACCTCCCTGCACGGCAACAGCTCTAGAAAAGCAGGACCTCGTGCGTAAGAAACACTCCCCTGTCCCCGCCCCCGTGGGACTGCCGCACAAGCTCACCGAGCTTTCCGTCTGCTGGGAGCGGGATTCCCACGGCCTCCTCGCTAACTGGAAAGGGGAAATTGCTCAGTTTAAACAGCGCTGGGACCATCACGGGATTCCAGGATCGCCAGCGCGGGCTGGACGGTGGCCTCACTCAGCACGAGGTGTGGGGAAGAGCGCCGGCCCTGCTGGGGAACAGCGAGGGCAGGGAGGGGACCAACACTGCTGTTACGACTACATCCATCACCCACTGGGCACGCACCCTGCGATAAACCTCTTCACGTAATTAGAAGCTTAGCTGCTAATCAAAAATAGTCCCGTCTGTATCAGCAAGCTGGAACCGTTCTACTGTCTAATCTGCTGCATCGCTCAACTTGGGAGTTTTAAATTTGAAACCCTGACACTTTGGTGATGGAGACTCCATTACACAGATTTGGGCTCCAATGTAGGGAAAAATCCTGCTTTGGCCAGAGAAGTGTCACAACTCAAGACTGTAAATTCACGAAACTCCTCGGCCCGGCAAAAAGAACGAATGCTATGATCAAATTGGCTGAGCAGCAGGAATGTTTAATTCTCATATAAACAATGTTCAACACAAGGTCACGGACTACACCCTGTCAGAGTGCCCAATTCTGTGACGCGGTTGAAGACCCGCAGCCCACAGCCCCGGGCACACGTGGGTGGATGGGCTGTCAGCAGACAAGGGTAACAGATCAAGGACAAAGCAAGGACCGCGCGCTGCCCCCTGGTCAGGCAAGACGGCACCACTGGGCCACGCTCAACTGTCAACCTCCGGCCCTGAGAGGGACCCCAGTGACACGGATCGACCTTCTCTCAGCAGCAACAGGCTCTGCTTCCGTCCCACCCCACCCCAAGCACACCCCCCATCAGGGCTTCCAGTCTCACAGACGTGCACCCCCAGGCGGAAGGCACGCTCTCAGGAACAGGACAGCGGGGCGGCCGGGCAGCTACTGGTCTCTTCCTGTAACAACGCGGGTCTCTGATCCCCAGGGGAAAGGGCCTGTCGGCAACACGGGAAAACGGCAGTGGTGGTGTGGGTAAGGAGCCCAAGAGTGAACGGAAATTTCTGTATCTTTAGTGACCCTTGTTTTCATAATGTCCTTTTGGCAAAAGAAAAATTTTTAATCTCATAACATTCTTTTAGCTTGAAGGGATCTTTGATTTTTTTCATAATTCTGTGAGTAGGAGTTTTTGGTAACAGAAACGCTACTGGTGGAAATACCAATTGATTCTATTAACTTGTACTGAGCAATTGTACGTGCAGGAAAATGTGGGGATGGCTGGCAGGTGAAGATGAAACCAAGAACCACCTGCAGAGTCTGGAGGGAGAGGGCGCCAATGCACTCGTCCACGGATGCGCTGACTCACTCATTCTGTTTATCGACCTTGTTTATTGATAACATTTGTTGACCTGATTTATCTCCAGGGAGATGCAATTCACATGGCCGTGCCTGTGAACAAAGAACCGGCCAGCTGGAGAGTGAGCAGGGACAAGGGGCAGACACAGAAGGTTCAGAAGAGCACAGGGTCCCTGACCCCCGGGGAGGCGTGAGCAGGGGAGACGTGGCATCCCAACTGGGCCTGGGAAGATGCAGAACAGAGCACACGGTGACGGGAAAGCAGGTGACGTGAGGGAGGGGCCTCAGGAGGCAGAGCCGGGAAGCGGCACGGGCGTCTGCACAAGAGGCGGTGAGGACCCTGATTCCGTGGCCCCGGCGGCAGGCTCCAGAGCCGGACTTCCTTAGCGGGAAGGGGAGCCGTGGAGACAGCTGTGCATCGGCGTCTCACGCAGGGGGGTGGGGGGCGCAGGGACCCGACGGAGGGACAGCACCGTGGACAGGAAGAGAAGGCCAGAGGCGGGGGAGATGCTCCCAAACAGGGCATGTGCACCTCAGCCGCCACGGAGGCTCACGTGAGATCCCGGGCCGCGCCACTCAAGTCCCCCCGCTGGTAAAGTCACGGCCAGAGAACAGATCAACTCCACACCATGAAATGCCAGGCGCTGGACCACCTGCTGCGGAGGACAGGTGGCAGGCCAGGATGCGGCAACGCCCCGCGGCATTTCCTCCATGGCGCGTGTCACGAGCTGTGTCACCCCCTACTGCTTTACCTGTGTGCTCTGTCCCCCCACTGCAGTAAGAGCCCCTGGAGAGCACGGCCATACCCACCCCGCCCTCCGTGTCCCCAGGCCCTCCACCCACACACAGCAGACGCCCCCAAAACACCTGCCAAGTGAATGAACAGCCTGCCACCAAAGAGCCGACAGCCTAGGAGGGAGGAGTAACTACATCAACAACTGGACCTAGAACACAGTAAAAGTTATGCCAACGCACCCTATGAAGAATGAAAAAAGACTTTACCCCAATGGCTCTGGTTAAGGGAAATATCCAAATTATTGCTGAATTTAAGATTATACATAAAATCTAACTTGCCTCCACTAATGCAAACAACAAGTCAACCAAGGAGAATTCCTTCAAACTGAAGGAGGCATTCTTCCAAACGATGTCATGTACAGCCTGCACTAACAGCCTCCTTTCCGCAGAAGCTCAGGGGGCTCTGAGAAGGCCAAGCTCCCTCTGATCTTGAGGCCCCCTTGAAAGACTGCAGCTCATGCTGAGCTCGCCTTTGAGAATCGCAGGCACACTTTCTCGGGAAAACAGGGCCCCAGGTTCACGGGCTCCCGCCCTCTCCGCGCTCCGAGAGTCATAAGCAGGACACACACGGCCTTCCCCAGGGGCACACAGACCATTAAACCCACAATGCTCATCTGAAATGCAGTGGAGCTTGGACCCTCCCTCATCAGGCTCACAGGACGAAAGCTTTCACATCTATTCACTGAATTAAAGGCTTTAAGCCCCTCAGTATTCCCTCATGGGGAAAGGAGTGGAAGACTTTTGGTTAAGACCTTTCTGATGCCGTGTTTCCAATCAGAAGCAGGTTCTGTAGAGACCCATCTTTCAGAAGGCGGACAGCAGTCATTCATACAGAGGATAAGCTTCCTGGAGTCATGCTCATCTGCCAGATGCAAATTGATCATAAATCAATTCATTCAATTGATTTACTCCCTTTATCTAATTAAGTCAAAAATAATTCCTCAAAGGATAAACGGGTCTTTAAATCAATCAGCAAAACACTCCCTCACCATTACTAACGCAGCCAAATGGAAGGAAAGGTTGACCAACACGAGACCCTGCTTGCTCCCAAAAGCCTTGGTGAACTGCATTCAGAAAGGGAGTGAGGAAAGCTCAGGGGTGCTGCGCTGGGACAGAAAGTCGCTCCAGAAGGTGCGTGTAGAGGCACTACCCCCAGGGTGACGATGGAATCCCGACTCTGCGTGCGTGCGCAGCTCAGAGAAAGACCCTCCCAGGGAAAAGCCCAGGACAGAAGGAGAACCTGCTCTGCGTCACTATATTCAAATGTAAAACAGTTGTAAGTAAAAAAGTGAGAAAGTAAAACAAATTGGACAAACATCTGCAACACAGTACAGGCCAAGGCGTAATATCAAACAACCTATGAAGAGCTATTTCCCAGCAAGAAAAATATGTGTCAGCCTGGTAAAAATGAGGAAAATACTTGAAAAGTTTACTTATGAAAAAGTCAGTTTAAAACATAAAGAGAGCTTCCCTGGTGGCGCAGTGGTTAAGAATCTGCCTGCCAATGCAGGGGACACGGGTTCCAGCCCTGGTCTGGGAAGACCCCACATGCTGCACAGCAACTGAGCCCATGCACCACAACTACTGAGCCTGCGCTCTAGAGCCCGTGAGCCACAACTACTGAGCCCACGTGCCACAACTACTGAGCCCGCATGCCACAACTACTGAAGCCCGCGTGCCTAGAGCCCGTGCTCCGCAACAAGAGAAGCTGACGCAATGAGAAGCCCGCGCACTACAATGAAGAGGAGCCCCTGCTCACCACAACTAGAGAAAGCCCGTGCGCAGCAACAAAGACCCAATGCAGCCAAAAATAAATAAAATAAATAAATTTTTAAAATAATAATAATAATTAAAAAATAATAAAACATAAAGAAATGGGGACTTCCCTGGTTGTCCAGTGGGTAAGACTCCACACACCCAATGCAGGGGACCCAGGTTCGATCCCTGGTCGGGAAACTAGATCCCACATGCATGCCTCAACTAAAGATCCTGCATGCCGCAACTAAAGATCCTGCGTGCACCAACTAAGACCCGGCGCAGCCTAAATAAATAAATAAATATATTTTTTAGAAACATAAAGAAATGATCAGTAGCACTAGTTATGAATAAATCCAACTAAATATAATGAGCTCACCTATAAAATCAGTCACACTTCAAAGTTTAAGATACCCACCGCTGATGCAGGTAAAGAGAAACAGACTCAGGAGCCACAGGGAGCACACAAAACACAGAAGTTCCACTAAGAGAAGGATAAACGGGTTCTGAAAAATAATCTGACAAAAGAGGCCAGAGGCCATGAACATCCACAGAGCTCTGCTGTGCCCGATGGGGAGCCAGGCGCCGAGACGGGGGCCCTGGGCCCTGCCCGGCCACGGCTCGCGGTCTGGCTGGGGAGCGGGGCTCCACGGTGCAAGCCCAGCTCCCCGTGAGAACGGGTAGACCCCCCCACCCGGGCCCCCAGGTCAGGAGGAATAAGGTGCTGTTCCCCTTTACTACTAATGACACAATGAAAGCCCAGACGTGCACTCCCAGGAAGTCACACTGTGAGCACCTCTGCTGCTGGGGTGATGGAGGCCCTTAAGCTCTGGCTCATTACAAGGGTTTGCGGCCCGACCTGATGGACAACCCAGCCTTCGCTGACAGTTCCAACAAGGTGACTTTGGCCAGGGCCATTCGCAGGTGAGCAGCTTGCTTTCATTGACAACTCCTGGTCCTCAATAAATCATTCAGACACATCAACTCCAAAATTCCGCTCATGTTTTCACGCTACTGACATCCCAACTGTGATGCAGTTTACGGCAAGAGGGGGCATGGCATTTGCTGGTGCCCGACATCAGGGTCTCACGCACAGACTGCGGTGGGGTCCGTGGCCACAACCGCTGCAGCAGTTCCAACATGTCTGCGTAAAAGGCCGTCTGTGCTCACTCACCAGGCATGGCCTCGCCAGGAACCAGGCTTTCAGTCACCCTGGCAATGCCCCTGATGACCCATCAATCAAGAATTGCTACATTTCAACCCATTCTTCCCTCTGTTACCTTCAGCAAATGGACCCTGAACAGGAAGTTAAAAACTGCTTGCATTGTAACTAACCCAACCGCACGGAATCTAATCACAGAAAGTACGAGGCTCAAAACACAACCTGGACGGTCAGTCCACGGATTACAACACAAGGTCAAAGCAAAATGGGCTCCTTTCAATATTCTTTGAAGCAAACTTCTGTTCAAACTTACATAATCAACTGTGTGGCTCTCCGACTTGTCAATAATAAGAAATTCATTCCCAAGAAAAGAACCCTCGGAACTCCTTTAAAATATGGGGCCCTTCCTTTCCTACTGGTCAGGTGGCCTCCTGGCTCATGGCTGCAGCAAATGCTACAGGTCCCTGCAGTTAGGGAGGGCCACTGGGGCCGCTGGGTGCCGAGAAGGTCTGCAAAAGGCCTGACTGCAGAAATGTCCAACAAATTAACTTCATCTTATTTGAGACCGACATTTATTTTGCAAACAGCACACCCGCTCTCCATCGCTGCCCTAAGAAGCATCCAGACACAGAAGGTGTGTTGCAGGCGGCCCAGTGCAGGGCCTAGGCCTGGGGAACGGTCTCCAGAGCCACCTGAGCCACCACCACGGCCATTGCCCTGTGCATGCTGGAATCAAAGAGGAAAAGCAAATGCAGGCACAGGTCCCCAAAGGGGCCCCCAACGGCTGGTCCCTTGGGTTTCACCCTGGGAGGTTCCCACTCCCCCGAAGCACACCGGGAACTGGGGAGGCAGAGGCGAGGAACGGGGGCGCCCTTCACTCAGTACCTGCAACCTGGCCAGAGACCGAACGGCTCTCAACGGCCACAGCCCGAGCACTCCCGGGCTGCCCGGGCCTTGGACACCGTGAGGCCAGTGTGGGCACTGAGAGGGGCGCCAAGCACCCCAGGCAGCGCCCAGGGCATGTGCGAGATCCTGAGTCGGGGTGGGGATACGATGATCAGGTACCGATCATTTTAATCCACAGTCACAGAAGAAAATTTGAAGAACTCAAACTTGTAAATAAAGGGGGAAATTAGGCACAAGTCTATCGTGTAAAACACTTCCAGGCTACCTGAGTTTAATTTTATTCCAGTTTCTTCTACACGTACTTTACGCTCAGCTTTTCTATGGCTATGGTTGCACTGTAAATATAAATGTGTATATATGGATACTGATGTTTGCAGCCAGGGTTTGCCACTTTATAACACACTCTTTGGGATGTTATAGGATGCTGGTAAACAGTCAGGACCTGGTGCTCTGCCGGTCTCCTTAACCACATCCCTGCTTTGGACGTCATCTGGAACGTTTCACTATTATCAGGAAAGCACCCCTGCCATGAGCATCGTGTTTGCATAAGGGGTCTGATCCACGTTGAGAATCATTTGCTTAATATAAACATCTCAAACGAAACTGGCAGGTGAAGGGAAGGTAAGAACATTTTCAGGGTCCCGACAAATATTAGTAAAATATTTTAAAGGAGCATTCGGAATTTATACCACAGCCAGGGCACCCAAGACTGTGGACCCCACCATCTCTCATCAGCGGTTCCTTCTTTCTACCTCTGCTCACTGGGAAGGTACAAACAGCTCAGAAAATGAAGTATAATTTGCATTTTTTTATGTCCTGGTGAAGTTTGACGTTTTTCCCACAAGTGCCTTTGTGGCTGTTCCTTAAACCCGTTTTGGATTCACTGAGTTCCCAGGCGGAGCCGTGAGGCGTGGGAAGGGGGGCGGGGAAGGGGTAAGTTCTCATCCCCCGGGAGCGGGGCTCTCCTTGTTGGGGTTTCAGACACCTGCGCCTCCCACTACGAGCACCCCTCAGGGGCAGAGCCCAGGCCTCCCAGCAGGCTCGGGATGTGTGCCCTCCAGCCCAGTCACCCAGTTACCCTGAGGAAGCACACAAGAAACTCGGCAGCCCAAATCACAGCAATCCAGATAAGTCTGTCAAAATCCACACACACGTACACACACTCCCCAGCCTGTCTGGCTAGCAACCTGTGCAGGCTCACGTGGGTCCCTCTGTAATCACTAGGCGACGGCGCTGTGTCTGCCCCTCCCGTCTAGTACCTGGCGTGTACGAGAACTAAGTCAGTCCACGTGCTGCTGTGGAAGGCCCCTGACAGAGCCCTGGGTCCCCAGTGTCCAGGGATGGGGGGTTGTGGGGTAGAATGCTCAACTGAATGAAGGACTAGGCTAAAATTCTCCCGAGTCTCTATCGACCCAGTTGCCTGAAGAAACGACTGAGTCTCTCCTTTGTCATGTTTGTGCTGGGATTACAAGATGCAGAATTAGGGGTGCAGGCCCAGAACGTTGTAAGCTGAACAGAAATCAGGGAGCTGCATGAACACTGTAAGTATAACTTGTTGCAGTCTCTCTGTTGGTCTCATGGGGCTATAGCGCTGACGACGGGCCTAAAAATGTCCTGAGCCGCTTGAAAAGCTAAATGTACCATGATTATAAAACCATACAGATATGCATTACAATCTGAAGGCACTGGCGTCCCTACAAGTTGGTTGAGGTAGAAACCAAGAGTGAATCTACAGCAATTACTCAACTTGAACACGGGAGCAAAATTTTAAAAATGCTTAGATGATGCTTGACCTTCATTTACCACATTTTCTGAAATGCTTAACTTGTTTTTAAAAAGTTAGACTATGTTAATGTATTGGTACCATGAACCTCTGTTTGATCAAAGGCAGTTAGGAGACTCAATTCAATACTAAAGCTGCCTGGGATAAAAGATGAACTAACACCAACCAGCTAACACTATTTACAGAGAAAATGAAGGCGGAAAGCCTCTGTCAGAGCAAAGCCTCAAAGGCCTGATTTGTATTAATCACTCTGTTGTCATTTTCCACGGGCTCTACTGAATTCTCTTCATGCCAGCAGTCCTGGGCGAAGGTTTCTGTTTTGTTTTTGAGGAAATCTATTCTCCTGGCTGGAGGCTGGTCATTCTTTTGTCTGCAGCTGTAGAGCGTGATACGAAGCGGGAGCCTGCCCAGACCCGCTCACTGTAGGTTGGCTTGAGGGTCCTCGAGCCCAATATCAAAAAGATGCCAAGAGAACACAGATTTCTAAATAGGGGTCCAACCCTGCAGCTGGCACACGAGGCCTGTCATGGCGCTAGCTAACGTGCCACCGCCAACAAGCGCAGGTGAGAGAAGCGTCGTTAAAAGGAGGACAGCTCAGATCCTGGCCTTTCTTCGGCTCGGTCACTGGCGGCCTGTCGCCTATGGGATCCTCCTTCCCCGCGTGCTCCCAGGAAATCCAGATTTCAGGCTCTGTTATCATCCTCTGCGACAGGGAACCAGGGCTCTGGGACAGTAGCGGGTCTATGTTTGGGGCAGAAAAATCCAAAAGGACCTGCTGACAAAATGGAGGCCTTCAGAGGTCCCAGGGGGCAGCGCCGAAAAGCCTGGGTGGAAAAGTCAGTTCAAAGGACAAGGGGCCAACTGAAATCAAAAGGCACACTCTGACCTCAGGCCATGAGAATGAGCAGAGCCTGCAAAGCCCCGCCCACGCGGCCGCTCAGAAGGACACAGAGCACAGAACACGCCAACCAGAGCAGTCCTGACGCCAGGCTGCTTCCAGAAGGCGGTAGGGTGGAGGCACCCGGGGTCTGGTCTGCTCTGACCCAAGCAGAGTCAGGGTCAAATGAGCGCCAGAACTGACTGGAGGAAGGACAGACGGAGGAGGCGGGAGGCCCTCGGCACAGGGGTGAGGAGGTGAGCCTTTCCCTTCCAGGGTCCCCTGCCCGTGCGGTGGCATCAGGGGGACAGCCTGGGCGCTGCCCGAAGGCCTGCGCATCGGCTCCTACCTTCAGGACAGCGCGGGGTCAGCCCCGTGGGGAGTCCGAGCTGGACCCCGGTGTGCATGGCACTCCCGCACCCGCCTTATCCCGGTCCAGCCCACCTCTGCCGCCCACCTGTGCCCGCTGGCTCTCCACTGCTGCCTGGGCGATCGCGGACAGAGGCGGGGACGGCTGCACCTACGGGCGCCCTAAGAGATGCCTCATCCACCCCTCCCATAGTTTCAGGGTCCTTTTGTTTCTGTTTCTTCACCGTGTGAACTGGAGAGTACTAACCCACCCAGGACTGTGAGAACCAACCAGAACGTCCCGCCTCGCCGCAGTCTGGGGGTGGGGGACAGGACAGACGGGGACACGTTTCGTGATCAAGGCCGCCTCTGTGAGCCACATCCAAGACCCAGCTCGCTTCATACTTGATTAAAGGAAAAGCTTCACGCTTCAGTTGGGCGGAAAGAAGGTACAGAGGAGAAAACATATTCCTTCTGCATAGATTTCATGAAAGAACTCGGACACTCAGAGGGCTGCAGCTCTGTCTCACGAGAACCACAAGCCACAGAAGAAGCACTCTCAGTGCAATCAAGAGTGAGGGTGCTTGTTACGAGAAATGCATGCTCATTCCCCCACGTTCAGTACGTCCACAGATAAAGCAAAGATGGGACCTAACTCTTGAGGAGCGGCCAAGCCCACTGCCATCCTGGGAACCCGAGAGAGAAGCGCCCGGCGACCTGGGGCAGGCCCGCTGCCCATGACACCCGCGGAGCTGATCCCCTCCAGGGCCCTGCGGACAGGGGCAGGCTGGGCGGCAAGGACAAACAGTTCAAAGTGCCCACAAATCACAGCTCCCCGACAGCAAGAATGCCACCCAAGGCGGGGGGTCCTCTGTGCCCGCACACGCAGAGACCCCTGCCCACAGGGAGCCCTTGTCCCACCGCAACTTGACGACAGATAACTAAGCACCCACGGGATGAACGGGATTCAGATGCAGGCTGCAGGGGGGCCAGCAAAGTGCTGAGAAGGGTGCGGGGGGGGTGACAAGGTTGGCACAGGCCCTGGGAACAGGACAACCAGCTGCCAGGTCCCAGCCACAAAGGGAACCAGAAGGACGCGATCCAGGTTTCAAAGCCTCTGGTTCTACACCACCCAAGGAGGGCGGGCAGTTAGGTGCACAGAAGGAACCCCGCCCGACGCCCTGGGGCTGGAAGCCCTCGCCACAACTGCGCCACCACCTCCCGGCTCCTGTCCCTGCCTGTCACCCTCCTGCAGGAGCCCAGGACCCCTGGGCTGCCCGGCATGCCATCCCCTGCCACTTGAGGACATTGTGCCCAACCTGAGACGCAGGACCAGCCCCCTCCAAGTGCAAGAGATGTGGGGTGCCCTTTCGGGGGGGGGGGGGTGTCTGCCACCATCAGGGGGCAGGGGATGGCCTGGGTCTCCGGCCTCGAATCCATCCTCCACGAGGGCCCCTTCTTCAAACGGATCCGCCCGGGGCATTTGTCAGGGAGGCTTTCCCAGAGCATCACTGGCCTGTGGCTGTCCCTTTCCTCAGGGAGGTCTCTGGGCAACAGCAAGGGGCATGCAGGGCCCGGCAGAGCCCTTCTCCCTCTTCCATGCAGGACGGACCCCACCGGGAGCTGACTGCTCGCCCCCGTCCCAGGATCCCTACGGAGCTCACGCCCCGGCCCGGCTGGGTCCACATTCAAGGGGCTACTCTGGCCTCCATCTGTTGGCCTCTGTTTATCTTCCAGGCCGATCCTGTTCCCGGCTCATCAGCGACACAGAACACGTAAATCTAAGATCCCGGAGAACGGAGGGTGTTCCCCACGGGAGGCTCATCTGAAAGTGAGGAGAGATGCCTCTGCCAGAGCCCCCTGGTCCCCCAGTCGCACCACTCGGCCCCTCCCCATCCGTGTGCACACGCGGCCTCACCGACGTAACACCCACCTAGGCTGCGGACGGCAGCTTCCGCGTGCTTTCCCAACATCACCACCTTAGGGCGGGACCAGACACTGGATACATCCCAGCTCATGTCCGTCAACTGAGGGGCGGCCAGGCTGACCCCCGAGAGGGGCCTTCTTCTGTCTGCTTATTCCAGGGACGCGTTCTTTCCAACAGCGCGTTTATTACAACGCATGATGCTTGAAAATAACTTGGAGGATACAGAGTGTATATAAAAGAAAGGCAAGGCATCCGTAAATGCACGATGCAGCTACAGCTGACATCTTGGTATAGTTCACTGTGTTACAATTTAGCCCATGACACTCATTCATACACACTTTGTTTTAATAAACCAGAATTGAGACTAACTATGAAGTGTTATGCCTTACTACTTTTGCTTATACCCCGGCCATTTTCACATACTGAGAACGCATGAAAATCACAACTGGCTTACACGTCCTCCGCGGCTGGACGTCTGGGTTCCCCCGGAGTCTCCACAGGAACAGAGGGCTCTACGATGAACGCCCCAGCCCCAATCCTCGTGCCCTTCTCCTGTCTCCTCCAGACAAGGGGGCGTCCAAGCCTTTCAATACACGCCCAGTGCTTCCCAGAAAGCCTGCTTCACCAAAAGATTACAGGGTGTCAATCTCGCCTCGCCTGAAAAGCACGGAGGGTTATCTTTTGTAATCTTTGCTAATTTGATAGACAAAAATAGAACTACGTTATTGGTTCAATTTGCATTTTCATTACTTGGGACGCTAGACTTTTCTTTAGTTTATTATTCATTTGTTCCTACATTGCAGCGTCGCCGCTTATTTCCAAGAAGAATTTTTTCAACTACATGTTTGCTTTTCACAGACGTAAGAAATGGTTCATAAGGATAAACACCGTCACAAAAAACCCCACAGGCGAGGAGAGAAGTGCAGGTTGCTGTGAGAATGTAAACACCACCGTCGACGGCATGGAATGCTTACGGCGCCACCAAGCAAAGCGAACATTTCTGGTCAGTTTGAAGCCACCTTTTCACATAAGGATGAAAGATAACTAAAGTCATGATACCATTCTGGGGTGGCGAGAAAATAATTTATTTTGATTGACCTTTCTTATCCAATTGAACATCAGTGTATTTTTAATCAAATATATCAATATGTACTAATTAACCCTGCTTGGGGTGAGTGTTAACCAACTGCTTCAATAATAAATCAAAAAATCATTATTGGTGTATTAATTTTTTATAAGTAACATACCATGTAACACCAGACTGAATATTATATCACCACCACATAATTACACCACAATATACTCTGCGGCCCATCCTTCACGCTGTTATTAGACTCATAAAATATGCTTCCAAAATGAGAAAAAATAGCTGTCAAGAACTGCATCTTATTATTCAACTATTAAACTTTCTTAATCATCAATCAGTTTAATTGCTCCTGACAAGGGTTATAAATAACATTTTGTGGTTCAACAGAACACTACAAGGATAACCCCTTCATCCCCGGAGCTGATCAGAAACTCCTCCCTGGATATTCCAATAGCATCTACTTATCTTTCACTGGGATACTGTCAGTTCCATTTCAATTGGATGTAACATTCTGAAGCATTTTGCTAATTTATGCCAAAGATGTTAAGAAATCATTGTATTAAATTGCTCAGTATTATTTTCAATTAGATCCCTAATGGGCAGATGACCCATTCCACTTAGTCCAAACCAGCAGCTGAATGAAGACATGACCGTGTCCAGTTGCTGAGAATTCCGTCCCCTCCTCCAACCCATCGGCTCTGTGTCCTAAGCTCTGGCCCTCAGCCCAGAGCCTGGGCTGCAACAGAGGCAGAGGTGAGAGACAGCCGCTGCCTTCAAGGGACTTAGCACTGAGGGAGGATACAGGAAAAGGCAGGACTCAAGACTGACTATGGGGTTTCCACCGATGCCACATGCCAGGCCACATGTGACAGCATGTCATCCATCTGCACGTCCGCGACCCTGCTCTCATGGCGTTACTACCATGGGTGGGGCAGTGCTCCGCAAGCCTGGGGGACTCACTGGACACCTGGGTGGGCCTGCTGTCTATTAAATGCATTCACACAGGCCTTTTCTCCTCCTCTGGAATAACTATCACCACTGTAATCAAGTAAGTGTGTAGAAATCTGTGTTATCGTTGGTCTTCCCTGATAAAGTGTAGGCTTGAAAGCCCCAGGAGTGATACCCCACACAAAGGCACCAAAGAGGTGCCTGAGACACACTGGCTGAAGACCGGATGGTCAGCTGGCCTCCCAGGGCCCGAATGGAGAGAGAGGCACGCAGCATGCTAGCATTCAAGGAAGGGAAAGTCCATCCTGCTGGAGAAGGAGGTTTAAGAAGGCTTCGTGGAAGAGGAGTCTTGGATGATAAATAAGCATAGTTCCCAAACTACACACATCCAACCACCTCACTCTCCTGACGAAATTACTCTCCCACAGCTCCCCAGGTCCCCACAATAAACCCAGGCCCACTGGCCTGGCCCCCAGGGCTCTCCACGGAGACTCCCTGTGGCCGCTCTGGATCTGGCCCTGCCAGTCACCAGCATGACGCCCTCATGGTGGCTGCAGGGTCCCAGGACCTCGCTCCACCGGGCCTCACATGCCCTGCCCTCCTCCCTGATGTCCTCCTAGGCTGGCCGCCCTGCCCACCGCTCAGGGCCCCAGCAAACACACCACATCTGTCACAGTCAGGGACTGCCCTGTGACCCACTCCCCAACAGCATGGTCCGCAGGGCTCCCTAGGGCCCAGGCTCAGGGCTCAGCCCAGGGGAGGCTCCTGCAAACGCTCACGGGCCCGGCAGCAGGCAGACACGCATCAAGTGCTCCCCCGGGGCCGTGTGGTTCATAACGTGTTTTCTGTTAAATGCTGTCTTTGGGTTTTTGTTTCTCAGAAATGGGGTTTTAACCAAAAGAAGTAGGCTGACCGAGGCCTACAGGCCAGTACAACCATGGGGCAGGTTCTCAGAAAGTCAGGCGGAAGCGGGTGGGCAGGAGAAGTCAGGCTGTGGCGGCGAGTCGGGGTCATGGGGGGCTCTGCGTCTGAACAAGGGAGTGGTACGCTCAGAGACAGCACCATGCCGGCTGCGCTCTGGGAGGAGGAGCTGCAGCGAAAGCCAGTCGCGGTGGGGGAATGTGAGGTTGGGCGCAGGAGTGCACGCCGTGAGCCACAAGGGTCCTCGGCCTTGAGCAAGGAAATAGATGCGGCTTATCATCTGGGCGAAGCCTCAGCTCACTGATTTAACTGGGGTGCACTGAGACAAGCCAACCAAGAGGAACTTCCACCTGGAGTACATATCATATATCTTGATCACATATCACATTGCTTCATCCTGACCCAGAGCAAGCAGCAGGCAGCTACTCCCCTGTCTCAGAGGTGAGACATCAAACCCAGCGAGGCCACAGCCTGTGCACAGCTGAGCAGGGATGGAGCTCGGGCCTTTCTGCCCGGCTCTAACGCCCATGTCCATCCTTGCGTGGAGATGGCATTTTAACTAGACTAGGCCGCTAGGATGATGGACTTGGTTAACTGCCAGGGAATTTTACCAAATCCTGAGAAGGGGAACAAAAATAATAACTATAGCAGACTTTCCATAGAAACCATGCAGGACAAAAGGCAGTGCAATGATGTCGTTAAAGTACTAAAAGAAAAAAGCTGTCAACCCAGGTCTCTATACTCAGTGAAAAACACCTTTCACAAGGTGAAATAAACACTTCTTCAGACAAAGAAAAGCTGCCCTGCAAGAAATGCTAAAGAAGGCTCTTCTGCCAGAAAGAATATGATACAAGGGGGAAATACAGATCTCCACAAAGAAATGAAGATGACAGGTAATGGTAAATGAAGGCAAACGTGAAAGGTATTTTCCCTTATTTATAATTTCTTTAAAAGATACGTGACAAGAGCACACCAGTCATACAGATCTTGGCTTCTAATACCGTTCTCCAATCAAAGGGACTGGACTCATTGGAGAAATGGACACAGACAGACAGACAGACACACACACACACACACACACACACACACACGCACACACTGATGCGGGTATGTCACAGGGACCCAGGCACCAACTGAAACAGAGCCAATGGCCAAAGCTGAAATATTCCAAAAAACAAAAGATAATGCAGACTCACTCCCTCTTGCGAGAGCACCGGAATCACAACTAACTGCTGAACAATCATCGACAGGAAGACACTGGAAATCACCAAAAAAGATACCCCACATCCAAAGACAAAGAAGAAGCCACAGCAAGACAGTAGGAGGGGCGCAATCACAATAAAATCAAATCTCATAACTGGTGAGTGGGTGACTCACAAACTGGAGAACACTTATACCACAGAAGTCCACCCACTGGAGTGAAGGTTCTGAGCCCCGCGTCAGGCTTCCCAACCTGGGGGTCCGGCAATGGGAGGAGGAATTCCTAGAGAATGAGACTTTGAAGGCCAGTGGGAATTGATTGCAGGACTTCGACAGGACTGGGGGAAACAGAGACTCCACTCTTGGAGTGCACACACAAAGTAGTGTGTGCACTGGGACCCAGGGGAAGGAGCAGTGACCCCATAAGAGACTGAACCAGACCTACCTGCTAGTGTTGGAGGGTCTCCTGCAGAGGCGGGGGGTGGCTGTGCCTCACCGTGAGGACAAGGAAGTTCTGGCAAGTACTTCCTGGCAGCAGAAGTTCTCGGAGGTACTCCTTGGCGTGAGCCCTCCCAGAGTCCGCCATTAGCCCCACCAAAGAGCGGGGTAGGCTCCAGAGTTGGGTCGCCTCAGGCCAAACAACCAACAGGGAGGGAACCCAGCCCCACCCATCAGCAGACAAGCGGATTAGAGTTTTATTGAGCTCTGGCCACCTGAGCAACACCCAGCTCTACCCACCACCAGTCCCTCCCATCAGGAAGCTTGCACAAGCCTCTTAGATAGTCTCATCCACCAGAGGGCAGACAGCAGAAGCAAGAAGAACTACAATCCTGCAGCCTGTGGAACAAAAACCACATTCACAGAAAGAGAGACAAGATGAAAAGGCAGAGGGCTATGTACCAGATGAAGGAACAAGATAAAACCCCAGAAAAACAACTAAATGAAGTGCAGATAGGCAACCTTCCAGAAAAAGAACTCAGAATAATGATAGTGAAGATGATTCAGGACCTCGGAAAAAGAATGGAGGCAAAGATCCAGAAGATGCAAGAAATGTTTAACAAAGACCTAGAAGAATTAAAGAACACCTAGAAGAATTAAAGAACAAACAAACAGAGATAAACTACACAATAAATGAAATGAAAAATACACTAGAAGGAATCAATAGCAGAATAACTGAGGCAGAAGAACGGATAAGTAACCTGGAAGATAGAATGGTGGAATTCACTCCCATGGAACAGAATAAAGAAAAAAGAATGAAAAGAAATGAAGACAGCCTAAGAGACCTCTGGGACAACATTAAACATAACAACGTTTGCATTATAGGGGTCCCAGAAGGAGAAGAGAGGGAGAAAGGACCTGAGAAAATATTTGAAGAGATTATAGTCGAAAACTGCCCTAACATGGGAAAGGAAATAGCCATCCAAGTCCAGGAAATGCAGAGAGTCCCAGGCAGGATAAACCCAAGGAGAAACACGCCGAGACACATAGTAATCAAATTGACAAAAATTAAAGACAAAGAAAAATTATTGAAAGCAACAAGGAAAAAACGACAAATAACATACAAGGGAACTCCCATAAGGTTAACAGCTGATTTCTCAGCAGAAACTCTACAAGCCAGAAGGGAGTGGCATGACATATTTAAAGTGATGAAAGGGAAGAACCTACCGCCAAGATTATTCTACCCAGCAAGGATCTCATTCAGATTCGATAGAGGAATCAAAAGCTTCACAGACAAGCAAAAGCTAAGAGAATTCAGCACCACCAAACCAGCTCTACAGCAAATGCCAAAGGAACTTCTCTAAGTGGGAAACACAAGAGAAGAAAAGAACCTACAAAAACAAACCCAAAACAATTAAGAAAATGGTCATAGGAACATACATATCGATAATTACCTTAAACGTGAATGGATTAAATGCTCCAACCAAAAGACACAGGCTCGCTGAATGGATACAAAAACAAGACCCATATGTATGCTGTCTACAAGAGACCCACTTCAGACCTAGGGACACATACAGACTGAAAGTGAGGGGATGGAAAAAGAGATTCCATGCAAAAGGAAATCAAAAAAAAGCTGGAGTAGCAATACTCATATCAGATAAAATAGACTTTAAAATAAAGAATGTTACAAGAGACAAGGAAGGACACTACATAATGATCAAGGGGTCAATCCAAGAAGAAGATATAACAATTATAAATATATATGCACCCAACATAGGAGCACCTCAATACATAAGGCAACTGCTAACAGCTATAAAAGAGGAAATTGACAATAACACAGTAATAGTGGGGGACTTTAACACCTCACTTACACCAATGGACAGATCATCCAAAATGAAAATAAATAAGGAAACAGAAGCTTTAAATGACACAATAGACCAGATAGATTTAATTGACATTTATAGGACATTCCATCCAAAAACAGCAGATTACACTTTCTTCTCAAGTGCACATGGAACATTCTCTAGGATAGATCACATCTTGGGTCACAAATCAAGCCTCAGTAAATTTAAGAAAATTGAAATCATATCAAGCATCTTTTCTGACCACAACGCTATGAGATTAGAAATCAATTACAGGGAAAAAAACGTAAAAAACACAAACACATGAGGCTAAACAATACGTTACTAAATAACCAAGAGATCACTTAGGAAATCAAAAAATACCTAGAGACAAATGACAACGAAACACGACAATCCAAAACCTATGGGATGCAGCAAAAGCAGTTCTAAGAGGGAAGTTTATAGCAATACAAGCCTACCTCAAGAAACAAGAAACATCTCAAATAAACAATCTAACCTTACACCTAAAGAAACTAGAGAAAGAAGAACAAATAAAACCCAAAGTTAGTAGAAGGAAAGAAATCATAAAGAGCAGAGCAGAAATAAGTGAAATAGAAACAAAGAAAACAATAGCAAAGATCAATAAAACTAAAAGCTGGTTCTTTGAGAAGATAAACAAAATTAATAAACCTTTAGCCAGACTCATCAAGAAAAAGAGGGAGAGAACTCAAATCAATAAAATTAGAAATGAAAAAGGAGAAGTTACAACAGACACCACAGAAATACAAAGCATCCTAAGAGACTAGTACAAGCCACTCTATGCCAATAAAATGGACAAATTCTTAGAAAGGTATAACCTTCCAAGACTGAACCAGGAAGAAATAGAAAATATGAACAGACCAATCACAAGTAATGAAATTGAAACTGTGATTAAAAATCTTCCAACAAACAAAAGTCCAGGACCAGATGGCTTCACAGGTGAATTCTATCAAACATTTAGAGACGAACTAAAACCCATTATTCTCAGGCTCTTCCAAAAAATTGCAGAGGAAGGAACACTCCCAAACTCATTCTATGAGGCCACCATCACCCTGATACCAAAACCAGACAAAGATATTACAAAAAAAGAAAATTACAGACCAATATCACTGGTGAATATAGATGCAAAAATCCTCAACAAAATACTAGCAATCAGAATCCAACAACACATTAAAAGGATCATACACCATGATCAAGTGGGATTCATCCCAGGGATGCAAGGATTCTTCAATATACACAAATCAATAAATGTGATACACCACATTAACAAACTGAAGCATAAAAACCATATGATCGGGGCTTCCCTGGTGGCACAGTGGTTAAGAATCCGCCTGCCAATGCAGGGGACATGGGTTTGAGCCCTGGTCTGGGAAGATCCCACATGCCACGGAGTAACTAAGCCCGTGCGCCACAACTACTGAGCCTGCGCTCTAGAGCCCGTGAGCCACAACTACTGAGCCCCCGTGCTGCAACTAATGAAGCCCACGCGTCTAGAGCCCGTGCTCCGCAGCAAGAGAAGCCACCACAACGAGAAGCCCGCTCAACTCAACAAAGAGTAGCCCCCGCACCGCAGGGAGAGAAAGCCTGCGTGGAGCAACAAAGACCCAACACAGCCAAAAAATAATAATAATAATAAAATAAAATAAATTAAAAAAAAAAACATATGATCATCTCAATAGATGCAGAAAAAGCTTTTGACAAAATTCAACACCCATTTATGATAAAAACTCTCCGGAAGGTGGGCATAGAGGGAACCTACCTCAACATAATGAAGGCCATATATGACAAACCCACAGCCAACATCATTCTCAATGGTGAAAAACTGAAAGCATTTCTCCTAAGATAAGGGAACAAGACAAGGATGTCCACTCTCACCAATATTATTCAACATAGTTTTGGAAGTCCTAGCCACAGCAATCAGAGAAGAAAAAGAAATAAAAGGAATTCAAATTGGAAAAGAGGAAGTAAAACTGTCACAGTTTGCAGACGACATGATACTATACATAGAGAATTCTAAAGACGCCACTAGAAAACTACTAGAGCTAATCAGTGAATTTGGTAAAGTTGCAGGATACAAAATTAATGCACAGAAATCTCTTGCATTCCTATACACGAATGATGAAAAATCAGAAAGAGAAATTAAGGAAACACTCCCATTTACCCTTGCAACAAAAAGAATAAAATACCTAGGAATAAACCTACCTAGGGAGACAAAAGACCTGTATGCAGAAAACTATAAGACACTGATGAAAGAAATTAAAGATGATACCAACAGATGGAGAGATATACCATATTCTTGGATTGGAAGAATCAATATTGTGAAAATGACTATACTACCCAAAGCAATCTACAGATTCAATGCAATCCCTATCAAATTACCAATGGCATTTTTTTTACAGAACTAGAATAAAAAAATCTTAAAATTTGTATGGAGACATAAAAGACCCTGAAAAGCCAAAGCAGTCTTGAGGGAAAAAAATGGAGCTGGAGGAATCAGACTCCCTGACTTGAGACTATACTACAAAGTTATAGTAATCAAGACAATATGGTACTGGCACAAAAGCAGAAATATAGATCAATGGCACAGGATAGAAAGCCCAGAGATAAACCCATGCACCCATAGTCAACTAGTCTATGACAAAGAAGGCAAGGATATACAATGGAGAGAAGACAGTCTCTTCAATAAGTGGTGCTGGGAAAACTGGACAGCTACATGTAAAAGAATGAAATTAGAACACTCCCTAACACCATACACAAAAATAAACTCAAAATGGATTAGAGACCTAAATGTAAGACTGGACACTATAAAACTCTTACAGGAAAACATAGGAAGAACACTCTTTGACATAAATCACAGCAAGATCTTTTTTGATCCACCTCCTAGAGTAACGGAAATAAAAACAAAAATAAACAAATGGGACCTAATGAAACTTAAAAGCTTTTGCACAGCAAAGGAAACCATAAACAAGACGAAAAGACAACCCTCAGAATGAGAGAAAATATTTGCAAATGAATCAGCAGACAAAGGATTAATCTCCAAAATATATAAACAGCTCATGCAGCTCAATATTAAAAAAAACAAACAACCCAATCAGAAAATGGGCAGAAGACCTAAATAGACATTTCTCCAAAGACATACAGATGGCCAAGAA
This sequence comes from Balaenoptera acutorostrata, assembly GCF_949987535.1. Classification (NCBI taxonomy): domain Eukaryota; kingdom Metazoa; phylum Chordata; class Mammalia; order Artiodactyla; family Balaenopteridae; genus Balaenoptera; species Balaenoptera acutorostrata. Next base: position 3,132,742 of record NC_080074.1, read on the forward strand.
GCACATGAAAAGCTGCCCAACATCACTAATTATTAGAGAAATGCAAATCAAAACTACAATGAGGTATCACCTCACACCAGTTAGAATGGGCGTCATCAGAAAATCTAGAAACAACAAATGCTGGAGAGGGTGTGCAGAAAAGGGAACCAACCCTCTTGCACTGTTGGTGGGAATGTAAATTGATACAACCACTATGGAGAACAGTATGGAGGTTCCTTGAAAAACTAAAAATAGAATTACCATATGACCCAGCAATCCCACTACTGGGCATATACCCAGAGAAAACCATAATTCAAAAAGACACATGCACCCCAATGTTCATTGCAGCACTATTTACAATAGCCAGGTCATGGAAGCAACCTAAATGCCTATCGACAGACAAATGGATAAAGAAGATGTGGTACATATATACAATGGAATATTACTCAGCCATAAAAAGGAACGAAATTGGGTCATTTGTAGAGACGTGGATGGATCGAGAGACTGTCATACAGAGTGAAGTAAGTCAGAGTAAAACAAATATCGTATATTAATGCATATATGTAGAACCTGGAAAAATGGTACAGATGAACCGTTCTGCAGGGCAGAAATAGAGACACAGATGTAGAGAACAAACGTACGGACACCAAGGCGGGAAAGTGGAGGGGGCGGGTGGGGAGGGTGTGATGAATTGGGAGATTGGGATTGACATATATACACTAATATGTATAAAATGGGTAACTAATAAGAACCTGCTGTATAAAAAAATAAATAAAATAGAATTCAAAAATTCAAAAAAAAAAATGCGGTACCATCGCACTATAACCCAAAATGTAAAATAAGTGTCTATGTGTCCATACTGATATAAATGATTGAATAAATTAACAAATGGGGAAAACAAATCTTTCATGCAGAAGAATCCCAATTAATTTATGTGGAGATCCGCCTTCAAGGAGGTAGGGCATAACTGCCACCCCTTACGTTTGGGCACATCGTGACTTCCTTCCAAAGAGGATAGGGAGGGAAGGAGAGGAAAAAAAGAGGAACTTTTCAAAGGAGAAACCTGATGAATACACCTCGGCCAGGTGATCAAGGTCAGCACCAAAGGTGATCACCCCTGTCACCGCGTGCGCCCTGATGTGATGACACAGCACTTGCTCCTTTGTGCTCCCTCCCCAAACCCACAACCCCAGTCTGACTACAAGAAAAACATCAGGCAAACCCAAATTTAGGGACACTCTACAAAATAACCTGGCAAGTACTCAAACCATCAAGGTCATTAAAACAAGGGAAATCTGAGAAAATGTCGCAGCCAAGAGGAGCTTACGGAGACACGACAGTTAAATGTCATGTGGTGACCTGGACGGGGTCCTGGAGCAGAAAACTGTCATTAGTAAAAACTAAATATAGGTCATAATAATCTATCAATATTGATTCCTTAGTTGAGATGAATGTCCCAGTGTAAGAGAGGGGGTAGGACCTGGGCAGCAAGACCAGGAAGGCCCGTCCTGAAGCCAGCCAAGGAGAAAGCTCTAGAGGCAGGAGTGGCTGCAGGTGGACACAGACGTGCTCTGGCCACACTGGCCATGGACACCACCACTCTGTGCCGTGTGGCTCAGCACAACACTCTTAATTTCAAAACTAATAACAGGGACTTCCCTGGCGGTCCAGTGGTTAAGACTTCGCCTTCCATTGCACGAGGTGAGGGTTCGATCCCTGGTCGGGGAGCTAAGATCCCATGTGCCTCGTGGCCAAAAAACCAAAACATAAAACAGAAGCAATACTGTAAGCAATTATACTCCAATAAAGAGGTTAAAAAAAGAAGAAGCAATACTGTAACAAATTCAATAAAGACTTTAAAAATGGTCCACATCAAAAAAAATCTTTAAAAAAATAAAATAAAAAATAAAATTAAAAAACTAATAATAAAGGGCTGCCTCTCACTGACTTCTGCTCTTAATGCAGTAATTGGTCCAACTCCAATAAGCTAAATGTAATACCCCGGGAGATGAAAGGAGGGGGGCACAGCTGTCCCCCATTTCTCTGCAGACGGCACAGCCTCCAGACTCACCACCTTGTACATCCACAGGGACTGGAGTACCAGAGCGACTAAAAGAGAGACATTTCCCACTAAATAAAATTTAGACATTTCCCACTAATAAAGGCTCCGCATCTGAGCCTTCTGCTCGAGTAGCACAAATTCCAACAGTGTGTATAAATCAGGTTTATGAATTCTGTATGCATCTGGGAAAAAACCTCAGTCCCCACTGAGCTGCTCACCCACCGTACATCTCTGCCGTAACTGGACAGCTGACAAAAGGCCCTCAGCCCTGATGACGCATTGTCACAAAGTCAAGCTTCACGGGCTCAGAACCAGCATGGAGGGCTGCTGAGAGCCCCTACCCCGCATGAAATCCAGCCCTGTTGATCCAGGCGGCCAACTGCTCTTTTAGTCCAACCGCACCAAGTGTGTATTTTCCATCCTCACTGCCCTGGGCAATGCTGCACGCCCTGGATTATTCTTTGGAAATACACAATGCATGAATCACGAAACCAACTGTGAAGGCCCCAAATTAGACGCTGCTGACCAGCCCCAGAAAACGCTATCATTTTAGAATGTTCTTCTGAAGTGGTTTTGTGTTTTATTGGCAAAATGGTGTATTATTATTGCAATCATGATTTAAATATAAATACCATTAGAGCTATAATAATAATGCACATGTACTTTGTGATTTTACTTCAAAGACTTCACGCCACTATATATATAACTCAATCATTAGCCTCCCAGCGAGACAAAAGGCTGAAAGTACTGCCTCTGCTTTGCAGACGGCAAGTCTAAAGCAGAGAAGCAAACGGTAGGCAGGCCCGAGGCTGTGTACAGGAACAAACGAAAGCTACAAAACTGCTCGGTTGCTTTTACCCACAAATGCTCACATCCACCTGCACGGAGGCAGGTTCACACACTTCTCACAACAAAACCATATCCTGGATGTTTACAAGGAATGTGAGCCAGCAGAAAGCTCTCTTGAGAGAAAGAACAGAACTGAAACTCCAGTTGTAACCCTGAGAGAAATGAAGCAGAACTCCTGAGGGGGGGAGTTTTCACATACACAAGCATCTAGAAGATGCAAGGATGCATCTCTCCTTTGTCAGCACCCACGTCAACATCCATCCGTCGTTTGTTCCTGTCTACAGTGACTCTTTCAGTGGATAAAAGATGCACCACTCTCGTCTCAGGGGTCCTGGGACTTCCCGCCTCGGGTCCCCAAGCCCTTACGGGAAATGCAGACCGGGAAGCTCAGAGGACAGGGCCGGCTCTGACCTCGGGCGGGAAAGCAAGAGGCAGCATGCCAAGAAGCCAGGGCCGCGGCCACCTGCCCTGGAGAAGAGGCCTGCATTTCACACTGGACACCAAGACCTGGAAAGGGCCCAAATCAACCGCTCCCCAGGAAGGAGAAAGCAAAGACCAGCAGTGTTTGACACGAGAGGGACACTGGGGTGTCTAACAGACAACACGCACGACACACACCCGAGACCGGGCTCCTGGTCCGTCTCCGTGGCCTTCTCTGGAAGAGGCGACTCCATCCCCTCCCATTAGTGGGGGAAAACCTCAGGGTCATCTTTAACCTCTCTCTCTCACCTCCATCCAATCTCTCAGCAAACCCTTCAAACCAGCCGGATGCAACCCCGGCTCGCCGCCACCTGGCTCTGAGCCCACGCCATTGCCTCCCCTCTGATTAGGTCAACAACCTAACTGGCCTCCCTGACTTCCACCCAGCTTCTCCCTGCACCCCGTCCCCTGCATGTGTCCCAAGCCACCTTTCACAGGCGACGCCACATTAACCTTCTGTTGAGAAGCCTCTCTCTTCCAGATCAAAAGCCAACGTCCTTCCAAGGGCTCACGTGTCCTATGGGACCCGGGCCATCACCGCTTGGGTGTCATTTCTCTGATGTCCACAAGAGCCTCTGCTTGGGCCCTCAGGCTGGCTGGGCCTCAGGGCCACCCGAGAGGGTTCACCTTCACTCAGAACGTCTGGTGAGATGCCTGTGTCTCACACAGAGGGCACGCTTTATAAAGAGCTCTAGCTTCACCCCTCACTGAGGCTGACAGATGCGCGAGGAAGAGAACCCCAGGCAAAAGGCTCCCAGCTCGTGGTCCTTCCAGGGCGCCTGCTCCCTCAGGGAACCGTGCACAACTGCTCACATGACCGAAACAGTGTGACCTGCCTCTGCACGTGTGTGTGCATGGGCGTGTGTGTGCATGGGCGTGTGTGTGCGTGGACGTGTGTGCGTGCATGGGTGTGTGTATGCATGGGTGTGTGTGCACGTGGGGCCTGTGTGTGCATGGGTGTGTGTGCACGTGGGTGCATGTGTGTGCACGGGTGTGTGTGCATGTGTGTGTGTATGGGCGTGTGTGTGCATGGGCGTGTGCGTGTGGGTGCGTGTGTGTGCATGGGGGTGTGCATGGGTGTGTGTGCACGTGGGTGTGTGTGCATGTGGGTGCGTGTATGTGCATGGGCATGTGTGTGCATGGGTCTGTGTGTACGTGGGTGCATGTGTGTGCATGGGTGTGTGTGTGCACGGGTGCGTGTGCACGTGGGTGCGTGTGCACGTGGGTGCATGTGTGCGCATGGGGGTGTGTGTGCATGGGTGTGTGTGCACGTGTGTGCATGTGCATGCACGTGGGTGCGTGTGTGCATGGATGTGTGTGCAGGTGGGTGTGTGTGTGCATGGGTGTGTGCGCACGTGGGTGCGTGTGCACGTGGGTGGGTGTGTGCACATGGGCGTGTGTATGCATGGGCGTGTGTGCACGTGGGTGCATGTGCACGTGGGTGCAGGTGGGTGTGGGTGTGCATGTCCTGGTGTTGGCCCAGCACGTGGGGCTGACTTTGCGTTAGTAGGCCTGGATGTGACGCGCCTCCTGGGCTCTCTGCCTCGTGTCTGAGCACCTTTGCGAGGCAGCGTCTGGAGACGACCCTGCTTCCAGGTGGAAAGGCACGGTCTCCCCCGCTCTCACGGGGTCTCTGAGCAGCAGGGATGGGCTCAGTTTAAACAACCATTCTTGTTCCTTCTTGAGAAGCTGCAGCTTCTGCCCCACAGGGGCAAAGACCACAGGCAGGAGGCACCTCTGCGCCTGAGTCAAAGGTTTCCCCGACCGAGCTGGGCAGCAGCCACGGGCACAGAACAGACTCCGACAAACGGCTATCGGCTAACACGCGACGGGAGTTAGAAATTCGCAGCGAGGGGGAAATGAGCAAAGCCTCTGACTGTGACCGTGACCGTGGCTGGTGGAGGAGGGCCCACCCCAGGGCGTGCAGCACATGGGGAATCGTGAAGGGCAGGACCAAGAATGGGGAATCGCAGAGTCGTGACCACATATGAAACCAACGCTCCTGGCAGGTTCCTGAGCGTTCATCAGATACAACTGCCCCTGTCTGTCCACGTCCTGCTCTGGAACAGAACTGACCAAAACGGGGAAAAAGTATGGATGCCACCTCACTTGCCAATTTAAGAGCTAAAATGTATGTGAAAATCTTTTCTACTTAAAGAGCTTTCATTTCTTGTTTTCTCTCTGTCACCTAAAATGTTTTATTCGAGGGCAGGTGGTTTGCTGTTTTTATTTGCTCGGCCGGGTCAATCTCTCCCGTTCGTCTCTGACGCTCTGGCCCTCCGGCTCCGCAGCCCTCCACAGGCGTGTTTCCTAGACAACACCACGTTTATGCAAGGGCACAAAGAGCAGCCTACTTCATTCACGCCTGGCATTAAAGGCAAGTTTATCAGGTGACAGCAGGATTCTGAAAGCCCTGGTAATTTTCCCGCATCCCTCCTGAGAAGAAAAAGCTCAATAACCGGGTCCCCCAGGTTAGCAACAGAACGGCAGGTCGCAGCCAAGCCACTGGAGAGAAGGGCCAGGCTGCTGAGCAGGGTTGGAATGCAGGGGCCCGGCTGCGGTCAGGACCTCCAGCCACGCTCCCCGGGCTGCAGTCCCCGGCCCACCCCCCCAGGCCTGAGACAGATTATCCACACACCTCAGATGGAGAGAGAGAGAGCGAGACTTGGCAGGGGAGGCAGGGAAGAGAGAGAGGGGAAAGGGGGGACAGAGGGAGGGCGGAGAGGTCGCACCCGCTAGAGTGGACACAAGAAGAAACCCAGGCCATCCAACACAACAGTCACATGGGCAAATGGTGAACAACGCACGTGCCTTCCACAGGCCGGGACGTGCGCTAAAACTTAAATGACCGCCACCAGGATGGCCACGGCCTGCAGGAGGCATCTGGGGGCCTGTCTCTGCAGCTTAGCTCTGTCTCTCAGACCCAGCGGGGCCACATCCTGCCACCGTAAGAGCAGGAGGTGTGATCGCCCTGCAGGAAACCCCCAGTGACGTGCTCAGAAGGCACCTCCCGACCCGGCCAGCACGCCGAGCCAACGACGCTGGAGGGAGGCCCCGGGCTCGCCCTGGGAGATGCGGTCATGCTGAAAACGCTGTGCAGGGCGCTGACCGCGTGGATGAAGCACCTTCGTCCCAGAGTGAGACTGCCTGGGAAATCTCTCAACGCACCAAATGGGGCCCACGTGCCTGTCACCCTGAGGCCCTCCCTGCGCACCTACCGCGGTGAGGTGGCACCTCTGTCCCGGCATCCAGCACTACCCCCTGCTCTCCACCAGGCTTTCTGGTCTCAAGCCCCATCTGCTCTGATCCCAGTGCCGCCCTGCAGATGAGAAGGCAGAGGGTCAGCCCAGGCCCGTGGGCCTGAGCGGCAGAGGGAGGGCGACGCCCGGGCCCCCGCGTGTCGAGGACACCACCTCCCCTGCCCCCCACAGGCCACCGACCACACTGCCTCCCGTGGGAGAAGCACTGTGTGTCCCGGTTGCTCCCCCTCCGACAGAGCACGCTCTGCGGGCAAGGACGGGAACGACGCTGGTGCCAGGCGCGTCCAGAATACAGTGGCGCAGGCAGGTGGCCGCCACGTGGGCTGGACCAAGTGGGCGGCCGCTGTGGTGCACAAGCTGACGCTGGCCTGCCTGGCAGGGAAAATGAGCCTCAATGCAGCTGCTGGGTCGATTCAACAAAAACACTCCAGCCCCTCATTTTCGGAAGCTGTGTTCACATCTCTAAGGCACAAGATAAGAAAGAAGGGTGCATACCAACACAGGGCCACTGACGAGATGGCTCTTCAATCCAGAGAGTTAGAATTACACAGAGTGGCAGTGTTGCTTCGACTGCTGATAAGGATCATTCCAAAGTACTTTAGGTCACACTTCTATACTGAGCAGAAAAGCAACGTCTAATCCGAAGTGTACAAAACATCACATCAGTCAGAAAGAGGACGCTCACTGCCACCAAGCGTCAGCTGATGGCGCGTGGACGAGCCAGCCCCTCCTCCGTGGCTCAGCTGCCCTTCTGTCCTCTACGGAAAGACGGGGCCCCAAACCCACACGAGGAAGCAGGAGGCACTATTCATCAGTGAGGAGTCTGCACTGACAGAGGGGACCCCATGAACTCTGTCCCTACACAGGCCCACAGAGGAAGGGACAGAAGCATGAGGACACAGCCCCGGTGGCTGGGGCTTCTGATATCAGCCATCTGGCTGCCCCTTTCCCCATACAAGAGAAAAGCTGTCCACACAGCAGAAGACGGCCAGGGGTTGATCCTGGCTCTGACAGTCAGTAGTTTGAAGATCTTGATCAACCTCTTTGTGACTCAGTTTGCTGACCTGCAAAATGGGACGATAAGAGCATCAACCTCAGGGAGTAGTGATGTAATAATAAGGAAAGTTCTGTGAAAGCTCTTGGTACAAAGGAAGTTGGCTGCAGCCACTGTCACCACCAGCACCACTACCACCATCACCATCACCACCACCACCACCACCATCACCAACATCATCACCACCATCACCACCACCACCATCTTCACCACCATCACCACCACCACCATCACCATCACCACAATCAGCATCACCACAATCAGCATCACCTTTGTCTCTCCAGCAGGAACTGCGGACCGAATGAATATAATAAATCACCATTTATCCCTTCTGAAATTTAAACTATCTAAGAGCAAAGACCATGTCTTACACATCTTGGTATGCCAAAAACCTACCACTGTGAGTGATTTTATAAAAGTCTGTGGAATTGAAAGAAACTGCAAAGAGACCAGAAGATGGGGATTCTATTTTGACCTTTAAGAACCAAACTCACAACCAACCCACAGATTCTGAAGAGGATCAGTTGCTGAAAGCATAAAGTTGCAAAGTTAGAAGAGGTGACTTCTCATTTCAAATTTTTCCTTTAACCTCTCTCAAGCACAAGATGGCAGAAATTGAAATAACCTACTCTCTACAAACTTATATCTCTACCTTAAAAGAAAAATCAACCTACACTTTCAGCTTTTGTGAATAAGAAAATAAATCAAATTTTTGCACCCAGCTTTCTCTGAGAATACTTTTTCCTGTAAAAAAAAATGAAAGTAATAATAATGAAAAGGAAAGTATCTTCATTTTATAAAATTTGAGACCAATTTCAGTCAAGTTATTATAGATTTAGAGAACATCAAGTGAAAAAAATGTTTATTATTTTTTAAAAGCATGGCATATATAAACTTTAACGTTAGTAAAAGAAATTTTAAAGTTCAAAAGATTTTTTAATGAATCCAATCAGCCTCAAATATAATCCCACCACATTAAAAATAATAAGCATGTGAAAAGACACACAACATTATCAGTCATCAGGGAAATACAAATCAAAACCACAAGTTACCACTTCACACACACTAGGATGGCTAAAATAAAAAAGACACTAACAAGTGTAGGCAAGGATGTGGAGAAATCAGAACCCTTATGCACTGCTGGTGGGAATGGAAAATGCTGCAGCCCCTTTGGGAAAGAGTCTGTCAGTTCCTCTAAAAGTTAAACATGGAGTTACCATATGATCCAGCAATTCTACTCCTAGGTATATAGCCAAGAGAACTGAAAACATGTCCACACAGAAAGACTTGTAAACAAATAATTACAGTGGCATTATTCATAACAGCCAAAAATGGAGGGGAAAAAATCCAAATGTCTACTAGCTGATGAATGGATAAACAAAAGGTGATCTATGCATACAGTGAAATACTATTAAGCCTTAAAAGGGAATGAAGTTCTGACATATGCTACAGCTCAGATGAACCTCAAAAACATTACGCAAAGTGAAAGAAGCCCGTCACCAAATGTATGATCCTACTTATATGAAATGCTCGGCATAGGCAAATCCAGAGGCACAAAGTAGATCACTGGTTGCCAGGGGCTGGAGGAGCGAGTGATGTGGAATGACTGCTCATTGGTACAGGGTTTCTTTCTGAGAGATGGAAATGTCCTGGAATTAGTGTCAGGGTTGCACAACTCTGAATACACTAAAAGCCACCGAATTATACCCACTAAAAGAGAGACAGGTACCTGCAGGTGGGCAGAACGTAGGTAGGCAGGCAGGTGGGTGAAGAAATTGATCACTTGACAGGTCAGACAGAAGACACAAGTAGGGGTGGGAGAGTTGATTTCTTCTCCCCTTTTCATCACAGCCCTGCTCTGGTCCTGGCCAGCCAGCAACACCCTCCCTTATCCTGTACTTACACCCTTGACAGTTGAACATTTAAAGCCGCAGCTACAGACCATTTCATCTTCTGAGCTGGTCTCTGCTCCAGCAGATAAACTGCAAAGTTGTGTCAGGTGGAGGGAAAACACAGTTGCTTTCTGCCCCTGGCGAAGACCACTGGGGCAGATTCTGCAAAGTGGGCGACGAGGCTCATGAACTACATCACGATGGACGGTGGGGCGGATCAGATGATGGGGGTTGGGGGGAGGCTGGGAGCAGCGCACGAGCGAAACGGGGAGTGGGCAGCTCCCTTCCGAGCCCGCCCCCATCACTACGGTAACTGCCATCGGCTCTCTCCTCCTTCCTAACACTCTTGCCGTGACACCCACGCAAGTCCTCTGGCTCCCGCTCAACGCCCGTCCCCGCCACCACTGCCACTCAAGCTCACTTCCATCGGTCCCAGCAGCACAACGCTCTCCCACCCGCACTGCCGGGCGGACGGGCCTTTGCGGGCCTCTCTCTGCTTTCACCAGCCAACCCACGCTCATCTTCATAACGAAATGCACTTCTCTCCTATCTGGCCCTGAAATGAGGTGACCGATGACAGATACTTCATCTCTTCCCCGTAATTCACTCACCCTTAAGGAAAAGTTTCATAAGTAATTAAATTGATTTTCCCTGCTGTTTGGGACACAGATTTATTTAAGACAGCAAAGTGATAGAAAGCATGACTTCTCGGCGCGGATGCCTTTGGGAGGCTGGCAAGCTAAGTGCTGGAGCAAGACGCGCTCCCCCGGGATAAACCTCCGCAGACGGGGAGCCAAGCGTGCGCCCGCCCTTCCTAATGGACGTGTGCTTGTATATATTAGATCCACAGGCACTTCCTGGATCCAAAAAGGCTCTTAAACATTAATGCAGCTTGAATCCTTCTTGAAAATCATTCAATTCTTGTTACTGAAGCAAAAACTCAGACGTCTGAGGTTAATGGCTTAGCTAAGCAGCTGGAAGAGTGTGGCCACCGTAGCCGTTTCTAACCACCCTTGGAAGAGTCCCTGAAACTTGCCCAAAGAAACAAACAACAGTGGTGAGGCTCGGGGCCTTCAGAAGTCAGTGAGACATCTTTATAAAGAATGGGAAAATAGATAGCTAGTGGGAAGCAGCCGCATAGCACAGGGAGATCAGCTCGGTGCTTTGTGACCGCCTTGGGGGGTGGGATGGGGAGGGTGGGAGGGAGGGAGATGCAGGAGGGAGGAGATATGGGAACGTGTGTATATGTGTAGCTGATTCACTTTGTTATAAAGCAGAAACTAACACACCATTGTGAAGCAATTATACTTCAATAAAGATGTTTTAAAAAAAAAAAAAAAAGAATGGGAAAGAGGGCTTCCCTGGTGACACAGTGGTTGAGAATCTGCCTGCCAATGCAGGGGACACAGGTTCGAGCCCTGGTCTGGGAAGATCCCAAATGCCGCAGAGCAACTGGGCCCGTGAGCCACAACTACTAAGCCTGCGCGTCTGGAGCTTGTGCTCCGCAACAAGAGAGGCCGCGACAATGAGAGGTCCACGCACTGTGATGAAGAGTGGCCCCCGCTCGCCGCAACTAGAGAAAGCCCTCGCACAGAAACGAAGACCCAACACAGCCATAAATAAATAAAGAAAGAAATAAAGAAGCTTTCATTTAAAAAAAAAAAAAAAAAAAAAAAGAATGGGAAAAACACCTAAAACAAAGGTAAAAGAAAAAAGCACAACGAAAAAGACGGCCCCGTTACTGAGATTCGCTGTGAACAGCACACGGGGCAGCCTGCATTCCAATCACCTCTTGCAGACACACCTGCTTTCAGCATTTCTCCGTTTATATCCAAGATTGGTCCACAAACATCTCCCCTTTTTGGCAAAGGGGGGATGGTCCACATTCTTGTCACGGAATCTTAGGTGATGAAGTCCTTCCTGTTGAATGACTAGGTGGATGAGAAACCACATTTCCTTCATGTCCTTAGAGCTACATCGTTCAATCACTGATGCCTGAGTTTGAGAAAATTCATCTAAGACACCTTCGGCTGAAGACTCACAGCCTGCGATTCTGCTTAGACGATCAGTTTCACTGTCATCATTTGCATCTAAAGAGCTGCCCTGCATCCCTCTGCGTGCATCTCCTAGTTCGTCTAATAATGGGGAAATGCCTTCCTCTGCCGATTTTCCTCTCCTTGTCATTACGGGTGTAAAAAAAATAAAAAATTCTAATTCTCTACTATGTTCAATAAAAGCTTTTAAAAGAAAAGACTACAAAAATGTCTCCGGACTCTTTTTATACCTTCTTGAAAGATAACACAATCATTTGGGAAACACAGTAAGAAAACTGAAGGATCACACAGAAGGGATGGTTTATTTCTCAGTGACATCAGTCTTCTAGATGATTCCATCTTCCCATTCTTCCATCCTCTTATTATTTTAGTCCTTTTTTTTAACTGTAGTTAGGAATAATTGATGAGTAACAATAAAATAATACCTGGGATGATACAATAGCAAAATATTTTAAGACACAGAAAAAAATTAAGATCATTATGATCTGACAATAAATCTTAGATTTATAAAAAGGTCCAATGGACCTACATAGTAGCTGCAAGACAGAATGAGATTTTATTCTATTTTTCAAAAATAAGTAGATTTTCTCCTTGCTCTTTGAAGAATGGAATAAAAATCATCAAACTTCAACCCATACACATAGTCTGAAATACTCAAACAGGAAACTCAAAAACTAAAGTTGGGTCGAATGGTCCCTGAGGGTTCACAGAGGTTCACGCTGTTCCTCAAAACTAAGGACAACACAGGACACTCCAGCAGCCTGAATAAAGCCCCTCATCCTCCTCGTGCATCCCTCGAAGAACCCTACTTGTCCCCGACCAAGAAGACCCAATGCTATGCTCGTGAGGGGTAAAACATTCATCCTGAGAACAATTTTTCACTTCCAGTATTTGACAAGTCTAGCTAATCAGTCTATGAGGAATGTCTGTTAGTCTGCTTTTCGGTCAGTAACCGTTTTCACTTGGAGTTTAAAGCTGACGATTCTTTAGGCCCAGTCAGAGGGGCTGGTGAATACAGTCTTTGTCGGTCAGTAAACGCTCAAGGCTACCTTTCTGCCCCGCTGGCTGGTGTCCACGCCCACAAGAGGTCCGTGATCCAGGCCTGCTTCACACTCTGTCCCCTCATCCAGGGACCCTTGGCTGAGCCTGAGTGGCTGACCAGCAGAACCTCGTCCAGACCCGACGGGAAGAGCCATAATCACCGCGAGTCTGTCTGATGCTCTGCCCGCCCGGTGTCCACACCTCCGCCTGGCAGTGGAGGTCACCAGACGGGACCCAAAAGCCTGGCCTGGCCACAGGCCGTGGAGGAGCCATCCTCAGCAAGACTTCAAGCTGTCTGTGCAGGCTCGTGAAAGCCCCCGGCCAGGGAGGCCAAGCAGGGCTGTGCCACCCCCTGAGCCCGCCACAGCCACCGGACAGCCGGCAGCAGCTGCCCCGACGTCGCCTGTGCTCGCCGCGCAGAGGGACCCAGGGCTGGAATCGGGCCCGACTCATGCTTCTTTGGAGAAAATGGTCGTGGAAAGAATGTCACTTGCTAGACCCGGCGATGGACACGAACAGCACAGGGAGAGGAGTAGATAGATGGCGGATTGGTCTTAGGCAGAAAATAAAGATTTCTGGAGGGAGGACGTGCAGGTAGCTGGAATCAATGGCCGCCACCAAACCACTCGTCTCCCAATATTTCCTCTCAAAACAATACAGAACAACCAAAAGGGAAAAATAAAACTACGCTGACACCGCAGCCTCTCAGCTTGAAAACAAAGGCTGCCCACGCCTCAAAGTCACCGTCAGTGAAAAACAGATCTCACCCCGTCCTGGCTCACAACCTCTCCTCCCCCCACCTCCGGGGGGCTTTAGCATGTGGGGGGCAGGGAGGGGGCCACGGAAAGTGAGGGACAAACCCAGTAGACGGGGGTCTCATCGATGTTGCCCGCCATCTGGGCTGCACGGACAGAACCCAACACAGAGAGCAACCCCCGCTTTAAGAAGCTGTGACGCTCCACCAGTAGCTCTTGTAACACGCAGTACTTTCAGAAGGAATAAGCATGTGGCCTGTGTGTAAAGACGTATGTGCGTGTATGGGTTTGTTAAATTAATATTAACAAAATAAAATTTGATCTGAAAAGGGTTTCGGTGATTTAACAACCTTTGATAAAAGGGAAACGTTTAAAGATGCTGAAAAACAAAGAAGACAGGAACTGGTACGTGTTATGTACGAAACATTCTGCAAATTCCTGATTCTAACACAGTGAGATATAAAAATTCGAGAAGAAAGCTAAAGTTTGTGGGGAGAAAGGATGAGTGAGAGTCTTCAAATGTAAATGCAAAGCCTTCCGTCCAGCCCACACCTCTCTGCAGGACTTTAATTATCACGTAGGGATTCTGAATCCAGGCCCAGGAAATAGGGTCCACCTGGGAAACACTATGCAAAGCGTGGGGCAGGGGTCTCTCTGGGCAGAGGGTCCAGGGCCGCAAGCTCTGAGCACAAAGTTCAGCCTCCGAGTCGGCCTTCACACGACTCGGATGAAGTCAAACGTTTTCGAAGGCCCTGGGCTGAACTGCGGAAGCTTCCGGATGTCAGATTATGCGGCATTTTATATTAGGAGGGTAAAAAGTGAAAGGATCCCACTAATGTATTTGTTAGCTTTTTCCTGTCAGCCAGAGCCAGGACCCCTTTAGCAATGACTGCAATTTAAAACAAGAAGTGAAGAGAAACCATTTAAAAGAAAGGAAATGAATCAGGGAAAGAAAAAAAAAAAACAACAACCGTGAAACTGCACTCCAATGGAAAGGAAATAGAACTTGTTCTCTGATGAAAGGATTTTAAAAGGCTGTACAAAGGGTCCCAATTAAGGAGGATAAAATTCTACCACCTCAGCCTTGGGAATCATATCCGAACGTGAGAAAGCACTTCGGCACCGTGTCAGTAAGAAAAGCTACAAATTGGGGAAATTAATCCTTGACTTAACAACCAGCAGCAAGCACAAAACTCACACGATCAAGGAACTTGTGGCCAGCCGTGGGCAGAGCCAGGCTGCCAGCAGCTTAGGAGGTATCCGCGGGGCAGCGCTGCCGGCCTGGCTGTTCAGATAAAGCAGAGAAACCGATTCCGGATCCGAAACGCCAGGACCTCGGCAAGTTACGTAACTTCTCTCCGCGCCTCCTTTTTCCTAAACTCAAAGCAGTAATGCCTATCCTAGAAGGCTGTCGTTAGAACGAAAAGAAATGCGCAGTGAAGTTAATTAAACCGTGCACTTAGCTGAGGGGAATTAGGGGAGGGGTTGGGGAGAACCCCTTCTTTACCCCACAACCCTATGACACTCCAGCTGGATAGCGGCTGTCACTCCAAGGAAGGAGAGCCACCACCTAAGTACCAGGAGGAACAAGACGATTACCTCATGGTTCTGGGGCCTCGGAGCCCCAGGTCCTAACAGACTACCCTGCTCACCACCACACCAGCCCAGACCAAGCGCTCCTTAAATGCTGGGGACTGTCACCTAACACAGGAAAGGTTGCACCTAAGCCATTACTTTTGGCAACGGAGGAAAAGGCTGTAGATCCCAGGGTCTGACTGGAGAGCGAGGTGAGGACACAGTGGGATCAAACTGATGGAAAGCAAGGTCCCAGAAACAGGCCCACAGGCCAAAGAGAGGACTGGCCGCCTTTTGGGTGGCTGACGACTGTATAGGCTTTGCTTCGTCGTTCATGAGAGACACCAGCATCTTCCTCGGCTGGTGGAAGTGTAGCAGAGACCTGGCTGATGCCAACGCGTGTTCTGCACGTGCACGCACTGCATTTCCACAAAACTGCCCCAACTGACTCCACCTCCACCTCGTTCCAGATGGGCCAGCGTGTGCCTCAGGGACTGGGGACAAACGATCCGGTGCGTAACGTCCCCCAGAGAGGCTGCTGGTCACACACCTCTTTCTGCCACACTAGCGCACACAGGGCACAAGGCCTGCAGACGCCAGGCTCCACTCCAGTGTTGTTTCCCTACACACACACACACACGCACCCTTGTCTCTTCCAAGTTCCTAATTAGACCTGCTGAATACGGCTCCTGCAGGTTGAAAACTCAAACGTCAATGCTGGAGAGTGTCCTGCTTGCTCCTGGCCCTTCAGCTAATTCCCCCAGTCCCTTAACATCGTGGAGCCCTGGCCCACACTGGAACAGCCTCACGGGCAAACACTGACATATCTACAAACAAGTGACGTGCACATATAAGCACACAGACGCACACGGAGGTCCTGTCTCCAGCCAGGAGCTACCAATAATGTTCAGAAGACCCCAAAGACAGAGCGAGATGGCAGAGCAGACATTCAAACATCTTTCTGGTACACAACCTGGCAAACGTTATCAAGACTTAAAAATACCCAACCGTTGAGTCAGTAATGGCTCTCCTAAGAGTACATGCCAAGAAAACACTCCAAAATGCAATCAAGAATTTACTTACTGAGATACTACGTGTACTAACCATGACAGTGAAAAAGTAGGAACCAGGCAAACGTGCATCAACAGAAAACAACCAAATTATATCACCACACAGTGGGATATGGGCCGGAATGCTTGTGTTCCCCCCAAATTTAAATGCTGAAACCCTAACCCCAAAGAGGACACTGTTAGGAGGTGGGGCCTTTGGGAGGTGCTTTGGTCATGAGGGTGCAGCCCTTATGAATGGGACTAGTGTTCTTACAAAAGGGACCCCCCAGAGCTCCCTCGCCCTTCCCACCCCGCGAGGACACAGTGAGAAGACGTGGGCTGTGCACCAGGCGGAGAGGCGCCCAGAATGCAACCGTGCCGGCCCCAGATCACAGACGTCCAGCCTCCAGAACTGTGAGAAACAAACTTCGCTCCTTATAAGCTACCCAGTGTGTGGAACTTCGTATAGCAGTCCACACAGACGAAGACAGGACCTCTACTTGCTTTACGACAGCTTTACTCAGATACAATTTACATACCACACAATTCAGCCAGTGAAAGTGGTTTTTAATATATTCACTAAGCTGTGCAACAATCACTACAACCTGATTTTAGGACATTTCGTCCCTCCTAAAAGAAACCCTGCGCCCAGCGAGTCAACGCCCATCCCCCCAATTCTGTTCCCAAGCCACAAGCAACTGCTCGTCTACGCTCTGGCTCTACAAATTTGCCTATTCTGGACATTTCATATAGACGGAATCATACAGCACGTGGCCTTTTGTGGCTGGCTTCTTTCGCTGAGCATGATGTTTTCAAGGGCCATCCGTGTTACAGCGTGTCTCAGTCCTCCGTTCCCTTTCATCGCTGAATGCTACTCCATTGTACGGGTAGATCATCCTTTATTTACACCTTCATCAGCTGATGAACACTTGGGTTGGGGTTTGGGTTTCACTGGCTGAAATGAACAGCGCTCCCGTGCATTCCTGGGCAGGCTTTTGCTGGTAACTCTAGGTTTAACTCTTTGCTGAAATGCCACACACTGTTGGTCGAAGTTGCTCGGCTAGTGTGACGCCCCCAGCAACACATGAGGTTTCTGATTTCTCCACATCCTTGCCAACTTCTCTTACTGTTCGTCTTTTTGATTTCAGCCATCCTAGGGCGTGTGAGGTGGTATCTCATTGTGGCTTTGGTTTGCATTCCCTAAGGATTAATGATGTCAAGCATCTTTTCATGCTTATTGGCTATTTGTCTATCTTCTTTGGAGAAACGTCTATTCAAATGCTTTGTCTGTTTCTAAAAATTCGATTATCTTATTGAGTTATGAGAGTTCTTTATATATAATGGCTATGTCTCTTACCAGGTAGATGATTTGCTAATATTTTCCCCCATTCTGCAGAGGTCTTTTCCCTTTCTTGAGACTTTACAGCTCAAAGTTTTCATTTCCATGTAGTCCAGTTCACCTATTTTTTTCTTTTGTCATTTTTGCTTTTGGTGTCATATCTAAGAAACCATGGCCTAAGTCAAGGCCATGAGGATTTACTCCTATGCTTTCTTATTAGAGTCTTATAGTTTTAGCTCTTACATTTAGGTCCATGATTCATTTTATTTTTGTGTATGGTGAGAGGCAGGGATGGAACTTTATTTTTTTTGCATATTGATATCTAGTTGTCCCAGCACCATATGTTGAAAAAGACCATTTCCCCATTGGGCTGTCTTGGCGTCACTGTCAAAGATCAACTGACTATAAATATGAAGGTTTATTTCTAGACTCTCAATTCTGTTCCACTGATCTACATGTCCATCCATAAGCCAGAATGACACTTTCTTGATTACTGTAGTTTGGTAGTAAGTTTTGATATCAGGAAGTGTGAATCCTCAAACTTTGTTCTGTTTCAAGATTGTTTTGGCTATTCTATGTCTCTTAAATTTTCATATGAATTTAAAGATAAACTTTTCAATTTCTGCTACAGTTTTGACAGGGATTGCACTGACTCTTTAGATCAATTTGGGGAGGACTGCCATCTTTATGCTATTAAGTCTTCCAATCCACGACATGGGATGTCTTTCCACTTATTTAGATCTTCTTTAATATCTTTCCACAATGTTTTCTAGTTTTCAGAGTAAATACTGTATTTTTGCTAAATTTAGATCATTTTATTCATTTTGACACTATTGTAAATGGAATTGTTTTCATAATTTCATTTTTGGATTGTACATTGCAAGTGTATAGAAACATAACTGATTTTTCTACCTTGATCTTATACCCACAACCTTGGGTAAACTCATTTGTTAGCTTTCATAATTTTTTAGTGGATTTCTTTGGATTTTCTATATACAGATCATGTCATCTGCAAAGGGAGGTGGTTTACTTCTTCATTTCCATTCTCAATGTCTTTTGCTTCATTTTCTTGCTTAACTGCCCAGGCTAGAGCCAGCACAATGTTGAATAGAAGTGGGGAGCACACGCATCCTTGCCTTGCTCCTAATCATAAGGGGAAAGCATTCAGTCTTTCCCATTAAGCATGACGTTAATTGTTGAGTGTTTCATGGATGCTCTTTATTAGAGAGGAAGTTCTTCTATTTCCAGTTTGTTGAGTGTTTTTATCGTGAAAGGGTGTTGGATTTTGTCAAAAAGCTTTTTCTGTGTCAGTCATTCTGAGATGATTACATTGTTTTGTCTTTCAGTCTGTTAGTATAGTGTATTACATTGACTGATTTTTCCTATGTTGAACCAACCTTGAATTCCTGAGCTAAATCCCATTTGTTCTTTTACTATGTTACTACATTCAGTTTCTTAGTATTTCGTTGAGGATCGTTACATCTATCTTCATAAGGAATACTAGTCACTGGCTTTCTTTCCTTGTGACATCTTTGTCTCCCATTTTGGTGTCAGGATAATACTGGCCTCACTGAATGAACTGAAAAGCATGTCCTCTCTTCTATTTTTGGAAGAGTTTGTGAAGGAGTGGTGTTAATTCTTTGTTAAATGTGGGTAGAATTCACCAGTGAAGTCATATGATCCTAGGCTTTCCTTTGTTGGAATTTTTTAAATTACTAATTTAATCTCCTATATACATTGTTCTTGTATATATCCATATAGATATTGATAAATAAATGTACATATTATATTATACTACATTATATTGTATTCTATTACATTATATTGAGAGAGAGAAACTTATTTCAAGGAACAGGCTCACACAATGATGGGGACTGGCAAGTCTGAAACTTGTAGGACAGGCCAGCAGGCTGGAAACTCAGGCAGGATTTCTCTGCCTTAAGGAGAATTTCCTCTACTTCAGGAAATCTCGGTCTTTGCTCTTAAGGCCTTCAACTAATTAGATAAGGTCCACCCATAGTATGCAGGGTAATCTGCTTTATTCAAAGACTACTAATTTAAATGTTAATCACATCCAGAATACACCTTCACAGCAACATCTACACTGGTGTTTGACCAAGTAAGTAGGCACCGCAGCCTAGTCGGGTATATACAAAATTAACCATCACAGTCAGTTTTGGTAATTTGTGCCTTTCTAGGAACATCTCCTTTTCATCCACATTCTCGAATTCGGAGAGTTGTTCACAGTATTTCCTTAGTGCTGTTTATTTCTAAAAGCACTCATAACTTTAGTAATTTGAGTCTTCTCCCCTTTTCTCCTAGGTCAGTCTAGCTGAAGGTTTGCCAACATTTTGTTGATGTTTTTGAAGAACCAACATTGGTTTTATCGATTTTTCTCCACTGTTTTTGTATCCTCTACCTCATTTAATTTGTTCTAGCCTTTATTTCCCTCCTTCTGTTTGTTTTGGCTTTAATTTGCTCTTCTTTTTCTAGTTTCTGAAATTGAAAACTCAAGTTAATGACTTGAGATGTCCTTTTTTAATATAAATATCTCTTGGAGCACTGCTGTAGCTGCATGCCATAAGTTTGGGTATGCTGCGTTTTCATTTTCATTCATCTCAAAGTAATTTCTAATTTTCCTTGTGATTTCTTCTCTGACACATTGCTTTTTTTTTTTAATCTTTTTTTTTTTAATTTATTTTTGGCTGCGTTGGGTCTTTGTTGCTGCACGTGGGCTTTCTCTAGTTGCGGCGAGCGGGGGCTACTCTTCATTGTGGTGTGCGGGCTTCTCATTGCGGTGGCTTCTCTTGTTGCGGAGCACAGGCCCTAGGTGCGCAGGCTCCAGCAGTTGTGGCACACGGGCTCAGTAGTTGTGGCTCGTGGGCTCTAGAGCGCAGGCTCAGTAGTTGTGGCGCACGGGCTTAGTTGCTCCACGGCATATGGGATCTTCCCGGACCAGGGCTCGAACCCGTGTCCCCTGCATTGGCAGGCAGATTCTTAACCACTGTGCCACCAGGGAAGTCCCCACATTGCTTCTTTATGGTTGTGTTCTAAAATCTCCACATATTTGTCAAATTCTTCAAATTTCCTTCTGTTACTGATATCTAATTTAATGTCTGTGTGGTCAGAGAACACAATTTGTATGACTTCCATCCTTTCAAATGTACTGGCGCTTGTTCTATGGTCTAGCATATTGTCTCTCCTGGTGAATGTTTCGTGTGCACTTGAGAAGAATGTGATCCTGCTGTGATGGGTGCACTGCTCTGTAGATGTCTGTTAGGTCTAGGGGTTTTCAGGTGCTTAGTTTTCATTTTTTCTTGTTGACCTTCTGTCTAGTTTTCCTACTCATTATTGAAAGAAGTGCGTCACTATGTTTTAAAAAGAGGTTTTTTAAGTGCTTAATGACTTTGGGAAATGTTTAGATATTAAACAAAAAGCAATACTAGAATGTGCATGCATAATATAATTGCTGCAATGTAAAAAGTATATTGACAGAAGACCAGAAGGAAATTAGTAAAACGTCCCAATGACGGCTTCTGGGACAAGGAGCTATACTGTTAATGAGTTTTCCAACTTTTTAGTAAGTCCATTACTTTGACCATCGTCAAGACGTTTTTAAATAGAAAATCTGACTACATACACGTCACGGGCTATGCAAGCATACAGCCCCCTCCTGTCATTTCAGGGGCTGCCAAACAGCAGCCCCACCCTCTGGTTCTGACCCACTGGCATTCCCAGGGCCCTCTGCTCTCCACTTCCCCCACATGGAACAGAACTGCCACAGGAAGCCTCCTGTATGCAGATGCGCTCGTTTCTGTCTTTAACATGTTTCTGAGACGAGCTGTGGACCCCAAAGGTACATTAGGTGTGAGGAACACCAAAGGAAGCCAGGTGAGGATGCATTTAAAAGCAGCCTTGGTTCACTTAACACATGGAAAAAACAAAGTGCGATGAGGGAAAACTTAAATGCAAACAAGGAAAATTGAAACAACTGTTTCTAAAACTGTAACTTATCAATGAGAAATGAGCAAGAGCTCTTCTCTCCCTGTCACTCGAAGCCCAATTCATGATGACAGTGGAAAAGGCAAACGAAAGGCGGCGCCACTAGCATTCAGCTGACAGCAAACTCCCTGCATCGCTTCTCCTCTGTGTCCCGACTGGTTGGCATCACTTCTCCTCTGTGCCCCTTGCCAACCGCACACCAAATCCAATTCCAGCGCATCCCAATCTCCAGGAACCGCGTGCTAAAATGTCTTCTCTGGGCAAAACTAACCTGTTTAAAAACAACCTGTGCTTTTGAGACTCTGACTTACAAACAGGAACATAAAAATAAACACCCATAATGTTCATAAGTAAATACACTGTTTATGCCAGTCACTTTCCGTATTAGCTTTCAAGAGTAACTTATTTTACGAGAAAATGACATATAAAATCAAATCAATCAGAGCTTACACGTGCTGATAATGAAAATCAATTGTAAAATACTCCTCATCTTCCAAAATGCGTCACCGTCATCCCTCCCATGCGCACAATCCTCATTCAATCACTCCGAGGAGCTGGTCCAAAGCGCCAGAGTAGTTTCTAAATTTAAGTAGCAAGAGGATGGGGAGGGGGGGATGCTTGTTTTTTGCTATGCTGAAATTATTTGGTTCCAGTAAAATATAAGTCTCTACTTAAATTGTGGGATTCAAGGTGACGGAATAATGGTTCTTAATTTTAAATCAGATTTAACATTGCTCAAAAGGAATATGGTAGCCCGTTTGAAAACTACAGGCTTTACTTAAAACTTGCACCATGCCTGGCGGGAAAAAAACTAAAAAAATCCAACAACAGGTGAATGGTTTCACGAACTATGCTACATTATCTCAACAGAATATTATGTGCAGGAGGTGGAAACGATCTTTACAAAGATTTCTTAATAATATAGGGATGAGCTTAGTTACAAGGTTAAATGGGGAAAAGGCATGAAACAATTTTATACATAATGTGCTCTGAATTACATAAATACAACACACGGTGAAAAGACTCAGAGGAGCTCTGCCCAAACGGCTGTCCTCCCCGGGCGCTGCTGTGAGCCCGCGCCCCGTCCCCACGCCGGCCTGATGGGGACACACAGGCACAGACACCAGCGAGGGATGACCAGCGAGCGGCCGTCGGGGGCCCCAACGCAGAGGGCAGTGGGAAACGCGGCCGGCTCAAGGCTAGAGGGGCCGTCCTTCCTTCCAGCCCAAACCGAGACATCAGGACCCCCGGGCTCAGCGGAGCCTGGAGAGGAAGAAACTGGACCCAACCCTGCGCTTCCCAGCCGGGAGCCGCACCTCGCCACGCGGAGCCCTCCTCCACGACAGTCTCCTCCGAGCACGCGACACCCTCCCAGAGTGGCACTCAGCTCCCGGGCTCCCCCTGCTGGCCTCAGCACCGCTTGCGTGGCCATCTTCTCCCGCCTCCGCCTCTGGACAGCCCGCACACCGTGACCCCACCTCCGGGGTCCCAAGAGCTCCCCTGACCTCCGTCCCCAGCCGTCCCTCGTGGTGGGACAGGCACCTCCAGGGCCCACCCAAGACCATGGGCTCCATCCCGAGGTTAGTTGGGGATTTGTTCCACACTTACTTGGAGAGGCTGTGGCTGGCAGTGGTGCACGTGCGTGTGTCTGTGTGTGCCCGAGCGTGCATGCACGTGTGCGTGCACCAAACTTGCATTTTGAAGACACTGTGTCCCTGGACAGCGGGGCAAGGTGCCCCGGAGGAGACCTGGGCTGCTGGCAGCCCCAGGAGGCCAGTCGGGCCGCTGCACATGTGTGTTCTTGTGTGTGTGTGCACATGTGTGTCTTCTTGTGTGTGTGTGTGTGTGTGTGTGCACGTTCACGTGTGTGTGGTGAGGGTTACGGAAGGCAAGGGGAGTCTCTTTGAGTCTCTAACTGAAGGCACCACTTCAACACAGATTCTCTTTCCTCCAGCTTCTCTCTCTTCTGGACAATTAACATCACGGTCACGTCCCTTCGTCCTAGCTTGCTGATCATTCAGACAAACGCACAACGGATCGCTCAGGTCTTACAACGTAAGTTGCTGCTAGACTCATTAAGGCAAACTTATTTACCACATTAATTAAATGGTCTATTTAACATGGAATATCAGTTCTCTAATCACATCTCAGTTGAACCTCTTCTTTCAATTAACAGCTCTGAAGTCTACTGACAGAGGTCCTACTGTTCCAGGATCGTTAAGAACATTTTCATTATCTGTCAAACGAGAGAGGGAGAAGCAGAGAGGCAGGCGCGCTCTCAGGAGCGACCTCTCCCTGCTGAAGAGATGATGGGGGAGCAGCCCGTGCTCGGGGGTTGCTGAGCAATGAAGAGACTCCCATGAACTCGTCAGTGCTGGGAGAGGGGTGCCCACAAAATGGACCAAGTGGGTACATTCTCATCCTCAGGGGATCAGATGCCCTGGAGTCAACCTCACTCTCCAGATTACAGCAACGATGGAATCGAAGCTGACCAGAAACTGAAATGGCTAAAACACAACCTAAAAAACCAACAAACACCAAGGCAGGAAGGTTCACGTGAAGACAAAGTAATATCAGTTTTAAGTAAAAATGCTACAACTGAAGAGTAAACCCCTCCTGTGGCATTTAGATTTTATCCATAGATGAATTAAAAAGTAGATCCTGCACATGTGTTATCAGAATTGTTTTTAAACTTGAAATATAAACCAGGTGAAGGTATATTACAGTTGGCTGCTGCAACATAAATGGAAGAAAAAATATGCATTACTCATAGAGAAACATCACAACCCAACCTAAATGCCCATTAAACCAATTATTTTGCATGTAATTAATAGTCCCATAAAATTAAATGCTACTAGTATATCAAAAGCAGAAAGGTGATGAACTGCTGCAGAAATGCAATTAAAGAAGATTCGGTTTTTAGCTTGTAAGCAAAACATTCAACTGATATTCTGTCACCTTAACCTTACCCATTTAAATCCAAACCATTAAAGCCGGTGCTCTGATGGCCATTAACACAAAACTACACTCCCCATATATACTGCATTTCTCCTCTTACATTAGTAAAAAGAAGATATTAATAATAATAACTGCATCTTAATGTCTTCAGTAGTTGGGCATGTGGATTTAAAGACTTTTTTAAAGCTGGCATCAATGAGAAAACTATTATTCTCTAATATTAGTTGTCATTAATAACAGTAAAATTAATAGCAATTTTCAGTATTGGTATAATTATGCATAGCAACATCGTAAGGCCACTAAAGTTCATGTTTAATGTTTGTGAGAAGAAAACATCATGATATGATCTTACCTATGTATTCGCAAATGAAGACTACAAAGAAAGGAGTGACAAGGTCATTTATCCCCTGAACATATCCACTGGCAGGGTGACGTATGGCCCATATAAACAATATCCTTTCAAAAATCTGAAAGAAAATTGAACAGCTGGTGAAGCAAAAAGTAAACACAGCAGAAACTTTTAAATGTACACATTCTTAAAATATACACTATCAATACTTTTCAATCTCTAATACTAAAATACCAATGGGTTTAATTTTTTTGTAAAATTCCAGTTATCTTAATTTTGTATAGACTCACAAGCAATACGGAGTATGTCGCCAACCCCTGGGCTCAGCCCCACCCCACGAGCTGGCTCCCACAAAGGATGCTCTCTGCTCCTCCAAGCCCCTTGGGTAAGCACTGCGTGTGGCGGCCCTGGACTTGGTCAGCCAGCACAGCAGCAGCCGGCCTACCAGTGAAGGAGAGAGGGATGGAGGGACAGAGGGGTGGATGGGCAGGTGGGTGGACGCATGCATGAATGGGTACATGGACGGATGGAAGGGTGGGGGGATGGAAGGGTGCATGGGAGGGAGGGAGGGAGGGAGGGAATGGATGGATGGATGCTCTAAATTTCCCGCATATGTTTTTTTTTTTGAGGTATAATTGACATATAACAGTGTATTAGCGTCGGGTGTACAACATAATGATTCAATATTTGTAAATACTATACTGTGAAATGATCACCATAATAAGTCTACTTAACATCCATCACCATACACACATTATACATTTTTTTTCTTGTGATGAGGACTTTTAAGATTTACTTTCTTAGCAACTTTCGAAGATGGGATACAATATCATTAACTGTACTCTCCGAGCTGTACATTACAGCCCTACGACTTTTTATTTCATTCTGACCCCCTTCACCCATGTCACACACACAACCCCCAACCCTCACCTCTGGCAACCACCAATCTGTTCTCTGCATCTCTGAGCTTGGTTGTTTTTTTTAATGGATTTTCTTTCAGATTATTTCCCACGATATTGAATAGTTTATTATAAGATACTGAATACAGCTGCCTGTGCTATACAGCAAATCCTTGCTGCTTGTCTGTTTTACATACAGTAGTCTGTACCTCTTAATCCCACACTCCTGATTTATCCCTCCCCTTCCCTTCCCCTTTGGTAACCGTAGGTTTTCTATGTCTGTGAGTCTGTTTTGTTTATGGATTCACGTGTATTACTTGTTGGACTCCACACGTAAGTGACATAACAGACGTCTTCTTAAACCCCTGGAGAGCAATCGGCATCCAGAGGCCAGCGTCTTCCGTCACCCCTACCCCCGCCAGCCATCCGACGGCCCGGGGGCCTCCTCTCTCCCGACCGCTACGTCACTCACGCCACCCTCTCCTCCACCTTCGTTCAGGAGAGAGATCTCGCCAGGCGCAACACAGCGCCCTCAGCCACGTGCACGCACACACGTGTACACACACACGGCTTAAGGAGCGTCGCTGGCTCCACACCCCTACACACGGCGCCCCCGCGTCCAGCCCCTGCCTCACGGTCCTCTCCTCCTCTCCGCCCGGCTCCCAAATTCCAGCTGCGCAGAGCCCGCCAGGCTGTCACCTCCTGCCATGCTTGCTGCCTAGAAAGCCTGTCCCTCCCCTGCTTACCTGGCTTCCAGCTAAGCCCCAGCCCCTCGGTGGAGACTGTGCTGCCACCTGCGCCCCCCAGCCTCCTGGGAGAGCCAAGCTCTGCCTGCCGTGAGCCTCCCCCGGTCCCCCACCCGGCAGAGCGTCCCTGCTGAGCTGAACCGCCTCCCTTCAGTGACGCACCCACCGCCGGCTCCCCCGACCCCGGGCTCCTGCCACTGGGCCAGGCCTCGCTGCCCTCCCGGGCCTCCCACCAGCGCAGGCTGGACCAGCGAGCGTGCCAACAGAGGATGACTCACATCATTTCCAAACGGGCCGACCTTGCAAAGCCAAGCATGTTTGTACCCAAGGAGGTCAACCCCTCCCAATACTGCCTACACTCCTGCACATCACCGGGCCTGTGGTCCAGACACCCCCAAGTCACCACCAGCTAGGGCATTTACAGTGAGGGGCCTGGCACCCAGACGGGGGAGGTCAACCGGGGCACGAGCAGCCCCAGATCCCAGGCCCCCGCCCAAACCCCACCCTAGCACTCATCCACTGGGGTCCTTCCAAATGAGCCACGACGGACCCACCCGTTCATCAGGCGGCAGCGCGGCCCAGCACCTGTAACAGGGGCACCTGGTAAACGTCTGCTGAGTTCGCAACACATTCATGCTCTCTATCCACACACATCTGTCACTTTAAGTCAACAGCTTTCCCACCAGACTGAATATTTAAGTAAGATCAAAAGACCAAAACCATTCACCGAGACTCACCGTGTGCTGTCGCTCACAGACAGCGCCAAGCGGTGAGCCCTCGCGCTCCAGCATGGGGCTCAGCACCCTCGGTGATGCGGGGAGCAGCACCCCACCAGCCAGCGTGGCGGGCAGGCGGGACCCCCTCCGGGCCCCAGCACCTCTCAGTCACCCGTCAGACATGCAGCAGCCACGGCCCCGCCCGGCCACGTGTGCCCGAGGAAAGCCCAGGGACGGGCGGCAGGGCTGCGCGTGCAGGGGGCGGCCTGGGTGCGGAGGGTACAGCGCGCTCAGCCCAGGCCTGCCGGCAGGAGGACCCCAGGACCGCTCGTCAGGAAGCTCCGTAGGGGCCTGGAGCCCTGCAGGACAGGAGCAGGGGAGGGTGGACGGGGCTACACGCGACAGGCGGGAGCAGCGACAGGCAGGAGAGACCCGGACGGCTGGCCACGCGAGGGCAGGAGGGGCGGCGAAGGTCGGCTGAGCATCCCCTTGCTCACTGGGCCCCGGCAGACCTCCATCCAACGCTGCACAGTCCGCCAAAGATGACCGGCAGGCAGGGGGTCCACCTGCACACCTCCCGGGACGCCCGCCCCTGTGTGGTCCCTCCCCTGCAGTGTGAGCGGGGCCCTGTGACCTGCTTCTAACCAAAATACAGCCAAGGGGATAGGATTACGTCACAGAAGATCATAACCCAGCCTGCCAGGAGACGCTCTCCCCTGCTGGCTTCTGGGAAGCCAGCTTCTGAGCTGTGGGCTGCACGTGCAAAGGGCCACGTGCCGAGGAACTGAGGGGGGCCGAGAGCCAGCAAGAACCCGAGACCCCCCAGCTCCGCAGCCTACAAGCCCCCAGATTCTGCCAGCAGCCAGGGGAATTTGGAAGCAGATCCTTCCCCAGGGGAGCCTCAGCTGAGGCTGTGGCCCAGACAGCACCTTGCCTGCAGCTTGCGGAGATCCTGAGCTAAGACCTGCCCAGACTCCTGAGCCGCAGAAACTTTGAGACAACAAATGTGAATAAATGTGTGTTGTTTTAAGGCGCTAGGTTTGTGGTAATGCTGTTATGCGGCAAGACATAACTAATACAGAGGAGACAACTGAGGCACAGAGGAGTTAAGCAACTTCCCCAAAGTCACACAGCCTGTGAGCAGCAGAGCCAGGATTCCACCCTGCTGGTCTGACTAAATGGGGGCCTAGTATAGCCTAGAAAGGGCCACCACTGCTGTGCTTTAGGATAGAAGAGTTGTTTTCATACATGAATCCAAAAAGAAGAGAAGACCAAGAAATTATAATTTTATAGCAAGAAAGAAACAGAAAAGATTATGAGCTCCTCCTGGTGAGGAAAGTCTGCATCGGCTCTATCTGGACCTGCCCGAGGTCCAGCAGGGAGCCGTCCATGCAGCAGGGGTTTGTGTGTGTGTGTGTGTGTGTGTGTGTGTGTGTGTGTGTGCGTGCGTGTGCGTGTGTGCGTGTGAGAGAGAGAGCGCGTGCGCATGTGGACTGCAGGACATGCCAGAGCTTGGAGCACAGAGACCTCCCCTCCTCCTTTGCAATCTCATCCTCCTGGCAAGTGGTAATTTAAGCCGTGGAGCACTCCCACCGTTAACTAAGCCCCACACTTTCAGAGGGCTTGTGACACACACACACACACACACACACACACTCCTAAACCTGCTCACAAGCATGAATGCCATTTTGCCCTCGGCGGCCCTGGCACCAAGAGAAGCCACTTGGCACAGATGACGTGGCCAGCTTTACCCTGGGAGGAATGGCTGGGGTGCTGGAGTCCTGTCCAGTGCAAACAATTCAGCGCCTGTGCAGGCGACTGGAATGGACTGTTCCTGGTGCCGGGAAAGGCCTGAGACAGCTGCAGGGGGGCTGGGCTGGCTGGGGCTCCTGACTCAGGCCCAAAGCAAAGCCTCCACTGGCCCAACTTCTCCTGTGGGGAGTCCAGAGCAGGCTGTCCAGAGACGAACTAGTTCCCCCGAACACTCCACAAGGAACCCAAAGAGAGAACCCCAGAACCTTCAGTTCCCGGAGCCAGGCTGCAGGGCACGGGGGCGGGGGGGCGGGGGGGCGGGGGCTGAGCGTCCCCCTCGGGAACAGGCAGAGGTCAGGCACGTCCACGGCACCGTCCACAAGGAGCGGAATCAGCCACCCAGGCCTCTGGCAGCCGGCGCCGGCCTTGATGTTAAGGCACGTGGAAAGGGTGCACTGTACTATTTTGAGGAAAAATATAGAATTCAGATTTCCTATTAGCTAAGGCAAGCTGTCAGTTCAAATCACTTAGATTTAACTCTGCTTGATCTCTCTGGATAACCTGGAAATTATATTTTTACAACTTTAACCCCAGTAATGTGTAAATAAAGGGCCAGGTGGCTCAAGCATAAAACGCAAGTGGCTTTTAAGGCGGCAGGCAGGCTGAGGCGGCGAGAAGAGCACGTCCGTGGAGGTCTGCAAACCAGGTGCAAATCCCGGCTCTGCCACCACAGAGACACGGGCTTTGGGGCCATCAGGCCCTGAGGTCCGGCCTAAATCACATGGACAGCACCGTGCCTCCCACGCACCTCCCTCCCGCACCTACGCCCCCGTGGCAGGCCCAGGGGCCCCCGGTCTCCTGGCTGGTGGCCCTGCTGACACCTGTACTCACCATCCCATGGAGCGGCGCAGGGGCTGCTGAGATGCGAACACGTCAGGTCACACGTCCAGCCCTGGGGCTTCCCTGACTCTGAGGGAAAAAGCAGACTCCTAGCCGTGACTCCAAGGAGCCGGACGTGCTGCCCTGTCCTCGCCCCTCGTGGCCTCCACCGGGTCCCCTCACACTGCGCCCACTTCTGTCCCTACCTTGGGGCCTTTGCACTTACTTGTTCCTTCCGCCTGGAATGCCCTTCTCCTAAACTTCTCATGGCCACCATGATTTTCAGCATAAGATCTTAGCTCAAACCCTTCTCGTGGAAGACAACATCCTTTACGCCCTATCGAGGCGGCAGATCCTCTTCCCCGCCCATTTCCACAGAGGCCCCCCCGAGGAAGGGTCTTCCTCCATCTCGCTCACTTCTGTGCCCTTGGTCCTGGCGTGTAGCTGAATGGAACTCCATTGGCTGAATGGACGTGTATATGAGTAAGGTCCCCCAGCCTCCATTTTCAGCCCTCGCTCCCCTCTGTTCTGTAAGCTCTCTGCCATCGGGGGGCGCCTGGACCTTCGCCTGGGGTCTCTCTGGACAGACGACACCCGGGGTGTCTCCTGGATTTGGGACTGGCGTTTCCCATTCTCTTTCTCCATCAAGCAATGCTCCAGACCTGGCTCCTCAGATGCCAACCAGTCAGGACCTCAAGGTCCCCCACTTGTCTAAGACGGGAAGTGGCCTGGGAGGGGAGACTCAGCTCCATGGAGGGGAAGGAGGCGGGGGCATTTGGTGCAGGGAGGCTTCGGAGAGGAGGCGACGGCACACAGGGTGTGAGGCTGATGAGGAGTTCAGAGGGAAGGAGGCAAGAGGAGCCTTCTAGAAAGCAGACAGACAGACAGCCACGGCAAGAGGCAGCGGGACGGCGCAGGGCTCAGGCGCCACGCCTGGCTGAGGCTCGGGGCCGACGGCCTTCGCAAGATGGCCTGGCCCCACGTACAGAGAACTCTCTGTTTATCCACACACAGATCCCCCTGCTTCCAGGCCACAAGTCAAGGACCGGGAGTGAACAGAATCTACCGCAGGAGGCTGGGCAAAGCACTCGCGACTGTCCGCCAGCGCCGGGTCCATCCCACGGAGGAGGTGGGTGTGTGCGCCCTCCCCGGGGACCATGCCACCTGCGAGCCGTCTCCATGCCCTCCTGCCCCAATGCCACACAGGCACCCGGCCGCTACCGAGACCTGGAGCCCTCACAGCTTCGATGCCAATAAATAACACCCCCAGCGGCTCTGACGCTTGCGTGCCCTTCACCCGCCATCTGCTCTGGGCAAGCACTCCTACTTCCTCACGTAATCAGAGCCAGGAGGCTGCACCTAGAGCCTCTTGCCTCCTTGCATATTATTTCCCTATAACAGTAGCTATTAATTTAGAAAGTAAGGAAAACTCCCGTGCTTCATGCGTCTCTGGGTGGGAAAGGGAGAAGAAAAGGTACACCACTTGCTTAAATCTTCTTCAGCCTCTCTTCCAACAGTAACGGTCCTGCCATGCTGAGGACACCAGGAGGCTGAGGCAGGCTCCACCCCAGCCGAGCCAACCACCTGCCCCAGGCCCCCGCACCTGCCCTCGCGGGCAAGTCCCCTGGCCCAGGCGTCCCCTCCAGCCCTGCTCTGGGACCAGCCACCCCAGCCCCGAACAGGAAGCAGCATCCGGCTGAGGGGCAGGCAGAAGCTGACAGACAGATGAGCCCCGTCTAGACTCCCAAGGAAAACACTCCACTGACTGTAATAATGTAGAAGAGATCTCCATACAGAGAGGATGCCTGGTGACACTGGGAAAACATGAACCCAAAAGGACAGGGGGGAACCCCGAGTCCTGACCTGCCCATAGCTGAGGGGGGCTGAAGGGAGGGCGCTGGCTGGGGGCAGGGGCTGCAGGATCCGCAAGGCAGCGAGGTGCCCTCGTGCCCCTGGCTGCACCCCGGGCCCCCTCAGCTCCAGCCTCGGGGACCCACGTGCCAAGACCACATGTTCCGACATCTGCCCCTTGCGTGCCCGCCCTGAGCTGTCCGGCTGGCTCAGCCTCCAGGCTCCGTCCGCTCCCATCCCTGCTCCCGGACCCTCTTCCCGGGTGCCGGTGGGACGGGAGCGGGACACTGGACTCGGTGGCCCCAGGAGACAGGGCTGCCGCAGGACGCCCGGCACAGACCTAAACCCATCAGCGGCACAGTTAACTTACTCATTAAAGGCTGTGGGCAGAGAGGCAGTCACGACAGACCAGGTTGTGACGCCAATTAGGAGGATGCCACCTGCCATCGGAAACCACAGCCGAGCTGCAAGGGTGCAGCGTTTCTCTTTCTTTGTTGTTTTCTTTTCACTGACTGATTTATTCTGTACCTTTTGTCTTAAACCACTTCATAGGAGCGTGCTTTGCTTTTGCTTTGAAATCACAGAAAGTAACACTGATTCCAGCCAAAGTCACTTAGCGTCACTGAAAAACTCCCCCACCCATTAATCCGCCACAGGCCCGTGGGCCCCGGGGTCCCCATTCCTTCCCTCTGGAAGCCCCTCGGCTCGTTTCCCAGCAAGGCCGCCACGCAGCCCGGGAAGGCGCTCCGACCATGCGAGCACTCGGGCAGCAGCGTGAAGGGAGGGCTTCCCTGAGGTCACTGTGCCCTGTCCTCGCCGCCGTCATAACGAGCTCTCCCCAGATCAGACACGGAGACCCTGACGGAGGAACAGCAACCCTGGCCCCAGCGCAGAGGGGCCTGTGCTGAGGGACTTCTACACCTGCATCAAACAACGGCACGGTTATTTTGCAAAGAATGAAGGCATCGAGCCATTTCTAAGCTTTTGCTCTCAGACTGGTTAAAAAAACAAAACAAAACAAAACATAAGCCACTGATTGTGCATCGCTTTCCCCAAGCAGGTGTCTTCAAACTGTAACATGCTTTAAGGGTACGAGCTACACACAGGGTCCCCTGGGGTGTCTGCCCTCGGAAGCGCCAGAGGCCAGCGGGAAGCGCACTCGCTCCTCCTGCCCCGCCCCCTTCCCCGGGTCCCATCCGATTCTCCAGGGCCTCTGATACCGAGTCTCAGCTACAACGACAGAGAGGAACCTCACAAAGGACACCCACTCCTCCTTCGCCACCCAGGCCACCTCACCAAGCGGGCACAGCCCCAGGAGGGCCGGCGTGGGGACAGCCGGCTCCGGCCCACTGCCGGGACGCCTGTCTCCAAGGGCCCCGACATGCCCGGATCCTGAGAGCAACTTCAGGCCCGGCTCAGAGGACAGACCAGAGGCCAGAGCTGCTCTGAGTCCCCCAAGACAAAGTGCGAAGAGGTGATGGGTCACTGACATCAGGGGTCAAAAGCCAGCAGCCCCGGGCCAGGACTCCAGACGGAGGGGCACAGGAGCCGGCAGCCGGAGCGCGGCGGGACCCTGGGATGGCACAGGCCGGGCGGGCCACGTGGCAGGAGCCCAGCCTGCACCCTCCCTGCAGCCCCCCTGCAAGGACGCGCCCCTCTAGCCGGGGCCGCGGGGCTTCACCTGGCAGTCGCCCAGCACCCCGGGCCCAGGGGACAGGCGGCGGCGGAGGCAGCCGGGCCACAGGTGCACCAGGGCGGGCTGCCGGCCAGCCGGGGGTGCGGGCCCCCTGCCCGCAAGGCGCCCGAAGGCCCAGGTCAGGAAGGAGAGGCTTCCCAGACCGTGAGCCGGCTGGCCTCAGCAGCTCGGTGTCCCCTCCAAACTCGTGTCCCCACAGACGGCCCTGCCTCCGGGTCATCCTCCCCAAGGCCACGCGCAGCGGGAGCAGGGTCAGCACCACACAAACGGATTCTGTGCCCCAGGGCCTCCAGCACACGCTGCCGAGGACGGAGCCCACCGCGGCCACCACGGGCCCAGCAGTCGGCCACTGGCGCTTCTTCAGGGGCCGCGGTCCCCACGACTCCGTATGTCCAAAACCCAGGTATATTTTATCAACAGCCGTCACAGGAAAGGTGAAAACAATGCATTCACTTGCACAAGACTATTAGCAGAAGCAGGGGAGTTCAAGAAATAACAGACACGGAGAGGGGGTCAGATCTGTCACAGCACATTAACTCGCATTTAAATGAATGTGCTGTGGGTTTAAGTAGCGGTATTATCTGCCAATAAAGAAAGGATGCCCTCCGTGTGTGGATGTGTTTAATGAAAACACAGAATGATCCAAGACAGCTCTAGCAATGAATACTCACTGGTTATTATTTGCTCTTAAAGTTCTGTTGACATTCCTGACACTCTTATCTTTATTAGAGAGAAGGAATTCATTAAAAGTCGTTCAAACTTTAAACTCTTCCTGAAGTATCTTTTCTACAGAGCAATTTATACTCAACGACAATAATAAAAATACTTGCTACTATTACCATCAGGGCTAAAAAAAAAATGAAAATGCGACAGGCATCCCCAGTTTGCTTGCCCAACTTCAGAAACCTGAGCGCCATGCCAGGTTTTTCCTAAAAAACTCCAGCGTTCTCCCACAGAGGGCTCTGGGGAGGGGCTCAGGAGGCCCCTTCCTGGCAGCTCTTTCTGTCCTCACTGTGCAAA
Source organism: Balaenoptera acutorostrata (assembly GCF_949987535.1). NCBI lineage: Eukaryota > Metazoa > Chordata > Mammalia > Artiodactyla > Balaenopteridae > Balaenoptera > Balaenoptera acutorostrata. The sequence continues at coordinate 3,166,999 of NC_080074.1, forward strand.
CCTTATCACAGGCCCTCCACATGCCTCCAAGGCAGGACCAGGATGCCAGCAACTCAGGGCACTCGGGGAGCTGAGATGTTCTGCATTCTAAGAAGTGAAATACATTGAAATTGAAAATGTCGCCGTGCTCATGATTACTTAGGAAAAAAATCTGATTTCAGAAATGTGAAAACATCATAATTCTACCATATGCATCGGCAACACGACTTCACAGCGTACAGAGCACTGTGGAGTTAATTTCTACGAGAGGAGCTGCAAAATATACAGCTCTGTTGAGAAGATCTGTGGGATTTATATCTCCCGAAATCCAGGAGCCGTGTGGGCTCAGAAAGAAAGAGATATTTACAACACAAGTGCTTGCAACAGGATTGAGGGAACCTTCCCCCATACGAATTATAACATCTGATGAATGAAACAAGAATAACAGTCTATAACAAATCTAAAATATAGATTAATAGGCACCCAGATATCACATAAAGTATACACTGAATATAGGTTTACAACACAATTAATAATGCAGCACTCTCTGAAGCAAGCAACAACGCCACGTTTGGTGTATGAATTACTCCACCTTCACCTCCTTCAAATGTGGGGATTTACATCCCACATTTTGTGCTCAAGCCAGTTGTCTTGATAGGTTAGCAAAGCACAGACGTTTCATCACACTCAAAACTGAAGTACAGAAAAGAAACAACACCTTCAAACAAAACATCACAGTGTCACACACGTCACCAGACCAAATATTCGGCACAGCTGATGGGACAACATATCAAAGCACAACTGAGGAATCAGACACTGGTCAGAGGGCATTTTTCCATTTAAAGAGAGGCCAGGCTTCCCCTCCTGGCGGTTCGGCACATGAGATGTTAACACACTTAACCCCATGAGGCAGTAAAAAAATCCATCCTGACCAATTTGGATTTATTTCGGGAATGTACAGTCGCCTCGATACTAGGAAGCCCACTGATAAAATCTACCATATCAACAGAATAAAGGAGCAAAGACCTAGTCTCCTCTCAGATGACACGTGGGAAAGGACATGATGAATCTCAACAGTAATTTAGGATTTTAAAACTATGAGAAAAGCAAGGCACCATCCTTAACATAAGGTATCTATAAAATCTACAGTAAATATCCTAAGTCAAAGAAGAAATGTTAGTGGCAAGACGAGAATAAAGACACAGACCTACAAGAGAATGGACTTGAGGATATGGGGAGGGGGAAGGGTAAGCTGGGACAAAGTGAGAGAGTGGCATGGACATATATACATTACCAAACGTAAAATAGATAGCTAGTGGGAAGCAACCGCATAGCACAGGGAGATCAGCTCAGTGCTTTGTGACCACCTACAGGGGTGGGATAGGGAGGGTGGGAGGGAGGGAGATGCAAGAGGGAAGAGATATGGGAACATATGTATATGTATAACTGATTCACTTTGTTATAAAGCAGAAACTAACACACCATTGTAAAGCAATTATACTCCAATAAAGGTGTTAAAAAGAACCATTAAAAAAAAAAAGAAATGTTAAAAGACTTCTTTAGAATCGGAATGACACCAGGATTCCTGCTTTCAATACTAATATTCAATACTGTAGTGGAAGTCTAGGCCAGCAGGGAAAAAAAAAAAGCCAAGCATGTATATACAGAACAGAAAGAAAAAAACGAAACTATCATTATTCATAAGTAATATGATTAACTTCTTTCAAAACTCAAATACATCTACACACAAAATACCAGAACTGATGAAAGAGATTAGTAAGTTTGCCAGATACAAAATTAACTTACAAAGGTCAACTGCATTTCCATATACTGTCAATAAAAAATTAGACAACACCACTAAAAATTTTAAAAACGCTATTTGCTTAAAGTGTATCTATGAATAAATTTAGTAAGTTGTATAATATATTTAAAGAGGTACGGTTGTTTAGAAGATCAGAAGAACTAAATGCAAAAACAAAGTGTTAATTTTCTCCAGCTGTTCAACAGATTCTATGTAATTTCTGAGATTTCTATGAAATACAACGATTTTAAATTTACCTCCAAAAGCAAAAGGTCATGAGTAGCCCAGAAACAAGAACAGGCCTGGGTGGCCTGTCCTACCAGACATCAAGACCATGTAACCAAGACAGGATGAAGGGGGCACAGGGGTGGGTGGACAGACCAGGGGAAGAGATGACAGCCCAGAAGGAACCCACACACAGCTGCTGTATGACAGCTCATGAGGGCAAGGGGCACCACCACTCATATGACAGCTCATGAGGGCAAGGGGCACAACCACTCATCCACGTGGGGAATTTTAAAAGAAATGGGGCTGCTGTGTCAAACTCCGTGCAAAGTCAATCCCAAATGGTCCTAAAGGTAAAAGGCAAAACTCTGAAACTCTTAGAATATAAGATTTCTTTGAAATCGTGAGGTTGGAAAGGATGTCTCAGTACACAAAAAGGCCTAATCATAAAGGAAAAGACTGCTGAACTGCCTTTGTTAAATTAGGAATTGCTGTTCACACCAGCTAGAGTGAAAAAACAACCTACTAATTAAAAGAAGATATATGTATCCGTATGTTTCCAAAAAAGAATTAGTATCCAGATTATATTAGGAACTCCTACAAATCAGGAGGATAAACTAACAAACAGAAAGATGCAATAGAAATAGGGGCAGAAGCATTTCACAAGAGAGGAAATCAAATGGCCTAAGAAACCTAAGAAAAAATACTTAACGTGATCAGCAGTGAAGAGATCGGAAGTGAACAGCGCCCTGAGACCCAGGCAGTCAGGGAGCCTTGCGGTTTCACAGCTCCCAGGGCAGGGGACGAGGCGGCACTGGGCACTCACCACCGGCCCCTGGGGCCACTCCCTGGTACACCCCCCAGAGAAACCCTCAGACCTGTGCACAGGGACTCAGAATGCTCACGGCAACATTCTGAGAAAAAGCACAAGAACGAACATAACCCAGACGCTTATCAACACTGGACCGGATCAATAAACCACAGAACACGGGAGGGAATACTACACAGCAGTGAAAATGAACTACACGACAAGCATCGGTGGATGGAGCTTAGAACCTTAACCCTGTAATATAAAGAGTGATGGCAAATGAGTACAGACAGCACAGTTCCACTAAAAAAAAAGATTAAAAACAGGCGAAACACACACACACATATAAACTCATGTCATAAAACTATACAGAAACGCAAGAGAATAATTAACCAAAATTCAAGGGAACAGTTACTTGTTGGGGGACAGGGACACATCTGCAGAGGGACAGAGAAGGGACCTCAATGACGCTAGTCTGGCTCTATTTCTTCAGCCTGACAGTGGGTATGTGGAAGCTAATTTTTAATTTTTTCTTTAAATTGGACATATATATTAAAGAAATCTTTCTGCTCTGACATATTTTACCATAAAACCAAAAGGAGAAAAAAAGGAAAGATCTATGGATTAGATCCCCAAAATATATACCAGAAGAGTTTAATGAACTGATTCTATAACAAATATGTATCTCTCAGGCTCTCACAAATGCATCCTCACCTCTGAAGAAAAAAAAAAAAAAAAAAGATGAATTATGAGACCGAACAAAGAGAGGAGGAGAAAGAAGACGCAGACTCGTGGAGCACTGAGTCTGGTGCAGAACGCTCACACCGGGAGGAGGGCACGTTTAACGCATGCGTCCCGCCAACATCTGCCAAGCGCTCACCATGCTACATGCCAGGCCCCAGGAGGAGAAAGACCCAGGCCGTGCCCGGGGAGCTTGCAGTGTGAGAAGAGAGAGCCACGGCCGGAATCCCAGCAAGACAGCTGACTCAGCCACCCACGCCCACCAATGTCCGTTAGGCACCAGAGGGGGCCATCACCAGCGTGGAGGCTGGTCGAGTCTAAGGGGACAGAGACACGTGACAACACGCGGGAAGCACGTGGGCGCGGTGGCGGCCAGGGCAGGAAAGGGGGTGCTGGCAAGCTCGGGGGGCTGCCGAGCAGAGTAGGCTGGGGAGGGGCCCCCAGGCAGAGGAACGGCACATGCAAATGCCAAAACCCTCTTCAGTTTGGCCCGGATCCTCGTGGACAGAGGCAACGCCTGCTCCTCGGAAGCGGGCTTCCTCCCATCCACCGCGGGGCCCACGCTTCTCCACGCAAAGGCTCTTGTCGGGAAGTCTGTCTACAGAAAGTTCACAGTCGGGGAAGGAGTCCAGCATGAACACATCTGTGCTCCACTGGCACCTGCCTCCTGGAAAATGACCATCCTTCAGGGCCACGGAAAACTCATCACACCAACTGGAAGAAGGGTACATAGATAACGTGTTTAAAAGGCCTGCGTGTTTCATTATCCTCTGTGTCTGTTTAAATGTAATGAGACATCACTTCTCCACAGCTAATTGGAAAAAGCATCTACTTTCCCTAATTTGTGAAACTGCTCTAAGAAGCAGATAACCAGAGGGCAGATAATATAACAATTACGGAGGAGAAGTGACCCGGTAGATGATGAACTTATCAAGTGAAAAGGCCCAGCTTCGAAATCTGAAAGAGCTTCTTCCCATGAGCTCCCTGCACCAATCGCAGGGGCCAGAGGGCCTCGGGTCACAATCTGTATTCTCCCAAGTAATAGGTTGAGTTTATTCAACGGCGGACAGAGGATAAAAAGAGCAAGTGGCAAAAAAGTTACGAATTTTACTTTCAAATAACAGCGTTGGATAAAAAGATTAATTACTGGTTTCAACAAAATCTCCTAAGTCCCATGAGGCTCCAGGCAATGCTCCAGGCACCCAAGCCATGGCCCTGCTCCCAGGGAGCTGACATACAGGTGGAGTGAGACCTCATCAACAAGAAGACAAATCCGATCGGATAACAAGCGCCTTCAGACATACAAAGCGGGAGTGAAAGTGGGGGAGAGGGGCTGGGACACCAGCCAGGGTCGCTGGGAACAGCGTCTCCGAACCAGACACCTGAAGTCACAGGTGAGAGGAGGAGGAATCCAGACAGCTGTTCACAAAACAAGTACTAGCGCACAGCTGCTCTGTGTCGTGCGCCGCTTGAGGCACATGCGTTAGGACCGAAAACGAGACAGACAGAAGGTCTGCTCAGATGCAGCGGAGACAGAAGAGCAGAGCACAGGTGGCGGGGGGCAGCCCCAACCCAGGAGCAGCTGGGCCCCATGTCCCAGGTCCCTGGGGAGGTCAGGCGGAGCAGCCTCCAGTGGTTACCCCAGGAGGTCCTACCTCTGCCAAGACCCTCCCGCCATCGGTGGCCTCTGCGTCCGGCTGGGTTTCCTTCAGATGGGGATTTCCAGGCTCCACCCCAGGAGTCTGACTCAGAAGGTCCACGGGAGGCCAGGGAACAGGCAGGCTAAAGGTTTTTCAAGCAATTAAATGAGTGAAAAATGGAACAGACACTTCACCAAAGAAGATCTGAGCGTGACAAATCGTCATATGAAAAGATGCTCAACATCCACAGTCAACAGACAAATGCAAATTGTAACCCCGTAATATCCCACGACACACCTGTTTTTTAAAATAGCTAAAATTAAAAAGACTGGCAAATCCCAAGAACTGACAAGAATGTGGAGCAACTAGGCGTCTCAAGCATGGCGAACTGGCATGGCCACCCTGGAAAAGGGTTTGGCAGTTTCTTATAAAGTGTGTAAACATACCATTCGGCCCAGCAACTCCACACCTAGGCACTTACCAGAGAGGGGAAAACACAGATGCCTTCCCTAGATCTATACCTGAAGGTTTAGAGCAAATGTACTTTGCAATGGCCCAGAGTTGGAAAGGACCCCAGTACCCATCAACTGGTGACCGGGCACACACACCCCCCGGAAGACGGCCCTGCTCGGCGGTGCCGTGGATGGCAGGGGTGAACGTCCCGCCCTGTCCAGGTCAGGGAGCCACTCACTACGTCTGTAAGCTGTATGATTCCCTCTCTGCGAGATGCTTTAAAAGCAGAACTCTAGGGATAGAAAGCAGATCAGCAATTGCCAGGGGCAGGGGGAGGGGATGGGAGACTGACTACAAAGGGACATGAGGGGACTTTTCAGGGCGAGAGAAGTATCCACACCATGATTCCAGTGGCTGGTACATTCCTACACACAGGTGTCAAAACTAATCTAACTGTATGCTTAACACAGGTGAATTCTCCTGCGTGTCAATTAGCTGTCAATAATGCTGACAGGAGAAAAGGAGGACGGGGGGCAGGAGGGGAAGGGGAAGAGGGGGGAGGAAAAGACATCCAGAGCAGAAGTGGGCATCACCTATTGAACGAATAAACCGAAGCACAGACAGACTGGGGGAAACGCTTACAGCAGAAACCCCTCTTCCCGAGTCATGAGAAGCCCAGACTTTACAGGGGCACAAGACCAGCGGAAATCAGAGTCACGTTTCCTGGTTCTGTACAGCCAAGGACAAGCACGTAGGATACAAGCCAAAGCACTACAGCAGCTTCTCTCAGACACCTATGTTATGGGAGGGGCTGCTCCTCTCCCTCGTGTCTTGTGTCTTCTCATTCCTGCTGCTGGAATGCAAGCGTGACGGAGGGAGCTAGAGCCCCAACCTGGACCACGAAGAGAAAGCCAAGCACAGGGGAGCGGCCGATGCACTGCTGATGACCTCTCCCCCGCGAGGGGGCAGCAGGCTCCCGTCCGGGGAAACCACTGCTGCCGTGGATCAGCCTCAGTGTGTCCAAGCCTAACCTCCACGATGCCGCAAACCAGAACTTGACTTTGCCTGCTTCTAACATGAGACCAACACTTCCAGAAGGTTTCCCCACACACACACAATCTGCCCCCCAGCCGGGCCCTGGGCAGGTCTGCAGCTCCGGGAGGAGTGCGTGGGAGCCAAGGGAGGGGCCATGGGAGCTCCACTGCCGGGGGCTCTTCCATCGCCCCGAGAAGTCCCCTCATGTCCCTTCGCTGTCAGTCTCCCGTCCCCTCCCCCTGCCCCTGGCAACTGCAGAGGCGCTTCCATTGGGATCGAGGTCCCAGCACATCACACACGAGCAGGCCAGCAGACACCAGCCGGCAGTGGCTGGATCCCGTCTCTGAAACCAGGAGCCCACAGGCTCAGCTCTACAAGGAGTCGTCAAGTGACAGGAAAAATACAACAGTGAAGATAAACCGAAAGTCGCGTGGCAGACTCTATTTTCCACTAAAAAGAAAAATACGTTAAAATGAGGTTATAATATGTGAGCTCTTGTTTTCCAGATATAAGCACAACTATTGAAAAGGACAATCAAAGAGAAGTACCTCAAAATGACTACTTCTGTGGGAAACTAATTTTCTCCTTTTGTGTTCTGTAATCTAAAGCACTTTGGCTTTAATAATCCTGGATTTCTTTTTAACAAACTTCCTGCACAGACAAGAGATATCCAAGTTTAAAAGTGCATTTACTGGAGCAATCAAAACGCAAAACAAACATTCATAACAATAAGAAAATTCAATTTTAAAGAGATGCCATTTATAATAGCAACAAAAAATATGACAACTAAGAATAAATCTAATAAATTGTACACAGGACCTATTATGAAACAACTTCTAAAACTTCACTGAAAGGCATTAAAGAATGGCCTAAAAAATGGAGAATTAGCATGTTCATGAAAATGAAGACTCAATTTCATACAGATGTCAGTTCTCCCAAATTGACCTATAGATGCTGTGCAATTCCAATCTTAAGTCAAACAGATGTTAAAAACCAATAAGCGTGGAATCTAAAAAATACAACAAACTAGTAAATATAACAAAAAAGAAGCTGACTCGCGGATATAGAGAACAAACTAATGGTTACCAGTGGAGAGAGGGACTATAGGGGAGGGGTTTAAGAGGTACAAACTATTAGGTATAAAATAAGCTACAAGGACGTATTGTACAACACAGGGAATATAGCCAGTATTTTATAACTATAAATGGAGTAAAAATTATGAATCACTATATTGTATACCTGTGACATATAATATTGTACATCAGCTATACTTCAATTAAAAAAAAAAAAAGAGAGAGAGAGAGGGACTTCCCTGGTGGTCCAATGGTAAAGAAACCGCCTTCCAACGCAGGCGACGTGGGTTCGATCCCTGGTCAGGGAACTAAGATCCCACATGGCGTGGGGCAACAAAGCCTGCACTCCACAACTACTGAGCTGGCGTGCCTCAACGAGAGAGCCCACGTGCCGCAAACTACAGAGCCCACACGCTAGAGAGAGAAGACCCGCACGCCACAACTAGAGAGAAGCCCGAGTGCCGCAACTAGAGAGAAACCTGAGCAGACCACACGCCGTAACAAAAAGATTCTGTGTGCCACAGCTAAGACCCAACAAACACAGCCAAAAAGAAATAAGGAAAATAAATAAATATTTTTTAAAAAAAAGAGAGAGAGAGAGAAAACCTTGGCCCCCTGACTCTGGGACTTACGTGGAAGAGCAAAGCCTTAAGATGACCTGATCACTTTTGAAGAGGAAGAGGGGGTGTGAACACCTCCTACCAAATACTGAGACTTAGGGTGAAGCTGAATGAATGAAGGTAACTCGAATACTGGGAAAAAACAGAGACCAGATCTCCACGAATGTGAAAATGGCATGAACAGAGGGACACTGCAAACGTGGGGAGACAAGCTGGACTGGCCACCATGGGAAACGTTCAACTGGATTCCCACCTCACAGCACACACAGCCATCGGATACAGATGAATTAAAACAGGTGTGAATGCTAACACTTCAGAACTTTGAGGTGAAAATAAGGGAGGGAGAACGGCTTGAGGATGTCTGGGTAGGAAAAGATCTCCTCAGGAAGCTAGCTAACCCTAATAGAAGAGATGGGTAAGTTCAACGCCACGAAAACTGAGAACTTCTGATCGTGACAGCCATCAAGAAGAAAGTGTCAGAAACAAGCCACAGAGTGGGAGGAGGAATCTGCCATATACCAACTGCAAAGAATTAGAATCCCTAATATATAAAGATCAACAACCAACAAACAATTAGATCAACCACCCAAGAAATCAGGCAAAGGTGGGAACAAGCATTTCCCAGGAGGGGGACACAGAAGTACATAAATACACGAAGAGATGCTTACTCCACGGGTGATGAGAGAAAGGAAAATGAAGAATGCCCACCAGAGACAGAACTTGAGAAGCCTGGCAACACCCAGACCTGGCAGGGGTGTGAGCACCAGGACGGCTGGTCCTCTACAGGGGAGAGCTGAATCAGGACAACCCATTGGAGAGCGTCCTGACGTCATCTGGAAAGTTTAACAGGCTGACAGCCAACCTTGCAACAATCTTCCTTCTTCGTAAATGCTCTTGAGAAATCCCCACCAGGGGGCACCTGCATAACTGTACGTGAAGCTTCCAGGCAACACTGTTCCCAATAGCAAACCGCAGAAACAACCCAAATGTCCACCAACAGGAAAAAGGCAACAGAAAGTGTGGAATATTTAAATAACGACTAGACACAGAGATTAGCTGAATCTAAGAAAATAATGTAGATGAAAAAAGCCAAGTTGCAGAGACTAGACTACACAGAGGAATGATCCGGCTGCAGAACACAGCTTTCCCAGTGTCACGTGACATGCATTAAAGGCGTGAAGAATCACAGATACAGGCCAGGAGAGAGGTCATCTCCTGGGGAGGGGCCTGGAGACAAGTGAGAACAGCAGGTGGCTTCCACACTATCAGTCTCACTCGAGTGGGCTTCTCAGTCCTAAACTGGGTGGTGGACTCGTGAGTGTCAACTACATACACAACTCCAACTACGTTCTTTTGTACACACCAGTACTGCGCAATAAAAATATTTAAAGAACAGTTAGCAATTCCGGTTGGCGATTCTGTCCCCAGGGGCCATCCCCACACCTGCCGTGGGTGGAGCCACTAGGACAGTGGGCACCCATCTCCCTCCAAGAAGGGAGCTTCCGGATCCCAGCTCTTACCTCTGTCACTTTGGGTTGCAGTATTAATGCTTCAGGACTCATTCGAGGGATGTCTATGTGGATCTGCAGATGGAGGAGAAAGACACACGTATTTTAAAAGATGACGAACATCATGACAGGCATTACGATTAAAGGGTGATCCTTAATAACAGCAATGGATTTGCTCTGGGTCTCGGTCTGCTCCCTCTGAGGAGACAAATTCTGTGTCATGTGTTCTCCCGTGGAGGAGAGGCAGGTTCCGTCTGCCTGAGTCCCCCCCCTCCGCCCCCGTCCTAGCACGACAGGCTTGTTCCACGCTTTCCAACCCAACAGTGGCAGCTGCGTGATTAGGAACAGAGCAGGCCCTCGGCTATTTAGTAACAGGATCCATAGCAATTAGCAAACATTGATTTCCAGCCTCTGACACGGGGAGCGATTCAAGCACATCAACAGTGTACAAGTGTTCAACTGTGACAGCTTCTTCTTCGAACCCCGGCCACAGTTTTCTCCACTTTACAAAATCCTTGGGGGACCCAGGGCACTTTTCAGAGGACGCATTTAAAAATCTCTGGTAGAACCAGCTGATCCCCGCCTGACCACCATCCGACACGAGAGTCATAACAAAGTTCCCCGCACCGCAGAGCAGCACGCCTGCGGGTTCAAGACGCAACCAAATAAGATCGTTCGGGGGCTTGAGCTGGCATCCGGGCCGGCCCCCAACACCCTACACGAGCACCCCACAGTGGCCAACGCTATCACCATCCCCATCCAACCCAGGAAAATGGCCCAAACAGGCCGAGGGAAGACGTGCACATCTGAACGCCGCGGGGAGCCTACGATGCAGGTTCATCCCCCATCCTTGCCCGTGACCACGAGGGTTCTGAGATCCAAGGGCCTGCGAGTCTCCTCACTCTGCCTCGCCAGCACCGTGGCCTTGGGCCCCTCACCAGGCTCTGGGGCTCAGCATCCTCGCCTGTTAGACACCTGCCACGTCCCTCGAAGGGCTACTGGGGAAGATCCAACAAGAAGGTGGATCAACAGCCCCCAGCGCTCCATCAGCTGCACGGCTCGGAGACGTGGGAATCGTTCTCGCACTCACAGGTTCCCGCCTTGAACTCTTCCCTCAGGGGAGAGCCTGGAAATCAGCTGCCCGTCAGCGGTACCAAGGGAGGGGATGAGATTGCCCAGGGTAAGAACTGGGCCAGGGGCCAGGGGCCAGCAGACTGAAGGGCTGAGGGAGCGTGGACGATGAGGCAGCAGGGAGGGTGAGAAGGACAGTTAGAGAGGAGAGGAGATGGCGTCAGAGAAGACAAGAAATAACCCTTCTCCAACCCACTGAGCAACGCGGGGAGGGATCTAGCAAGCTGAGGGGAGGAGACCTGGAGGGGGGAGGAGGAGGAGGGGCAGAGGGAGGGAGAGGACAAGGAGGAGGGAACATTCCAGTCTGGTGGGGTCGGAAGGCTGCAGCTGGCCACAAGCAGGAGCCCAGAACCTTCTCACCCGCTTGACCAGGGCGTCCCCTAGGGTCACCCTCAGAGCACTGATCCCCTGCCATTAGAGTCACGTGGGCACACATCTGTCCCCGGCACGCCGCGGGCCAGCACAGCCCATGTAACAGAAGAGCCACCCGTCATGCGCCTGCTGGGGGACAGGACGGTGCACTCCAGCACCGGCTCTGTGTGCCCCGCCCCCCACACAGGACTGAGCCGCTCAGGCGGCCACGAAGTCTGCAGAACCCGCAGCGCGGGGAGGACACACAGATGAACCTTTAGTTCTGACCGACTCTGTGTGCTTTGGACGGGACATCTTCCCCCGAAGAGTAAACACAGAACTCAAATGAACAGAGGACAGACGAGGGACAGGGAAGCAGACAGGGGACCCTGGCCTCCTGCGGCCTCCCAGTGCTGCGGGAAGGCCGGGCCACACCCCTCGGGGCAGACAGCCGGCTAAGGTCAGCTCATGGGTCAAACACCGTGAGCGGGCAGCAGGGAGAGACCAGGGTGCCCAAGCCCCAAACCCAGGCCGGCTCCACCTTGACCTGAACAGAGCGCCTGAAACGGCCGCCCAGGACGGCCCAGGGCCCACCTCCAAGAGGCGTGCGTGCTCAGCACAAAGCAAGCAGGCCCACAGGAAACACTGCCACAGCTTACACTGTGCTCAATTACAGTAATGTAGGAACATTTGGAGGATTCACAATAACGCAGGAACTTTTTATTACCTATCACAGTAACTGAATAAAGATGTATGCAACCCATTTTTAATTAACTTTCCCTTAAGAAATTCATAATACAATGCAGCCTGGTAAATCTTGCTGATAGATGCTCGTGTCATCCTTTGGACGTCTTTTTCTGGAATAAAAACACAGCAAAGGGACTTCCCTGGAGGAGTGGTTAAGAATCCGCCTGCCAATGCAGGGTACACGGGTTCGAGCCCTGGTCCAGGAAGATCCCACATGCCGCAGAGCAACTAAGCCCATGCGCCACAACTACTGAGCCTGCACTCTAGACCCCGCGAGGCACAACTACTGAAGCCCACGCGCCTAGAGCCCGTGCTCTGCAACAAGAGAAGCCACCGCAATGAGAAGCCCGCGCACGAAACTAAGAGAAGCCCCCACTCACTGCAGCTAGAGGGAGCCCACGTGCAGCAACAAAGACCCAACACAGCCAAAAATAAATAAATAAATTTATTGAAAAAAAAAGCAAAACCACACACAGCAAAAATACACGCAACACAATACCGAATGTACCCATTCCCTAAAACCAGTGAAGTGGAAAAACAAACCAGGTAAGCTAGTATTTCCCTGATCCAATCCAAATGCAATCTGTATCACAAATCAGTTTCCCAGAGTGACGGGTGGCAGCATCGTGTGGCCTGGGAGCCGCCCGGGTGGGAGACAGAGGACAAGCCCCAGTGTGGGCAGCAGGGGCCAGAGGCAGAGAAGGCCCCGCCCTGGAAGGTGACGGAAGCAGGTCCCTGTCCCCATCTCCCTCGCCCCGTCCCCAAACAAGTCACTCTTCCTGCAGAGCTGCCACGTGTCTGTGTGGGGAAGATGCCTTCCAGCAATCCATTTAACTTAAAAAAACTGTGATTAGCAATCAGAGCTAAGGCCTGTCTTTGGACCTTTTTACAGCGCTACACCAAACTGACAAGGAGATGTGGGTATCCCACATCTGAGGGGGAAAAATTCGGCAACTCTCATTCACGTAGAGGTCGCGTTTCCAAGAGGAAATACTCAGTACTGACACGCATCAGGAAAATCAGAAGTTCATGTCAGAATACGAGGCAGTGCTACCAATTCCTAACCACCTTTTTGTTCAACTGCAGCACAAACCATTCTGAATTCTCACATATTGCAAAGACGATGAGAATTATAAAGGCTTTGAGCGATTCTAACAGCAAATTCTGGATACACCATGAACCGTAAATCAATTTTAAGTATCTTTCCCATCATGCGCACTGTCAACTGCCTATTCAAGAAGCCATAATTATACCCATTTTGTATTAAACTAAATAGCGAACTTGTAAGCTGGCTACACCTCTGCTATGGGCTGAACTGTGTCTCCAGAACCGAGCCGAGCAGCACGCCTCTCCTCTACCTACATCACGCCCCTGACAGCAGCAGAGTGCGGCGCCCGCGGGGCCCAGGGGACTCACACGTCTGACCCGACCCAGACAAATGTCCGCTCCTGACCTTCTGGTCAGACGGCCGCTCGCTGAGTCACAAGACACCCTCCACCCAGGGCGGGGCGGGGGTCGGGGGGAGGATCTCAGTGCACGGCGAGGGGTCTGGGCTACCTGTTCTGTGGCTCCAATTAAGAGTACCCGTCCCACTCAGAGGCAAAGAACATACGAATCAATTTTCACTGCAGAGTAAAGGAGCTGCTACAGTGGAGGATTACTGGACTGAATGTCAATATTATGACATAGTAGGAGTGTGTTTCGTGTTTGGTAATTGCAATCATTGTTGCTTTTGTTGTGGTCATCCATGTACAATGCTTGATGTCAGTCTATTTATCTCTTGTAAAAATAAAATACAGTGTGTGCGTGTGTGTGTGTGAAAAAAAAAAACTATTCAATAAAATCAATACCCGTTCAAAAAAAAAAAAAGAGTACCCTTCCCACTTTTGCAGAAGGAACTGGAGATGCGCAAGGTGCTAGTAACAGCGGGAATTCACCATTATTTGTTTTCAAGTTTATTTATTTACTAGAAGATAAAGACCTGTGACCCAATCAGGAACCTGCCAGATAAAGCATTTCCTCCAAGAAGGCAGACGCCACCGAGTAGTTCAAGTGACAAGAAAAAGAAGAAGTATCCCCACCTGTCTGTATGTATCCTGGTGAACTTCATCCGTCCTAGAATCATAATAGTGATCAATAAAAGCAAAATATTCTTTCTGTTTTCTTTGGAGAGTGGCTGGTCTTCGGTCTACATTGGCAGGAAGGTAACCCTGCGTGAGAAGAAAACAAACAAGAAAAGTACATACGGTTAATGGTAATTCCTGGAGTCTCTGCGAGAAGTTTATAGTCAAAAGGCTCACATCTTAAACGAGCTTGGTGCTCTGAAATCTGACACAGAGGGGAGGACAAATGAGTTGTGAAGAAAGAGACACAAAGAAAAGCAGTGAGCTGAGCTCACCTGCAGTCGCATAAGAGTGGGCCAGAGCCAGGGCAGCAGGCTGGCATTTACCGCGCTCATCTATAGCACAGCTGAGAGATGAAAGCCCCCTTCTCTAAATGCCTTGGACACCATGGAGAGCTCAGAAATGTGTAGGCCATACAATATAAGTGTGTGTGTGTATATGTGTGTCCACGTACACATATACACATATATATATATACATACATGCGTATGCTTGTGTGTGTGTTTGTGTGTGTACGCACACATATGTGTAAATTCTCATGCACATTTTCTCCTCTCTCCAAAGACTCCTGGGCTCTGGCAGCCGCAGGCCCAATACAGACTCAGAAAGGGTCCAGCAGGCAGCAAAGGGTGGCCATGAAGAGCCCAGACTCCTGTCTTACATTTTCTACTTTTTCAGTCAACATTACCGCCACACCAGAGATAAAATAGAAGGTGCCTCTTTTCAGGAAACGGTTCCATGACATTTGACAAAGGCATACAGCTGTGTGACTACTGCCCCCGTGAAGACTGCAGCAGTGTCTTCGCCCCAAAACCGCCCCAGTGCCCTCTGCGGTCCCCCCACCCCCTCCTCCCCACAGGTCGCGGCTGCCGCCCTAGAATCGCCCGTAAGTGGAATCATGGGGACCTGTGCCTGGGGGCAAGGTTTCCTTCACTCGGCCTGCTGGCTCTTTTTTGACTGAAGTATAGTTGATTTACAGTGTTGTGTTAATTTCTGCTGTACAGCAGTGACTCAGTTATACACCTATAGACACTCTTTTTTTAATATTCTTTTCCATTATGGTTTATCCCAGGAGAATGGCTCTAGTTCCCGGTGCTCTACAGTAGGACCTTGTTGTTTATCCATTCTATATGTAATAGTTTGCATCTACCAACCCCAAACTCCCAGTCCTTCCCTCCGCGCCCCCCTCCCCCTTGGCAACCACAAGTCTGATCTCTATGCCTGTGAGTTTGTTCCTGTTTTGTAGATAAGTTCATTTGTGCCATATTGTAGATTTCAACAGACGAGTGGATAAAGAAACTGTGGTACACATATGCAATGGAATACTACTCAGCCATAAAAAAGAACGAAATAATGCCATTTACAGCAACGTGCTTGGACCTAGAGATGATCATACTAAGTGAAGTAAGTCAGAAAGGGAAAGACAAATACTGTACGATAGCCTGCTGTTTTTTGAGATCCTTTCAGGAACCAACAGTGACCTCCTATTTCTCCCTGGGTGGAATTTCCAGGGTATGGCTATTTACCCGTTTGTGAAGCCATTCACTCTTTGCTGATCATTTGAGTTGTTTCTAGTTTGGCGTTATTTTAAATAACGCTTGTTATAAATATTCTTGCACAAGATTTTTATGAATATACAGTTTGATTTCTCCTGGGTAAATACCTAGGAGCAGAGTTACTGGGTCATAATGTAGGCGTATGTTTAGTTTTCTAAGAAACTGCCGGATCCTTTCCCAGAAGGATGGTACCATTTTCCATCCCAACTAACAATGCCTGAGAATCTCAGACGTTCCACACCCTCCCTGACACTCAGTATTGTCAACCTCTAGTATCAGTCACTCTCTCAAGGGCTTTTAATTTCATTTCCCAAATGATTCATGATGTTGAGCGTCTTTTCACAAAGCCCTCTGCCACTGCTTCTCTTCTCTGGTGAAACGTCTGTTCAAATCTTTTGCCCAGTTTTTTAATCAGTTGCTTGTCTTCTTAGTGAGTTTTATGAGTGCTGTATACATTCGAGACACGAGTCTTTTTGTCAAATATATGCACTGTGATTATATTCTCCTAGCCTGTGGCTTGCCTTTTTATGTCTCAAACAACAGAAGTTTCACATTTTCATGAAGTCCAATGGACAAAGTTTTTCTTTTATATTTAGTGGTCCTTGCGTCCCGTGTAAGAAGGCTTTTCTCCTTGCTTTCTTCCTAACGTTCTAAAGCCTATCCCTCGAGTGTCCCTCCTCATCCCTCGAGTGTCCCTTCAACGTCACTCCCTCCGGAGGCTGGACCTGACCCTCCAGGAGGCTGCTCACGCAGCACCCCAGCAGCACCGGGCACGAGGCTCCGCAGAGCCAGCCCCTCACTGTGCCAGCCACACGGCAGGCACCCAAGTTTTCACTGAGTGCATTCACGTATGAGTGAAAAATGAACAAATACATCCCCTGCGGTGCTTTCTGTGTTTTAAAGCGCTTCCACATCCAAAGTCAACGTCACCGTGCTTACTGCTAAACATCTATGCATCCTTTGTTCAAAGAGAGCCCTGAAGAGCCTCTGGGAACTGCATCTTCCTAGTCTCAACCCATGTGCCACCTGAAGGTGGGTAATTCCCTTCCTTCAGGACAGGTCTTCATGGGCTAATAAACTAAACAGCTACACCATCCCACCAGCCAGTGACCGACAGGCTCAGGGGTAAAGGGGGGACCCAATGCAGGCACAAAAGCCAGGCCCGGGGCCTTCTTTGCTGCTGCTTGTGAATCAGAGAGAAGGTGCACAGTCTGGAGCTGCAGCAGCCACTCTGTGACCACGAGGGAGAACCACGAGCTGCAGGTGCACCATGAAGAGCTGACTCAAGAAGAGCTGCACTCAGTCGCCTTGATGATGAAATCAACCTAAGTCGAGCCGCATCTTCTCAGCTGTGTGAGCACATGCATCCCCTTTATTTCTCTAACGCATCTCCGTTAGCATGTGTCCTGTATTACAGATTACACACTCAAGCACATTTGTTTTATCACATTTGGATCACGCCATTTAAACTTTTTAATAATCATGTACTGAAATATAACGTGTGTGTGCACGTGCGCTCCCAAAAAGTGTGTGTGAATTATCATAGATTGAACCTGTCTCAGGGCCCTTTGGGAGCCTTCCAACCACTGACCCTTACCTCCTGATCTGGTGTCAGAGATACCTCCTTGACTGCTGACACCTGGATAAATTCTGCCTATTTCTAAACTTTATATACATAGAAACTTTTTTTTTTTTTTTGCCTCGTTGCTTAAACTCAGCATTATGTTTGAAAAATTCAT
Source organism: Balaenoptera acutorostrata (assembly GCF_949987535.1). Classification (NCBI taxonomy): domain Eukaryota; kingdom Metazoa; phylum Chordata; class Mammalia; order Artiodactyla; family Balaenopteridae; genus Balaenoptera; species Balaenoptera acutorostrata. The sequence goes on from NC_080074.1 coordinate 3,184,529, forward strand.
TCATTTTGTAACACGAAAACAGTAGTTAATGTTCACTCTTGTGGGACTTCGCTGGTGGTCCACTGGTAAAGAATCTGCCTTCCAATGCAGGGGACGCGGGTTCGATCCCTGGTTGGGGAACTAAGATCCCATATGTCAAGGGGCAACTAAGCCCAAGCACCACAACTACTGAGCCTGCACGCCTCAACTAGAGAGAGAAAACCCACATGCCACAACTACAGAGAAGCCAGCACACCGCAACGAAGATCCCGCATGCCGCCACTAAGACCTGACACAGCCAAAAATAAAAAACAATAAAATAAAAAAATTTTCACTGTTGCATAATATCTCCATGTACGAAATCTGTTCTGTTAACAGACATTTGGGTTGTTACCAAGTTTTTGTGATAAACACTCTTGTACCTGCCTTTCATAATGCACGAGACGCATTTTGTTAAGTATATACCTGGGAGCAGACCTACTAGGTGGGCACACCTTTGACAGATTTTGCTAAAGAATCTTCCAAAGTGATTACACTCCCATTCGAAGTGCATGGGAACACCCACTGCCCTACGTCCTTACCAACACTTGCTATCAGACATCTTTTCATTTTGGTCATCCTGATGGGTTCACCGAGGTAGCTATCAGAATGTAGTTTTCACCTGCATCTCCAGTGGACTGAAGGATGCCGTGTACGTCATCTGAGTGCAGCCCCTTTCCCTTCCCTGTCAGCTGGTCCCCCTCTCTCCTCCTGATTCATAAGCACCTGCCATATACAGTCTGACGTGAGTCCTGTTGTAAGCATCTCCTCCTCCTCCCTGTGGTTTGCCCTTTCTCCCTACTAATGATGTCTTTTGATGAAGAGAAGTTCCTAACTTTAACAAAGCCCAATTTACTTTTAATGCCTAGTCCTTTTTAAGGAAATTTCCTCTCCAACATTCCGTGCTTATGTATCTCAACTTAAAATCATGACCGTATTACCGTTGTCACATCGTACTGTTCCACTACAGGGGTCGGCAAACGCCCGCCCACTGCCCATTTCTATAAACAGAACTTTGGTGGCACACAGCCACGCCCGTTTGCTCACGTGTATGGCTGCACACAACCAAGGTAGAGCTGAGTAGTCGGAAAGAGACCATGTGACCCACTGAAACACGTGCTGAAACACTTGCTCTGCAGCCCTTTACAGAAAAAGCTTGCCAACCCTGGCTCTAAAACCACTGATCCCCAAGGCTGCATAGCCTTCCACCATATATATTTCCTTATACGGATTTCTATTTAACCTTTCCTCGATTTCTGAACGTTTTGACAACTTTCAGTTGTCCAGTATTCTAAAATACGTGGTCGTGAGCAGTAAAATTTCTACAAGTGCATCGTTAGCTCCAAGGGATACGGGCTATATTTAAGGCTCTTGATGCCTTTCTTTCCAAGTGACCCTGCCAGGAGGTGTAGCAATTTACATCCCAGCAGCCTTGGCACAAGGCGTCACCTGCCCTCCACCTTCTCCAACAGCGAGGAGGAGCCCCCATGGAGAATACCTGCCCTCACACGGCTTCAATTAATTACCGTTGGTCGGAAAGGGGCCCATTCCCAGAGCAGCAGGTCCATCTGACAATACATGAGCGTCAGATAGTGAGCGGCCCTACTACCGAGGAAAGGAGCGGCCGCGGTTCCCACCTGCCTCTATTTTCTGGTCAAGTGAGGCATCTGCGTTCCAAAGAGCAGACCGCTTCACGTAATTACACCAGCGACAAAAACAAACGGGAGCCCCCCAGTGTGGACGGAGTGCCAGGCCCGCCTCCAGAGCCTCCACATGCCAGGTGGCAAACCACCCACCTGAGCGGCTCAGGACGCGGCCTCTTCAGCCAGTGCCACCTGGAACACGCCGGCCCGGGGGGCCCCAACACAGAGCCCCCTTCCTGCTGGGCTCCCAGCCCTGCCCCCCCCGAGGGAAGTCACAGCTTCAGAGAATCCGTCTGGGACCGGGGGCATCGACCACGCCCAGGCTGGCCTCACTGCCACGTCAAGTCTCTGTCACCTCCCGGAGAGTAACGGTTACCAGGGTTTACCTCTTTTTCTTTGTCCTAAAACTGCCACAGTCACGGGTGAGGAAACGGAGGGGCAGCTCCCCACCAAGCTACACACAGACCTGCCTCTAACCCTCGCCGGCGCACACAGGCCAATGCCGACCCTGTCCCCAGGTGAGGAAACGGGCCCCAGAGGCACACAGACCTGGCGGGGGACTGAAGGCAAAGCCGGTCCACCTGAGGCCCTACCTCCTCGGGGCCATCTGGCTTCGTTCACAGAAACGGGGACCGAGTCCCCCGCCACCACATTGTCACGCACGCACGTTCCCTGACAGCACCGGGATGCGGGGATGCTGCGGCGGCCGGCTGCCGGTGGACCAGGCCCTGCCTCTCTCCCCACCCGACAGGCCATCCCCACACGGCTGCCAGCGTTGCTGTGGAAACGAAGGACCAGACCACCCAGCACCACGCCCCAGAGACCCTGCCCCCTTCTCATCCTGCTCCCGCCAGGCCTCCCGCCCGCCCGGCCCGGCCCTTCCCAGCTCTCAGCCGGGGGACACTCTCCCCTCCCTCGCCCTGCACCCACGCTGGCTCGTGGCCCCTCTGAGTTCGCTGCTCCCTCTGCCCGGGGCCCTTCTCCTCTGCATCGGGGTCGGCAAACCACCACCCACAGGCCACATCCAGCCCACAGGATGCTCCTGTCGGTAAAACGTTATGGGAACTCGGCTGTGCACCTTCGTTTACAAGAAAATCTTTCAGCTCCGAGGACAGGCTGCGGCGCGGACGGCAAGAGCCACGGCGTCTGAACAGGACCTGCCGGGCCTGATGGGAGCCGCCCGCCCTCCTCCTCCTCCTCTGCAGGGCCAGCTCCCATGCCCTCAGTCTGGGCTCCAGGCTCGGGCGCCGCCTTGGCCCTCCCACAGGAGTGGCCCCTGCTCTTGGCTTCGGGGCCGAGGACGCCTCTAGTTACTGCCGCTCACCCTCCGCACCGTCCAAGCACGGCTCCAGGCAGCGGGGCTGCCCGGTCTGCGCCGCGTCCCGAAGGCCCACACGCTGCTGGAGTTGGTACGTCCCTCTCCAAAGAACCCATGAACCTGGACGCGCTGCCCCAGACCCTGCGTGGCCACGTCCCTCCCCTCCCCCAAGTGCCTGATCCCAGGTCGCCACCCCGGCCGCCGGCCTCACCCTCAGGAGCCCCCCTACTTTGCTCCTGTTTTGTTCTGTAGCACTCAGCTCCTTGCAAGATACTGTGAAGTTTACTTGTTGCGTTTACTGCTTGTGTCATCCCACTAGAACGCCAGCTCCATCGGGGCGGGAACCGTCACCCCTTTTGTTCACACACAGCCCCCAAGGGCTCAGGATACTGTCTGGACACAACAGATGCTCCACAGATACTTGGTGGATGAACAAATGATGTCAACAGATGTGCAAGGACACCGTCACACCCCAAGGAGCGCCCCTGCCCTGGGGGCTGGAGAGGACGTGTCTGAGCTAATTGATGAGAAGTAGGGCTGCGCTGGCCCAGTACTGCTCTGGGTTGGGTTTGGTGATGGAGGATAGGATGGAGGTGGAGGGAGACAGACACAGACACCCTGAGAAAGGTGACAGAGCCGCACGGAGCACACAGGGCCGCATGTCCTGGCTGGTCCTGGGCAAGCCCCGAACAGCCTGGCACAGGACGGGCATGGACATGTGTGCCAGGCCAGGGCAGTGGGGCCACCCCGGTGTCAGCCGGGGTCAGAGTGGACAGCCTTATGCAGATCACCTGCAGTGCCACCAAAGGATTCTTAGTGAATGTTAACGAGTACCCAGAAATTCTCGCCACCCCCAAACGTTAACTAATGTACCGAAACAGGACTCCTAAAAAGCAAGAGTATCAAAACGGGGACACCGGCAATAAAAAACCCCACACATACTCCTGACGCTCCTGTTCCTAAAGGAAAACACACATATGCAAGTTGAGGACCCTAGATAATTAAGCAAGACTGGAAATTATGCAAATGAAATATATTCAAGTATGCACTGAATTTTAAATGACAGAACTACAGAAAACTTAATTGCTATATTAGCATGCTATAAAAACACTAATCATAAATGTAAAACAATGCATGCATATACTTATATCAAAATTGTCCCGGTGACACAAACATCAAACTGCTCCCTCCCCACTGGGTTCACGTGCAAACTCACCTCAATATATTGAAAGAAGGAAAGACGATACCAGAGTTTCACTGATCATTTCTAACCATTCTACTGACTAGCATAAATGTCAAGTGTTTACTTTGTTGTTGTTCAACGTTTCTGAAATGGTTATTTTTAAGAGTCAAAAATATGATTTTCTACAGCACTAATTTTTTTAAATTTTTTTAATTTTTATTTTATATTGGAGTATAGTTGATTAACAACGCTGTGTTAGTTTCAGGTGTACAGCAAAGTGATTCAGTTATACACATACATGTATCCATTCTTTTTCAAGTGCTTTTCCCATTTAGGTTATTACAGAATATTGAGCACAGTTCCCTGTGCTATACAGTAGGTCCTGGTTGGTTATCTGTTTTAAATAAATCAGTGTCTACAGGATTAATTTTTAAAAGTTACTGCATGGCTTGCATGGAATATCAATGTCAACCAGCGTCAGTGGTGGTTTAATGGAAAGTTCTAGAGCACGTGTTAGCTCTCCATAAGCGACCAGAGCCAAGTTTCCCATCTTTCTTTATTAAAGCAGCATTTCCTACTCATCAGTTAAGAACAGTGTCGTCCACGAGCCACCAAGATCGTGTTAACGACAAATCTTAAACGTGTCGGGAACGTCATTCGTTAGCCAGGTCTTGAACTAGACTCATATTCAAGTTCAGCTGTGGTTGGTGGTCTTTCTAAACTGGACAGAGCGTAAATTCTTCCCGATCCTGGGTTCAACTCTTGATCCTGGACACCGAGGGGGCTGGGACACCCACCTCCGCCCCGGCAGCTGAGCCCCGGACCGCACGATCCAGCTGAGTCAGGCCCAGCCGCTCCCCCGCCCAGCACCTCCGCCCAGGTGCACTGCCCTCAGTGCCCTGTCTGCCAGCGGGCTCGGGGGTGCCCTGCCCTGTCCCACGTGGGGCTGGAGTGTCCTGGAGCAGCGGTCACCAACCCCGGGCCCGCCTGAGAACCCCTGGGGAACCCAGATAGCAGTACTTCCCAAGCTGCCCAGGTGACACAAATGTGGACCCAGAATGGAAAGCCACACAGGTCAAGAGGTGACCTGAAACCGCCACGTCCCTGCTGCCCAGCCTGGGGTGGGCGCTCAGCGGACCCCGTATCACAGTGAGCCGGAGTCGGTGCCAACCCTGACACCTCAGTCCACCCAAGGCTCAGATCTGTTTTATGGGCCCAAACATCAGGATCTGCGAGAGCTTCCCAGGAGAGAGGAGTGTCAGGCTGGGTGAGACCCTCGGAGACAGAGAACGACCGAGAGGCAGCCCTGACTGCGGAGACCCCTCCTTCACACGCCCCCCACCCCTGCGGCCCAGGAGCCCGCAGGTTTCTCTCCCCAGCATCCCCGTGACGCCCTTGGGCCTGGCACTTGCACAGCGCCCAGCCAAGGGCAGACCCACGAGAAACACCTGCTGGGCCCGGGCTGTGTGAGGGGCAGGGTTCACGGTGCGCCTGAGCTTCCTGCCACAGGACACGCGCTGAGGCTGCCCGCGCCGGGAGCACCCGTGGGACGAGAAGCCTCAGAAACAAGCCCCTGGGTCCGGTTTACAGGACAGGAGGTGACGGCGCCCATGGTCCGACCTCCTTCCGCCTGTCCGCACCCGGGTCTGACCAACACCCCTCAACCCGCCAGGTTCCCTGCCCACCCTGGGTGCCCAGAGCCCCCTCCCTGCCCCCGTGGCTGCACCACGTGCAGCCCAGGAGCCCTGCAGGCTGGGGTGTCACCCCTGCTCGCCCGCACGGGCCTGGACGGTCAGTGAGCACAGTTCCAAAGCGCCCACCCTGGCTTTCTCCTCAACTGCCCGAGCCCCACCCACCCCTGCAGCCCTGGACCCCCTCTTCCCCGTCCCGTTCTCCCTGCCCCCCTTCCAAGGGGCACAGACCACCGCTTCCAGCGGAATCTCTCACACGTGCACGGTCTGGCACACAGCAAGCACTCGATAAATGCTTGCAAAACAAGTGAAAAAGCAAAGGAAGAGAGCCGGAGATGGCAGCACACTGGGGATGCGGGCTCCTGGGAAGATGGGCTCCTTTCCGTGCAGTGAGATCCAGCTCTGTCCTGGGGGCAGCAGAGGAAGGCAGGGACTCCACCCTGTTCCGCAGGCCCCGTGAGGGACAGGACGTGGTCGTTTTCCCTTCCCTGCTACCTCCTGGCATCACACACAGTGCCTGAGACACGGAAAACGCTCGATAAATACTGATCAAATGAACGGATAAGCCAACCAACGGCCCCTGCAGGAGGCTCCTGGCTTCACCAGAAACGCAGCCGCCCAGCCCCCCACTTCGAGCCTTCAGGGTGTGGCCCCAGAGAGCCGGCCTCCCCCGGTTCCAGCTCCGCGTGCCTCCCCATCCCCTCCCTCGTCCAAGGGGTCAGCCTGCTGGTTCCTGGGGAGCCGGCTCGCCTCGGCCTTGACTCCTGCCGGTCCTGCCTCTGCTGCGTGCCCCAGGCCACGTGACCTCCTCATCTCCCTCTCCGGAGGAGCCCTGACACCTGCTTCGCGATGCCACAGAAGCATCCCACCTTCTCCAAGAAGCCCTGCCTGGCACTGCGTGAGTCTGCACTGCCCTGGAACGGCCCCCTCTTTCTTGGTGCCCCCCCTTTGGAAGGACAGGCTCTGCTCATTGACCCCAACGCTTTTTTTTTTTTTTAACTCAGCCATCAACGCAAGCCCAAGAGAGCCAGAAGTGTCCCACTCATCTCTGTCCTTTCTCCCCCACCTCTCACCCACCGCCACCACCTGAAGACCCTGGGAGTGAAGGCCTCCCCCCAGTACGTGTGCCCTCGGCACTTAGACTGCTGCCCTCCTCTCACCCATAGTGCCCGCCTGCATCCCATACATCCCACAGTCTGTGGCCCCCAGAGCAAACCCTGCTGCACCCCTGACCAAACCCAAGCACCCCAACCCACTGTGGTGGGCTAGTGTCTAATTCCCCTCTGCCTCCGGGCAAAGGGCCCCTGTAATCAGTGGTGGTTAAGTGAATAAATGTGCCTGAGCAGGCTGGAGTTTCTGTCACCCGCATCCCCAGCGCTCCTGGTTACAGACTCTGCCCACCTCCCCCCATCCCTTCAGATCAGCCAAGTGGAGCCAGTGTTATCTCCTCTTCTGCCCCTCTGTCCACTGAGTCCCAGCTGGCCCTTCTTCCAGGTCGGTCACCGGGCAGCACGTGAGGGGGCCTAAACCATGACCCACAGAGGCTGAGAACGAAAGGAAAGAGGACGGGACAGCGTAATTCACGGAGGACTCTCCACCAGGTGCAGCACACCCTTAACAAAGACAAAACCGCAACAGAGGCTCTTAAAGGTATTTTCATCCAAACTTCCTGTAACCTATTTTAGAGGACATTTGGAAAACGGGATACAAACGTTTAAAATAAAAAACACCAAACAACAAAAACATAAGCAATTGCAGTAGGTCTAATTTTAATGTCAAGAGAATATTTAATCAATAAATATTCACCGTTCAGAGCTGCATGTGCAATTAGGATTACGAGGTACTAAGCTGCAAATTTATCAAGACTCGTTAGCAGGAAAGAGCCTTTTAAATACTGAAAGTCAGACCCAATTTAGAGTAAACTCTTAGGGGTCCTTATTAACTTAGCTCCAAAAATAATAAAAAAAGGAAAGCGGGAAGAAAGCCGTCAATAAACTATTCTGAAGTTTTCAGCAGGGCCAGGCTCACTTCTGACATTGACTCAGGTGAAGTACCAGCACCCGAACTTCTCCAGAAGCCTCCACGACGGGCAGCTCAGCACTAGGGGTGAGCAAGCCACAACTCCAGCCTCCATCACACAAACACAAACTGTTTCTAACGTCGTGGTTACTAACATTTAAAAAAAAAATCCTCAGTCAAACATATTTCCCTGTTCGGATCCTCAGAGTTGAAATAATTTTCTATGCTGGAACTTTTCTATACCACAGGTTTGGAAATACCACAGAGATTTAAAAACTAATAAAATCAGAGAAGAAGAATACAGCGTCATAAATTATGACTTATCCTCATTTTCTGCCAGCCTTGTCAAACCAAGCTTGAAATTAAGCAAAGGATGGGAAACGCCATCGCAGCCCCGGCGAAGGCCCAGATCACCGCGGCAGAGCCAGGGCACGTGACAGGGCCGGGAGCCTGGCCTCGCAGGAGGAAGACGCACGGGCAGGTAGGCCCGGGGGGACTTACCGAGAGCAGCTTCCATGTGATGGCACGGACGGGCTTCGGGATCCCGGACCAGCTCAACTTCCGCAATTCTTCTGTTGACAAGAAAGAGACAGGGAAGAACAGGGTTACAAACAGCAAGCAAACCTTCCACTGTGTGGTGACACCCTCCACCAGTTACCAGGGGGCAAAGAGCCCCGTAAATGAAACCAGACTGAACCTAAATGATAAAAATTCCAGACTGATTGTTCTCAACAGACGAGAGAAGTTTCCACTCTATTCAAGCAAAGCTAAACGTGACCTGTTTGCATTGAAATCTTAGCACGTGTTTGCTAAACGCACCCCAGTGTCCCTGCAGCCACCGAGACAGGTGAGGTCCAGAGGACTCGGCTTCCTTCCACCCCTCCTTCCTTCCCACCCTCTTCCTTCCTTCTCTCTCTCTCTCTCACTCCCTCCCCCTCCCAACTTCACATCTTTCTTTCATCCCATGTCACTCTCACCACTTACTGTTTAAGAAGACCTACGTGAGGTGTTTTTCCCAGGACTGGTTTTGAAAGACATTCCTTCATGGAGATACGCTTGTGTCTACACAGCACTGATAAGGATGTAGCCATATTACACACACCAAGGACAATCAAGTTTAAAGAGTACAAGTCACTGCTGCCCTAACGAACACCTACGGAGGGCGGGGGGCGGGGGGCAGTCACAGAGGGGCAGGGCTGGCAGGGGCAGAGGAGCCTGGACGAAGGGCAGGATGGGGCACAGCCTGGCCAGGGGTGGTGGGGCAAGGATAAGGGCCCCTGAATTCTGTCTGACCTTCTGGGTCTCCTCCAGTGTCTCCATCACATGCTCTGAATGGCTAGAGAACACATTTCAATTTGTAGATAGATAACAGTCAATGCCACAGAAACTGAAGTAATTATTTCTTTCCTTTAAGTTAGGAATCCACCATTAGGTCCTCCACCTAACACCTCAGAGCTAATGATTAATACTAGGAATAAAAGAAATGATTAAAGAGAAGACTTTGGTAATATAATCAACAAAATACGAAGTCCTGGCATCTAATCTTTTTCCAATTACTAAAGTCTAAGTAAAATAAGTACAGAATAATTGGGCAACAGTACCACCGATAACGTGCATTTTACGGCAATCTCAGAAAATATCAAATCTTCCCCAGTTCCCTAAGGATATTATGAAAAGCAGGAACCTAATATCCGAACACCAATAATGCAATGTTTACCAATCATGTTCCCAGGGCCTCTCTGACTGCATGAGCCTGGCTTTCTGATGATCGTTTATGAAGAAAGCCGAGAGAAATCTCAGTCGTTAATGTTCTCTCTCTTCATGAAAGAAACTCATAAAAATGGTACCTTAAATAGACAGTATGAGACACAGTTCTGACTTTGTGTGAGCTCTGGTGTTTAAAAGGAGCTTTCATATATATTATTTGATCCTCCAAACAGCCTGAGTTCATTAGGGCTGCAATCCTACAAGATGAATGAGGAACAGTCTCAGAGAGGTTAGGTGACTTGGCCGTGGCAGCACAGGAACCAAGTGACCTTCACGTCCCAGAGTCCTTCCCCACGATTAACTTCCATTACTAAGAAGGCTTCTTTTGGAACACAGACAAGATCGAAATCTTAGATCAAAACACAAATGGATATCCAAAGAATAGCAGACACCAGTAGGATTTACTCCAGGAATGAAAGGATGGTTCCGCATCAGGAAATCTTATAACTTTATTATGGTGTTGGAATGAGTGGATGGGAGAAGTAACAGGACTGCTCTGACAGATGTCAGGGGTGGACTTTCACCCCGGGCCCATTCGCCCCTTCCACCTTTCCAGGAGAATCCTGGTTATGCAAAGTGACCACCCCCAGCAGCCCAGGGGAGGCTGAACCCACCCGCCTCACTCTAAACTTAGACCGGGTTGGTTGGTATGGAGCTAAGCCACGCCCTCACCGGTGACTGATTCGGCAATGGGCCTGGGACCCTATTTGAACCACTGAGAAGAGAGAGCAAATTAGCTGGGGGCTTCTGAGAAAGCTCCTCCTGGCTCCTGGGAAATGTGTCGGAGGTAACCCTCTCTTGCTTCCTCTGAATGTTGCTCGGGCCAGGTGTCAGGCTGGGGACTGCGACAGCCACCTAGAATCCAACCAGCCTGAGGACGAAGCCAGCAGAGAGGCCGGCAGCACCAGCAGACAGGCAGGAACCAGGGTTCTGAGTTCAGCAAGACGGGCAGGTGCAAGGCACAAAAATCAACAGCTTGCCACTGCTGAGAAAAAAATAAATAGAAAACTTGGCAGGCATAACCTTAACAAGAAATGCACAACACCACGTGAAGAAAACTATAGGGTTTTACTTAAAGACATAAAGAAACAGAGGAAAACACCGAGCTCACTGACTGACATTAACAAGTATTTAAGGAACACATCCACAGGGCCAGGCACAAGGCCAGCGGTAGGGGAATTACTCAAGTGACCACCACACAGCCCCCAGGTGCAGGGAACTCACCTCCCACTCCAAGGTCATGGCAAATGTAAAATCACGACTGGATTAAGTGCTTAAAAGACGAGGTGAACAGCACAATGAAGTCCTCAGTGGGAAGGGGTACCCAGTTAGGGAGGTCTCCTTGAGGACATGAGAACTGAAATAAGACCTAGAGATGCAGAGAGATCAACTGAGAGAAGAGGGGGCCGGAAGGGGAATATTCTGGGCCCAGGGAACAGCTTATGCAAAGCCTTGACCACAGTGTGGAAAAAGGATCAGAGGGGCCAGTGACCCCAAAGAGCCCACTTAAGGGGCTACTTAGGAAGCCCAAGGCAGAGGTGATGGTGGCTAGGATGGTGACAGTGAGAGAAGGGCAATGACCAAAGAGAAATTTAGGAGATAAAAACAAGACGACACAGAAGACTGGATCTAAGACTCAAAATTACAATGCTGTCAACTGTCCACCTTTAAGTTCGACGCAAAGCCAATCAAAATTCCAACAGGATGGACTGCATGTAAGTTTCAGGATAGACTGAAACTTAATTAGCTGACCTGAAGTTCATCTGGAAGAGCAAATGCATAAGAGCAGCCAATAAAATTTCCAAAAAGAATAACGTAAGAGAATTTGCATTAACGGATAAGAAAATGTATACTAGGACTACAATAATTAAGACATTAAGATTCTAAGAGCAAAACTAAAATGAAGAGAGAGATAAGTGTAACAGAATAAGTGGTTCACATCAAACCTGTATTTAGCTGTGATAAAAAGAGCATTCCAAATCAAGGGGTCCACCAACTAATGACATCCCAACAATATACTATCTATTTCCAGAGAAGTAAGTTAGAACATATATCTTACCATACAAAAACATATTTCCAGATGATTAAAGATCCAAAGATCTAAATGCAACATGTGTGTATAAAGGAATGATTTTTTAAATACAAGAAAATATAAGAGACCATCTTGCTATCTTTGGGATGGGAAAAAGGTCTTCCTAAGCAAGACACAAATCTCAGAAACTATAAATAAAAAGCTTAACAAATTAACTATATAAAAGTTTAAAATGACTGTACAGTGAAAGAAACTACGCTAAAAAAAACAAATGACAGATCTGAAAAATACACACGCAACATAAAATATTAAAAGGTTAACATCACTAATATGTAAAGAACACATAAAAAAGTAAGAGTGATCAATCTACAGAAAAATGGAAAATTCACAGGAGACAGAAATGGCTAATAAATGTACAAAACTAGGCACGTAACCTTAATGGTGATCAAAGAACTACATTATTAAAACAAGACACTTATCAAAAGTTAGAATCTTAGGGCTTCCCTGGTGGCGCAGTGGTTGAGAATCTGCCTGCCAATGCAGGGGACACGGGTTCGAGCCCTGGTCTGGGAAGATCCCACATGCCGTGTAGCGGATGGGCCCGTGAGCCACAATTACTGAGCCTGCGCATCTGGAGCCTGTGCTCCGCAACAAGAGAGGCCGCGATAGTGAGAGGCCCGCGCACCGCGATGAAGAGTGGCCCCCGCTTGCCACAACTGGAGAAAGCCCTCGTGCAGAAACGAAGACCCAACACAGCCATAAAAAAAAAAAAAAAAAAGTTAGAATCTTAAATAATGCCCAATATTGATGAGATTCTAGGTAAACAGCCACTCTCTTATAGTTTGGTAAGAGTGTATATTGATATAATTTTTGTGTTGGTCAAATTTTAAAGGTATATAATGCTTGAGCAGCAACTTCACTTGAAGAAACCTATTCAACAAGGATGTCTGCAAAGGTACGCAAGGATTATACGCAAGGGTGTTCATCTGAGTACAATCATAACAGAAAATTAGAAACAAAGTGTCTATTGATAGGGAGATGATTAAAAACCCTGTTACATCCCCACTGGATGACAATGTTGCCATGGAAAAGAATGGGTATCTTTTTGTGGGTGGATATAGAATAAACTTCTCTAAATTATGAAGAGAACAGAGAAGAGAATGTAGTCACACTGAGTATTTCTGCCAGCACGCACAGGAATCGAGAAGCACAGCCAGACGTGGGGAGGGGTTCAGGGAGCGGGCTCGAGGATGCTGGAGGCCTACCTTTCATTGTCTACCCTGCTGTGTTTCTACAAAGTTCCTGTGGCATCTCCACCTTTACCTCCAACTTTTCAAAATCCACCCAGCCTTCCAGGCCCAGCTCAGCCTCTTCCAGATCTAGGACAGCTTCCTGACGACTCCAGCCCTCACTCACTTCCCTCTTCTGTGAGTGCCGCCTGGAGCCCGGAGCCCGGAGCCTGGAGCCCCGCCCACCTTCAGGGCCACGCCATGAGCATCAGTCTCACCTCCTAGAAGGGGCTTATGAGTTCCTGGAGGTCAGACCCCATGATTCTCCTGCTTGTCTGTCCTGATGCAGTGCCTTGCGATTGCTTGGCAGTAAGTACTGGAGAGATGCAAGGCCAATTCCTCCCTCCAGCCCTTTAGAGGTGTTTCGTTTTTTTTTTTTTTTTGGGGGGGGGGGCAGGTGTCACATTCTTAATTGAAGTGTAATTTATACACAATAAAAGAATGAATAGAGCCCCCCATCAAGATTGAAAACACTCCTCTCACCCTCTTCTAGTGCCTCCTTGCCCCCCACTCCGAGCTAACCCCTTTCTGATATCTATCACCATAGATCAGCTCTGCCTGTCCTTAAAATTCACGTAAATACTACACACGGGATGCCCTCATTTGTGTCCTTCCTCTTTGCTCATAAGTGTCTGTCAGAGTCATGCGTGTAGCAGTAGTTCCTTCTTTACAAGCAGGGACAGTATTCTTTCCTATGAACATATCACCATTTGTTTAGGTATCCACCTGCTCCCAGATGCCTGGGTTATTTACAAGCTTTCCTCCATGAAAAAGCTGCTATGCACATTCCTGTGGATACCTGCTTTATGGGTGTATGTTTCCAATTCTATGAGGCAAATATGAAGCAGCGCAACTGCTGGGTCACAGGACAGATACATCTTTAACTTTATTTTAAAAAAACTGCCATGTGGTTCTCCGAAGTGGTTGTACCATTTTACACGTTCCACCATTCATGTATGAAAGTTTTCACTGCTCCACGTCCTGGGCAAAATTTAGTGTTACGTCGGTCTTTAATTTTCATCATGCTACTAAATGTTAAATGGTATCTCATTACAGTTTTAATTAGTCATTCTGTGATGAGTAATGATGTTGCACGTTGAACAGATTTTCACGTGCTTTCTGGCCATTTTCATACCTTTTATGAAGTTTACATTGAAATCTTTTACCCATCTTTTTATTGGGTTGTTCATAATAATTTTATTATTGATTCGTGGGTCTGTTTCTAATGATTGCTTTTTCTTCTGATTCTAGGTCATATTTTCCTATTTCCTAGCATGCCTGGGTTTTTGGGTTTTTTTTTTTTTTTTCCTGTGAGAGTGATTTTTTTTTTTAATATTATTTATTTATTTATTTATTATCTTTGGCTGTGTTGGGTCCTCATTTCTGTGCGAGGGCTTTCTCTAGTTGCGGCGAGCGGGGGCCACTCTTCATCGCGGTGCGCGGGCCTCTCACTATCTCAACCTCTCTTGTTGTGGAGCACAGGCTCCAGACGCGCAGGCTCAGTAGTGGTGGCTCACGGGCCTAGTTGCTCCGCGGCGTGTGGGATCTTCCCGGACCAGGGCTCGACCCCGTGTCCCCTGCACTGGCAGGCGGATTCTCAACCACTGCGCCACCAGGGGAGCCCCGTTTGGGTTTTTTTTTGAATGCCAGATGTGCCAGTGCTCAATTTGTTGCCTCTCTGATCATGGAACTGGGTCCTGTAAATATTTCTCCTTGGCCAGCTGGCATGACGCTCTCCTTTTCAGCAGAGGGTGAAGGAAGGACCGTCGAGGAGAAAGGGCTGCTCTGGTCCAGGTTCTCCAGGCTCCTGCAGAGGGTGGTCCCCAGTGCCCTTTAGCTCCCGCCTCCCCCTGAGCAGGCTTTCTCCTGCACTTAGGCCCTGCAGAGCGTGTTTTCTCCAGCACGCGGGCCCTGAGCACACAGGGTTTCTCCTACGTTCAGCTACTGGCCAGAGCGACGTCCCAGTCCCGGTACCGGCAGCAACACCCCACAGCCGACGCCTGCGTGAGCTCTGATGGTTGTCTGACTGACTGCTTTCTGGGGATTCTTTCCCTGCCTCATGCAATCTCACCCCGCCCGTGAACAGATCAGCACTCCGCCAAGGACTTGAAGGGACGCTCTGCCGACACCTGGGCTCTACCTCTGGCTGTTCTCTCCTGTCCAGCACTCTGCTCCACACGCTCTGTCTCGGCCTCTGGGAACCCCCTTTCCTGAGTCCTCAACTCGGCAAGACCGCCAGGTTCAGCTGCGCTGCAGCCTGCAAACTGCCTCCAACTGTAAACAGGAGCAAATGTAAAGCTCACCTTGCTGTTCCCCTTCGTTCAGGGTCACGGTCCAGCATCACCTGTTCCACAAGGTCCCAAGGCAGCTATTTCAAGTACTGGGGGCAGTTTTCCAGTTGTTACAACAGGGGAGCAATTCCTTTGACAGTTAATCCTCCACAGGTTGAAGCAAAAGTCAACTTACTAACATATTTTAAAGACATTTTTGTCTGTTCATCAGGAATATTGGTCTCTAGTTTCTTTTTCTTACAATGTCTTTGTAAGGTTTCAGTATCGGGGCTATGCCACCTTAATATAATGAGCTCAGAAGTGTGTTCTCTCTTTTCTGAAATGAAAGACTTTCTGGAGAATCAGTATTATTTGCTCCTAAAATGTTTGATAGGGTTCACAGGAAAAGCCATTTGACCCTGGCACTTTCTTCATGTGAAGGTTTTTTAATTACAAATTTATGTTTTAAACTGATATGAGAGTTTCCAATTGCCTCTTGCATCTGTTTTGTTAGGCCATGTTTCTCAAGGAATATGTCCATTTCATGTACATTCTTGAATTTATTGGCATAAAGTTGTCAACAGTACCCACTTATTATTTTTTAATGTCTGTAGGGTCTGTAGTGATGTTTCCTCTTTCATATCTGACACTGGTAATTTGTGTTTTCTCTCTTTTTCCATTGGTCAAGTCTAACTACAAGTTTTTATTGATCTTTTCGAGAAACTAATTTTAGATTTTCTTGATTCTTGCTCTCATTTGTACATTTTTCAGTTTACTGATTTCCACCTTTATTTTATTTCCCTTCTTTTATTTTGGTTTTGTTTAATCCCCTCCTCTTTTCCTAGCTTCTTAAGGTAGAAGCTTTGAACCTTTATTCTTTTCTAATATAGGCATTTAAAGGTATAAATTTCCCTCCAAGCATTGTTTTAGTTTATCATATACATTTTTATACGTATCGTCATTATCACTCAGTTTGAAACGTTTTCTAATTTTCCCTGTGATTTCTTTGATCCATGAGTTATTTAGAAGTATGTTGATAAATTTCCAAGTATTTGAGGATTTCCTGGGTATCACAGTAGACTGCTTTCTAATTTAAAGGATTTGGTCAGATGAACTTGGTGTTATTTCAATCCTTTGATATTTATCACGACCTGTTTTGGCAGCGCATATGGTCTACTTGGTGAATGTGCCACATGTCCTCGAAAAGAATGTGCATTCTTCAGTTGGTGGATGTGGTATTCTACACACCAATTAGATCCAGCTGGTTGACAGCACTATTCATATCTCCCTTTACTGATTTATATATCTACCTATTCTATCAATTACTCAGGAAGAGGTGTTAAAATGTCTGCCTAAGATTGGAAATTGGTCTATTTCTTTCTTTATTCCTGTCAATGTTTGCTTCATGCATTATGAAGCTGTGTTATTAGGTACACACACATTTAGGAAAGGTACCTCTACTTAACGAATTGAACCTCTTATCGTTATAAAACATCCCTCTTTGTCTTAATAAAACTCTTTGTCTTGGGCTTCCCTGGTGGCGCAGTGGTTGGGAATCAGCCTGCCAATGTAGGGGACACGGGTTCATGCCCCGGTCCGGGAAGATCCCACATGCCACGGAGCGGCTAGGCCCGTGAGCCACAACTACTGAGCCTGCGCGTCTGGAGCCTGTGCTCTGCAACAAGAGAGGCCGCGATAGTGAGAGGCCCGCGCACCGCGATGAAGAGTGGCCCCCGCTCGCCGCAGCTGGAGAAAGCCCTTGCACAGAAACAAAGACCCAACACAGCCAAAGATAAACAAATAAATAAATAAATTTATTAAAAAAAAAAAAACTCTGTCTTGATGTTTATTTTTTCTGGTATTATTATAAGCAAATTAGTTTTCTTACGATTAGCGCTTCCCTGGCATACCTTTTTCCACCTTTTATTTCAACTGCCTGAGTCTTTACATTTACAGCATGGTTTTGGCTTTTCTTTCAGCTCTCTGTCCCCATACTTCTTGGAATCAGACTGCAAAATCACTAGTTGTCTAAGAGAGAAAACTAAAATGTAAGAAATACTTTAATAAGCAGAAAATGAATGAGAAACAAATAGCATTTTTTTCTACAATAGTGCATTTGCTTTCCAAAAAATAAAATTTGGAAACATTTTTGTGAAAACAACACCAATATCACAACTCCATACTCATCTGTACTGTGAGTCTTTCCTTCTCAATAAAATTCCCACCTGGGAAACTGACATTGCAAACAGTCCATGATGAAAGGAAGCAGAGAGGTATAGAGCAACAAACGCTAGTTGTGGATTCAATGGACCTGGGTTCAAGGCCCAGCGTGGTCAACGAGAATCTGTGTGGCCTTGGTCAGTACTCTTAATCTCTGCTGAGCCCCAGTTTCTTCCTCTAAAACTTGTAGCAAGATAAAAATACCTTCCTTGCTTAAATCACAGAATTTCTGTAAGAGACAATACATGAGAAAGCATTGTGACATACTATACAAATGCAAGAACACGATTCTGTTACGCTTACTGATGTAATTATTTGGCTGGTTGGGCTGCGAACCCAAACCATGCAGCCATTGGGACTCATTCGTTCTAACTGGATGTAAAATATCACATTTGAGACTGAACCAGAAATCTGTCACAAAATGGTGTATGCAAAGAACTCCTATTATAAGTACCTTTTTTTTTTTTCTGAAAAGCCAGGAATAACAGAAAAATCAACCCATAATTTAAGCTATTTTTTTCTAATACTCATCTCTTTTAATCTGGCTTTAATTCTTATTTTTTAAAACTTTGGCAGTACTGAAATCTGGGACAAGAATAAGAAATGCATGTATATTACAGTCCCCTAGGCTCTTGCTTGAATCCAATCCAGAAGCTGAGCTGTCACCAGCGTCAGAAGGCCCTGCAGGACAAGCACGCCTCTTGTTCCTGAAAGTCACGGTTCGGGACAGTCTCATAAATCAGCAATCTGACCAGCGCTTACTGAGCACCCTTTGTGTAAGCTGCCCGTGGGGCCAAAGCCACTTCCACACTCGCCTTGCTCCGAGTCCATCACACACGTTGATTTACCCAGTCTGTGAACACCAATCGACTCTGCAGGAGCTTCGGAGGGTACGATTAGGCCCAGTTCCTACCCTCCAGCGGCTCACTGGAAGGAGGCAGGGAAAGTCTAACAGTGCAAGTGTTCAGGGAGGCTGCGCAAGAAAGGTGTGCAGGTGACACGGGACACCGGAGTAGAGGTGGGCTCCTCCCTGAAGAAGGGGGACACGGGGAAGATTCCCAGGGAGCTGCTGCTTGAGAGGCACCTTGAAGCCAACTCAAAACCTGGAAGATTCATCTCTGCCCCCCAGCCTTGACCTCATCAGCACAACAGGAAAGGAACAATGTCATAAACAAAAACGAGGGCATCAAGGAGGAGACGAGAGCAGACAAGAAATGTCAACAAAAATCTGGAAGATGGAACGTGGATGAGAGCGAGGGAGCTGACTCAGCAGAGTGGTGAAGAGACTAAAACCTGCTGCCTGAGAGGGGGAGGTCCATCCATGGCAGAGAACCCCAGAGGCCCGGCGGCGGCTGAACGCAGGTGGACCACTTCCAGGGCACGGGGGGCAGCCAGATCCCTGGAGCACGCAGGAGTCCCCACCTCCCGCACAGAGAAACAGCTCTAGGGTAAAGCAGAAAGTCACACACGGCAGGTACCGGTGGCTCAGTCCCGAACCAGAGTTCCAGCCACAGGAGCACAGTGGACCCCCATTTCCCAAACACTGTGACATGAGCTACACTGAGAGGGTGGGGAACGAGAAGAGGGAAGGGAACCAGGAGAGGTAACCTCTCTGCCTCCAGAGGAAGATGGCAATAAATACAGCTAGACTGTAAAAATCTGCAGAATTTGCAGAGTGTTTAGAAACAGAAAAGGAACTCTATAGTTTCTTATACATAGAGACATAGAGTGACAGCCCGTGGGGATGGGATGCAGGGTGAGGAAGGCTGGGGGCTGAGGACTGCTGCTTCCAGTCTTATATTACTGCTTCATTTTTCAGACCAGGTGCATGGGTTACTTTGATAGAAAGAAAACTAACTGAGTAAGGTGTATGCCAAGGGGCCCAGAGCACTGCAGCTGGAGGAAGCCCCCCACCCAAAAGCACGGTGGGGTGGACTGTAAAACATCTTCACAGAGCTGTACGTAGCTCAGCACGATGCACCCACCCAGGGGGAGGGCGCGAGGGGGTGCCAGCGAGAAATCAGGCTGGAGGGGGAAGCAGGGCCTGCGTCATACAGGGAAGGCTGGGACAGCTGCCACCCACCTGGGTTTACACTCAGAGGAGCTGAGGGGCCAGCGTGGGCGGGGCAGAGCGGCGGGGAGTGTTAAGCAAAGATTGCCAAGGTGTTGTGACCGGATGTGGGTTTCCCAAGCAGAAGCACTGGGATTTGGAGCGAACGCCGCAGGGCTTGCTGGGTGACTAGGGAGCTAGAGGAAGAGCACAGCGACCCCTTCCAGATGTGAGGGGCATGGCAGCCAGTGGACCAGCCAAAGGATGAGCCCGGATCCAGCTGCCCCTGCGCCCTGCTCACCGCCCAGTCACCCCACGGCCACCCCCACCCAGTGCGCCAGGCTCTGTGCTGGAACGGAGGCGGGAATCCACCAGGCTGGTGCGCCCTGCAGCACCCGCCTTGGAACACCGCTGCGCCCCACGAGGAACCCCCAAACGGGGGGATGGTTGCCCCTGGAAGCAGATCACGACCACCCCACCACCCTCAGTCTTTCAAAGTCAAGTAGGTAACTTGCCAGGGAAGCCTGCTTCTCTTCTCAGGTGAAAATACGGAGAAATGGAAAACTTCCTAGCCACCGACACGTAGATGATATGTCATACGGTGGCCCTCGCCACTCTATGTAAGAGGAAGCCTGGACGGGAGAGGAAAAAGTGCGGCAAGCCTGAGAAAGACGCCTGTCCCGTTCCTGCCTGGCCTTTGGCAAACTGGCACAGGTTTCCCTTCCACAGGCAGAGCTAGGAGGGTGATGGAGCTAAAGGATCCTTCTGGAAGGTGTTTCTGCAGGACCCTGGGGCCCAAGCTGCAGGAGGGGATGGTGAGGGCTGCACTCTCTGAGCTCTCAGGAGCCAGCTGCAGTCTGTTCGGCAGCAAGAGGAGGAGGTGAGAGGCAAGGATGCCCAACTGCTTGGCAGCTCTTCTCAGTGCTCTGGGATTCTCGTCTTGATGACCCTTAATTGCTGCAATTCACATAAGAAAGTTTCGCAAAATAACTTCTCTCGCTATAACTTTTTCTTTTATCTAAAGGGTTTTCATCCAGACAGGGAAGGCGTGTGCGTTTAGAGGCATGAGAACCGGCAGAAACGGACAAACACTCCTCTTGGGGACACAGAGCTGAGCCCAGGGAGAGGGGAGCACGGGGGTGAGGAGAGGCAGGCAGGGCTCGGGACCTGAGGCGAGTCCTGCACAGCCTAATGCCAGGCCAGGAAAGGCTTTGCACAGCGAGGCCACTTGAAAGGTGGGGTGAGGTCCACCAGACAGACAGACAGACAGACAGAGGGAAAGGCCTTCCCCACAGGGAGCATCTGAACCAAGGCCTGCGGGCTGGGGGCAGCAGGGCCCAGGTGGGGCCCTAAAAGAAAACCTGGAGGGACACAGTCAGGGCCGACCACATGAAGGACGGCAATGTTTTTATTTATTTATTTATTTATTTTAAAAATCTATTTTATTTTATTTATTTATTTTTGGCTGCATTGGGTCTTCGTTGCTGCGTGCGGGCTTTCTCTAGTTGCAGTGAGCGGGGGCTACTCTTCGTTGCGGTACACGGGCTTCTCACTGCGGTGGCTTCTCTTGTTGCGGAGCATGGGCTCTAGGTGTGCGGGCTTCAGTAGTTGTGGCTCACGGGCTCAGCAGTTGTGGCTCACAGGCTCTAGAGCGCAGGCTCAGTAGTTGTGGCACACGGGCTTAGTTGCTCCGCGGCATGTGGGATCTTCCCGGACCAGGGCTCGAACCTGTGTCCCCTGCATTGGCAGGCGGGTTCTTAACCACTGCGCCAACAGGGAAGCCCAGCAATGCTTTTATTTTGTATAAAATTACCTAACCTGACTTATGGGGCTGTAACTAACTCCCAACCAGGATAGGAATCACAGGCGGAGGGGCAGACACAGATTCCTGGGCCTTGGGCGGGTTCTGAGCGGGTAGGTCTCCCCTCCACTCCTGACCACAGAGCAGGAGCCGTGCCTGAGGCTGCGACTTCACCAGAAAGGATGTAACGACCACACGAGAGAAGCTGGACCACCCGCTCCCACAGTCCTGAGAGTCCTGAAAAAGGGGGAGAGGGCCACCCCCGCCGCCAGAGTTCCCCGCCATTTCCTTTGCTCACAGACATAAAGACCTGAAGCCACTGGCAAGAAAACACACGGCGAGGCCTTCCGAGCTCCAGACTCTGGCTGCCCCACTGCATTTCACAACCGGGAAAGAGAAATGTTTTTAAAAGAATGAAAAGACGGAGACGCGTTTTATTGTAGAAACTGTGCTACAATTAACTGCTAAGTCATTCTACATGAGATCAACCACATTCCTAAAAATTAAGTTTATCACCTGCTTTCAAATGTCCCTCCACCAAAAAGAGCTGCTCGCAACGTCCCCACAAAGGAAACCAAGACTCACACCCCCCTTCCCCCTTGTACCACGCACTGCAACCCCATTTACTGCCACACAAACCATGCATGTGCTTTACAAAACAGCCAAATAACGCATCCCCTGTTCACTGCTTAATCCACAGGTGCTCTAGGAAATTCCCCCTCACACCATTTTAGAACAAATCTCCAGGAAGCATTTTATTCACTAGATGAAACTGGCCATGTCATCATCAGAAAGGAACACAGAACTGTGCATATTCGAACCAAAAAGGAACCTGGGGGCTTCCCTGGTGGCGCAGTGGTTGAGAATCTGCCTGCCAATGCAGGGGACACGGGTTCGAGCCCTGGTCTGGGAAGATCCCACATGCCACGGAGCGGCTGGGCCCGTGAGCCACAGCTGCTGAGCCTGCGCGTCTGGAGCCTGTGCCCCGCAACGGGAGGGGCCGCGATAGTGAAAGGCCCGCGCACCGCGATGAAGAGCGGTCCCCGCACCGCGATGAAGAGTGGCCCCCACTTGCCGCAACTAGAGAAAGCCCTCGCACGAACCGAAGACCCAGCACAGCCAAAAATAAATAATAAATAAATTAAAAAAAAAAAAAAAGGAACCTGGCAATCTTATTTTTTTCCTTGTCATTTGTTTTTGTTTTGCTTGATTTTGCTAGTTTTAACACAGTTTCTTGCTTGTATCACAAGCAGGAGTCTTCTTTCCTCTTCCTTTCCTTTTTCTTTTTTTTATTATAATTTACCTCCATGAATATACCCGATTTGTTCATAGACGGGAAAACAAATCGTATTAAAACAGAAGTCACTTTGTCAGCAATGACAGGAAAACAGCTCCACCCTCCATGGTAGGTGTCCTGCTTCTCCTCGGCCCTCCCATCTGGAAAGTTCGAGGCCACCTCCATCCCGCCCCTACCAGCTGCCGCAGGAAACAGCCCAACCAGCCAAAGTCAGCTTCCCTGCAGATCCCTATGTTCAGCCTGGTCCTCGTGGCAATCAACTAGAAAAAAATGGACAGTATCAAGAGACTTGGATGTCAATGATAAAAAGACAAATAACCCAATTAAAAATAGGCCAAAGGATCTTAATAGATATGTCTTCAAAGAAGAGATACAAATGGCCAATAAGCACATGAAAAGATGCTCAAAATCATTAGCCATCAGGGAAATTGACACCACAACCAGAAGCCACTTCATACCCACTCGGATGGCTAGAATAAACAATGTAGGAAAACTGGAGCTTCTGTGATTACCTATATGAGAAAAAAGTCTAAAAAAGAATGAATATATGTATATGTATAACTGAACCACTTTGCTGTACACCTGAAACTAACACAACATTGTCAATCAACTATACTCCAATAAAATTAAAATTAGAAAAAAAGAAAAACTGGAGCCCTCATCTAATGCTGAGGGGAATGTAAAATGCTGCAGCCCTTTTGGAAAACAGGCTGGCAGTGCCTTAAAAAGTTAAACAGAGTTACCACGTGACTCAGCAATTCCACTCCTAGGTATTTCACCCAGATGAAAACATATCCACATAAAAACACGTACGTACATGAGTGTTCATGGCAGCGTTACTTACAACAGCCAGAAAGTGGAAACACTCCAAATATCCATCAACTGATGAATGCATAAATAACATGTGGTCCATCCATACAATGGAAGATTATTTGGCCCAAAAACGACTGAAGGATAGACGCTACAACATGGATGAAGCTTGGAAACATTTCACTAAGTGAAAGAAGCCATTCTCAAAAGACCACATAGTGTATGATTCCATTGTGTGAAATGTCCAGAATAGGCAGATCCACAGAGATCGAAGATTAGTGGATGCCTAGCGCTGAGGGGAGGGAGGCTGCAGGACGGGGAGTGACCGCTTAACAGGCCCAGGGTTTCTCTTTGAGCTCTGAAATGTACTATAGTGACAGCTACACAACCCTACAAACATACTCAAAACCACTGAGTTGGACACTTAAATGGTGAATTGTATGGTATGTGGATTATATCTCAGTAAAGATGTTTTCCAAAAGTCCTGGATAAGGAATTTTTTAAAGGCTATATAACCCTAACTGGCTTCTAAGGCGGGCGGATCCAGGCAAGGGGGGGCCCTTTGTCTCAGGGAACATAATTATGGACCTTGGTGTGCAGAGTTTTGATCAGAACTGAGGAGGCTGAATGGTGCTGCACGGGGGAAGGAGGGGCTTGCATCTGGAAGGGCCCCCCCACCCCCAAGATGACAGGATGGTGCAGAGCAATGAGAGCCCTCCCAGGGACCCCCA
Organism: Balaenoptera acutorostrata; assembly: GCF_949987535.1. Classification (NCBI taxonomy): domain Eukaryota; kingdom Metazoa; phylum Chordata; class Mammalia; order Artiodactyla; family Balaenopteridae; genus Balaenoptera; species Balaenoptera acutorostrata. The sequence goes on from NC_080074.1 coordinate 3,208,668, forward strand.
ACCTTCATTACAGGAACTAAAAACGCGGCAAAGGCCCGCTCAGCTGGATGTGCTGCTCCGGGCGTGGTCATGGCTGGAGAGGCCCGCAGACGGACCCAAGACAAAGGCGCCCACTCTGAGGACGCCACGCCCCAGAGACGCCCAGGGAGCCCTGCGCGTGCGCCCGGGCAGCCACAGGAGCCCAGGGGACGCTTCATCCTGCACCAAGTATGCAGGGCTGAAGGCAGATTTACGACTCGATGTCATGCAGACAGACACCTCCAGCTCACATTCAGCCTCGCTGAAAATGCTCACGCCCTCTGAGCCAGTCATGTCATTTCCGGGAATCTGTCCCAAAGAAACATTCCAAAATGTAAACAAATCTGTATGCATAAAGATGGTCACTGTGGCGTTATTTATATGTTAAAAGAAAAGATATGACCTAAATGTCTAATAATAGGGAACTGACTAAATGAGAGTTCTATCCATTCCCTACTAACGGGAAATCAAGAAGTACACCCACAGTGCTTTGGGGAAAACTCTGGTGTTTCAAAGTCTACAGCAGGAAAAGCGCCGTGCACTCTTCTGCCCGTCCTATGACCAGCCCTCCACCCACACCCCAACCCTTGACAGAGAACCCCAGTCATCTGCCAGTCGCTTCACAAGGTCTAATTACACTGTTTTCCCTTCAATACCATTGATCCCACAGCCAATGCCGCATGGCATTTAATTAAAGGAAAGGCTACTGCTATTTCATGTTAAATATCTAAACCCTTTCAAACAAATTAGAAGCTTGAGCTTCTCTTCTTTGCTTTCCAGAAGGATTCGATGAAGACGGACCCTCAGTCTCCTATGATTTCTGCAGTAAGAAATATACGTACAGGACTTCCCTGGTGGTGCAGTGGTTAAGAATACGCCCCCCAATGCAGGGGACACGGGTTCAAGCCCGGGTCCAGGAAGATCCCACATGCCACGGAGCAACTAAGCCCGTGTGCCACAACTACTGAGCCTGCACACTAGAGCCTGCGAGCCACAACTACTGAGCCCACGTGCCACAACTACTGAAGCCCGCGCACCTAGAGCCCATGCTCCGCAACAGGAGAAGCCACCGCAATGAGAAGCCCGCTCACCGCAACGAAGAGTAGCCCTGCTCTCTGCAACTAGAGAAAGCCCGCACGCACGGCAACGAAGACCCACTGCAGCCAAAAGTAAGTAAATAAATAAATTTAGGAAGGAAGGAAGGAAGGAAGGGAGGGAGGAAAGAAATATACGTACACATGCAGCAGGCCTGAGCTGCACACCTTCTGGGGTTATCAGTGTTTGCTGACAAGAGGCCCTGGCAGCCGGCTACTCACTTCATAACAGGCAGAGTCTGTTAAGGGGTCAGCAAGTACAGTCGTTCTGACACTATAATGTCTGAGTATCAACGGGGGCAGCCACACAACAGCCCCTAAGAGAGCTTTCTGCCACATTCATGTGTCTGCTTAGGACCCTGAGGTCATCACGACCTCTTCCAGTTCCTGCTCTCCTGCACTTGCTCAGCACCCATCACTCTGGAGAAGCCCCCGAGACCAAACACCCCCCGGGAAGTGCAGAGCAGAGAGGCACCATCTCCCAGCTCTCCTGAGGGACCCCTCCCCCACTGTGACCCCAAAGGCCAGCGAGCACGCTCCTAGATGCCACATGTGACTGAGGATCCCAGCAGACAGGAAGCCAGCAGGACGGCTGCAGACAGCCTTGTCAGAGATAAGCTCAATTAATTTTAGGTAAGTGTGCAATGTAATTACAAAGGCAAAGCAACATAATCCCACAGTCCCCTGCATATCATTTCACATGTAAACACACAGAAGGAAGGCTCGGTGGCAATGAGAGGAAGACCCAGGGACAGTTAAGAACTGACCGCTTCTGTTCCCGGCTACAGGTCCACACCCACGTGGCACAGCCAGGCTCGCTTCGTCGTCCCGGAGCCACCAGGGTGCTTCGGCTGGAACACCACCTGTCCTTGGTGTCTCCCCAGCGGTCCACTGTCATCCACAGAACCGCTTCCCTGGCTCCCAGCCTGCCCCGCCACTTCCACCCCACCAAAGCGATCACCCCCTTCCCTCTCCAGGTGCACACTTCTGTTGGTGCCAACACAAGCTGTTTCTGGTTCCAGGCCTGTCTGTGCCCTGACCAGGGGCTCCCCGAGGACAGGGACTGTGTCTTACACAGCCCTGTACCCCTAACTCCTGGCATCACGGCTGCACAGACGAGGTGCTAAACCCTACACCTGCCAAGGGAGATGGGCAGGAAATGAGAGCTCTGGGCAAGTCTAAAGAGCCGCGGCTGTGGGCCCGTCACCGTTCACGCACTGGAACCCATGCTCTTCCTAACGCATAGGTAGGGTGGCCGTATGATACACTGTTTAGACACTTGGGGGCATAATTAATAATAATGCCAGGACAGCAGGGTAAACCAGCACCTGGGTCTGTGATCAACCTGTACCCAAGGGCACTGCCTTGGGTACTCTGGGTGGCAGAAGGATGAGAAGGCATCCTGGGACACTGAGATCAAAGAAAATATGCAGAAAGACACATTCCAGACAAGGAAGAATATGTGAACTACTGTTCGTTGTTATTACTTAACTATCATAATAGTCACTACACTGCTATCTGTTGTGCCATCAGATTACTTTATACTTGAGTATACACTTTAATCACCACCATTCACAAGTATGAGATAAAGATGAACAAGCAGCAGTTCAGGATCAGCAGGTTCCTACGTCTAGATGGAGCAGAAGAATGAACAAGTAATTAAGAGCCCGATTACGAAGGGCATTACAGACCAGGAGTCTGATCTTTGTCCTGGAAGCAGCAGGGAGCTGTTAGAGCCGAGGAGAAAGCTGTGTTTCAGTATGATTCACCCGCTAGTACACGGAACGTGTTATAGGGGAAGACGGACACAAAGAGACTAGTTGGAAGCTCCTTCAATGGATGAGCAGAAAATAATAAAGGTCTGAACCAGGGCAGGACCATCAAAGATAGAAAGGAAAGAAGGAAGGAAACAACACAAGAACATTTTGAAAGAACAAGAACAGATAGGTTTCAGCAATAACTAGATATCAAGACAGAGAGGCAAAGATTTGACAATGACCCCCAAATCTTACCCTGAGTAAAAGAGATAATCACAGAGTTACAACTGTGATTTAAACAGGAAGTGGAGAGGGGTAGTTAGCCTAGCGGAGGGGGAGAGGAGAAATGGGACAAGGATCAGGAGAGCAGTCATGTACAACAAACCCACAGCTAACACCATACTCAATGGTGAAAAGCTGAAAGCACTTCCTCTAAGATCAGGAACAAGACAGGAATGCCCACTCTCGTCACTTTTATTCAACACAGTACTGGAAGTCCTAGCCACAGCAATCAGAGAAGAAAAAGAAATAAAAGGAATCCAAATTGGAAAGGAAGGAGTAACTGTCACTGTTTGCAGATGACATGATACTATACATAGAAAATCCTAAAATCACCCAGAAAACTGCTAGAGCTCATCAATGAATTCAGTAAAGTTGCAGGATACAAAATTAATATACAGAAATCTACCACACTTCTATACACTAAAACGAACTATCAGAAAGAGAAATTAAGGAAACAATCCCACTTACTATCGCATCAAAATAAAATACCTACGAATAAACCTACCTAAGGAGGCAAAACACCTGCACTCAGAAAGCTGTAAGACACTGATGAAAAAAATTGAAGATGACACAGACAGAAAGGTATACTGTGTTCTTGGATTGGAAGAATTAATATCGTTAAAATGATCATACTACCCAAAGCAATCTACAGATTCAATGCAATCCCTATCAAAACATCAATGACGTTTTTCACAGATGTATATCAAATAATTTTAAAATTTGTATGGAAACACAAAAGACCCCGAATAGCCAAAGCAATCTTGAGAAAGAAGAACAGAGCTGGAGGAATCACCCTCCCTAACTTCAGACTATACTACAAAGCTACAGTAATCAAACCAGTAGGGTACTGGCACAAAAACAGACACATAGATCAATGGAACAGAATAAAGAGCCCAGAAATGAACCCACACACTTATGGTCAATTAATCTATGACAAAGGAGGCAAGAATATACAGTGGAGAAAAGACAGTCTCTTCAATAAGTGGTGGGAAAACTGGACAGCTACATGTAAAAGAATGAAATTAGAACATTCTCTAACGCCACATACAAAAATAAATTCAAAATGGATTAAAGACCTAAATGTAAGCCCGCACCATAAAACTCCTAGCGGAAAAACATAGGCAAAACACCTTTTGACGTAAATCATAACAGTATTTTTTGGTCTGTCTCCTAAAGCAAAGAAAACGAAAGCAAAAATAAACAAATGGGACCTATTAAACTTGAACGCTGTGCACAGGGACTTCCCCGGTGGCACCGTGGTTAAGAATCCGCCTGCCAATGTAGGGGACACGGTTCAAGCCCTGGTCCGGGAAGATCCCACATGCCGCGGAGCAACTAAGCCCGTGTGCCACAACTACTGAGCCTGCGCTCCAGAGCCTGTGAGCCACAACTACTGAGCCCACGTGCCACAACTACTGAAGCCCATGTGCCTAGAGCCCATGCTCTGCAACAAGAGAAGCCACCACAATAAGAAGCCCGCGCACTGCAACAAAGAGTAGCCCCCGCTCGCCGCAACTAGAGAGAGCCCGTGTGCAGCAATGAAGACCCAACGCAACCAAAAATTAATTAATTAATTAATTAAAAGAATGAATTATTAAAAAAAAAAACTTGTGCACAGCAAAGGAAGCCATCAACAAAACAAAAAAACAAGCTACTGAATGGGAGAAAATATTTGCAAATGATATGACTGATAAGGGATTAATATCCAACATATATAAACAGCTCATACAACTCAACTTAAAACAACAAAAAATCCGATTAAGAAATGGGCAGAAGAGCTGAACAGACACTTTTCCAAAGAGGAAACGCAGACAGCCAACAGGCACGTGAAAAGATGCTCAACATCGCTAATCATCAGGGAAATTCAAATCAAAACCACAGCTAGATATCACCTCAAACCTCTCAGAATGGCTATCACCAAAAAAAGAACACAAATAACAAATGTTAGCAAGGATGTGGAGAAAAGGGAACGCTCTTGCACTGTTGATGGAAATGTAAATTGGTGTCAGCCACTGTAGAAAACAGTACAGAGGGTTCTCAAAAAACTAAAAACAGAACTACCATACAATCCAGCAATTCCACTTTTGGGCCTTTTCTCCAGAAAAAAAAAAACAACGCTAATTTGGAAAGATATATGCACCCCTATGCCCCTATGTTCACAGCAGCACTATTTACAACAGCCAAGATATGGAAGAAACCTAAGGGCCCATCAACAGACGACTGGATAAAGAAGATGTGACACATATATATACAATGGATTACTATTCAGCCATAAAAAAAAAGAATGAAATCTTGCCATCTGCAACAACACGGATGGACCTAGAGATTATCATACTAAGTGAAGTAAGTCAGACAGAGAAATACGAATACCATGTGATATCACTTACATGTGGAATCTAAAAAGTACAACAAACTAGTGAATATAACAAAAAAGAAGCAGACTCACAGATATAGAGAACAAACTAGTGGTTACCAGTGGGGAGAGGGAAGCGGGGAGGGGCACTATATAGGGAGGGGAGTAGGAAGTACAAACCATCAGGTATAAAATAAGCTACAAGGGTATATTATACAACACAGAGAATACAGCCAATATTTTATAATAACTATAAATGAAGCATAACCTTTAAAAATTGTGAATCACTATATTGTACACCTGTAACTTAATATAATATTGTATATCAACTACACTTCAATTAAAAAAAGAAGGGAGGGTGGAGAGAGAACCGGGCTGTGCCGGCATTCATCCCCATGGGACAGCTTCTCACCCCGAGGGGCAATTCTTGTCCCCATTTTACAGATGAGGGGGTGATACTCAGCTGCCTGACTCTAAACCAAAACTCGTGGTCTTTCTACCACACCTGACACGTTTAAGACGGAGAAAGACCAAGTGTGCCGCAGTGGGCATCTCTACAAGACACTGGGACTGGGGACGGAAGCTCAGGAGAGTGAAAACCAGGAGGATGTGAACCAAGCCAGGGAGAACTACAAGAGAGAGGTGGGAGACTTCGATGACGCACGGTGGGCACCAAATAAAGGTGGGCAGAGCAGAAGCGAGTCAGGGGGACCTTCAGAGATGGGGGGGGCGGGTCACAGAAATCCCGGGAGAAAAGCTTTTCCAGGTGCAAGATGCTTCAGGTCAAAACAAAGACTGCAAAGCCATCACTCAGGCAGGAAAAGGACAGGACAGGCCTGCTTTCCAGACCTGCCCGGCCCCCAGCTGCTCCCAGCCCACTGAGCAGAGCCCTCCATGCACCGCTGTGCCTCTGGGGCCCAGTCCACAGCACGTGCTCCAGAAGCACACGCTGGAACAGGGACCTTTCCTCGTGAGGCTCCCGTCTCCACCCACAACACCGGAAACTGAACTCACTCCTCGGCTCCCGGTCAGCTCTCAAGCACCACTGGGCAAATGGGACGTCTCTGGTGACCTCCGAAAGGCCAGTTTCGGCAGAGCGGGGAGTGAAATCCAGATTTCAGGCAAAGGGCACTTAGAGGACACTCTGTGCCTCCAGCCATACCTGGAGGCAGCCGCAAGCGAAACCCACAGCCCCAAACGAGGTGTGGCAAGCTGCCAGCCAGAGGAAACGTCCCGGCAGAGGTCAAAGCCAGGCACGTGGTACAGTCACAGACCAAGGCACAAAGACCCCCAATGAAAGGAAATGACGTTTTTCCAATGTTCAAAAATTCTTATGCCCCAACTTCCATGTGATGCTGATTAGCACGTCTCTGCAAGCAGGTGTCTAAATACCTCTCTCACCTGCTTTCAGCATTGCTGAGTTTCTGCTCAGACCCTAGAGGTACCTTGCCTTCGTCTGCTCAGGCTGCTAGAACAACAATACCAGAGACTGTGGGTTTCTAAACAAGAGACATTTATTTCTCACAGTTCTGGAGGCTGGAAGTCCGAGATCAAGGCACCGGCAGGTTCAGTAGCTGGTGAGGGCCCCTTCCTGGCTCTTAGTTGTCTTCTTGCTGCGCTCCCACATGGGGGAAGGGCAAGGGAGCTCCCTGGGGTGTCTTTCATAAGAGCACTGATCCCATTCCTAAGGGCTGCATTCTTGTGACCTAATCACCTCTCAAAGGTGATCTCCTCACATCAACACCTTGAGAATGAAGGCTCAACATGTGGATTTGGGAGACACAAGCATTCAGTCTATAGCAGACCTGTAACATCCCTGCCCACCAGAAGCAGCTTAGAAACGTGACCAGGGCTGCGGATGGGGTGCAGATGGAGCATGAAAAAAAATCAGTGAACTGAGAGAGAGCCAAGGACAAAGGCGGAAAGAGGGAAAAGAGGTCTGAAAACACAAAAGGATGCTTAACAAGGGGCAAGTCAGCCCCTTCCAGCCTCTGGCTTTCTTCAGACATTTGCCTGCTATGCTCTTGGCCTTAAAGGCCCTTCAGAACTCTGCCCACAGCCAGGCAGAGCTGCCAGGGAAGCAGGTTCCCCACAGGAGCAGCACTGGGGGCCCTGGTGCCAGGCAAACAGACAGTGTCCAAGTCCAGCGGGGCCTCCGGGCCCCAGAGCCAGGCCAAGAACAAGCCCCCCAGCCTTCCACCCGCAGTGTCATCTCCGCCACAGCCTCGCCCCCCAGCCGAGAAAACAAGGACACACGCCACTGAGATCCAGAAGAATGTAAACAAGGCTCCCACCACAGACAGGACGATCCAGAAGTCTCCTGACTCTCTGCTGAGCCTCGAAGAAATGGGCCAGGACATGCTGGACCTGAATCGCGTCGACAGACCGAAGGCGGGGCAGATGCAGACGCAGCAGCCCCACGGGGCCCCGGAGGAGGGTCTGTCTGGCTCCCTGGGGGCCTGGGAAGCCAGGGGGGCGCCCGAGGGGGTGAGCAGGGGGTGAGGTGCCCTCTCCTCTGGATCTCTCTCGCCCACTCCGAGCAGGACAGGCCGCCCTCGGCCCGCACTGACCGCAGGCCACTGCGAGGCCCACAGCTCCCCCTGGGCGAGAGAGAGCTGAGCGCCCGGACAACCTGAGCCGAACAGCTGGCCGTGGCCTCGGGGGCAGGAATAAAGAAGAGGGCTGCCGGGCTGCCACCACAGCGCCCACGAAGCACCCTCCAGGCCAGCATGCCCAAGAAGCAGCCTCCCACCCTCAGCAAATGCCAAATGCACGACAAAGCGTGGACCCTGCGAAGGCCTCCACTGGGCCACGGCCACGCCGCTCCATGCAGCCGCTTCACCGGCGGCACGCGGAGCGCAGAAAGGCCGTGCTGACAGCCTCGAGCCCGGCAGCCGGCCGTGCTGGGCCTCGTGCGCCATCCCACCCGGCCCTCCGTCCCCAACTGCCACCGACCTGAGCACCGCGGAAGTCCCATCCCCAGCCCTTCCCCGTCGGCATCTCTTCCTGTTGAAGACAAGCTGTGGGATCCCAGCCGCCGCACTGAATGCCGGCGGCACACGGGGCCTGGGGAGCGCTCGCCGGCCTGCCTGCACTGCGTCCTTACGGGGCGGCACAGCGCAGAACCAGGAACCTGGATGTCATACGTCCTGGGGCGCTGCTGCCTTCAACCAGCGAGGGCCCTCCTGCCAGGCCGGCACCAGCAGGCCCTCTCCCCCGGAAGGGGTCGGTGGCAGGAGCTCTGTGACCCGCAGAGTGACACCTGCCCCTCCCCAAGTTCCAATCAGTGAGAGGGAAATGCCAGCTGTTCAGCCGGCACCTTGTGACCGTCTGACACTCTTCCTCACCCCTAACAGACTGTCACCCCTGCCAGGGCACAGCCCCTCTGCATCCCCTCACAGACAGCCCGCAGCAAACGCCAACAGGTACATTTCAAACTGGTTTTTTTTTTTTCTTCAGACATAATTCACATACCCTAGAATGTAAAGCGTACAAGTCAGTGGGTCCGAGCACATTCACAGAGTTGGGCGACCAGCACCACCATCTGATTTCAGAACATTTTCCTCACCCCACAAACAAGCCACGTTCCCATCGGCAGTCACCCCCCACTGCCCCTGCCCCCAGCCCCTGGCAGCCACCACTCTACCTCTGTCTCTGTCGGTCTGCCTGTCCTGGACATTTCATATCAATGTGGCCTTTCACGACTGGCATCTTTCACTGAGCAGGAAGTTTTCAAGGTGCATCCATACTGTGGCCTGTGTCAGGACTTCACTCCTTTGTACGGCTGGATAATGTTTCATCGTACGGATAGACGATGTTTTATGTATTTGTTCATCACTTGATGGGCACCTGGGTTGTTTCCACGTTTTCGCGACTATAAATAACGCTGCTATGCATAGTCACATATAAGTTTTTGTGTGGACGTAAGTTTTCAATTCTCCTGAGTATATACATACCTAGGGGTGTAACTGCTGGGTCATGTGGTAGCTCTAAGTTAAATTATTTGAGAAACCGTCAGACTGCTCCCCAAAGCGGCTGCACCATTTTCCACTCCCACCCACAGTGCATAAGGTTCTGACTTCTCCACATCCTCGTCAGCACCTGTTAGCGTCTTTTTTATTAGAGCCACCCTAGTGGGTGTGACAGGTACATTTTTTGAATGGGATAATGGTTATTTCTCAAACTCTTGGGTCTGGTTTTATCCCTCCCCAGAAGGGCTCTGCACACTATATTTCTACTGTGAATTTCACACACGCACACACAGAGTCACCAGGCTGGCATCAGCCCTCACACGTGCAGCCCACAACGCTGCCGGTGGGCAAAACACTCAACGGTGCGCCCCGAAAGCAACCACAGTGCTGGCCCCCTTGAGCCCGGCAGCACACGCAGCCCGTCTCCCGAGAGGGCGGGTAGGGGCCCCGCGCCGTCCTCAGCCTGGGGCTCACCCCCGCGCCATCCCCGCGAGCTCCAGGAGGGCAGGGGCTGCGGGCCGCCCACCGCACGCAAGGCCCGCCCCACAGCAGGCACGCAGAACAGCTGCGAGAGCCCCAACGGGGGAAGGAGGGCGGCAGCCCCACAAAGGTGGCAGCTGTTGCCGGGCTGGCTAACTTCCTCCAGACGTTCCCCGGGGAGCAAGCAGGGCTGGGCTGAAGTAGCATCACTGGCTGTCACCTACCTGAGCTCGTGCAAACTCATCTGGCTGCACGCGTGCGTAACAAGAGTAACTTAAAGGGAGACGGAGCAGGCGTGTTCCGCAACCCGCCACGCAGAGGGAGGGCTGACAGCCCAGCCGGAGGCGCTCCCCAGCGGTGCTCACAGCGCCGGCGCAGCCGCGTTCGCATCAGCACCCCATCGTGTCTTTGCGAGTCTGTCTTGAGGAAGTAAAAGCCCAAAAAGAGGTGCAGGACCAGTTCGATCCCTCCCTTAGAGAGAGGCAGAGACAACCAACGAGCCGGGTGCTGTGACCCACAGGCCTGGCTGTCCCTCTCCTGCTGGGATGCAGGAAGAAGGTGGCTGAACCGGCCGTCCAGCCCAGGACAGGTGACCCAAATGAGCGGTTCTCTAGCAAAGACGACAGGGGCTGCGGCTTCGTCAACAGCAGGCTCGGGAGGGCCAAGAGCACGCGGTAGCTGCCCCGGGGGAGTAATGGGATCCCAGGCCATGGGAGGGGAAGAGACAGGCCCACTGCCTCCCACGTCGGTTCAGAATTCCGGAGAAAGGCTGACCCACAGACCCGGGGTCTAGGGGAGGAAGTCAGGTTGGTAAAGGGCCCTGCGGTCACAGCCGGGAATGGCCTGAGCTGGGGCAGCAGCACAATGCCAGCACCATTTGCGATCCAGAGGCCACCTGCCAGGCTGACAGAGACACACTTGGGTGGCCAGAGCCAGACCAGTGGGAGAATCTGCCAACAGAGTCTCTCTCCTGCAAGAAAGAATGTTCCGCTGTTGGAATAATCAGGCGCCCTGCCTGGAGCATTAGATGAACCGTGGCATTTGAGGCCCACAACCGACCGCCTTTGAGACAGCCCACCCTTGCTTTCCTTACAGGTGAGGCTAAGGAATGTGTCCAGCGGGGCGGGGAAGGGGACGCATTGTTAAGGGTCCCCCTAAGGTCCCTGCCAACCGTGAGATGCTGTCAAGAGTTCATGAACCACGTCGTGAAGGTCTACGGTCTAGAAAGGAAGTGAGGAGGCCCCGTTACTGTGGACTGAAACCCACTCAGAAAGCAGCACCGGAGCAAAATACAAACTGCTCAGCCCTGCAGCCCAAAGCGTACGTGAGATCAGAGAAGCATGTCATAATGTAGCCAAAACTGTAACAATATTTACGACTATTTGCAACAGAAACAGTATGCAATAAAAAAGTAATATACAGGGCTTCCCTAGTGGCGCAGTGGTTGAGAATCTGCCTGCCAATGCAGGGGACACGGGTTCGAGCCCTGGTCTGGGAAGATCCCACATGCCGCAGAGCAACTAGGCCCGTGAGCCACATTTACTGAGCCTGCGTGTCTGGAGCCTGTGCTCCGCAACAAGAGAGGCCACGACAGTGAGAGGTCTCTGCACCGCGATGAAGAGTGGCCCCCACTTGCTGCAACTAGAGAAAGCCCTCACACAGAAACGAAGACCCAACACAGGCCAAAAAAAAAAAAAAAAAAAAGTAATATACAGTAACAGCACAAACATCAGCACACAGCTCCATCGACGCCAACCGAAAGCCCCTGCTACTGAGGCAGAGGCGATAAATATTTGTACCAGGGAGCCTAAGGGGTCTGCCCAAGCTGCCGACGGGGAGGCTGAAGGCCAGGGGCCCACCGTGGGCTCCCAGGACCCCACGGCCTGCTCTGAAACCAGGACCAGGTCGGAGCTGCCTTGGCAAGGGAGCGCTTAAAATTCACACACGACCTGCTTTAAAACTCACTGCAGTTAGTCACAGACCAATTTATGGGCCCAGAATCAACTGCAGATGGTCTGCACTCACTGCCTTCCGAAAGGCAGGCCCTCCTTCCCTGTTCTCCTGGGTCCCTGACGGCAAGCTTCTACCGCGAGATTTATACTGCCCGGGGCGAGCGGCCCACAAGTTCCACTGGCATACTTAAAGAGCTCTTCTGAACCCCCTCCCTACCCTGGGGTTTTGGGGAGAAGGGTGAAAGATGCAGAACGGAATTCAAAGGAAATGTTTCAGAGCCACACTTAACGAGCAAAAACTTCCCACTGCAAAGGCATTGCCAGGTAACTTAGAGCAAGTTCACTCCCCCAACTAGTTTCCCGTCTCCTCATCCTAAGATGGGACTGTCACCCAGGAAGGACAGCCACTGAGGGCAGAGGTTTGGGGTCTTCCCCGTGAGTGTGTACCACAGAGACCCCCTTCATGCTCTGCTAGTTTTCACTACTCCCCTAGGAGCTATTAGAACAGGCCCTTACATATTTTTAATGTTTTATATAGAAATGTCCACTTGGAACTGAACCTTTTTTCATTTCAAACCCCACTTCCACCCATCCCCCCCCGGAGTGAGTGGGGTCCCTTCTGAAAACACAGGGCACCAGCGAGCTTGGTCGCCTTGAGTACAGTGTCATTTGTACATCTTGTAATGAAGGACTCAAAAGTCCTACTTGGGAAAAGCACGAACCTTGAACACCATCAGCAAACCCGGCGAGCATGGCTTAAGATCACAGAAAAAATCAGCGTACCACCGCATCTCCTTACAGTCGTGTAAAATGGGGAGGGGGCGTGGGAGGAGAAGAGGTACCACGAAAAGGCAGAGCAGCAGCATAATGCCCTCCACTAATAATTCCCAGTGTACAAAAATATCTATGAAAAACAGAAATGGGGGAGATGACAAATCATACCAACCAAACCCATCTAACACCTAAGGCCCTATCAGAGGTCTCTTATCTAACACCTGAGGCCCTATCAGAGGTCTCTTATCTAACACCTGAGGCCCTATCAGAACTCTCTTATCTAACACCTGAGGCCCTATCAGAGGTCTCTTATCTAACACCTCAGGCCCTATCAGAGGTCTCTTATCTAACACCTCAGGCCCTATCAGGGGTCTCTTATCTAACACCTCAGGCCCTATCAGGGGTCTCTTATCTAACACCTCAGGCCCTATCAGGGGTCTCTTATACCTAACACCTCAGGCCCTATCAGAGGTCTCTTATCTAACACCTGAGGCCCTATCAGAGGTCTCTTATCTAACACCTGAGGCCCTATCAGAGGTCTCTTATCTAACACCTGAGGCCCTATCAGGGGTCTCTTATCTAACACCTGAGGCCCTATCAGAGCTCTCTTACCTAACACCTGAGGCCCTATCAGAGGTCTCTTACCTAACACCTCAGGCCCTACCAGAGGTCTCTTACCTAACACCTGAGGCCCTATCAGAGGTCTCTTATCTAACACCTCAGGCCCTATCAGGGGTCTCTTATCTAACACCTGAGGCCCTATCAGAGGTCTCTTATCTAACACCTCAGGCCCTATCAGAGGTCTCTTATCTAACACCTCAGGCCCTATCAGGGGTCTCTTATCTAACACGTCTGGCCCTATCAGGGGTCTCTTATCTAACACCTCAGGCCCTATCAGAGGTCTCTTATCTAACACCTCAGGCCCTATCAGAGGTCTCTTATCTAACACCTCAGGCCCTATCAGAGGTCTCTTATCTAACACCTGAGGCCCTACCAGAGATCTCTTACCTAACACCTGAGGCCCTATCAGAGGTCTCTTATCTAACACCTCAGGCCCTATCAGGGGTCTCTTATCTAACACCTGAGGCCCTATCAGAGGTCTCTTATCTAACACCTCAGGCCCTATCAGGGGTCTCTTATCTAACACCTGAGGCCCTATCAGAGGTCTCTTATCTAACACCTCAGGCCCTATCAGGGGTCTCTTATCTAACACCTCAGGCCCTATCAGGGGTCTCTTATCTAACACCTCAGGCCCTATCAGGGGTCTCTTATCTAACACCTCAGGCCCTATCAGAGGTCTCTTATCTAACACCTCAGGCCCTATCAGAGGTCTCTTATCTAACACCTGAGGCCCTATCAGGGGTCTCTTATCTAACACCTGAGGCCCTATCAGAGGTCTCTTATCTAACACCTGAGGCCCTATCAGAGGTCTCTTATCTAACACCTGAGGCCCTATCAGAGGTCTCTTATCTAACACCTGAGGCCCTATCAGGGGTCTCTTATCTAACACCTGAGGCCCTATCAGAGGTCTCTTATCTAACACCTGAGGCCCTATCAGAGGTCTCTTACAGACATCAGTGGACGTGCACACCTGAGGGGCTGAGGCTCCTCCCAAAAGAAGTGCTCTGCCTTCTAGACCCACACCAGACATCCCAGGTCCAGTCACGCTGTGTCCCAGAATATCTACCATAGTCCTCACACACGGAAATCTGAACATGAAGCCTTGAGCCATAAGACCTAACAAATGTCTCCAGGTCAGGGCCCCCCAAACCCAGGGTCTCCCAAACAGAGAAAGGGACTCTACAGAACTGGTTTTCCAAACTGCAAGGCCTTCCACCCAATTAGCCAAAGATCACTTGAGTCACTGACTCCCAGGGAAGGCTGATGCCCCCGAGATCCAGCCCCAGGCTGTGGACTCCACGCCAGAGTCGGTGGAGGGAAACACCTTCCTGAAGGGCCTCTCCACCAGCACCATGTGCTTAAAATAGCAGGAGATTTTTCTTCTTTTTGGAATGCATACTGAAGAACAGAAAGGTGAAATGACATGATGTCTGGGATTTGCTTTGAAATACTACAGGCAAAGGGGAAGAAGGAAAAGAAAAAAGGGCCGGATGAGCCGATCACAGCAGAATCTTGATCATTGCGGAATCTGGGTGATAGGTGGATCGGCTTCACTGTTCTGTGCTCTCGACCTCTGCGTGTATTTGAAATTTTTCATAACAATTGTTTTAGAGCGCGAGAGCAGGTGGAGGTGGCGCGAACCTGCTGACAAGTGATGGATCACACTCCCACCTTGGAGAGCCGAGTCTGTTTCCTGAGGAACGGAGTGCCCCCCACCCCCCCCACGAACTGCCTTCTCCAACCCCAATATCCCCCGCAGTGCATCTACTCACAGGCCCAAAGCTCGGGCAGGGAGGCTGTGTCTCCGCGGCCGATGAAACATCCACGCGGATGGAGGTGCGCTAAGGACAAGCTCACCCCACACGTCATCCTCGCGAAAAACCACAGCAGCCACCGCTCGTTCACCTCGCAAGTGGGACAGCCACTGCCACACACACCGTGGAACGTGTGCGTGGCTGAGAGACACGAGCAACGGCGAGGGAGCAGAGCACCAGGCACGCTCTCCCTCCCCGGCTCCTCGTGGCCCACTCCACGGCGTCTGCCTGGCAACAGCACCCAAAGGCAAGACCCCTATTTCTTGTCCCAGACAGACGGAGGTCTAAAAAGCATCTTATCTTTCAAACAGAGCTTTCTTCCTCTAAGCCAGCACCCCAGCCCTCCCAGAGCCCGCGGCCCCACCTCACCCACTCTCCGGCGGGCTGCCGCCTGCAGTGTGACTGCAGCGAGCTGCACGGTCCTCCCGGGGAAGGCCCGGCGCCAACACCTTCTTCCTGGGCGCTGGCGACCTGACGCCCGCGAGAACGCCAGACTCTGACATCCCCAGCTTGCAACTAGTTCACGATCATCATTCTATCACTTCCAAATCAAAGAGCCTAATATTTCGAGCATAATGATTTTAAGGAGCTCAACAATTTCTTTGCGTGCATTATTCATTTTGTGACACAAAACTGTTATTTCACTGAGATTACTGTAAACCGCTACATGAAGAGCTGGCTTGCGTGAACAATTAAATGATAGATATGATAAACTAGATTTATAAGCTTTACGTTCCTATAACATAAACTCCTTGAATGATTTAACTCAAGAGAGCTAGAAAATTCTTTCCAGACACCAGGTTCATGGATCTGCAGCTCCCCCATCAGCATTTACCAAAAACTGACTGCAGACTGAAAAGAAAAATCTTTAATAAAAGGTTTAATATTACTATGGTAACCCCAGCAACTTGTTTCAAAATGAATAATAGCTCCGTTAGGTGCCTCATTAAAATTTTTTCAACCAAATATTGCCCTTAATCTTCTCAATGGAACAAAAGACGGATTCAGAACCCACGTCCAAGACTGGAAACAGCGTCAGGTACACCCGTGTGCCAGGCAGCTCAGATGAGAAAGTGGGGTCCTTCTCCCGAAATAATTCATGAGAAACCCTGGTATCTCATTTTATGCTCTTTTCTCCACTAATGAAAACCAGGAAGGCATCCGTCAGTCCACCAGCACGGCTCTCCGCTGACGCCAGGGAGCTGTGCCCGCGGAAGAAGCGGGAATCCAAGACCAGCGACGCAGGGCCCCGGGCGCCGGGCCCACACGGGGCTCTGCTGCCCGGACGGCTCCGGAGCGGAAGCACCTGGGAGTCAAGGCCTGACTGCAGGAGGGGACCTTCGACACCACCTACCCGACACGTCCTCTGCCGCATAGGTGCTGCGCCCCCGGGACAGTCCAGGGCCCGCTGTCCCAGCCCCGGCTCTCCGGCTCTGCACTCGGGAGCCACGCTGGGGCCACGCGCCCGCGACGTCGCTCGGATTCACAGCCCGGCCTCGCTGTGCTCGACCGCCAGCCACGGCGACGCTCAGCTCACAGGTGGGTGGGGAGGCTTCGTCGTGCCCGCGACCGGGGCCGTGCAGAACCCTGCGCCCGGCGACCCCGTCCAGGACCGCCCGGCCCCACCCTGCCTACTCCGCTCGGGCCGCGCCGGGCTTCTGACTGGCCACCCCCGGCCCGCACAAGCCGCCCCAACCCCACGCCCACCGCGTCCCACCTCCACGCTCAGGGCGCGGCGCGGGCCCCGCCTGACGACACGCCGCACAGCCGTTCGCCACGAGGCTCCCTCGCCAGCTTCGTGACCACGGCCACCCCACCGGGCGCGGGGGAGGTGCCTGCGCAACGCCCGGGGGTGGATAAATGGAGGGAGATGGGGCCGCCCAGAGGCCTGACGGGTGCACATCCCTCTGTCACAACTAAGCTGATAAACCTCTCAAAAGAGGGGAGAGAAGAGGAGGAGGAAGCACGCAGCCGGGGGTCCCGTTCTCAGCAGCAGTTCAAGGGGGCTCACTGGCCACAGCCTTGGACACAGGGCCCGGCGCGTCTCCACGGTCACCCCACACTGAGGCCGGCCACCCCGCCAGGCCCACAGTCCTGCAAGTGACGGCCAGACACGGAGGCTGTGCGACCCCGTCAGGGCTGGACAGCCCACAGACACCTGGCTTGGGGTTTCTGGACGCCTCCCCAAATGCTCACCGGGCGTGACTCGGTCTGCAGCGTGTGTGTCTGTCTGATGGACTGGACGGAAAGCATCTGTCCTGTCCTTACTGACACGTGAGGGGCCGTCCTGGGGACCCGGGGTGGCGCGAGGTCCTGCTTACGGCACAGCACTGGTTCTCCCGGGCGAATCTTCTAGGAACAAGATGCGATTTCCTCCCTTTAATACAAAGGAGGCTTGGCCCTTCTTCGGCCCAGACAACCAGGCTGCTGGACAGGCCAGTTGGCTTGGTTCACTCCCCATGTGCCCCTCTTTAGCTGTTAATAGTAACCCCTTTACCCTGAAAACAGATGGTAAATGATATGGCCCCCTACAGAGAACTTTCCAGAAGTCTCTAGGAGTCAACCGTAGAATGAATGGCGCCCCAGCTCTGACCCAGTTCCCAACGTGCGCTGCAGCCACCGTGCACTCCTCTGGGCACAGATAACAAGGGGATGCCTTTCGGCAGCTCGATAACGGGACGTGGTTAGCATGCGAGCCGGCTTTACAGCGGAGCCAAGGGCCTCAACCATGTGGCATCCCAGGGTGAACGGCTCACAGAGCACCGTCTGTGCCAGTCACTTCCTACCCACTGCCGCCCTCATCTCAGCAAGGCAGTTATCACCATTCCTATAAAAGCACATATAATGATAACGATAATGTCTAACATTTACCGAGTGCTGCTCTGTGCCGGAACTGTTCTGAGAGCTGCTGCGTGCCTGAGCACTAAGGCTCAGAACGAGCTGAGGAGACAGGTATCATTACTGCCACTCGACAGATGTGGACACTGAGGCAGAGAAGTCAGCGATCTTTACTGCCCCCCACCATCTCCTCCACCCAGCAGAACTGGCCCCGCGCCTGTGCCCTGAGTCACCACACCCCTCAACCATCTCATAAATAAGGACACTGAAGTTTGGGAGGTCAAGACCTTGCTCAAGTTGCAGAGTTAGCGTGAAGAGAGGGAAATCTTGACATCCAGAGCCACCACACTGAACAGGTGGACGAAATGCATTTCCCACCAAATGCCTCAGGCACACACAGCATCCTCTAGGCCCTACAGATGCTCAGAGGACCAGGACACCGCGGCCCCAGAAACCCTAGCCCCGACCACTCTGTCCTCTCCTTCCATCTTCTCATAAGCATGTGCCGCGCACCGCACTCAGTCCCCTTCTCATCCAGACGACCCAATCGCTGCTCAATTCACCAGCAACGTTGTCCAGGCACCAACCTGGGCATACAGAGGATCATCCATGCTGCCCATCAGCTCAGGAAAGGATTCCTGCACACGAACCTATTAAGTTAGTAGAAGAAAAGAAATAATAAAGATCGGAGTAGAAATAAATGAAATAAGAAAAAAACTTTAAAAAAAAACAACAGAAAAGATCAGTGAGGGAGTTCCCTGGTGGTCTAGTGGTTAGGATTTGGCACTTTCACCACTGTGGCCTGGGTTCAATCCCTGGTTGGGGAACTGAGATCCTACAAGCCACACGCATGACCAAAAAAAAAAAAAAACAATTCAGTGAAACTAAAGATCTGCTTCTTTGAAAAGATAAACAAAATTGATAAACTTTTAGCAAGACTCATCAAGGAAAAAAAAAATAGGGCCCAAATAAAATCAGAAAGGAAGGAGAAGTTACAACTGACATCACAGAAATAAAAGAATAAGAGATCACTGTGAACAATTATATGCCAATGAAATAAATAACCTAGAAGAAATAGATAAATTCCAGGAAATGTACAATCTCCCAGGACTGATTTATGAAGAAATAGAAAACATGAATAGGGACTTCCCTGGTGGTGCAGTGGTTAAGGATCTGCCTGCCAGTGCAGGGGACACAGGTTCAATCCCTGGTCCAGGAAGATCCCACATGCCGTGAAGCAACTAAGCTCATGTGCCACAGCTACTGAGCCTGTGCTCTAGAGCCCGCAAGCCACAACTATTGAGCCCATGTGCCACAACTACTGAAGCCCACATGCCCTAGAGCCTGCGCACCACAACTACTGAGCCCACGAGCTGCAAATACTGAAGCCCGCGTGCCTAGAGCTCATGCTCCGCAACAAAAGAAGACACCGCAACGAGAAAGCCCACTCACCGCAACAAAGAGTAGCCCCCACTCGCTGCAACTAGGGAAAGCCTGCATGAAGCAATGAAGACCCAACACAGACAAAAAAAAAAAAAAAAAAGAATGAAAATATGAACAGACTGATTACCAGTAATGAAATTGAATCAGTTATCGAAAAAAATTCCCAACAAACAAAAGTCCAGGACCCGACTGCTTCACAGTTGGATTCTTCCAAACATTTAAAGAAGAGTTAACACCAACCCTTCTCAAACTATTCAAAAAAATTAAAGAAGGAATACCTCTGAACTCATTCCATGAGGCCAGCATCACCCTGATACCAAAACCAAAGACACCACAAAAAAAAAAAAGGAAAGAAAGAAAGGAAAAATTACAGGCCAATATCACTGATGAACATAGATGCAAAAATCCTCAACAAAATAATAGCAAACCAAATTCAACCGAAAGGGACTTCCCTAGCAGTCCAGTGTTTAAGAATCTGCACTTCCACTGCAGGGGGCACAGGTTCAATCCCTGGTTGGGGAACTAAGGTCCCACATGCTGTGTGGTGTGGCCAAAAAAAAAAAAAATTCAACTAATATATTAAAAGGATCATACAACATGATCAAGTGGGATTTATCCCAGGAATGCAAGGATGGTTCAATATCTGCAAATCAATGTGATATACCACATTAACGAACTGAAGAATAAAAATCATACAATCATATCAATCGGAAAAGCTTTTGAAAAAATTTAACATCCACTTATGATAAAAACTCTCAACAAAGTGGGTATAGAGGGAACATACCTCAACATAATAAAGGCCATTTATGAAAAACCTACAGCCAACATCATAATCAGTGATGAAAAGTTGAAAGCATTTCCCCTAAGGTGAGAAACAAGACAAGGATGTCCACTCTTGCCACTTTCATTCAACACAGTATT
This sequence comes from Balaenoptera acutorostrata, assembly GCF_949987535.1. Taxonomy (NCBI): domain Eukaryota; kingdom Metazoa; phylum Chordata; class Mammalia; order Artiodactyla; family Balaenopteridae; genus Balaenoptera; species Balaenoptera acutorostrata. The sequence continues at coordinate 3,228,986 of NC_080074.1, forward strand.
GAAGCTTCTAGCCACAGCAGTAAGACAAGAAAAAAAAAAAAAAAAAAGGAAAGGACTCCAAATCAGAAAGGAAGAAGTAAAACTGTCACAATTTGTTGATGACATGATACCATATAGAAAACCCTAAAGATGCTACCAAAAAACTATTAGAACTAATAAATGAATTCAGTAAAGTTGCAGGATACAAAATTAATATGCAAAAATCTGTTGTATTTCTATACACTAACAAGAAACTATAAGAAAGAGAAATTAAGGAAACAATCCCATTTAGAATTGCATTAAAAAAAAAAGCTAGGAATACAGCTAACCAAGGATGTAAAAAAGACCTATACTTGGAGACCTATAAGACATTGATGAAATAAACCAAAGACAATACAAACAAATGGAAAGATATACCATGCTCATGGATTGGAAAAATTAGTATCATTAAAATGACCATATTCCCCAAGTCAATCTACAGATTCGATGCCATCCCTATCAAAATACTAATGGCATTTTTCACAGAACTAGAACAAATAATTTTTAAATTTGTGTGGAAATACAAAAGACCCCCAACAGCCAAAACAATCTGGAAAAAGAAGAACAAAGCTGGAGGTATCATGCACCCTGATTTCAAACTATACTACAAAGCTACAGTAATCAAATCATAGGTAAATGGAACAGAAAAGAGAGCCCAGAAATAAACCCACACTTACATGGCCAATTCAACCACAGCAAAGGAGGCAAGAATATACAATAGGGAAAAGGCAGACTCTTCAATAAACAGTGTTGGGAAAACTGCAAAACTACATGAAAAAGGATGAAACTGGAGTACTTTCTCATAAAATATACAAAAATAAACTCAAAACAGACAGAGAACCTGAAGGGACATTCTTCCAGAAATGAAATGCAGAGGGTCAACAGGCACATGAAAAAATGCTTAACACTGCTAATCACCAGGGAAATGCAAATTGAAACCACAATGAGATATCACCTCAAGCCTGTTGAAATGGCTATTATCAAAAAGACAACAAATAAGTGTTGGCAAGGATATAGAGAAAAGGGAACCCTCCTGCACTGTTGGTGGGAATGTAATTTGGTACATCCACTAAGGGATACAGTGTGGAGGTTCCTCAAAAAATTAAAAATAGAACTACCATACAATCCAGCAATTCCACTTCTGGGCATTTTTCCAAACAAAACAAAAATACTAATTTGAAAAGATATATGCACCCCATGTTCACTGAAGCATTATTTACAACGTCTGAGACATGGAAGCAACCTAAGTGCCCATCAGTAGATGAGTGGATAAAGAAGATGTGGTATATTATATATACGATGTAATACTACTCAGCTATAAGAAAAGAATGAAATTCTGCCATTTGCAACAATGTGGATGGACCTAGAGGGAATTGTGCTTAGTGAAATAAGCCAGACAAAGACAAACACTGCATGATTTCACTTATATGTGGAATCTAAAAAACAAATGAACAAACATAACAAAACAGAAACAGAGAACAAACAGGTGGTTGTCAGAGAGGAGGGGGTGTGAGGAGGAGTGAAATAGGTGAGGGAGACCAAGAGGTACAAACTTACAGTTATAAAATAAATGAGTCACGGGGATAAAATGTACAGCATGGGGAATGCAGTCAAAAACACTGTAATAACTCTGTATAGTGATAGATGGTGCCTAGACTTACCTTGGTGATCATTTTGTAATGCATAGAAATATCGAATCACTACGCTGTATGCCTGGAACTAACATAGTGTTGTAGGTCAATGATGCTTCAATTTATTTATTTATTTTTAATATTTATTGATTTATTTATTTGGCTGCACCGGGTCTTTCTTAGTTGCGGCACATGTGGTCTTCGTTGCAGCATGCGGGAACTAATTCCCTGACCAGGGATAGAACCTGGGCTCCCTGCATTGGCAGCACAAAGTCTTAACTACTGGACCACCAGGGAAGTCCCTGATGCTTCAACTTAAAAAAAGGAAAAGACTGTGACATTTTTTTTTTTTTTTTAAAGTTAAGGCACTGGCAGAGGGAGTAAAGTGGAGACAAGCCCGATTCCTCCCTCTGGCAGGTTCCTGCACCCTGGCTCGGGCTGATTCAGCCCAGAGAAGGGAGGCCTTCCTCCCCTTAGCCTGCAGCTGCTGTTTCGCCCAAAGGCCAGGCTCCAGAGGAACCAGACCGCTCACTGCTCTGTAGCCGCCTGCTTCTTCGGAAGTACCACCCCGTCTCCACCCACAGGAGCTCAAACTTCTCTGCCCAGCTGTCACCTCCTCCGTGAAAAAGTGTTCTGATCACTTCAGCCAGACCGCTCCTCCCTCCCCTGAACTTACAGCCTTTCCCACTTGCTCCTTGAGCCTTATCTCACCCAGGAGTCAAGTCCCCAGGACAGGACAGGGAGCTGAGAGCCCTGTAGGCAAGGCCTTGGGGGCCCAGCATGGGAACACACTGTGGGACTCAGTGAGGGGCAAGGAGTTGGCAATCCAGGCCGACTTCCAGCTGCCAACCTTGAAAGGCTGTCAGGAGCTTGAAGGTGGCCTAGCAGTTGCCATGTCTCCGTGGCCCTGTCTCCAAGCCCTCCCAGGCAGGTCTGTCTCACTGTGAGTCCTCTGCCTACAATTCAAGGGTGTTTACAATGGGGCTTGAACTGTGACCTTCAAGTTTAAACAACTTAGCTTTTCACAAGTACGGTCAACTGAGTTAAAAGGCACGTAAGTGGTGGGACTTCTCTGGTGGTCCAGTGGTTAGGATTCCAGGCTTTCACTGCCGGGGGGCCCCGGGTTCGATCCCTGGTCAGGGAACTAAGATCCTGCAAGCTGCGCTGAGCAGCCAAAGGGGAAAAAAAAAAAAAAAGTTCACGTAAGTGCTTTTACACGCAGCAAGCAGGGATTCCAGATTCTGCCTAGTTGGCACATATATAAAATTGAGACAGTGTGAGACTAACACGAGTATATGTTCCCAATAACCTGACCATTCCGAATCATAGCCGTAATTGAGATTCACTCTCCATCCTCAAACCTGGCCAAGCCTCCGGGACCCCTTCTCAGTTCAGCGAGATCTCAAAGCACCTGTGTGTTTTGTTCTCTCTGGGCCTCCACTGACTCGTAAACTCATCCTGGAAGAGAAGCCCCCATGCGGCTTAGCAGGGGCCCAGGAGGAACAAAAAAGGCGCAGCATCGAAGTCCTCGCCTGGGAAGGTCTCTGTTCCCCAAGAAAGGAGTTCTCCAATTGCTTTCGTGACTTGTTTAATAGCTTGTTAGCACCAGATATCCAGGAATTAACAATACAGTTATAATTTATTTCAGCAGAATAAACATCAAGGCAACTTTCTTAAAGTCAACCTTTTATTAAAATATTTTCTTAAAATAGACAACCTATTTTTAAAGAGACTTAACGTTTTTCATAGGTCATAACTGAGACACCATTCACTGAAACACAGCAAGACTTCAAAGAGACCAAGTGATTTCTCTGTGCACAAGCCCACAGGTCCTTCTGTGGACCTGCCCCCCGGCCCCGGGGCACCTGTGTCCAGGTGGGCCCCTTCCCTGCATTCTACTCAAATGCAGCCCCACCAGCCTCCATGACCCCGATCCAGGAGGTGACTTGAAAAAGGAAAGGAATGACAGAAACACTGACTGGCGTCCCCAAACATCCTGCACTTCCAACTGACAGCCTTCACCCCATTAGCAAGAACGTGCCTGGGACGTCCCAACGTAGCCAACACCAAATGGCAAGTATCAGTGGGTCAGCTCGTTTTCATATTTAAAATATTCCAACAATGCAGGCTTGTCCTTCACTTTACTGACTCTGCCACAATGATCTACGGCCCCTTCTCTTTCAAACGAATTGCCAAACAGCATTTTATCGGGGATTTCCTCTAAAAGGCAATTGGAGGTTCCTGCAACACAATCTGTAGGCGTGTTGTTTCCATTTATTTTAATTTTATTTATAGCCTTCTGCCCAGAGCCCGTTGGGCACAGGCGGCTATAAATCACACATCACAAACACAGTGCTGCTTTGCTCCTCTGTTGGTGCTGAAATATCAGGGGATTGTTTGGTGAGCTCTAATATGAATACTAATTACTTTCTCAATCAGACCATGGGTGTGCACTCACTTGAAAAACTGCAGAAAACAAAATTTCATTGTATACTAGATATGATCTTCAACCAGAGGACACTAGGAGTGCCCTACCTGAGAAGGAAAATGGCCCGCGGGAGGGGGCATGCACTCTGGACCCCGAGCACGGGGGCTGAACTGCAGGTTTGGCCTCGCTCGCTGGATGACCTTGAGGCAAGTTCCTTGATCTCTGTGTTCCCTCCACTATTAATCAAAATGGTGGCCAAGAGAATCTACTCTGGAGAATTTGCTGGAAATCAAACGAGAAGCTCTACAGAGCCTCCTGAACTATGTCCCCCGCCACGCGGCAGGTCGGGGGCGGGCTCTGCCAGACCCCTCCTCTTCGCCCCCGTGTGTGATGCTGGGCCGCCTCACCCACCTCGGGGCTCACGGCACCAGCACCACACACCCAGTGCCAGAACGCCGGCCCTGCCCAACCTGTGCCTCCCCAGGTGGCCTCCTGCCCGACGAGGTCGCTGCCAGCTAGCCGGCCCCAAACACCAGCAACGCGGCCACGCTACTGACCCTGCGGGCCCTCGCTCCATCAGTGCCCTCATCCTGGCGACGCCGCGGCCCTCCGAGACAGCCCTCGTGTCTTGTACTTCTCTGCCACACCGCTAAGTCCGCGTGCCCTCCTCCCTCGCGCCTATCTCACCCCGAGTCCAGCCTCAGCCCTGCACGCCACCCTCCACGCGCCGCCAGAAGAGCTGCCTGAACTATGTAAACCGGCTGCCCGGTAGGCTCTACTACAACTTCCCTACAAAGGGCTATGTGTTCCTGTCCACTGAGGCCGGCCTCGGCCGTGTGCTAGCCTCTGCCCAATGGAACACGGGTGGGTGTGACACACTGTGACCTGGCGAAAGCTTTACGAGGCACCCAGGGTTTCCGCCAGCCCCTGGCTTCCGCTGTCCGCCCAGAGAACGGCCCTGGATGGACTCTGTGCTTCCAGACCAGGGCCTGGGCGGGGGACACACAGAGCCACAGCCCCGCCGCAGCCCTGGGACCTCTCGCCCTCGGAGACGGGAGGGCTGCTGGTGAAGCTGCGATGGCTGCTCGTCGTTCAGTGACGGGGGGGGCCTGCCCTCTGGAGCCGGGCGGTGGGAGACGGGTGGGGGGACACGGGCCAGCCTCCGGCCCAGCCGCTCGCCCCAGCATCTGCACCCGTGCCCGCTTCGGGGCAGCTGTGCCGACACCCGCAACGCCCTCGCACAGCTCCAAATACGTGGTTCGCAGTATTTTCTCCCAGGAAAGCGGCTGTCCACCCGCCCCGCCGTACCCTCCGCTATCGGGAAACCGTCTCCCCCCTGACCCTTTCCTCCCGAGGGCACCGTGCTCATACCGTCAGGGACACAACCTGTCTCTCCAGCAGCTGGCAGCACCCAGGCAACGGGCCTGTCTCACTTTCCTTTGCATCCCCCACTCAGTTCACCGTGCCCAGCACGGTTGGCACTGAATCTGTTCATTTGCAGGAGTTTTTTTTTTTTAAGATTTCATTATTTAGAAATACCGACACATTCAGTTTGCATAACATCATTTCCGTCTGCACACATATCACTGAATTTCAAAGCTCTGATCCCCAAACAGTCAGAGAGACAATTTTGGAAAGAGAAGCTGAGATAACCTCAGAAATCGATGGAGGGGACTAAGAGGCAGGAGACGTTAGGAGGCACAGAAACGCCACTGTCCCTGAGGCTGTGAACAATAGCTGCATTATCGCTCCCTACCTTGGGCAAATCAGGCCATTGTAAATGTTTATTTTATGACTCAGTCTCTCATAAATTATGCAGGAAGACTCTCTTAACCTGGCTTTTCCCTGGCTTTCCAGATGCAGTATTAATTCGACAGCAATGTTAAGTAGATGTACTCTCTCCATGCTGGGAAGTCAGTTATAGAAGTTTCGTCTCTGATCAGCGGCAAAAACAGAGATGACTTCGTGAAAGTCACGGAGCTCAGAAGAGAGACGCCTCAACAGAACATTCTACTTGAGGTCCCCACACTTCCCAGGCCATCAGGGACGCTGAAGTCCAACACACGTATTTTAAGAAATTCAGAATGCCCCCAGGCTGCCGAAGTGCCTGCTCACTGAGCGGACGGTGGGGTCTGAAACCCACGGGATGCAGCCCTACGCCCAGGGCCACCGCCCAGACCCAGCAGCTGTCAGCACAGGCATCCCACCAGGACGAGAGGGGAGCTGCCATCCGGCCTGGGACTCAGAGATGGCACAGGGGTGCCAAGGAGCGGCGGGGGGAGCCCAGCCGCGTCAGCAGAAGCAGGGAGGCCGAGGGGGCCAGGGGACGCCACACGAGGACAGGACCCGTCCTGCCTCGAATCCTGGTCAGGGAACTTGGTGACGGCGTGACCTCAGGGACCCTGCCGGCCGTTCCCGTGCCTCCAGCTCCTCGGCTAAAAGGGAACAATAATAGTACCCACCACACAGGTTGTTTTAAGCACGAAATTAGATACATGAAGCACTCAGAACAGGCCTGGCAGGCAGGACATGTGCACCAGATATCAGGGCTTGTGTGTGTGCACATGTGTGTGCGTGTGAGTGGCACATTCAAAGAGAGAGACGATCCCGTGGGCTAGAGGAAGTGAGTGGCAAAGAGCAGCCCATGACAAGGCAAGAGGGCAGGCCAAGGCCAGACAGGGAAGGGCCTGGCCTCGTGTCCCGGGCTAAGAAGTCTGAACTTTACCCCTGAACCACAGCAGCCAATCAAAGGCTTTGAAGCGGAAGCTGACAGAGGCAGACGGGCGTTGTCATCAGACCACATGTGGCAGGTGGGTGGGCAGAGGAAACAACACAAGAATGATCCAGGCCAGAGAGGGCAAGAATCGGAACTGGCACAGTGGCGGTGGGACAGAGAGATGCAGGAGACAAACTGATTTCCCCAGCGACCGGGCAGCGCTCAGCAGAAAGGGTGCTGCTACAAGCAGAACGTGAGCACCTAAGAGAACAGCAGGCCGTTCAAAGGTTTCTGGCCTCTTCATCCCCCGACCCTGTACCTTGCTTCCTGGAGAAACCACAAGGCTGCCTTTTTTTTTTTTTTTTTTTTTTACTTTATCACCTTTACCTACATTTATTAGTCCTGGATCAGAAGGGAAGAATCACGCTCAACAACTGTGTTCCAACTCCATACATTCTCTGAAACAGGAAAAAAACACCCTACAACCTAGTGCTGGCTGTAGGAAGGCCTGTGCCATGTTTCAGGTGGGCACAGGGACTCAGGCAGCCCTGCCCTCAAGGTGCTTCTAATCCCAGCGAAGGCACAGGAGAAGTCTGCGGTGCTATCTTCTGGGGCAGCCTTGCTGAATCAGACACGGCCTAACGACTGTCTGGGGATGGGGGTTTTTTGTCGGGGGAGCGAAGGGGGTAAGCCTACGTCACCACTTGCATGAAGAACTGCAGGCGTTTGAACTCTGCTCATGCCGTCTGCTGGGACGTTCTGTGCAGATAAGACAGCCAAGACCTAGTGAAGCCTTTGCCGATGCCCCGGCAGCAAGTGGCCTATTGTCCCGGAGACCCCAGGGCGCTTCAGCCAGGCTCTCTCAGGGCCCTGGCATCAAGTGTCAAGGGCCCAGCAGGAACAGAGACCCACCCCGACCCCGGCACAGCCAGGCTGCACACGAGCCCACGATCACAGCCTGCCCTGGCCCTGGGCGGGGACACCACGCCCCTCCACGTGAAGGGGGCGTCGGAGGGTAAGGAACCAGATCCCACCCTCCACCTCCCCGAGGTCAGTGGCTGACAGGCAGGGGCGAGGTCCGTGGGAGCCCCACTCCCCTGTGTGGCAGCGGTTGTGCATGAAGAACATGGCGGGACCTAGTTCTAAGCAAACGGCACTGCTGAACCGTGTAACTTATAAATAGATCTCGAGGAACATTTTAACATAATTTGCTTTCCAGGCACAAAGAACCATGTCAATCAACTCTACAACGCGACGAAGGCAGGAGTCTCTGTTGATTGCTTTCTGGCAAAGGAAGAAAAACAGGTTTCACAGTGAGCTAATCTTTCACACACACAGAGGCACACATGGAAAGGAGAGCTGAAACTGGCTGTGCGTTTCCATTTATTCGTTCGACAATTACCTGAGCGCGAACCGAGAGCCAGGAGGCATCCTGGACACCGCGGCCTCGACCTGTATGACACTTGGAAGCAGAAAAACACTGGCTCCCCTCCCCACAGCTGCCCAGCCCCGGGAAATTGCTGTCAACAGCCTCCCTATAGGCGGAAAAGAGCAACCCTGAGGATTACATATACGATTACACACATGATGGGCCCGGCTCAGACTCTCGATAAACAAACTTGGTGGTAACTAACAAGATCAGGGGAGTAAGAAACTAAAGGCTTTAGGCTCCATCAACTGCAGTCTGCACGTGAAAATGTCACAGATGGTTCCCCTCCCAGGAAAGCTGAGCATCGCTGAGCAGGGGGAGGGGACGAGCCTTTAAGACAGAGGGAGGCCTCCCCACTTAGACACTGCTGGACACTTACACGGGAGAGATTAAAGGAAAGCAGATCAACCCAGTGTGCAGCTCACACACCAAGTGACTTAAGGAAACTCCTTAAAAGAGAAACTCCAACTCAGAAATGACTATGACTACGTTTCAGGGTGGTTTGTTATTTTTTAATAAATCTCCTTAGCACCCAGCGTGCTAGAGAAATCAACCAACCAAGTGACTGTGGGCTGAGACATTCCTGTAACTCCATTACCAGATGATGCTTGATTATCGTACTTCTTCCATTCTGAAATGACACTGATTAGCATTTTAATTGTTCAAGAATGTGTCCAGGGGCTTCCCTGGTGGCACAGTGGTTAAGAATCCGCCTGCCAACGCAGGGGACACGGGTTCAAGCCCTAGTCCGGGAAGATCCCACATGCCGCAGAGCAACTAAGCCCGTGTGCTACAACTACTGAGCGTGCGCTCTAGAGCCCATGAGCCACAACTACTGAGCCCGTGTGCCACAACTACTGAAGCCCACGTGCCTAGAGCCCGTGCTCCACAACAAGAGAAGCCACCGCAATGAGAAGCCCGCGCACTGCAACGAAGAGTAGCCCCTGCTCACCGCAACTAGAGAAAGCCCGGGTGCAGCAACAAAGACCCAATGCAGCCAAATAATAAATAAAATTCCTTAAAAAAAACAAAAACAAAAACCAACTCATCATGATCTTTCCTGGCAAGGAGTTACCGCATAATTTATGCCAATGTGGAAAACAAATGTCTCCACATCTCCTTTCTGCTACCAGCATCCAGTAGGACAGAGACGTGAGGCAGATGAGAAGGCAAAGCCGAGCCGGCCCTTCTGCATGGCCTGTGCGCACAGGGCGGCGGCAAGGGGGCGAGGGGGCCTGCGCTGAGCCAGCGATGGGCGGGAGCAGAGGCAGCCACACCCGCCACAGGGAAACAGGGTCAGACATCTGACCCCCGGGGGAAAAAGGCGCCGCCTCATTCTAAGCCAAAATTTAGGCAAAAGTAGTATTACCCAAGGAGGGCTTAGGAAATGAGGCATTTGTACCTGCAGCCAGTGGACGCTCTGGAGTCTCAGGGGGTTAACACAGTCACTGTCTAAATAACTTAAACTCGACTGCTGGACATCGTAATCCAAAAGAAAAACTTCCCTTCGCCGCCAGGAATTTCTTACTGACGTGGTACCAACATAGAGTCCACGGTACTATTTACAGCTTGTATACGGAGTATATACTGAATTTATAATATGTTAAGATAATACTTTGTATATATTGGAATAATAAGTAAATCCTTAGAATTTTTTTTTTTAAGATTTTTTTTAAAGTCTTTATTGAGTTTAAAAGCAGCATTACAATACTGCTTCTGTTTCGGTTTTTTGGCCCCGAGGCATGTGGGATCTTAGCTCCCCGACCAGGGATCAAACCCGCACCCCTGCATTGGAAGGCGAAGTCTTAACCACTAGACCACTAGGGAAGTCCCTAAATCCTCAGAATTAATTTCGCCTGTTTCTCTGCACGTCCTCGGTGTGGCTACAAGAACGTGTGAAATCACAGACATGGCTACAGCGACATCTTCCCCTTGGGTGGTGCTGCCCGAGACCACTATCCACGTCACCTGAGTCACGGCACCAGGTCTCGTTTCACCTTGCATGTTGGTGGCACCCAGCAGGTGCCTGGACCAAAAGCACAGTTAACCGATTGAATTAAATCAAGAATTCAAAGAAAGCAGGAGAGCAGAGCCAGAAGTGACCACGAGAATAAAAATAAGTATCCCAGCTAACATTTATTGAGTCCTGTCCATATGCCAGGCACCTGAGAGCTGTACTTAAGTGAATTCACTTAATCCTCTCCACGAGCTCAGCGTCACGTGGTGGTCAGTGGTGTGGCCAGGACCCAAGCCAAGCTGACAGCTGCAGTCTCCACCCCGACCCTGTGGATGCTGCCCCGGCACCCCGAGAATTCACTGCAGGCCCTGGACCTTCCAGAGAGGACTCCCCCTTCACACGTGACCTCAGGTGGCAGGTAGGGGACACTGACCACACGAAGAGCAGGACCGCAGTTCAGCTGGTGAGACACGATGCAGGTAATCATCTGTCTGCAGCGATCCTCTGTACTTTCCAAGTTTCCCTAACAAGCACGTGTTATTTATGGAATCACAAGGTCGTCTATGCTACAGCAGATCTTCGCCTGGCGACACTGCGGGCTACAGTGAGTTACTGAGGTCTGGCGTTGCCCGTGACCTCCCAAAGCCTCGCGTGGCCAGAGCCCCACGGCAAGGCTCCAGACACCACGTGAGCGCTCCCGCCACCTCCGCCCTAGGACGGGGGTTACGAGCCAGGGTTCCGAGGCCCCGGCCACGGGGAAGGCCAGGCACTGGTTTTGTTGTGTTTTTTTAAAGCTCCCCAGGAGACAGTGACCGGTGCGTGCACCCAGGCTGATGCCACTCCGAGCCCCGGGGGCCCCTTCTGTCGCTGACCTGAGCCCCCGCCAGCCCTTCAAGCCAGTCCAAGCCCCGCAGCCTCTGCCAGGCCAGCCTGACCAGCTTATGGGCCCCCTCAGCTCACCTGCAGCCAGGGCTGGCCACACCCCTCTTGGGCCGCCCGTCCTGGCGCCTGCCGCGTCGGCCCCTCACCTGTGCGCACCTCAAGGCCGGGAACTAACCGGGCTCCCCCCGCGGGGCTGCCCACAGCACAGCCCGACACGACAGGCCCCAGGAGACTCCGATCTGGTGACGGTGGTGTGAGTCTTGGATTCGCTTCTGATGGACGGATTCTCCTTCGAGCCCCCACAGAAGTCACCTAGTCCCACTGGAAACCAGCAACGTGACTTGGTGAAGGGCGCAGCGGGGAATTTCCTGAAAACAGGTTTTGGCTGAGATAAAGGCGCCACCCCTGAACACCACACAGCAGGTAGTGCCTGCTCTTCAGGTGACCAGAAACCACCAGGCAGGGCCCTGAGCCAGGCCTGAGCAGAGCCACAGTGATTCCTAGGGGACTCAGCCCAGGGTCCCCAGAGACACCTCGCAACCAACGTGTGTGGGAGCGAAGGGGGCCCCGACGCGGGCCGAGCAGAGGGGGTTGGGAGGCCCAGGGGACAGACTGGACCAGAGCCACCAGCTTCAAGTGCAGAGACGGGAAGTGGCAAGAAACGCAGCCAGAGAGGGGGGTGGGACCGACCACAGGTGGGAGACTCTCCCAAGGGGACATTCTGAAAGAACTGAGAGCAGGGAAATGACACGAGCTTCAGGATAACATCCAAACTGCTTCGCCGTTCCAGAGCCCTGCCGCCCAGCTGCGGCTGGACCCACCTGCCAAGCTCCATCTCCCACAGGGGCCCACGCACAGGTGCACACACACAGGACGGCCCAGCCACACCTTGCTACTCCCCCGTCCAGGCAGCGCCTCTCCCTCACCTCCGTCCTTCGCTCCAACTAAGGTCAGGGACTCCTTCCCCCACTCGACTGGTCTCAGTCCCTCCACAAGCCCAGGAGCAGACTAATCAATACCTCTTGCATCCTCAGTGCCCAGTATGAGGCAGGTGCTTAGGAAATTCGCTCTCCAAAAACACGAAGGAAGAAATCAACAAATGGATGACAGAATGAATAACTTAGGGAGAGAGTGAATAGATGAGACTAAGAAATGGCTGCAAAAATGGCTGTTAAAATGCCCAGCCGCCAAGGAGGAATCTAGAAAGGCTTGAGCAGCAAAACCCGAGCAAATCCAACAAAAGGAAGGCAGGAGGGCAGGCTCTGAGTGAAATAGCATCAGAAGGGTCCAAATAAATTACTGTGTGCCCAGGGCACTTCAATTCAAAAACACTGATGTGGATGAAACGAAAGGGCAAAGAGTAATCAAGTCAACGGCGGCTCTCAAACTACACAGGACCCTCAGGGAACCGAAGGGTCACGCGCGAGGACACGGCGCCCGAGTGACCGACGGTGCTCCTCCATTAATACCAAGTCCGGGCTCGGGATTTATGCTAAGGAAACACAGAAGGTGTGCAGAGCTATGATTGGGGGTGTTCCTTGGGGTCAGTCATAACAATAAATAAAAAACAAAACCAGAACTGAAAACAACTGAAATGCCCAAATAATAGGGGAATGGCTTACGAAATGTGTCACCAATGAGCAAATGGCAGAAATGGCTGTACTTTAATGACTATTACACAGCCGTTAACAATTGTGCTTTCAGAGAACATTACTATCTTGGGAAAGACATCATTTATAACAAGTGAAAATCATGAGATGCACAGAGAGGTACATGCTTGATCCCAAGTCTATAAAAAGGAAGACCACACACACACACACACACACACACACACACACACACACACCCATAAAGGCCCTCCCAAAAAGACACAAAGATAAGCTCTTTAACCCCCTGGGCATCGTTCTCTCTGACCCTGGTCTTGGGAGGTTGTGTCCACCGCACAGGGTCGTTGTGAGAAGAGATCAAGAAAATTCACAGAAAGTACTGAGCGCCACACATGGCACAAGACGGGCATCAAAAAATATTCAATGCTATTGTTTTTCTTATGATTATTCACACTACGTGCTAAACTTTAAACACTGAACACTTGTAATTTTAAATTATACTTAAGAATATCAAAGATAAACAAATATTTCACAAGATAAGGCTGTGTTCCTGCCATGCGAACCCTGTATATGAAAGATCAAAAAATGACTTTGCTAAATAGATTTTATACTTTCATATCTGGTTTAGGTAATGGGGATGGAATTTTCAAGTACAGAAGGCCCAAATCTAGAAAAGTTTTAATGACTTCTGATAGGACTGGCACACATAAGGAAACTCATGTCTTACTAACTCGATATGCATTTTATTGAGGAAATAACCACGAATAAATGGAAGAAAAGAGTGTACTTTAGCGAAGTATTTAACGGTCTGATCGAGAAAGTCATTAAAGGGACAAGCAAATGGAACCCAGTGACCTGCATACACAAAGGCCTCGGGCGCCTGAGAGACGCACAATGCTGAAGTGACGCACGGTGGCGGCCACGTGATCACCACGCGGGCAGCCCCGACACGGCACAACACGACGGAGTCCGTCAATAATGTGGAAGGTACCACGCACCGCAGAAACGCAAAACGGTGAGGCTCAAAAAAGCGTAAAGTGACTTGGAAGGAAGGAACCAAAGCAAGAAAAGATAAATGCTAACTAAGGAATACGCTGAAACAGGCAAATTTAAGTTCACAAGGATTAGGGAACGTTTTCATGTAAACTGATGGTAGTTCCTAAATTTAACGGTGGTGGTAGGTCATGAGACAAGGATCACGAAATCCACCCCAGAGCACTGAGCTAGCTGGCAGCATCTTTCAACTAAAACGCTGGGAGCCTCTGCCCTTCCTCACCAACGTCCACTGAGAGCCGGGTTCACAAAGGCATGCAGGACGCAGCGCCACCCCCAGGCCGCGGGCAGAGGCTCCCGGGAGGGTGGGCCCAGCAGACGGAAGCAGGCTCACCCAGGCGGGGAGGGCGCTGGAGGCAGATCGAGGCGCAGCGTCCGACAAAGCGGCGGACCCGCGAGAGCCGAGGAGCCCACACGCCCCCCAGGCCAGCTGCACGGGGCCTCCCATGATCCTCGGGACTGCGAAGGTCCGGGTCTGCTCCCCGCCACCGGCCAGCTCCAAACAGCCTCACTGGCTTGAGCCGGCCGTGACCGCAGGGTGTGCAGAGAAGAAAGGGCTGGTGCCCAGGAGAGAGCAGGCCGGGGAGGGGGGCAAGGGACCCACAAACGCGCGGGGGAGCTCCAGACAGCTTGGGTTCAAAGCACAGCTAATTCACTCGCAGCCGCACTTCAGAGTGTCACCTACACGTTGTCACCTGCAGCCCTTCAGTGGGATTATCACAAAGGGACAGAAGCCAGATTAACCTGCCCAATGCGCGGCTCTGATCGTTCCACTCCCAGACCCCAAACCCTCGCGCTCCTGCCCGCCCACAGAACGAGTCACTGTGTCTGAGGCTTTTGGGCCTCTGCTGCCATCGGCCCGACTCCTTGATTTTGCCAATGAGGAGACCGAGACCAAGGATGCAGCAAGTGACCAGAAGGTATGAAGGCGGCAGAGGCAGGGTGTGAACCCGAGATCTCAGCATCTGTGCCCCAGTCGCCACGTGGCTTGCGGGATCGTGGTTCCCCAGCTCAGCAAAAGCGCTAACCACTGGAAGGCCAGGGGATTTCCCGTCGCAGTGTCACCCCCACTGCCCCACGGCTGCCCGACCTGCCAAGCTCTGGCCCCGCCTGCACCCCTGGCTTCTCCCACCACTGCATCTTCAAAGAAGCCTCGTCCCTGCAGCGCAGCCACCTCGGGACGACGACAAGCTCCCTCGGACGCCGCTGGCTCCAAGCGCTGGCTCTGCTGGCCGGGAGGCCCCCAGACGGTGACCACGCCACGGCCGCCCGACTCCAGGGACAGCGCGCGGCTCCCGCGCGCGGTGTGCTCTGCTCCTCGGCAGACGTGGTGTCGCTGTGCTATCGTCCCTGCTGCTGCTGCTGCGGCTGTCAGGGCCCGGCCCCACTCGCCATGTCTCCTCCCCAGCAGCCTGCTGCCCTGTGCCCGGGTGTGTCCTGGACCACAGCCTAGCTCAGCCATGTTCCCCGAGGCCAAAAGCCACCAAGGCCGGTTGCAGATGACCACGGCAGCCCACCCCAGCCCCTGGCGACAAACTGGGGGTAAAGCCTCCCCTCCTTAAGGTCAACCCTCCCTCCACGGGACAACCGAGGAGCCCAGGGGGCTCAGCTGCAGGGGCGGGCGTGCAAGGACATGAGTGGGAAGGGAGCGAACGGCCCAGGTGTGCCCAGTGCCCGGACACACCACAGAGCAAGGTCAACACCGCTGGCTGCTCCAACAAACTTCGCCCCGCAGTGTGCACTGAGCACACTCACAATGCCGGATCTGACAGCAGTAACATTAACCTGGACAGGAGGTAAGGACAAAGCACGCAAGCCCCAAAGAAAAGAAAGACAGGGTCACAACCAAGGTGTCCACAGCGTCGAGAGACGTGAGCGGGCTTCACCTCTCTGGTCCTGCACCCGGACAGAGTTTTTAGGTGGTGCGCACACCCGCGGCGATGACCCCGGAGAGCATCACGACAAGTGAACACACTGCCTTTCCAACCCTTCCAGAACACCACTCCGCACCTAAGTCCCCCGTCCCCACCAGAGGCAGCTTGTTGGAGCAGCACGAACTCGAACCCTGGAGTCAGGATGGGCCATCCACTCTGACTCAGCCACGTCCACCGGGGACTCGGTAAGATGGGAAGACCACAGCCAACCCTGGCGGCTCCACGGGCTCAGGGCAGGCAGTCGGGCACCGCACCTGGCCCAGGCGGGGCTCCAGAAGCGCACGCCCGGTAGGACCAGCTCTCGGGCAGCAGGAAGGGGAAAGCCCTCACCAGGGGACTTCCCAAGGTCACACACACACACACACACACGATATGATGCATCGTATTTTCTGGGAGGTGATTTAATCCGTAATTGAATAACGTCAAACCACAGGGCACACCTGAAGAGGGGCAACCCAAAGAGTGAAGGGAAGACCCACCTCTTCAGTTGATCATACGCATAAAAAATCCCCAATTATGTAACTACTGTTACACCAAAAAACAAACAAAACCAAAAAAACCTCCTGATGACTAAATTTCTGACAATTCCTTTTTTTTTATTGGAGTATGATTGCTTTACAATGGTGTGTCAGTTTCTGCTTTATAACAAACTGAATCAGTTATACATATACATATGTCCCCATATCTCTTCCCTCTTGCGTCTCCCTCCCTCCCACCCTCCCTATCCCACCCCTCTAGGTGGTCACAAAGCACCGAGCTGATCCCCCTGTGCTGTGCAGCTGCTTCCCACTAGCTATCTGTTTTACATTTGGTAGTGTATATATGTCCATGCCACTCTCTCACTTTGTCCCAGCTTACCCTTCCCCCTCCCCGTATCCTCAAGTCCATTCTCTAGGTCTGTGTCTTTGTTCCTGTCTGACAATTCTTTTGCATTAAGAATATTTTTGATTGAGGTGTAACTGGCATATTATAGTAGTTTCAGGTATACAAGGTAATGATCACCACAGTAAGTCTAATTAACACCCATCACCACACAGTTACAAAACGTGTTTTTCTTGTGATGAGAACTTTTAAGATCTACCCTCTTAGCAGCTTTCAAATATGCAATACAGTATCACTTTATAACTGGAAGCTTGTTCCTTTTGACCCCCTTTGCCCATTCCACCTGCCCCCTAACCCCGCCACCTCTGGCAACCACCAATCTGTTCTCCGCATCTGTGAGCTCAGTTGTTTTTGTTTTTGTTTTAGATTCCACAAGTAAGTGAGATCATATGGTATTTGTCTTTCTCTGACTTACTTCACTTAGCATAATGCCCTCAACATTTATCCGTGTTGTCGCAAATGGCAATATTTCATTCTTTTTATGGTTGAATAATATCCCACTGTGCACGCGCATGTGTGTGTGTATCACATCTTCTTTATCCACTCATCCACTGACAGACACCTAGGTTGTTTCCATGTGTTGGGTATTGCAAACAATGCCGCAATGAACATGGGGGTGCAGATTTCTCTCTTTACGGGGTCATGAGGATGTTCTGTTTTCATTAAGAATATTTTAGGTGGGGCACAACCTTTAGGTGACTGCGCAACACTGTGAATGCACCAACTACCACTGATCTGTGCAGGTTAACATGGTTCATTGTATGCTATGTGAATTGCACCTCAATTTTTTTAAAAAGAATATTTTACTTGAGAGTTTGATGATTTGTATGCCAGGTTGACACGAGGGAATAAAATGATGACTGTGCTAAGTATCACCTATTCTCAGGCTCTCCAACGTGTATAAAGTGAGAAAAGAAGCCCGTGAGACTAATATGCTTCCACCTGTATTTTACGGAGAACGGGGGTTGGGGGGCCGACGTATACACACCCATCCGTACAGTCACTTGAATAAGCACAGAGCACTTATGAACGGAGGTAAGAAACAGGAGGGGAGCCGCTGGCCTGGGGACGGAGATTTATTTGTCATTATGTAAGCCCTTAGAGACCACTTGAATTTTTTAACATTGCATGATGTAGCTTTTTCGATTAAAAAAAAACTAGTAAACAAAAAATACGAATGAACATCACCAGTTCCCAAACTTTAAGTGCTCTCACAACTCCCCCTCCTGCAGAATCTCAAGGAACAACGTTTCTGTTAGTGCGTTTATAGTACGTATTTTGAATACTGTTAAATATGTCTAGATTTTGACTAAGCATATAAATTAAATGTTGATTTAGACAGATACACAATTTTGATAACAATTTTAAATAAAGATCATTCTCAAAACATTATACAGCCATTAAAAATGATGGTTATGAAGACTGCAGCAAGGTGGGAAAGGCGCATGAGGTGGTTTTAACTGGATCGGGGTGACAAGTGGCACCTGCATCCTCGCTGCCACTGTGGAGAGAGGTGGGGAGGCTCCACTGGGAAAGGCGGTGATGGAGACCCGCACCAGCGCCAGGGCGAGCCTGCTGCACTGCACGGACCACTCCTCACGGGACTGCTTCCCAAAGCCAGGTGGAGGTGAGCACCATTAGACCCATTTTACAGGTGGGGAAACTAACGCCGAAAGAAGTTTGGGGGAAAAAAACTGCCCAGGTCACTCTGCCAGTAAATGGCAAAGCGTGGCCATGACCTGATGTGACCCCAAAGCCCACATGCTTGTTTTCCACACTCCTCTGTCCCACAAGAGGCCAGAGATGGGGGGCAAGGTGACTGGCCATCATGGCTGCTGACTTTTCTATAATGTGGTTGTTCTTACTTCTAGAACCTAAAACAACACATAGGTTAAAACACAGATTTAAAAAGACATCCTTGACTAATTTTTTCAGACTATCTTATCCTAAGAAAAAGGGCATTTCATTTTTTTAATCACTTTAAGCAAGCCTGAACTTTTTCCCTTTAGGACCAATTTGAGCACAGTCTAAGATTTCACCAGAAAGCCTCAGTTTGTATTAATATCTCAAGACCTGGCGCAAAACCAAAACCAAAGCCTTACCCGGCAGCGCTTCACTCCTCATGGCAAATTCAGGATAAAGATGATTTTCTTCACTTCCCGACACAAAACCCAGCGCTTCCTTGTTTCTCTAACTTCCTTCCTGTGTCCTATCCCATTGTGAGGCCAACCCGAGTGACTTCTCATCTCCCACGCCCTGCACTTCTATTCATCAGGAATTTCTCCCTTTTTCTCATTTTGGTCACGTGCGACCTAATCCTGCACCAAATCTCTAAAAATGGACTGCCGTGTCCTGGTACAGTGAGTGCAGAGGACGTGCAGGGAGCCCAGGGCTGCTGCTGCCTGTGGGCTTACCCTCAGGCAGGCCCTCCTCCTCCTCTGAGTCTCAGTTTCCTCATCTGCAAAATGGGGCCACTCTGCCGATCGCTCAGGGCAGCACGGAACCAGCGAGGAAAGCTGTGGGGGAGTCCTTCACAAACAGAGGCCTTCCTCCCTGAGGAGGGCAGGGTGGTGCTGTGCGGTGACCACACAGCGCTGCGTCTCAGCGAGCGGAAAGCTGCCGTAGACTGTTTGTGTCCCCAAAGGGCCTATGTTAAATCCCGACTGCCAGGGTGACGGTTCAGAGGTGGGGGCTGTAGGAGGTGCTCAGATCACAAGGCGGGGTCCCCCTGGATGGGATTAGTGCCCTGATAAAGAGGCCCAGGGAGCTCCCTCGCCCCTTCGGCCGCTGTAGCATAGTAAGAAGGCGCCGTCTATGAACCTCACCAGGTGCGGAATCTGCCGTCGGTGCCTTGACCCGGAACTTCTCAGCCTCCAGAACCACGAGAAATAAATGTCAGCTGTAGCCGCCCAGCCCATGGTATTCTGTTCCAGCATTCTGAATGGACCAAGACAAGGGCATTACCACACCAATAATGCACTTCCTCGCTTTCTACGCTCAAACTAGAAACCCGCTCAGGGCGAAGCAGCCCGTGGGCCTCGGCACCACGCAGGGCAGAATCCTTGGCACAGGCTCAGAGGTCCACAACCACCAGCACGCCCTGCAGCCAGGTGACCGGCCATTTCAGACAGCGTCCGTGAGCACCTGCACCCCAGGCACTCGTGGGCCTGCAGAGTGAAGCTTTCAAATGAGTGCAGGGTCGAGCTGAGCACGTGACCGCAGCCCCTGGGCCCGTCAAGTGAAAAGTAAACCGTCGCTCGTTCCTGGAGCACAGTGTGGACCAGGACTTGACCCTGTCCAGGCAGCTCTGGCTCCCGCTCCTCCACGTGGCCCCTGAGCGTGTCGCAGACATCTGCTCCTGTCGTGTGACTCAGCTTACAGTCTCCTGACCTGCCACGGTCAGGGGCCCCATCCTCAGAGCAGGTCAAGAGCGGGGGTCCAGGACGTGCAAACACAGGGCCGCACGTCTGGCCTCTCCTGCCCCACCGCCCCTGCACATGTGACTTCTGAGTTTCCCTCCCGGGAAGGAATAACTCGGGCCCTTTGAGGATCACAGAGGGCCTGGGAGTGACAAAGTCAAAACGGCACCCGACCTCTTTCTTCTCCACTTTCTTGCTTCTCATCTTTAACACGTGCAACTTCCCTTCCTACCTGTAAGCGCCAACCAGACAGACGGCACAAGAAAGTAACCAAACAAGGGAGTACGGCTGACTCTGGCTCCTGGGATTTTCCTAGGAAGATGGGCAACCAAACCTCCCCAGGAAGAAGCACCAGAGTGAGTAGGGCCTCTGTCTGGAAAACACAGATGACAGGAACCCAGGAGGGTAAAGTTGAAGTGGACAGCCATTGTGCCCCAGCCTCTCTGAGCTCCTTCTCAGGGATTCCACGTATTTCCATGTACCTGACACAGAGTAAGCTCCCGGTCAAAGCCAGCCGCCATCACCACCACCATCACCACCATCACCACCACCACCACCACCACCATCACCAACATCACCACCATCACCACCACCATCACCACCACTACCACCACCACCATCACCACCACCATCACCACCACTACCACCATCACCATCGTCACCACCATCACCAACATCACCACCAACATCACCACCATCACCACCACTATCACCATCACCATCACCAACACCACCACCATCACCACCACGATCACCACCACTACCACCATCACCATCATCACCAACATCACCACCACCATCACCACGATCACCACCATTACCACCACTACCACCACCACCACCATCATCACCAACATCACCACCATCACCACCACCACCATCACCACCCTCACCACCACCACCATTACCATCACCACCACCACCACCACCACCAAGGTCACCACTACCGCTGTCCCTGAGCCCTTGATTTGATTCTAAAGAGGTCAAACAATCCTGCCGCTGTGTTGCCCGCATCCTTCCACACCTACGGGGAATTCCAATTGCTCACCATCTCTTCCAACTTCCCTTCTTCAGAAAACCCTCTTCTTTCTAGCTTCATCTGGCAACTTTACAGGATGTGCATTTCCAGAATGCACAAGATAGGATCTGTGCATTGATTAATTAATTAATTAATGTAAAAGTATTATTTTCTTTGCAGTTCCCAGGACCAGACACCTGGCTATGTGTTGGTTTGTGGTCCTTTGGAATCTGAGCTACATGTGGGGGGGAAAACAGGACACAGGAGAGCTCTAATGCATAGTCCAAGACACAGCGTTCTAAATGCTGTGTCTTGGACTATGAAAATTCAAAGTTCATTCACTCGTTCCCTCCACACCCAAGACTGTGTATACAGTTCAACACAATTCAAACAATTTCTGGGTCTCCACGGTGTGGTCGGGGCAGTGCTAGACACCAGCCATGGGTTAAGTGCTACAATACAAGAAAGACAGTCCCTACCTCAAGGAACCGGAAACCTGGTGGGGTGACAGATTTACACGTGCCTATCTGAGTGGCAAACACAGCTGGCTGTCCACCCAACATCCATCCCCTCCCTCTTCCCTGTAACCAGAACCCCAATTCCAAAGTGCCAACGGCCAAGCCCATGAGATCCTTCTCAGCACCCCTTGCAGCTCGGGGGGGCAGAAGCCGGGCAGGGGGCACGTGACCCAGCTCTGGTCAAACTGCTTTCCTGATAAGACTACAGATGCCATGGTGACTGCCCTTTGCTTTGACACAGGACAATGACTGCCACCTTGTGGCCACGAGCTTAGATCCCTGATGAAATCAATGAAATCAAGCTATGGCTCCCTACCTCCAGACATCCTGCTGAGAAAAATAAACCCCTATTTGTCTAAAGGCCCCTGAGTCTGGTTTTCTGATACCTTCAGCCAAAACGAATCCTAACCGATCCCCCTCCTCAGCTGGTGAACCACAGAGGTCAAGAGCACTGAGAGGCCGTGGGGCAGGAGAGAGTAGGCTGATGGACCCCACCAGCACTTCCTGAGCGAGCGCCGTGTCCTGTCCCCCATCACTGGACACGAAGACCAGTGACTCACAGCATGGCCCACGAGGAACTCACGGTCCCGTGGTGAGATGGACACAACCCTGAGAGCTGAGTCACAGGCACAAAGGGCTGCAGGGCAGAGAGCGGACTCCCACACACTCTGCCCACTTTTCCGCTCTCATCCCTCAGACAGAAAACAGACACCACAGTCTCATGATTATTCAGCTGGTTACTTCACATCCTCATCTACAAAGGAAATCATTAGAGAAAAAAGACAAACGTGTAACGGATTGATTTCTCAAGCTGCTCCTTTAAGACTGTACAGTAGACGTACATTTTTTTTTAGCATTTGCTTTTAAAATTATATGCAGGAAATCATCATCCATGAGAAAGTTACCTGAAACACCGCTGAAAGGTTTCCTAATTAAACTGAAGATCTGCTCTACCAGAGATATTCAATGAAATGCTCAACTTTCACCGAATCATATTCACTTTGGTTTATTTTAAGCCGAGTGGTAACTACACGTAGCTCAAATGCCACACCTAGCAGTGCGAACGCCACCCAAAACATGAGGATACTGGCAGTGGCAATGCAACGACGTCAGGACTGGCGCGGCCTCTGCAGTCCTCACACCCCCGGCCTCAAGCCCGGAAGACAAAGCAAGCTCGGGGAGCCCCTTCTGCCGGGGGCTCCGAAGGGTCGGCGAGAACCGATTACAGGTGATGAGAGGAGAGAAGACAACACACTGTCATAAATTCAGCCAGTGTACACAGCGGCAATTGCGGTTTGTGGGTTTTATTATTTTTCCCACGTCTCTCACTTTCAATAACATTCTGTGAACGATGGTCGCGGAAACCCTACAGCGAGAGCGACACAGAGGGAGGAGCCGTGCGGAGTCCCCTCCTCCGTGGGGGGGCTCGGGCGATCAGCCACCCATGGGCCGGGCGGAGGCTCTGGGGGGAGGCAGGGCGTCAGTGGCACGGGGACGGCGCAGCACGGGGTCCGCACACGTGCAAGGGTCCCGGCTGCAGGGAGGAGGCTGCCGCAGCTGACCTGCATTTGGACGTCGGGAATAATTACTTACCTAGTGATTACTTTCCCAGAAGGAAAATAAAGCCAGACCGGGAGGACTGCGCCCACCCAAGTAAGGGGGAGACGTCTCACTGGTGCCCGGCGACCCGTGCCCGCCCTGAGCTCGCGCACCAGGTGCCGCCGACCCCTAGAAAGAGACCGAGGTCTCCCTCCGGGGGTCGGGGGCAGAGGGCGACGGGTGATCCGAGGAAAACACGGCAGGATGAGAGGGAGTGAAGGCATGGAGGCGTTTGGGGGCAGGGTGGGGGGGCGTGATGCGGGAGATCCTGAAGGTGAGGGTCTGTTCGAGCAGAGGCCTGGAGGAAGTGAGTCACGCAGGGAGCCGAGGCAGAGGGACGGCAGAGCAAAGGCCCAGGCACGGACGTGCCGCTGCGTCCAGGCGACCGCAGAACAGAGTGCGGGGACGATGGGAGGGGGACAGGCAGGTCGTGGAGGCCGGGCCTCTCGGGCGTCACCAGGCCGACGGCTGACTCTCTGAGATGGAGCCGCCAGATGGCTCTGACGGCACCTGATCCGGATCTCATTTCCAAAGGACCGCCGACAGCTGTGCAGAGCACAACGCCGGACACAGGTGCGCGGGGGCCAGCGGGGTCGGGCTGTCACCATCAGGCGAGAGGCGGTGGCAGGGACCAGGCGGTGGGCTGGAGGCGCTGAGCGCAGGAGACCTGGTGACAGCCCAGAGGTGGGAGTGGGGAGGAGGGAGGAGAAGACGGTGGGGGGCTGGGCCCGAGTCACCAGAGGGGGCACCGCTGTGCAGAGATGGGGGCACGAACGGTGACAGGTTCAGGGGGGAGGAGTGAGGGCCTTGGAAAGTCAACTCAGGTGACAAGTCCAACCTAGAATCTGCCTTTCAAGATAGATGAACTTTTTCAAAAACAAACTCCTTGTGCACATTCTTAACGAAAGCTGCTTTGCCAGTGTTCCTCCTGACGTCAGAGAAGACGCTACCAGGGAGAAGCAAAACTGGGGGGCAATCCAGGAGAAGCGGGAAGGAAAGGTGGGGGAGAAGAGCCCGGACCCGTGGGCTCCGGCCTCCCTGTCCCCTCACAGAGACTCCCCCACCCCGACTGGAGTCTGCACTCACTCTGCTCGGTCAGAATCGGCCGCGGCTGTGCTTCCCTGACAGGAGAGGCCCAGCCAACCCACAGCCAGGACCACGAGACGCGGCAACCGAGGAAAAGGCCCCAACCGAATCCTGCCACGGCTCACCCTGAGATGTGCTCACTCCTCCCACTGGTGCACGTGCGCCTAGTGTGCACCAGGCCCTACTGTGTGCACCAGGGTTCTGGTTCTGAGCTGCAGGCGGGGACTGCAGGGCTCGGGCAGCGTGGTGAATTCATTAACCCTCTTTTAAAGCTTCTCTGTTTGTTTCACTGGAAAGCACTTTTTCCCCAAACCACACAGCTGAGATAAAACCAGGCTGCAGAGGCTCCCTGGTGCCCCGCGCACCCCGCCTCTTACACTCCAATTACCTTTCAGAAGCTCGGCTGGCCGCAGGGCCCGGGGGAATCTGAGGAAGCGTGTCCAGCTGAACTGGCACCGGCAGGGCAAAGAACCGAACGCTGCCCACACCTCCGCTGAGAATCGGGACGCAGGCACGCTGCGGCGGGGGAGCGTGAACACTGCACGCGAGCAGACCTCGACTCCTCTTCCCTGGCGTCTCTGCACTTGGGCAGCTGCCAGTGGCCCCCGGGGTGGCCGTCCTGGCGGGAGTCCTCTCCAGTGACACTCCAGGGAGAGGCAAGGCTGAGTTAGTGGAGCTGCCACCTTGCCCCTCCCACATTCTGTCGCCCCTCTGGGACCACCCTCACCTTTCACAAGGCAGCAGGACAAGCCCGCACGGGCGCACACGCTCGCAACCTCCACTGTCCCTGGCTGGGACACGGCGGCGAGGGTGTGGGGCTGCGCCTGGCCCTACGGTTGACGCTGGGCGCTGGCGGGCCACCGCCCGGACCTTCGGGAACAGGGGTGCCGGCAGCCCTGCCACCACAGCCAGGCCACGCCGTCCGCTCCCAGTCCTCCAGCAAGGCCCTCAGCAGAGAAACGAGGACCCGGGCGGCATCGGCCCTGCCCTCGCCGCGGGGCCACAGGGTCGCCTCCTGCCCCAGGGCTCAACCTCCCCAGCTGTGATCAGGAGCCGGCTGCTGCCGGAGGCAGGCTTCGGGTGTGTCTGGGTTGGGGGGCGGTGCACACGCATGTCAACATATAGGGAGCACGGCGCCCCGCACAGAGTGAGGACCAAAAACGCAGCAAGTGTGCAGTTATTTGGATACACCGCCTCCCCTGGCTCTGTTTCACCAGTACCTGATTCTGCCACCTGGTGAAAAAACCCCCTTCTTGGGCGTGCCCCGGTTTTGTGTCCATCAGCTGTCCCCCTACGCCTGCAGCCCCTGGGCTCCAGCTGACACAGTCCTGGTGGCCCCTTCTCCCTGGGCCACCAGCTTCCCGTCCACCAGGCGACGCCCACCCGACCCATCCTGCATCCCCTCCCCCAGTCGACCCCCCTAATTTCCTCCCTGTCCCCCCATCCCTGCACCTCCCCACTGCTGCGTGGCCTTGTTCCGCTCCCCTGGCTCCAGCCCTGCCAGAGGCTTTGCGCAGAGAGAAAGCTGGGGGCCTCCTCCTGGCCTCCTCAGCCCTCCAGACCTGCCCCTCGCTGCCCTGCTGGCTTCCCTCCTCCCCTCCCCTCCCCTCCCCTCCCCTCCCCCACCAGGCCCCATCCATCCCAGAAGCCCCGTCCCAGGGCAGGACCTCTGCACCCCTAGCCCCTCCCTGGGATGCTTCTCTGTCTTCAACGCCTGCCCTCGTGCCCTCGCTCTAAAGAATCCTCGCCAAGCGCTCACTCCACAGAAGCTCCAGCCTTTACCCCGCAGCTCTGTTTTTCTCTCCACTGCGCCTACTACCTTCGGCCAGTTCCTGGAGTGCTGACTGCGTGCATCTGTCTGTCTGTCTGTCCCCGACGCTCAACGTCAGCCCCTGAGTGCAGGGACCCTGGGGTCCGTTCCCCAGCACCTACAGCAACAGCCGGTGCTCTACGAACACTGGCCAAATGAAGAACTACGTGGGCACCTCACGTCAACCACCTCCGACGTCACAAGGACCCTGCAGGGGAGGCCCAACTCCCCCGTGATGGCTGATGAGACAGGAGGCTGAGTCACCTATCACACTGGCTCCCAGGCTGCACAGCCTCCCCTTCCTGCCATCAGGGCCCCTTGCAGGCAGGGCTGTCCTCCAGCCCCGGGCCCTGAAGGGGCATCGAACTCAAACCCTTGCTTCCTGAGCGAACAACTCCATATCACCGCCCCCCGCCCCCCGAAAAACCCCTCTTCTCCCCACAGCCGTCTCCCGGCATGCTCTCCATCTTAAAGCCCAGCCCGGGTGCTCACGGGGTAACTGGACCGCGACCTTGCACCTGGCCTCACTCCCTCTGTGCTCGTGTCTGAATGTCCGGCGCCAGGCCTGCGTGTCACACACGGACGACCTCGGAGCCCGGCTGCCACCAGGCAGTCACTCGGCAGGCCTTGGGATGCACATGTTTTGCCGATGGCCAACTCACGCCGGTTCAGACGCACGTGGTCACAACGAAAGCCTCCAAGTGTCACTTTCTTGGGCTTCAAAGCAGGCAGCCTTTGCACAAGTAAATACTGAGTCAATGCTAAGAGCGGAGTGAGCTGTTAAGTTCTATTTGCTCCTCTCATCCCCACAAGGGAGCACAAACCGAGCAAAGAAAACCAGCACTCTGACGGACGGAGCGACGTTCTGCAGGCAGGACTGCTTCTGCGGGCGGGCGCTGCTCACGTCAGCGATTTTCTTCTTCAACCTGAGCAAATATTTGCCACTTACATCTTTCACGTAATGTGAAGATAATACATCCCACTGTCTTCCGAAGCTATCTTAACTGCCTTATAAAAACAGGCAATTTACCGGCTGTGTTTTCTCTTGCCACTAAATACAAATCCAGTAATTCACTTTGAAAGCTTTGGTTTTCGCTTTTTGGTGTTAGAGTTGATACTTACAGAGAATTCTAAAGAAAGAAAAAAAACCATAATCCCACAACCGAACAAAAGAATTTGATTTTCTATTAACCTTTCAATCTATCCATATGTAATCATTTTCCAACAAGTCTTGAAAGCTTTATTTTTAAGTACTATTTTATTTTCAAAAGTTACTCCAATGACAAAGTCCACTGGAAGATTCTAACTGGGGGCTCAGATCCTGACCCAGAACTGCAGTTCCCATCAGGCAATCTTGTTTTCACGAGCTATCTCCTTGCCACCTACCATTAGAAGCTGCTGAATGTAACCAAGAAAATGTCTATAAAGTGGCCACATATGTCAATGTTATAAAAATCAAGTAGATGATAAACAGGCCAGTGCAAATGAAAATAATCAGAAGAAGTAAAATAACTTTTTTCGAGTGTTTATTGAGTGCTGGGCACTCTCCTAAAAACTTCATATGTATCAATATTATCAGCAAAATCTGTACAGGTTCCCCCCACTATCCGAAAGTAGAGTGTTTCTATGAAATCTTTCATAAGCTGAAACGGCGTAAAGTGAAAACGCAATTTTCGCTTTTCACTTTTTTTCACGAAAGCAAAAACCCTCTCCAGATTTCCTTCGGTTAGGGAAAACAGGTACTGAGTAGGTCTTCCGTGAAAGCGAGGTGGTGTAAAGCGGGGGGCACCTGTGCTGCCACGGCTGTACCTGCAGGTGAACGAGCAGGCCGAGGCCCGGAGGCTGCCAGGCTCGCTCCCGGGCACGCGGAGAGGAAGCCACGCAGGCAGCTGCCCCGGGAGCCCCACCCTCGCCGCCCCGGTGACGCTGCCCCCGCACCACGCTCCGCTCCTCACGCACGGTCCCCCTCCGTCGGGCTCGGGGCACAAGCCTTCCACGCACCGAGGCCCCCAAGCTCTCCCTCCCCGAGCTCCCCACAGCCAGGGATGCTCCAGGAGCGCCAGGTCAGGGTGAGCAGCAGGTGTTCTTCTTCTGTCGGAAGAACAGCTCTTGCGTCTGTAATGAGAGCAAGTCAGGAAAACCTACGGGCCCCTCGGGAGGGGCGGCTAACAACCGGCGTGGCAGCCGCAGACAGACAGGCTCACTGCCGACCCCGCACAGAGGCCACAGCCTCTCCCTAGTACTACCGGGAAATACATTGTTAAATTTCAAAGGTGAGCAGAACAGCATTACCATTCGTATGGAGAGGAAAGAAAGAAACGTATGTAACAACACACAGACCCAAGTACCTCTCTACAAATCACTTCTGAATCACCAAAGGAGCACAAGTAACTTTTGGGGGGAAGAACTGGCAGACACCCCGAAGCGGGGATCAGAGTTGGCTTCATCGACCTCAGGACAAACCAGCACCCTGGGCTCCTGCTACGGTGACCGAGAAGGCAAATCAATTAAGTGCTGCTCCTACCAAAACAGCTGGCCCAAATCTCACCAGGGGAACGTGAAACAAGCCACTCAGGAGGGCCTACGTTCTTCCAAGACACAAGGCAAGGCCGGAGCGTCACTCCAGCTAACAAGATGAGAGAGAGACGTGGCAGCCGAACGCCACGTGTGATCCTGCAGTGGATTCTGGACGAGGAAGAAAGGTATCACGGGTGCTACTGGGACAAGCGTCAGGATGTAAACGTGGGCCGTGTGTTAGCGAGCAGTGCCGCGTGGACGTTTAATTTCCTGACTTTGACAACGATATCCTGACAGCATCGAGAGGGTGTCTTTGTTCTTCGGAAATAATGAAGACTCGCGGGGCAGATGGCTCAAACGGTTCAGGAAAAGCATGTCTGCACGTAAGCACACGCACACACACAGAATGAAATGGGGCAAAACGTAAACAACCGGTGAATCTGGGCAAGGAGCGTATGGGGGCGCGCGTGCTGTTCTCGCAACTTTTCTGTAAATTTGAAATCACATCGAAATAAAAAGTTTAACATAACATATGCGCGGACCATCTCCGGAAGATGACACCCGGAACCGGGCAAAGGGGGAAAGGGGAGCTGGGGAAGGGAAAGGGCTCGTCTCCCCTCTGCACCTACCAAGAACAGCCGGCCCAAATCTCTGTGCTGTGAGACTGTGAAACGTGTGCAGGCCAAAACTGAACAAAACTAAGAAGAAAAAACCCACGGTGAGAACGGCACCCGGGCTGGAGCAGCACCTCCCGAGCTTCAGGATCTTTCCAAGGACGCCCTCCTCCCGCCTCACCAGCCAGGCCCGCAGCTTCGGCTTCCGCAGGCTCAGCCAGGGCCTGGGCCGCCTCCCTCCGCGGGCCTCACGCGCCACCTGCTGGCCACGCGGGGCACTGCCCGCCGCAGCGCCCAGCCCACAGAGCGCGACCGTGAGGGACTACAGCCACCTCCACCCTCCCGAAAGCTCCGGCACCGGGCAGAATGCCCAGTGCAGAGTGGCACTCAACAGGGATGAGATCCATAAATAGAAGAACACAGATCTGAGTGGAATTCCAGCAGAACTTGAAAGCAAGCACGCCTCAGCCTGGCTGCAGAGCGTCCAAGCGGGTATCATGACCCACGAGAACCACGCCTGTGACTGTCCTGTCCCCTGCTGGCCCCTCCACCCAAGACCTGTCTTGCCCTCTGCCCCCTGCAGTGCTCACACTCTACACAGACCCACTGGGCCCCTGCAGGAAGGTGCAAAGCCAGCCGCGGTCAGGATGTCCATCACCGGCCCGGATCGCCAGCCCCACGACCGCTGTGAAGAACAAGGACATCCACCTGGCCGGCCCTGCAGAGCTCCCCAAGGCAGTGCTAAGAAGCCAGAAGAGTGCAACTGGGCATTAAGGAGAAAAGATCAGAAAATGCTGATCGAATTGCAGAGGAAGCACATTAATAAACACGTCGAGAGTAAACTTTCAGGACAAACGGCTCTCGTCTTAGTGACCTACTGGCACAAAACACAACAGACCAACCTCTCATCTGGTGAATTACACGGGGAGCAAGTGCGTTAAATGGCAGCAGACTGGCCTTCCGAGCTGCAACCCCTTAGAAACGAGGCACAGCTGGCGTGGCCTCGCCCCCGGGGGGACTCACCGAGATCTGTGTTGGGACCGGCAAGGAGCTGTTTGAACTTGTCCAGCCGGGAGGCCTCTCTTTCACTTAAGGCTGAGCTGCTGAGGGTGCTGGACTCCGGCACCCCGCCCAGTGCCACGGTCGCCGAGTGTGGGAGAGACTGGGACCTCTGCAGAGGGCCGGCGTCGCTGGCACTTCCTGCAGAGGGAGGGGGAGAGAACAGAGGTGAGGCTCCGGACGCACCCACACCCACGCCCACCCCTCAGGAGGCCTCACACACGCCTCGCTGCTCTCGCTCCGTGGATCTGCCATCACGGAGCAGCGAGGACCTGGTTTCTTGGGGGTAAAATGAACGTAGCTCACACCCATGGAGCGCACCGGCCCTCCTGGTGGAGGGGCGCCCCCCGGGGGAAACAGACGCGCCCCACGAAAAGCAAGACACTGACAACCACACAACCGGAGACCAGGTCTGTCAGGGCTGCCAGCGGTCTGGGCCTGCCTGGGTAATGCGCCCCGAGGACCTGCTGGTGTAGGGCGGGGGGAGGATGCCCGCACGGGTCACCCGGGCCTGGCATGGAGGGAAGCCACCAAGGCACACGTGAAGGGCGCATGAAGCCCATGAAGGTGCTGAGGACTGTCTGAACGTCCCAGGTCTCCCCGAGCCCCAGGAGGGAGGTCAGGCAGGGACGGTCACCCGGAGAAAGCAAAGGAAGCTAGATCCCCCACTGCAGGTGGAGACGAGGGGCCACCAGAGTGCAAGCTTGCCCAGCCCTCACCCAGGCACCACTGACCTGAGACAGACTGAGGGGCCGCCCACAAGGACCCACAAGAGGGCCTGAAGTGACAGTGCACAGCACCCAGCACCCAGGACTGGGGACAGGCAAAGGAAAGAGCAGAGGGCCCTCAGGTCACTTGACAAAGAGCCTCCAGGGACCAGCACGGGACCCACAAGCAAGAGGCCCTGGAAGGCTGTAGACCCCCGGGACTAAATCCCATTGAGCAATCGCATCTTCCAAAACTGAAATTTAAAGTAAAGGGCTTCCCTGGTGGTGCAGTATTTAAGAATCCACCTGCCAATGCAGGGGACACGGGTTCAAGCCCTGGTCCGGGAAGATCCCACATGCCGCGGAGCACCTAGAGCCCGTGCGCCACGACAAGGGAAGACACCACGATGAGAAGCCCGCACACAGCAACGAGGATCCAACGCAGCCAAGAATTAATCAATTAAAAAAAAAAAGTACAGTAAAAACTAAACTCCAGGAAATGGGGCAAGGAACAAACGTGGAGTGAACATGCTAACGTTAGCTTCCGGCAGCAGTTGCCAGAAGGGAGGTGACATGCTTTACACCAAACACACGGGAAAGGCTCCCAAGGGGGCCCTCAGGGTACCGAGGAGCAAGATGGCCCGGGCTCCGGGCAGAGTCTAGTCCAGTTAAACTTCCAGAAAAGCCTGCAAACGTGGTGCAGCGCTGAGAGCACCTCCCCCTTCGGGGCTCTGGGAGGACAGGCTGGAGTGGTGAGGGGAGGGCAGAGGGGGCGGAACTCAGCTCCCCTCCCTCCTGGGGAACCTACTCTTCCCTGTGCGCCTCATGAGTCTGCAGGAGGCGCCGAGCAGGGACGGGGCCCGCGGCAGCGCGGAATAAACGTGCTCGCTTTTCTCTATCTGCGATCATAGAGATGCTCCGTGTGACTTTATTCCGACCCTAATGGCCCCACTTGCCCCTGAGCCCAATTCGAAGGTGGGGCTGGTGGGATCTGGAAGGTAAAGCAACAGCAACGGCCCCCAAGGAAACAGTAAGGTCTACAACCAGGCCTCCTGTCACCGTGAGTGGAAAACACGTCAACGTCCCACCTCCGGGGCCCCCGAGAGTGTGATTTAACCACCACCCATTGGTGTCTATACAAGACCCGCTCGCGGCTGGGTCACGGTCAGCTATGGGGACAGCCCTCGCCTGGCCGATGCCCACTGAGCCCTTCCCAGCCAATGACACGCCTTGCCATTAACCCAGTGGTACCCGAAATCAAGCGAAGTGCCTCTGACTTCAGGTACAAAGGCAACAGATGTCTCAGACGTTCATTAAGAAGTGGACAGCCAGAAGGGGAAGTAAAGGCCCGGGGAAGCCAGCCTACGAGCCCACACTCCACCACCACTGAGCTCTGAGGCCGCCACCTCCCCAGGGCCGGAGGGCAGAGCTGACGGCAGCAGGGTGACATCTGCTCCCCGCGGGGGCTCACGACTGGGACGGGCGGTGGCACAGACGCTGGCAGAGACACAGCCACAGCGCGGGAGAAGCCACGCTCTAACTGCACCGTGCCCCGCGGTGGAACGTTCCAGGACATTCAGAATTTCAAAGCGCTGCTCACAGGAGCAGTAAAGTCAAATGGACCTCAAAGGTCTCTCACCTGAGGCAGAGGCCCCGCCCCCGGCCCCGGGCAGCACATCCCTGTGCAGGGACGGGCGTGGCTGCCACGCCCCATGGGCAGCAGGCCCTGAGGGCAGCTCGGGTTACATCACCAGCATCTGGGCAGCATCACCTGGGCAGTAACTGCCCAGGACGCCCAGGAAGAACAAAGAGGACCGGGACGTGGTCCCGCCTCTGTGGCTCGCAGGGTTGCAGCATCAGCTGCAGAGCCCACGAGCAGGAGGAACTCGGTGCCTGGGGACGCCTGCCCGGCCCAGGCACACAGGAGGTGGTCAGAGTGCCTGTCACGAGTCACAGGAATTTTCCATCAACCTGTAAAAAGCCCTAACTGGGTGTCCTTCCATTTTTAAGCTCTAATACTTCAAAGTTCTCCCTATTTTAAAGAAAAATAGTTCACATTCCAATACAAAAACTGATCAAATGAAATAATTCACACCTAAGAAGACTGTAACATTTTAGAAGTTAATTTCTGCAAAGCGTTTTTGAAAACTAGACCTAAGTATGAAAGCTAATTCTGCAGCTACCAACAGGTAACCTTAGGCTATGGTGATGATCTCACTTTCTTATCTGTAAGCAAGGGGCGAGCACACTAACCCCCAGGAGACCCTGGGGAGAGGGATTAGAGGGTGTGCGGCCGCACCGCTGCCCCCTGCCCCCAGACCCCCACAATCACCCCCTCACCTCCTTAACACTGCCGCCTCCCCAGGGAGGGTGCCCTGACTGCCCGATTTAGGACCACAGCCCAGGCCCCACCCTGCTCTGGGGACCGCTCCCCACCTCTGTTCTGACCCCTGGCCCCTGCCACCTTCAAGCCCTCGTGCCTCCTCACACCTCGTGTGTAGGCTGCTGTCTGTCCCCCTCGCCAGAAGGGACACTCCACGGGGCAAGGACTTCCATTCAGCTTGTCCCCTGGGGCAGCCCGAGCCCAAAGGACAATGTCTCACCCATCACAGATGCTCGTTAAACAACTCTGTTGTTTTCTATCTCAGCCCCTCCAACCCAAAGAGAGCAAAAGTGACGAAGGCAGTGCCAGGCACGTGGATACGAGAGGCAGACGTAAGCTTGCCCTGGCAGAGTTTATAATTCAAAGCTGGCAATTCCAAAGAGCAGACACCCACCCCTACAAGCCCTGAGCCCACGCGTCTGTGTCCTGGAGGGAATCGCCAGAAGCCGCCGAGGGAGGTCCAGCCCCGGAACGTGCAGCTGGCCCGGCCCCTGGCCTGGAAACACCCCCGGGAGCAGCCAGGGCGTCCTGACAAGGGCGGGGTCCCCCAAGCAGCCCACGAAAGCTCCCGGCCGGCCACTCCATCTGCAGGGGAGACGCACTCAGCCAGGAGGACCAGAGAAAGTGTGCTGCCCCTGCTGCCCAGGAGGCCCGCTGCCGCTCGGGTCTAGGAGCCCCAGGGTGGGGACCCTTGCTGCGCGGGAGGATGGGGCCCTCCCCACCCCGGTGAGCGGCCTCCAGCCCCGCTTTCTGGAAATGGGCCCCAGCTCTGCAGCCCTCGCCTCCCACCTGCGGGACAGGACGTGCGGCTCTCGCTGACAGACTTCACCAGCCGGAGGTCACCACTCGGGACCGAAGGAGGCTCCACCGAAGGCTTTGGCTTCTGCTCGGGCCCCAGAGCCCCCGGCGGCTTGTGGCAGCCCTGCCGCTGGCTGTGGTTGCGCAGGACGCGGTTGGCCGTCTCCATGACGACCGCGGTGTTCAGGCTCTCGGCCGCCATGACCAGGAGCTCGTCGTCATCCTCACCGGCATCCCAGGCGTCGCTGGTGTTGCTCTCAAACTCCTGGAAGGTGCTGACTCGCTTGGCCTTCACCGGCGTGGTCGGCACCTTGGGTGTGGCCTTGAGCAAGCTGCAAAGCAAAGGCAGCTTTTACTTGCGCCTCGGGGGGCTGAGCGTGGTCACCCACGACCGGTCAGAGAGGAGACCCCAGGTGAAAAGGTACACAAGCGAGCCGAGAGTGAAGTGAAAAAGCAAACACGATGCAGAGACATCCAGAATGAGACAAAGCTCACAGGATGCAGTGACAGGGAAGGAGGAGAGGTTTTCTGGGAGAGTCACGCTGCGTGTTCACCCCACAGACCAACGTATGAGGACACACAGCACCGCCCAGCGATAGTGCACAGCCCTGCCCCGCTGACCCACCAACACCCTCTCACCCCGACACCTCCGCAGACCCCCTAAGGCAGCAGCTGGCGGTGTGGGTCAGGAGAGACTGTTCGCGGGACACAGGCCCTTGGCAGGTGGACCTGGACACGGGACAATTTCAAGGATGCCCACAGCATGACGACACACAACACTGGCCCCACCAAGTGTTGGGAGCTTATCCGACACATGTGGTCCTCCAGGGCCAGCCCTGCCCCACATCCACCCCTGCTGGAGGAGCCCAGACACGGGCAAGCAAGCTGCGGGCGGTGGGCAGAGAGCAGGGGAAGTCAATTAACCCTTATCAGCTACATGGTCTGCAAAAAATTTCTCTTGCGGGTTTTCTACTTTTTTGATGGTGTGTCCTTTGAAGCACAAAAGGTTTTAATTTTGATGACATCCAATTTATCCTTTTGCTGTTGTTGCTTTTGGTGTGTTCTAAGAAGCCTGTCTCCCGATCTAAGCTCACAAAGAATTGCCAGCCCCGCCCTGGCCCACAGGCAGCCCGCGACCCCGCACAGGCTGCCCGCCTTGGGCCGTGGCTTCCACGTCTGCCCTCCTCCGAGGATGGGCTATGCAAGGCCAGCAGCGCCTCACACAAAGCAACTGCTTGATGCGTGTTGGCTGAGTGAAAGGCCGCTTTCCTCCCCCTCGGGAATTCCAAGGAGCTGGGGGGTGGGGTCACCACAGCCCCCCAAAACCTGGCCTGGGATGAGAACAGCCTTGCGAGATGGGAGGCGTCACTTACGTGCCAAATGGGGGGTGCCGGGCGCCATATGCATGCTGGATGCTGTTCAGAAAGAAAGGAAAACAAATCAGCTTCTCCTCGGCCTTCCCAGGGGCCCCCCACTGACTCGGAAGAAGGCCAGCTCCTGGAACCCGCGCCCGAGGGAGCAACTCCGGCCACCGCGGGTCACGAGGGCGCGTCGGGAAGGAATGAGCGGCGCCGTGCAAGCCCACGCCCCGCACACAAGCAGGGCATTCAGCCCCCCCGCGAACGGGCCTCACCGAGGGACCCACGGCCCCACGGGTGTCACCACAGAGCCTCGGGCATCGACTAGGGGAGTGGGTGAGGCCTCCCGCAGCCTCTGGCCTCAGACTAAAAGACTGACCATGAAACGCCCGTCGCGAAGTTCTCCTCTGGTACCATTCTGTCTAAAGATGGAATACAGAATTACAAAGAGAAGAGAAATACAATTTTGTGAAAAGACTTCATGGTTTCACTATAAAGTCTGTGTTCATCAGAGTAATTCTGGAAAAGAGACGGAAACAGAGTAACCCGCCGGCACGCTGGTCAGCGGAGCGACCTCACCCATGCCCCTTCCTCCTCTCGACGCCCAGCCAGGGGCGGCCGCGGGACCCGGGGCCAGCGGTCAGAAAGAGACAAAGGAGACACGCTTAGCTGGCGCACCCCTGGCCCTTAGCTTTCCCCTCCTTCTGGCCCGGAACACACACACGAGGCCGAGAGGTGCCTCAGCCATCCTGCCCCCGAGAGAAATAAACACGAGTTAAAACTAAAGCCTCCCTGGAAGAAGGGCAGTGGGGTGGGGGGTGGCGGCGGAGATGGGGAGAGCGCGGGTCTCCAGCAGGTTTGAGAGCTGCCAGCCCGACCGTGGACCTCGGACTTCATGGCATGAAATGAACAAGCCCCTGTTTGTTGGCGCCACGGGCACTCACAGTCCTAAGTGACGCGGTCCACGTGGAACAGACAGCCACCGTGACACTGACGCAGAGCCTCGCAGGGCGCGCGTGTGTAAAGACAAACACAGACACTCAGGTGTTCAGAATATAGATGAAGTCTTCTTAGCTTTTTAAAACAGAATGAAATCCTACCTTGTTTACTTAGTAATGTATCACAACTATTTCCCCATATTACTGTTCTTCAATTTACTTAAATCCACTTATTTACTTTATATATATTATGTGATACACATGAAAAATATACGCGGCTTATGCACATTTAAAAACATAATACTGAGGGCACGTGGGATTTCCCCATACCTTTCTCTGCAACTCCCATAAATCTATAATTATTTTCAAGTTTTGTAAGTTTTTTACAAATCTTAATAATATGAGTACCACCTCCCTGGACAATCTCCCCTCTAATTTCACACTGTCCCACCATATGGTTACACGGTAATTTGTTTAACCAGTGTTGACCGTGAGATATTTAACTTGTTTAAAATTGTGTGTGATTATAAAAGCAGCAATAAACTTCTCTGGGGACAATACTTTCACACAAATATAACTTCTAGAGGATGAAGTCCCAGAGAAGGCAGGCCTGGGACACAAAGGACGCCCGTATGGACCGTAGGTATAAACGGCTGGCCCCTGAAAAATGCGGTGTGTGGGCACCGACCCGCCGCACAGTTGAAAATCTGAGCGTGGCTTCCAGTCGGCCCTCCGTGTCCACGGCTCCTCCTACCTGCAGTTCTGCGCGCACGGCTTCAGCCCACCCAGATGGAGCAGGGCCGCAGTATTTACTCCTGAAAAACACCCGCTTGTAAGTGGACCCACGCGGTTCAAACCCATGTTATTCAAGGGCCCACAGTAGGGAGCATGAATCATTGCTATTTGATGGGAGAAAAGGGGTCTCAATGCTGCTTGTGCACCTTCTCGATTATCGGGGAGGCTGAGCGATCTTGCAACATATTTTGCTCATCTGTGCTGCTTCTTTTTGTAAACTGCCTGTTCGGACCCTTTGTCCATTTTTCTAAGGGGCTGTTCACCCTTTTCTCACTGATTTGTAAAAACCTCTCTGTAAACAGAGGATTCCTTTGTCACTGAGGCAGTGAGGTGGGCAGAATAAGGGCCCCCAAAAACGTCACCTACCAATCCCAGCACCTGTGAACGTGCCACCTCACACTGTCACAGGGAAGAACCTTTTTATATTCTATCACAAGTTCATCACTAAAGGGATGTTGCCTGTAAGCTTAAATTATACATAGTGGCCCGTCTCTGGGAACCCTGCCTCCCAGGTCATGAGTGTTAAGCTAAAATACCTTTGTTTAGCTCACAGGAAACCTCCTGCCCAGGCCCACCTGTGAATGACTGCAGGCAGGAAGAAATGAACACATCCCCTCTGGGGGCTGATGGGAACCAGGAAGCGTTTGGCTTTACTCTCCCTCCCCTCTTCGTATAAAAGGAGCCTGAATTCTAACTCAGGCAAGATGGGTCTTTGGGGCATGAGCCCACCATCTTCTTGGTCTGATGGCTTTCTGAATAAAGTCGTTACTCCCTGTCCCAACAACTCGCCTCTCGATTACTGGCCTGTCACACGGTGAGGAGTACGAGCTGGAACTCGGTAACAAATTTTGGGAAGCCATCTAGGAGCCTTGCTGCTCTCGTGGCCAGCCGCCCCAGTCGGGGAACTTCCGGGTAAGGCCCTAGAAGCTGCCAGGACCACTTATTCTGAGGATCTGCCCTCCAAAGCTCCCTGAAACGACACCGGCTACCCCAGCGCTTGGCAGCTGGATCAAGGAATCGACATTTTGGGGGCCGACGGGCTCCATACAGTAGGGTTAAGTCGCTCCGGTGTGCACAGCCGGAAACTTCATTTCCTCTCCGTCTGGGGCTTCTTCACTGGAATAAGCCAATTTGTTTTGTATTTGAGTGGAGTACCCTGTCGGAGAGTGGAAAGAGTTGTTGGATTCCTACCCGATTTGTGAACCGGTTCGCTGGTTCTTTGGACGCTAGCATTTGTGTATGCCCTTTGTGTTTTGTCTTGAAAAGGGGGGAATGTTTCAACTATCCCTGGAGAAAGTCCTCTGAGGTGCATTTTGGATAAGGGATCTGATTACAGCTCCGAAGCATGGGTGAGCGGAAGACGATATCGTAACAACGTGTGGCCACAGTGCCTGTTAGGATCTCCACAGAGGGTTTAGAAAGGGTTATCTTGGGACCCTGTGCACCCTGTACTGCTACTCTTGCTGTGTTAACATGCCGTTTATGGTCTCCTGATGGTCTCCTGTGTCCTTGGTATATGTAGAACCCCAAGACCAAACTTGAGGGTTTATTTAGGATTTTGTTTGTTCTTTTGGTTTTTTTGTTTCATTTTGTTTGGTACTGTTTCTCCACTAACAGCCAAATCAGTTTTGTGATGCTTAAAACTTTTACTGATATTAAATGGAGGAAAGGAAAAGGAAAAAAAACCTGTCCTTGTCCAAGAGTGGGACATTTGAGGAAAAAGAGAAAGGTTCCACTTGGTTCCTAAAATCACCAAAAGCTACAAACAAATAGAAGTGTCTTTTCCATAAATACTAGTAAAAAGAGTTTAGCTATAGTATACAGGTGACCTTGATTTGTCCCATTTGCCAGAAACCCAATTTGAATCCAACCTCTTTTATAACTGATGGGTTTTACATTGTTGTACCTGATTCACGGCTAGAATTTTGGAATGGGAACTATGAGGTCCCTGTGTTTGTTTGTGTTTGCACATGATTTATAGATGTGTGGCATTGCCAAAATTAATCTGTAAGAGAGCTCTACTTAATTGGCTTAAAGGAAATTAAGTGCTTATAAATACTCAAATATAAAAGAAACTGGCCAGAATGAGTTTCAGGTTCACGCGATCTAGGAAATACTCAGTATTAACATCTGGTGTTAAGGTTAGCTTAAGCTTGTTGGTTTGATACAGATATGACTTTAGAGTCATCACCACTAAGTAGAATACTTTCACTGTACCTGGGTTTACTAGAAATCAAATAAGACCTTATCCCTATTACAAAGTTTGTCAGCAAGAAAAATAACAGTGTGATGAAGCTTTTAAGTAAGTAAAATAGAGGTAAATGAAGTAGAGAGTTTTGGGTAAACTGCAGGAATAATGTTCTGGGAATGTCTGTCTGGAATAGTCTCTCCAGATTTCCATAACTCAAAACTAAACAAGTTCTAAGATAAGATTGAACTTAATTAAAATCTCAGAGGTAAAGTGGTACAAGACCTGAATTTGGTTCTCTAAGAGGACAAAGTTTTCTTAAAATATTGAACTGCTTTTGGTAAAAGAATGTGAGTTTAAGTGATCTGTATTTGCCATTGAGATCTTTTATTATCACTGGTTAAAAATGTTTTGATATTTTTGACAAACTTCCCAAAGATCAAGTTCTAAGTGGGGTTCATTTGACCTCTGGCTAACTTTTGGATTTTCCGGAGGGTCCCTGGAACACCTCAAATTACTTGTTTTCCCTCCATCTCAGAGAGAGGAATATTAAACTCATTGGGCTTATGTGGTGTGTTGAACTGCAGGAGAGGCACTGTCAAATGAGTGATGATAAAACTTCTTAGATCGTATCACATGGGTAAATGTTATATTCTAGAAATTATATGGAACTCCTAAAATTCTGGTATATCCTGGTAAAGACATCAGTCATAATTATAGAAATTATCTTAAATTGTTTGCCACAGCAGTAATCAAGTTTTTGTTCAACTGCACTGTAATCCCAGCTGGTTGATGCCAAAGCAAAAAGGCAACCTCTTAATGGTTAGATGATCAACTGCTATCTATGGTTTTAAGTGGCTTTTGAACGACTCTATAGCTATTTTGTGGGAAAAAGCAGGGAAGAAAGATGAAATCCTTTATGTGCAAGCACTGGTACTGTTATCAGGGAAAATAAGGAAGGGAATGAGAATGGGCACACATTGCTTCAAACCTTCACTCCTCTGGCTGAGCTGGCGTCCCAGCCACTCTGGCGGTTCTGCCAATATATCCACCCCGTCCACTACCTCCCGTTCCCGACACTGGGGCTCAGGACCTCCCCTCCTTCTAGGGATCAATTAGAAAAGCCTGTGTTAGCTTCTGGGGCACAGGGACTAGGTCTGGTATCGCCATCTAAGACCCAACAGGGCACCCAATTCGGGCCAGGAGCCACTTCGGGACATCATGGCTATTTCCCTTATGCCATTATCTCACAGGGGGACTAAATGCAAATGACCAGCTGGCTGGGTTTCTCAGACTTCTTTAACTGGGAAGATGGCAATCCTCGTTACAGGGAGGAGCCTCTGCACCTGAAGCCCACCTGGCAGCACCCACAGCTGAGCCAAATGGGGACCCCAGTGAGGGAGGAAGGCCCCATTTTGGCAGGGCTTTGAAAAGGGAAACCAACGTTAAAGAGTTTGAACAACATTCAAGAAATTCAGCAAAACAAATGAAGACCTCTCTGAATTTTTGGAGAGGATTTATCAGGCCTACAGACGTCACACTAATGCAGATCCCGAGGTCCCTGAAAATATCAGAATGGTAAATCTGACCTTTTGGAGCAAAGCGCTTCAGATATCAGCAGAAAGTTGCAGAAATGAGATGGTGAATTTGGAATGAACCCTTCTCGATTGGTAGATGTTGCTTTTAAAGTGTTCAACAGGGAACAATGACAGAAGAAAGAAGACGCAAGACGACACGCCACTTTTCTGGCAGTGGCGCTGGATTCCCGGAAGGAGGGGTGAGCCCTCACTGGGGAAAGAACAGCGAGCTGTGAGGAGGAGGAACGCTGGCAAACAGACTGCCCTCGGCGAAAACAGAACAGTCAGAGCAAGAGCCTCTCACACGGCAGAAAGACAGGAACGCTCGGAAGAGGCCCACCAGGGGCTCCCTTGGACTTGAGGCGCCTAATTCCCCACAGGAGCCCCAGGTAAAACCGACAGTGGGAAATGAGCTGACTGTCTTTCTGACAGACCTCACCCTGAAGTTTTTCACCAAAGCGCCTTGACATCAGAGTCCAGAACACACGCTTTTTTTTTTTTGCCGCAGCGCGTAGCTCGTGGGATCTTAGTTCTCCAACAAGGGATCGAATCCGGGCCCACGGCAGTGCAAGCGCAGTCCTAACCACGGGACCGCCAGGGAAGTCCCCCAGAACACGCTTTAAGCCTACAGATGGAGCTCATGAAAATCCCAGAAAAGGAGACAGAGCTCTTTCCCCCAAGGTCTTTAAAAATAACCCAGAGCCTGCTGTCAGACCTCCCCAGATGGAGACTCAACACAGAGGAACCTGCCCCACCGAGGACTGAAAATCAGACTTTCCTCAAATGCCTTGAACTGCAAGAAATTTCAGACACCTGCTAGTGTTTGTGTGGACGCTCTTTCAGGATGGGTGGAAACATATGCCACCTGGACAGAAAATCTCTGACGTGGTTAAAGCCCTCCGTAGGGAAATTATCCCGATTTGGATGACGGCAGTAAAACAACATTCATCCTGGAGACCACAATCAACAGGAAAAACCAAGAAAATGAATCATACATTAAAAAGGAACGTCGCTAAAACATGTCAAGAGACACTGAACTTGGGATAAGGCCTTGCCAGTTGCGCTGCTACGGATCAGTGGCTGCCAGAAGCGGGCTTAAATTAAGCCCCTTTAGAATACTGCATGGCAGGCCATTGCAGGTGTGTGCCCAGGCAGGAGAATCTATAAATGCTAAAGACCTAGCGGTGGCCAATCCCATTAAAACTTCGGGCGCTATTTATTCATGAGTTTACCTCCAACAGGCCTGGCCATCCAACCGAAGTAGACGGGAATTCCATCTCCATTGCCCATTGGAGAAGAGGCAACCAATTTGTTTAATTGTGTCCAAATAAATAGCACCGGAATTTAGTATATGTATTGGGAACTGGAACCAAAACCCCAAGTTCAGTTACGAATTAGACAACAAAGTGCTAAGAGGTTTCGTCGGGCTCAAACAGTTGTAGATAAAAAGGACTAACTGAAGATTCTAAGGAGTATTCATCACCTCCGTTCAGCAGAATGGTCTTCATTCCTTTTCCCACAGGACCGCTGAATGGATGCTGACGGGGGAATAGTAATAGGGAAGAACCTTTGTATCCTATCACAAGTTCATCACTAAAGGGATGTTGCCTGTAAGCTTAAATTATACATAGTGGCCCATCTCTGGGAACCCTGCCTCCCAGGTCATGAGCGTTAAGCTAAAATACCTTTGTTCAGCTCACAGGAAACCTCCTGCCCAGGCCCACCTGTGAATGACCGCAGGCAGGAAGAAATGAACACATCCCCTCTGCGGGCTGATGGGAACCAGGAAGCGTTTGACTTTACCCCCTCCCCTTTTCGTATAAAAGGAGCCTGAATACTAACTCAGGCAAGCTGGCTCTTTCGGGCACGAGCCCACCATCCTCTTGGTCTGCTGGCTTTCTGAATAAAGTCGCTACTCCCTGTCCCAACAACTTTTCTCTCGATAACTGGCCTGTTGTGCGGCGAGCAGTACCAGCTTAGACTCGGTAACAACACAGCAGAGGGGGCTTTTTAGATGTGACTAAGGGCATACACCTTGGGAGAGCATCCTGCGTTATTCAGGTGGGTTCAATCTAATCACAAGTCCTTAAGTGGAAAACCTCCCCCGCTGTGGTCGGGGGGCGGATCGTGACCATGGAGGAAGGCTCAGAGCGAGGCTGCACGGCTGGCTTTGAAGATGCAGAAAGGGGGCCATAGTCAAGGCAGCCTTGAGAAGCTGGAGAGGTAAGGAGATGGTTTCTCCCCTAGAGGCTCCAGAAAGCCCTGCCAACACCTTGGTTTTAGCCCAGTGAGACCTGTGTGCAGACTTCTGACCTCCAGAACTGTAAGATAATAAATGTGTGTTGTTACTAGCCAGGAGGTTTGTGGTAATTTGTTTCGGCAGCAATGGAAAACGAATACAGGTAGCAAATCTGTTTTCCTGGTATGTGGGAGGCTTAAAGGTTTATGTTAAGTCATCACACTTTTATCCTTTACGGAGGGTTCTGCTTTGAGGACTATACTTGGAAAAGCCCACCCCTACTGCCCTAGTCCATTCAGAGTGCTATAATAAAAAATACCATGCACTGAGCAGCTTATAAACAAAGTCTCATGGTCATGCAGGCTGGGAAGTCCAAGATCAAGGCATCTGCACTTTTAGTGTCTGGGGAGAACTCCCTTCCTGGTGTGCAGACAGACATCTTCTCCCTATATCCTTACATGGCAGAATGGGTGAGAGAGCCCTCTGGGGTCTCTCTTATAAGGACACTAATCTCATTCATGAGGGCTCCACCCTCATGACATAATCACCTCCCAAAGGCCCCACTTCCTAACACCATCACATTGGGGGTTAGGATCTCAACATATGAATTGGGGGGGGGGCACACAAACTTAACACCTAAGTCCATAACACCTAAGACTGCATAAATATGAGCTTGTTTCATATTTCTGTGGTTTCATTTTTTACCCACGTTTTCAATCGCCTAAAATTTATTTTATTTTGCTATATACTACCTAGTAGGAAACTTCTTTAAAAAGTAACCTATTATTCCAATTTATTAAACAACCTACCCTTTCCCCCACTGGTTTGAGGATATCATCTTTAATAATACATTAAATTATTATATATAGGTCATTTTTTCAGTTTCCTATGCCGTTTCTATTCAGTTTTCCATTCCTGTGCCTGCAGCACAATATTTAAATCAGGTAAAATGTTCTTTTTTACATCCTAAAACTTCTCAGCAAAATTTAACAAACATTTGACAATGCCACTTTGTGATGGGCGTTATGATGGGTGCTGGGCAGGCACAGAGGAGCACACTATAGTCCAAACTCTTAAGGACCTTGCAGTCTACTTATAATAGCAAAAACCGAACGGGCATTATAACACTCCATGAGAATTCCTACAATAACATGCCACAAGGGTACCTAAACCCAGTCTTACGGAACAAGGAAGGTTCCTTGAGGAAAAATCCCTTAAACTGAGACCTATGAAATGAATAGGAAGAGTGAGGTAGACAGAACATTCCAAGCAAAGAGAACAACACAGTAAGACCCTGAAGGCACGGGAGAGGGTGAAATGGTTGGGAAATGAAAGCCACAGCTGGTGGCCTGTCACCAGAGTGAGGAGAAGGCAAGTGCCAGGTCAGACCTCCCCTCGAGGTCCTGGGACACCAGAGTACAGAGGGGCCTGAAGACCCCAGTCCAGCCCTCACTCCACAGAGGAGGGGAGGGGCTCTGAAGAGGCCTGTCTTTGTTGTGATCCGAA
The DNA here is from genome assembly GCF_949987535.1 of Balaenoptera acutorostrata. Classification (NCBI taxonomy): domain Eukaryota; kingdom Metazoa; phylum Chordata; class Mammalia; order Artiodactyla; family Balaenopteridae; genus Balaenoptera; species Balaenoptera acutorostrata. The sequence continues at coordinate 3,273,652 of NC_080074.1, forward strand.
AGCAAGGCAGTGACCCTCCACTTGCCCCGTGAGGACACCTCTGAGGTGGGCAAGGCCCACGGGGCGGTCACGTCGGGCCCGGAGGGGCCCTGGAGGAGGAGCTTCTCCCAAAGGCAAGAAACACACAGGAAGGGGGAGGGACAACACCATGCCCACCCCACTGTGTGCCAACCGCTCAGCTTCAGCCTTTCCCAAAAGCCTCCGAATCTGCTCCAGATTCCTGTTTGCTCTTCAGCATGAGATATGGCAGACAATAAAACATAGAGCATAACAGCCGTGGTGAACAGATTTAGCTTCGTTCCAAACTCAGTGTGTTCGTTCCTCTTATCCTCACGACCCAGCAGGCAGATATGGCTATGAGAAACTGAGGGACAGAAAGCTTAAGTGGCCTGCCTGAGGTCACACCCAGCTAGCAGGTTGCAAGGCCAACTTAAAAGCACCTAGAACATAAATACCCACACAAACACCACAGTGTCACTTTGGCTCCATCCAAAACCCTATCATTTGGGGGCTTCCCTGGCGGTCCCTGGTTAGGGCTTGGTGCTTTTGCTGTGGGGGCCAGGTTCGATCCCTGGTCTGGGAACTAAGCCCCTGCAAGCCTCGCTGCACGGCTGGAAAAACAAAACAAAAACCCTATCGTTTTGTCATACAATAGATTTGAAACCCTCCCCAATTCTACTGTCCTATGAGGTAACTACCAACCTGAATCTGACATTTAAAATTCTCACACAAGTGTTTATACCTTTACTGCAGACTTGTGCATCTCTAGGCAACCTATGATATTATTCTGCATGTTTGTAAAGATTAAGTTAATATTATTTTATAATATACACATCTTTATATACCTTTTTGCAGCTTTATTTTCTCTCAAGATGGTTTTTTTGTGTGTCAGTGTTAACACATGTAGCTCCAGTTTTGTTGTCCTGTGAGGTTTCATTTTGTGTGTGAAGGGGGGTGGTGTTTTAGCAGTAAACCAACTTTTCAAAAGAATTTTTACAGAGAAACACAGCACAGGCAGAAGCAGAGCTGTTCTGGTAAAGGGGAGAAAAGCAGGAGCCCACCCACTTCCCAACTCATTCTGAGGCCAGAATTACCCTGATACCAAAAGCAGAGAAGAACATCACAGAAGAAAACTACAGGGAATTCCCTGGTGGTCCAGTAGTTAAGATTCAGTGCTTTCACTGCCGTGGCCCTGGGTTCAATCCCTGGTCAGGGAACTAGGATCCTGCAAGCGGCACAGCCAAAAAAAAAAAAAAAAAACTACAGACCAGTATCTCCTATAAGTATACACACAAAACTCCTCAACAAAATACTAGCAAACCAAATCCAACAACATTAAAAAAGGATTATACATCACGACCAAGTAGGATTTATCCAAGGAATGCAAGGCTGGCTTAAAACCTGAAAATGCCAACAGGAAAAAGGACAAAACCACACAATGATTTCAATAGTCACAGAAAAAGCACCTGACAAAACTCAACACCCCTTCATGATAAAGATGCTCAACAAACTAGTAATAGAAGGAAATGTCCTCATCCTGATAAAAGACATCTACAAAAAACCCATATCTAACATCATACCTAAGGTGAATGACAGAATGTTTTCCCCCTAAGATCAGGAACAAGACAAGGATGTCCATTCTCACCACTTTTGTTCAATATTGTACTGGAGGTCTTAGGGCAATTAGGCAAGAATGAGAATAAAAGCCATCCAGATTAGAAACAAAGAAGTAAAATTAACAAGATGATATAATCTTATATACAGAAAATACTAAAGAATTCACTAAAAAAGTAGTGAAACTAAAAAATTCAGCAAGGCCTCAACATACAAGACGAACATACAAATATTAATTGTATTTCTATCCATTCTCAATGAACAATCCAAAAACGAAATTAAAAAAAACAACTCCACTTATAATAACATCAAACAGAATGATATGTTTAGGAATAGATTAACCAAAGATGTATAAAACTTATACTCTGAAAACTAAAAACTACTATTGAGAAAGAATTTAAAGAAAACCTAAGTCAATGGAAAAATACCCATGTTTGTATAAGAAGACGTAATATTGTTAAGACTACAGCACTCTCTAAATTCACTACAGACTCAATGCAATCCCTATCAAAATACCAGGCAGCTTCTGCGTAGAAATCGATAAGATGACCCTGAAATTCACATGGAAGCTCAAGAGACCCAGAATGACCAGGTTAAAACACTCTTGAAAAAGAACAAAGTTGGAGGACTCACTCCTCCAGATTTCAAAACTTACTAAAAGATTCGGTAATCAAGTCAGTATGGTACTGGCATAAGGATAAACATAGAGATCAACGGAATAGAACTGAGAGTCCAGACTCCTCACATTTACAGTCAATTGATTTTTTTTTTTAATGGTGCCAAGACCCTTCACTGGAGAAAGAACTGTCTTTCAACAAATGGTGCTGGGTACAACTAGATAACCACATGCAAAGAAAAAAGCTGCACCCTAGATGGATAGGTAAACAAAATGTGGTATACCCATAAAATGGAATATTACTCAGCTATAAAATGAAATGCTGATACATGCTACAACATGAAGAACCTTGAAAACATTATGCTGAGTACAGGAAGCCAGTCACCAAAAAATCCCCACATTATTATATGACTCCATTTATATGAAATGTCTATAATGGACAAATCATACTATAGAGACAGAAAGAAGATTAGTGGTTTCCTGGGGTGGGGGGGTGGGAAGCCAGGGTGACCGCTAATGAGTACAGGGTTTCTTTTTGAGATGATAAACATGTTCTAAAATTGACTGTGGTGAGAGTTATACAACTTTTTGAATACAATATAATATCACTGAATTTTACACTTTAAATGAGTGAATGGTGGCGTATGTGAATTAAAATAGGTGAACTATGATATGTGAATCTCAGTAAAGAGGAAACGGTTTTAAAAGGCAATACAGCTTCCACTTGGTTCTCCTGGCCACCATGCTGTGAGGAAGCCCACACCAGCCACACGGAGGGCGCGTACGTGTAGGCACCACAACTAACAGCGCTGGCGGGGGTCCCAGGTGACAGCCTGCGCCCAACTGCTAGACACGTGAGGGACTCAGGCCACAGCCTTCAAGACTTCCCAGTGACACCCAGGAGCTTTCTTTTCTTTTTTCTTTTCTTTTGGCCAAAAAAAAAAAGTATCAGCCTGCCTAGGTCAAGCACCACCCATCTGTCGTGGTTCCTTTCCTGAAATTTCCATGGATGCCTCCCTGACCTTGGTAGAAAGTTTCCAGTTTTAAGAATCCAAAGGCCTGGGTTCAAGTCCCAACGCTTAAAGCTGATAAGAGCGTTAACCAAGTAATTGTTCCGAGCTTTACCTTCCTCATCCCGGAAATGGAAATGAGAATGTGTATGAAATGAGATAACCATATAACAGCAGTGTGAATACTGCAGTGACCTACAGACAGTATTTACCAATACTATCAATCTATCTTTCCTTGAACACTTGCAATCTTCCATTATGCGCAAATGTATTCAATATGGCTCAAAACCAGCAGGCAGTCTGGTCTACAGCCCACTATTTGCATGTCATTTTCACAAAAGTCTGCAACATTATCACATACTGCAGGCCTTTCCCTCCCAGGACAGCAGGAAACTCATTAATTCTTCATGGGCAAACCACTTGTGTTTACTGAGCAGAAAATGTTCCAACAAAGTTCAAGCTCAGACTAAAAGGAACCTCATTTTATCTTATTAAAATTACATTTTTATTCGGTTTTAAATAGGGAAAGAGAAAAACAGGCTTCAACTAAAGCCCTTTTTAAAGAATAAATGGCAACTAATACACATACCTCCTTTCAAATAATGAAATCTTTCCTTAAAAAATATATTAACCAATAAACTTTTTTATAAATTGTACTGCTTTAAAACACTACAGTAATTCACTGAACCCTAATGATTCCTTCCAAAAAGCAGATCCACGTGACATAGTTCCACTGCCAGCTACACACCCTGGAAAAACAGTTACACAAGTACACAGGGAGACAGGTTCAGCGATGTTCATAATACCACAAAGAGAAAAAATGTTAAGAAAAATCTAGATGTCCATTATCAACTGAATAATGAATAAACAAACTAGAACGTACGCATATAATGGCATACCAACCACAGCAAACATGAAGGAACTTCAGCCACCAGATTCAAGATGGGGAAAGTTCATTAACATAATAGTGAAACGCTGAGTACACACAGTATGACACCACTTACAGGAAGTTTTTTAAATGCAAAAATGAGACAATATATCATTTTTGGGTACGTACATGAGTGGTCAAAAATCCTACTGCGTGCAGGGTAACCACAAAATTCAGAACCGTGATGGTCAGGGGAAGTGAGACTAAACAGCTGGGCCCAGGAAAGGAACACGACAGCATCAACTGTGGATGTGGTCTACGTGCCCTGTATTCACCTTGTGCCTTCCTGAAAGTCTGAAATGTGTTCTAGGGTTTTAAACAGATGGCTCTGGCTCTGAGAGGGGAGGTGTTTGCAGGCACAGCCATTCAGAGGGTCAGGGAATGCAGTGCCTGGAGCGCTCCTCCAAGACACATTTCTCTAAGCCTCCCCCGACCCCATGCTTCCTACACTGTGCACAGAAATCTTTCAAAAAGAAGGCTCACCGCCATTAGCCACCACAGAAACGCAAATCAAAATCACAATTAGAGGGACTTCCCTGGCAGTCCAGCTGGTCAAGACTCTGCACTTCCACTGCAGGGGGCAGGGGTTTGATCCCTGGTCAAGAACTAAGATCCTACATGCCGCAAGCTGCGACCAAAAAATTTAAAAAAAAAAAAAATCACAATTAGGTACCACTTCACAGCCAGGAGGGGGGCAAAAATTTAAAGATAATATGTGTTGGCGAGGATGCAGAGAAACTGAAACCCTCACACGCTGTGGATGGGAGTGAAAGTGGGTGCAGCCGCTCTGGAAAACAGCCTGGCAGGTCTTCAAAAGGTCCAACGTTGACCACATGACCCTGCAATTCCACTCCTAGGTACACACCCAAGAGAAATGGAAACATGTCTACCCAAAAAACTTGTACTGTATTATTCATAACAGCCAAAATGTGTAAACAGTCCAAATGTCCATCAACTGATGAATGGATAAATCAAATGTGCCTATCCATACAATGGAATACTCATTATTAGGTCATAAAAAGAGATGCTCCAACATGGATGACCCTTGAAAACGTCACAGTCAAAGAAGCTAGTCACAAAGGACCACACATATAATTCAATTTACATGAACCATCCAGAATAGGCAAATCTATAGAAACGAAAGGTATGTTAGCAGTTGCCAGGGGCTGGGAAGAGGGAATGGGGAATCATTGCTTATGAGTTCTGGGCCTCTCTCTGTGGTGACGGTGGTACAGCTGGGTGAATATACTAAAAACACTGAATTGTACACTTTAAGTGGGTGAAATGTATGTTACGTAAATGATATCTCTACAAAGGTGTTAAAAGGAAGGAAGGAAGGAAGGAAGGAGGGAGGGAGGGAGGGAGGGCGAGCTAGGGAGAAGCGAGGATGGGGAAGGACCAGACCAGTCCCTCCTGGCCCAGGTGCCGGGGAGCAGGTGCGCATGGGGGGAAGGCTCAGGGAGCAAAAGCACACCTTCAGCACCCATCGCCCAGATGACCAACATCACTCGATAAACCTTTAAACAGGTCCAAGTCCACCCCTCCCGCCCCAAATAACAGTCTGCACTGCTACCGTCACAGAACATTTCAGTATACTTCATGTGGAAAGGACGGACATTTTTATCATCCTCCAAACTAAGAAAATGAAACTTAAGAAAGACTAATTTGTTACCAGTAGGCAACGGCAGGGACCATGAGCGGTGTCCTCTGGGCCCAATTTGTACATATCCTGATGACCACATGCCTGAGCAGCCGGGAAGGACTCAGATGGAAGAAGAATGACAGAACTAACAAGGCGTCACAGCTTCCAACACTGCGATGAAACAGAGGCTCCCAGCTCGGTGAGAGGGTTGGGTCCAGACAAAGGACAGCACAGGACGGGTCAGGAAGGAACAGGCAGAGAGATGCCCACAATGTGCCCCGAAGCGGCCCCCAACTAGAAGTGCCTCCCACGAGAGCCCCGAGTTCCCATAAAGGTCACCTCTTCTGCAGAAGGCACAGAAAACGCCCCCACTGGTAAGGGAAAGAAAGATGACAAAGAACGGGCAAAGCTAAGGTTTAAAGAGAGAACCGGGAAGAACGCTCCTAGGAGGACAGGGTCCCAACATGAAGATAGACTGGAGACACTGGGCAGATACAGGAACGCCCGAAAGAAAGAGATGGGCCCCGGGGACCAACGCCATCTCTTCCAGGTTCTATCCAGGCTGCCTTTACAACACCAGTCAGGAAAGCTTTTTTTTTCAGTCGTGCCACACGGCATGCGGGATCTTAGTTCCCCGACCAGGGATCAAACCCATGCCTCCTGCAGTGGACGCGTGGAGTCTTAACCACTGGACCGCCAGGGAAGTCCCCAGGAATTTTTTTTTTTTTTTTAATATTTGGTTGTGTTGTGTCTTCGTTGCTATGTGCGGGCTTTCTCTAGTTGCAGCGAGCGGGGACTACTCTTCCTTGCGGTGCGCAGGCTCCTCATTGCGTGGTTTCTCTTGTTTCAGAGCACGGGTTCTAGGCGCGTGGGCTTCAACAGTTGTGGCACACAGGCTCAGGAGTTGTGGCGCATGGGCTTAGTTGCTCCGTGGCATGTGGGATCTTCCCGGACCAGGGCTCGAACCCGTGTCGCCTGCATTGGCAGGTGGATTCTTAACCACTGTGCCACCAGGGAAGCCCCCCAGGAAAGCTTTTTAAAAACTCAGAGTCAAAGACTGTCTGTCTGAGGGCCTACTTGTGGACAGCCAAGCTCTGGGGCGTGGCCTTCACCGAGAGCACCACGAATCAGTGACATCTCAGCCAGTCACAGAGGACCCCGAGGCTGCCCCACTAGAGTCACTCGGCACACCCTGGCTGAGCACCTGCTCCAGGGCCGGCCTGACGCTGGCGCTGCGAAGATGCCAGGGATGTTGCTCCCGCCGTGGTGGAGAGTCATTAGGATACAGGTAGGCACTGAAGTGGGAGGAGGAAGCAGGGAATGAGCCTAAGTTACAGAGCAGAAGCCAAGAAGGCAGGAGGAAGGAGAGCCCAATGTCGCAAGGCCTCTGGGTGTGACAATAAGGTGATTCTCTCCTGTGTATCCCAGAGAACTTCTTTCTGGTCTGAACTTGGACCACCTACACCAAGGCCCTGGCTCTGAAACAAAGACTGATGGGACAACACCAGAAGAGCTTTTTTTTTTTTTTTTTCATTAAAGGTTAAAGAGCAGTGAGTGAAAATAACAATGAATGAAACGGCAAAGAGTGAGAGGAGATAAAAGTAAAAGAAATACATCCAAGCTGCGGTGTCCTAAGCATCATAAAATAAATGAAAAATTATACGGCCACCTTTACGATTAACTGCCTCCCTGTACTTCAGACACATGAAGTAAACAGGCAAATCATGTAGTAACTCAGTTTACAGCCCATCAACCTCTCCAAGCAGAGTCATCACTCAATGTCTCCAGTAGTTTTCTGAAAGATGAACTAAATTAGCAACTGATTTACCATCAGGCGTGTTCTAACCACAGTGATGCTCCCCAGGTTTATAAAATATGTTCAGAAGGGGTAAGTTTTCCAAGGAAATTAACTTTAGAGGACTCTGGAGGAAAATGTACAAAACGCCATTATTACAACGGTAAACAATGCCACCATTCCTCCCGCCCACGGCATCATCTGAAATGGTCCCGCCCACAGAGTCAAGTGCAGACACACGTGGCCCTACAGGACCCTGAGCAAAGGGGCTCCGGGGCTGTCCCACCGTCAACACCCACGCTACGCCACCTGGCAGTGACGCTCGCCCCGTCCCCCAAGCTCTCAGCCACCTACTGAGCTCTCCCCACCGGGCCACGAGCTCCCTGTAAGAGGGCCTGGAGCTTGTCTCCTGTCACACTCCTTGGGGGCCCAGGAGCCAGTGGAGACGGGCAATTACTGATCCAATCAGCAAGCTGCTTCACAGATGGCTCTTCAGACAGGTCTTAGAAGTGAGGATGTTGACAATAAACTTCCCCCTCACATGGAAAAAGCAATGTGTGGAATATAATACTATAAATCAACTCTACTTCAGTTAGAAGAAAAAAGCAACGTGGGAGCTCACAGACCCAGAGAACAGACTGGCGGCTGCCAGAGGTGGGGCAGGGTGCGAAATGGGTGAAGGGGTCCACAGGCACACACTTCCACTAACAAGGTAAGTAAGTCCTGGGGATGTAACGCACAGCATGGTGACTGAAGTCAATAACACTGCCCTGCAGATGCGAAGGTTGCTTGGAATCTTACAAGTTCTCATCACGAGGAACAAGCGTGTGACTGTGTGGGGATGGACGTTAACTACACTTCCTGTGATCATTCCGCACTACGTACATAGAGCGAATCCTTAGGTTGCACACCTGAAAGTAACATAATACGTCAATTACATCTCCATAAAAGCACAATGTATGAATACGGGGGGGGGGGGGGGGGGGGGGGGGGGGGGGGGGTGTCTTTTGAAATTAACATGGAAAAGTCCACCCCCGCCAGCCCGGCAGTCGGCCGTCACTGGGTCCCATTTCCCCAGCTCTCCCCTCCTTGCTGCTTCTCACCCCGGCCCCTCTCCTGTCGACTTCGCCCCAGGCTCACCGCACTGAGCCGCTTCTCCTCTCCCAGTTCCTGCCAGCCTATCTGGATGCTCCTCAGACTCCTCCGTGCGTCCCGAAGCCCAGGGTGCCACCCCGCCTTCTTCCCAGTTCACGCGAAACCGCGCTCTCTCCTGGCGTTACTGGGCACCTCCAGTAAACACTCAAACAGCGGCCTCCAGGCCGAGCTGCTGCTGGCTCTCGGCCACAAATCACCACCTCACGTTAACGGGCCTGTCGCAAAAATCAGCTTTGCCCCCACTGCCATGCCTCACACCCACCACCCCAGACAGGACGCGACCCTCTGCAGTCACGCAAGTACAACACGACAGGCGCGGGCCGCCTCGTGCAGCCCCTGGCAGCCTCCTGGCTCTCTCCCTGGGCCGTCTGTGACACCTGAAACCCACCCGCTGTCCCCAGCGTCCCTCTCCTCCTGACCCCATCACTCACTCCTTCCGTGACTTAATCTCCAAGAACAGCGATCCCAAAACCCAAGATACTTGTTGCTACATTCAGTGCTCCCTTTTTTTTTTTTTTACTTTTTATTGGCATATAGTTGCTTTACAATGTTGTATTAGCTTCTGCTGTACAGCAAAGTGAATCCGTTATATGTATACATATATATATCTCCACTCTTTTTTGGATTTCCTTCCCATTTAGGTCACCACAAAGCACTGAGTAGAGTTCCCTGTGCTGTACAGTAGGTTCTCATCAGTTCAGTGCTCCCTTCTTTACTACACGAATACTTGAATGATTAAGCATTTTAAACCTGAAGGAGTTAAGTTCCAAAGACTAGAGCACATCCCCTCATAAGTGGGCGTAACTAGGCAACACCCTCTGAGGAGCCCCCAGCGTCCCAGCCTGCCGGGCCCTGTCAGAGCCACTTACAGTCATGGTGGCTGATGAGCCCACGTGCGGCTGGGACATAAAATGCAGTAATGGCTCCATGACTGGCTTTGGCACAGGAAACTAACCCAAGCTAGGGAGTAATTCTAAAGGAATCAAAACGGGGTGCAGGAGGCGGCAGCGCCGGTCTGTCTGAGACTAACCCGTAGCACTAGCCACCCCAGGACGGTAACCGGCCCCGTAAGACAATCCCCACGCCCTAGACGGCGGGAGGGATACAGTGCGGTGAAGACTGGGGGGCCGGGAGGTCTCCCGCACTCTCCTCCTCCTGCATTCTGTAATGGCAAGGCCAGACCCCTTCTGCTTCCCACCCAACCGGCTGGCCTCGCCACCTGCAAACACGCGTACGTGACAAGAGAGGCAGGTGCTGAGCGCCCCCTAGGGGCTGCCTCCCGCCTCCGAGGTCCCGTGACGCCGAGGGACCCCTCCCCTCTCCAAGACCCCGTCCTCTGCCCCGCCTCTCCACGCGCACCGTGCCCATGCCCTGTGACAAGCCCGGACCCCGCCGAGGGCTTTCGGCCGAGGGTCAGGAGCCCACCCGGAAGACAGGCATCGAACATCGCTTGTCTCGCTGCGTGTGAGCCTGAGCGCCAGCAAGGGCATCCTGTCTTTGAGGCTAGTAGAAACGCTCACGGAAAGAAGGCGCACGGCAAACCCTGCAGCGAGCTGTGTGAGGGAGCAGGGCGAGAGCGGCCCGAGGCACATCTGAGAACTGTGTCACCGTCTGGCCCCGGCAGCACGGGCCAAGCTCGAGTGTGCAGCCCGGGTGAGAAGGAAGACGGAGGGCCATGCCCGGGCCGGAACACCCTGGCAGTGCCGGTGAACTCCAGACCCCGGGAGGATGGACCACGGGGAACAGAGCGCTAATGCGGTCAGGAGCCCAGAAACGCACAGGGCGGCGGAGGGAAAGGGCTCTGCCCTCCGCCCACATGCTTGAGTTCAAAGCCAGCTCGCTCACCGCTCACCGAGGGGCCTCGGGCGGAGCGCAGCAGACGGGCGAGGGCTGCCGCGGGGTCTGCACCCGCAGGGCCCCCTGCCCAGCTGCGCTAGTAACACTAACAGCAGCTTCAGCCCTGAGCCCTCCTAACCCCAGTAAGAGAACCCGTAACCATTCTAAGCAACTCAACTCCCCGACAGCTACATGCGCCTTTGCCACCTTCAGCACTCAGGCTGGGATTTCCACGTGAATCCCCCCAAAAGAGGAAACAGCATCAGAATGAGGGAACAAAAGGACCAGGGACACTCAAAACAGAAGTGCCCTGTAGCACGGAGCCCAGAAATGGGAAGAACCCAGGCTGCCGCGTCCCCTCTGGGCCTCCTGACCCTCTGCCTCTCTGTGAGGGGGGGGACGTCTGGGTGAACCTAGAAGCTGCCCCTCTCACCCCTGGAGAACCCGGAAAGAGGAAGTCCGTGTACAAGGAACCGGGTCCCACCCCCCGCCCCGGGCCAGGCCCACCGCCAGCTCAGCTGCAGCCTGTGAAGTCTGTAAAGGACCCCTCAGCATTCCCGCTGCTGCTGGCCCGAACCTGTGTGTCAAGAGCCCGAAACAAGGGAGGTGCTCAATAAGCAGGCGCAGGTATGCGGTGTCACTGCAAGGCCAGCACCAGCACCATCTCCGTCCACGGCTCCACCTCCCGCCTGGGGCGCAGAGCCAACACCTGCCCGCGGATATGGTTCACAGCCACTCTCCCCGGAATCCTCCGGAGGGAGAACCAGGCGGTCGGTTGTGTCTGCCTCCCCGGGCCGAGCACGGAGGCATCCCCCACGTGCAGCCCAGCCCCTCCAAGGCCGGGACCCCCGCTGCACCCAGAGGGCCCGCACGGGCCAGTCCTCACGCTGCATGCGTTCCACTGAGGAGCGGATAAGCCCAGGAGTGGGAGATGGTGGAGCTTCCAAAGAAGGCCCGGCGGGGGCGGGTGTCACGCCCTGGCCCCAGGTCACCGAGCCGCTGCCCTTGTCCTAGCTGTACGCGGGCCAGGCGGGGCCACTCCAGTGGGAACAGAAAAACGGAGGCGAGGGCTCCCAGCGCCTGTTCTGTTCATTCCCACCCCCAACCTCTGCTCCTGCCTTCACAGGACTCAGGGGGGTGAAACACCTCCTCCAGCTCTCATTTTACTAAATTTTAAAAAAACAGAACAAATCCAAAATCATCAAGGATTTTTTTTTAAGTCATTTTTGTCCTCATCTAAAATTAACCCAAAAGAGTCCAGATTTGCAACATTAGATAAACATTTAAGAGGGGAAAAAAATGATTTCATTTTAAATTTATTTTTTCAAAATGTTTCCAGACAAAATAAAAGGTGTTTCATAACATGAAACATGACCACTGGAAAGCAAACAAGTAAAACAAACTATGTATTTAGCCAAACCCCACCCTCAGATGCTTCCACGGTGCTCAGCACAGCAAGACCATCTCCACGCACGGGTGGCAACCAGACCGATGCCCCACACACAAAACACAAAGTCACTGCCAGAGCACGGACTCCTGGGCTCCTCATGACAGGGAAAACTAGGAATAAAGAGACACCCCAAACAGCCACTCCGGAAGCACCACCAAGAAAACAAGCCAGGTCTATAAACACACAAGACAGGAGAGCAGGTGGGGTAGCAGCTCAGAACTTCTGAGGAAAGAGAGGCACAGCCTCCACTTGGCCCCTGGACCCGAGAGGACACGGAACAGAGAAGACCCCTCCGACTTTGCAGAGCTCACCAGTGAGGGCCCAGCCCACCCGTGAAGACTGGCCGAGGTACCGGCCCACGTTCAAGTGCAGAACCCCTTCCCCACCCGAAGGCCCTCGGGCACGCTTCCCTGCCCCTCCACCTCCCCCGCAGGGCTCTGCTTTCCTGCAGCCGCTGTAACAAACTTACTGCCTTCAAACATTCCCACCCATCATCTTAACACTCTGGAGGTCAGAGGTCCGGCATGGATCTCCCAGGCTAAAGTCCAGGGGTCGGCCCGCTGCATCCATTCTGGAGGCGGTCCTGGGGAGAATCCATTTCCTGCTCATCCGGGTCGCTGGCAGAATTCAGTTTCTAGCAGGTGCAGAACCAAGGTCCCCATCTTCCTGCTGACCAAAAGCACAGGCTGCTCCCCGCTCCTAGAGGCCACAGGTGCCCTGGCTCGGGGCCCCGTCCTCCATCTTCAAAGCCAGCAAGCGCAGATCAGACAGAGCCACCTGTGTCCAATCTCTGATACTTTTAAGAGCTGATGTGACTGTGCTGGGCCCACCAGATAATCCAGGGCAACCTCTCCATCTCAGGGGCAGCTGACGGGCAACCTTAATTCCATCTGCAACGTAATTCCCCTTTGCCGTGGAACTGACACGTCACAAGCTCTGAGGATGAGGACGTGGACATCTCGGGGGGGACCCCACCCCTCAGGCCAGAACCCTGGGGGTCAGCTCAACCCCCAACACCCCGCCCATCAGTGACCCCTTCGAGGCCCACCGCAGCCCGGGCCCTGAACCTGTCCACTCCCCCCGCCCACAGCCGCTGCCCTGGTCCCCACTTCCCGTGCCCACTTCCTCTCACCCTCTCTTCGAGGCGGAGGAACAGGATGAAGTGCTTCCTCATGGCTCTCGGGACCAAGACCCAGATCTTCTCCAGGGCCTGGAAGCCCTGCGTGCTCTGGGCCCCGCGCACCCCTCCTCACTTCCTCCTCAGGGTCTCCCTGCGGAGAGCTCCGACCCCGACCCCGACCCACACCTCTGCGTGGCAGGCTGGCCCCTGCTCCAGCCCCGGGTCCCAGCCTAGGCGAGACCTCCTCTGGGGGCGGGGGGGGAACGTGGCATTCTACGGACGCGGGGCTCCGCTGTTCTGCCCCCATCACCAGGCTGCGGCCGTGGGAGCCTGCAGACTGCTTGTGTATCAGGTGTTCACTGTCTCCTTCGGCCTGAGGACCCCGAGGCCCACGCCCCTGCTCGGCATTCCGCGTGGTACCTGGCGCACTGAAGGTGCTCCAGTATTTTCTGAATGAACCGTGCCCCGCCACGCTCCTCTCCTGCAGCTGACGACTGACGGTGGCCTGCGGAGACGACAGCTGAGCTGAGCGTCCCCCTTGCTCAGGGCCACCTCGTGGCCGTTGACAGCTGTGCGCTGAAAGCTGCCGGGGCCAGCACACCGCGAATGGTCTTCTGCCCCACGTCTACCCGAGCACCCATGGCCCTGCCATATTCAGTCCCGGCCTTTCTTGCTGCCACCGCACTTACAAATGTCACCCTTCACCTGCCCCAGCGGCCCGCCTACCCTGCTGTCAGCAGAGCACACTGCCAGGCAGAGCCGTGCTAAAATAGCAAGCATCAGATCCACGCTGAAAGGCTGCCTGCGTTCTCCCACCCAGTGTGCTATGATTTCATCTTGGCATTTAAAGTTAAGTGTAGCAAGAATGCTAAGTGCAACTGCAGAAAGCCACAGCCCCGTGGGAGCCAAGCAAGTCAATGGCCCACGAAAGAACAGGCCCAGAGAGTCAGAGGCTGAACCTTTTCTGATTCCTATCATCAACTTCCTGATTCTTATCAAACCACCACCGCCTCTCACCTGGATGTTCGCAAAGCCTCCTAACTGGTCTCCCTGCTTCCGCCCTGGCCCTCTCGGCCCCCCAGTCTACCTACAACAGGGCAGCCAAAGGAATCCTGCTAAACCAAAGGCAGGGCATGCCGCTGCCATAATCCTCCAAAGGCTCTCCCTTCACTCGGAAGAAAAGACTGGGAGGCCCTGTCTTTCCTGGGACCATGAGGCCCACCACTCCCACCTTTCAGGCCTCGTGCCCCACAAGTCTCTCCCCCCCTCAGCAGTGGTCACACCGGCCCCCCGGGCTTCTCCTCAGACACACCAGCATCGCCCCCGAACCAGGGCCTTTGCAAGAGCTCAGCCCTCTGCCTGGACGACTCTTTCCCGGCCACCCAGGAGGCCTGTTCCCTCACCTGCTGCAAATCTTGCTCAAATGTCACCTGCTCTGTTAGAGCTTACCTGGTCACCTTATCACCATGACACTCTCCCCACGGCACCTGCCCCCGAAAGATCTATCCCGCTTCCCTGCTCTGTTTTGATAGCAGTCATCACCTCTGACAGTTAACTCTCTACTTAGTTATTCTCGAGGGATTCCCTGGTGGTCCAGTGATTAGGACTCAGTGCTTTCACTGCCAAGGGCCCTGGTCTGATCCCTGGTCGAGGACTAAGATCCCACAACCCGTGAGGTGCAACCAAAAACAAAAAACAAAAACTTAAGTTATTCTCTGCCTCTCCCACTCTGCTGTTAGCTCTGTGAGAGCACAGATTTTGGTCTGTTTTGTTCAGTGATGCATCTCTAGCACCTGGAACCATTACTGGCACATAATCTGGGTTAAATAAATATTTGCTGAATAAATAAATTATCAGACTCTCAAAACTGATCCAAGAGGCCTCTCTTCTTCTCGTCTAAGAGAACAGGGTTAGGCCAAGCAAATATCCTCCTGTAGGTCACAACCACTTAGGTCTAAAGCAACTCCCTAGGTTATACATGCAGAAACTGATGGCCCTGGGGGCAATATGAGGAAGGTGAAGGTCACAGAGAGATTAACAGAAAATGATGGCTAAAACCTGGACCACCCAATTCCCAGTCAGACGTCTTTCCACCATATCACACATTCTGCCTCATCCAGAGAAGAAGTTTCTAAGGAAGCATCAGCCAAATACATAATCTAAGGACCAGGGTGTGCACAGAATAGGGGGATCTACCAACAACACCACCTCGTGCAGTGTAAGCCCTTGGCCAAATCACTCAGTCTCTCCAGGTTAATCTGGAAAACAGTTCGGATCAACCACCACTTATTGATTTGGCAGTAACAATGCAAAGATGAGTAAGGCACGCTCCCTAAACACGCAGAGCTCTCCGTCTGGTGAAGAAAACAAGCACTTTCCAACACTGAGTGTGACGCACAAAGGGGTACTTTAGTCCAGACTGCATGAAAACAGGCCAGCCCTGACCAGGAGGTACACTGGAGGCGAGTTCTTAAAAATCTTTCAAAAGTAAGCCCAGCAGGGACTTCCCTGGAGGTCCAGTGGTTAAGACTCCGCGCTCACAATGCAGGGGCACGGGTTCCATCCCTGGTCGGGGAACTAAGATCCCACATGCCACACAGCGAGGCCAAAAAATTAATAAATAAATAAGAAAAATAAAAAGCCAGGCAAAGGAGAGGGAAGGGAGGAAAAGAACATTCTGGTCAGCTATGAAAGCATGAAACTGACAGAGGCATCACACAGCAGGTACAGCAAGGATCCTACAGCAAGGATCAGCACCAATGAAGGCAAAGCTCAAAGCAACGAGGGGCGGGAGATGGGGCTAAAGAATTGAGCGGGCTCAGGTTATAAAGGGCCTTAGACATCATGCAAAAACACTTAAGCTTCTCAGCATGGCATTTCGGGGAAAACAACCAAGGGGCTTTAAACCAGCCTACCTCACTGAGTGTCAGAGTGTGCTTGGAGGACAGAGTGTGTTTTGTAAATTCTAAAACACCAGAGACACGAACACTTGCAGAGCGCCAGGAATAGCACCTGGCAAATAGTAAGTGCTCGATGAATAGCAGCCACTACTGTCATAGGAATTATTACTAAGGAATTACTAATTATAAAGGATTGTGCTATACAAAAGAGCCTTTACCAGTTCCATATTTTGTGGTGGGTGTATTCTTCCTCCTTTGAGTTTCTCGGGGTTGAGGCCCACACTCAAAAAAAGTTAATCACAGGAACCACTCAAAAGAGCTGGCATGGGGCTTCCCTGGTGGTGCAGTGGTTGGGAATCAGCCTGCCAATGCAGGGGACACGGGTTCGAGCCCTGGTCTGGGAAGATCCCACATGCCGCGGAGCAACTGGGCCCGTGAGCCACAACTACTGAGCCTGCGCGTCTGGAGCCTGTGCTCTGCAACAAGAGAGGCCGCGATAGTGAGAGGCCCGCGCACCGCGATGAAGAGTGGCCCCCACTCGCCGCAACTGGAGAAAGCCCTCGCACAGAAACGAAGACCCAACACAGCCAAAAATAAACATAATAAATAAATAATAAATAAAAATTAAAAAAAAAAAAAAAAAAAAAGAGCTGGCACGACCGCTGGAAGCCAGCTAGGATCTGACAGCACCGAGCTTGGGTAGGTAAAGACCAGGTATGCGGCCAGTGGTCACCACAGGGAGGTCATCTACTGACAGGGAAACGGGCACACCTTTGCAACTCCTCCTGTCGCCTGAAACAGCAGCACTGCCAGAGACGAGGCCACAGGAGGCGAGGGGCACGCAGCGGCTGTGCAGGCCTTTCCGGGCGAGCCGACCTCTCCTCCTCGCCCTGCCCTCTGCAGTGACAGCCTCCAGGAGGCCTCCAAGACTCCACTCCAAGTCTGGGACTATCACACGGGAGCTGCCCTCAAAAACGCCTAAGGCACGGCACAGCATCGGAGTCCAAGGGAAAAGCAAGGCTGTCTTTGGGAATGCAGGATTTCACAGAAGAAAGTTCAGGACAGTATTATTTTCCTGTGGCTGTCACAACAAAGTACCACAAACTTAGCGGCTTAAGACAACAGAAATTTATCCTGTCACAGTGCTGGAGGCTACAAGTCCAAAGTCAAGGTGTCGGCAGGGCCATGCTCTCTCTGAAGGCTCTAGGAGAGGATCCTTCCCTGCCTCTCCTAGCTCCTACTGGCTGCCACGAATCCTCAGCCTGCCTTGGTTTGTAAAGGCATCACTCCAGTCTGTCTCCATCTTCACATGCCATCTTCCCTGTGTCTGTCTCTCTGTGTGCAAATTTCCTTCTTCTTATAAGGACGCCAGTCACTGGACTAGAGCTCACTCTAATCCAGTGTGACCTCATTTCTCATTTTAACTTGATTCCATCTGCAAATACCCTATTTCCAAATATGGTCACATTCACAGGGTCCGAGGACCTGAATTGGGGCGGGGGGGGGGGGCACTACTGAACCCAATACAAGGACAAATACCCAAGAGACATGGTCATCAATCCAAAGGTTTATTCACCATTATAACTACACACAGGAGCTCGATTATTCTCACACCTCAGCTGGTTGTTAAGAATCAGAATCTATTTAGACGGAGGAGGAACCAAAGTCTCAAGACCTAAAAACAACACACAAAAGTTCTACTGCCACGTGGCTCCTTTCCTTGGAGTCTGTGTTCTAGAGCATGTGTTCCTGTCACTGCTAGGACCTCCTATTCTCTGCTATTCCAGGATTTTCACATCATCCTGGACCCTGACATTGGTTTTGATGAAACCTCTTATTGTTCTTCAATCAAGCACAGTCCTAAGGACTTCCCTGGTGGCACAGTGGCTAAGAATCCACCTGCCAATGCTGGGAACACGGGTTCGAGTCCTGGCCCAGGAAGATCACACATGCTGAGGAGCAACTAAACCCGTGCGCCACAACTGCTGAGCCTGCACTCTAGAGCCCACGAGCCACAACTACTGAGCCCGCGTGCCACAACTCCTAAAGCGCGCACGCCTAGAGCCCGTGCTCCACAACAAGAGAAGCCACCGCAATGAGAAGCGACACACCACAACGAAGAGAAGCCCCCTCTCACCGCTACTAGAGAAAGGCTGTGCGCAGCAACGAAGACTCAACACAGCCGAAAATAAAATATAAACAAATAAATAAATAAATTTAAAGGAAAAAAACCCCACAGTCCTCTGGAGTAAAATAGGGTGCCTGGCCAACTTCAGTGACCCCCTCCAAAGTCGCTTTTCTGAGCAGTCAGGAACTCATACTGCTAACTCCCAGACCATTCTGAAAATTAAACCTTTCTGACTCGACACAGTGCATTCCAAAGTTTACAATTCTATCACTCAAACAATAGTGTTTACTATGCAACACTTACGAATAAACTGTGCTTATGAATGGTTCTACTTGGAGTTAAGACCACAATTCTTAATTTTCAGTATCTCAGACTTTAGTTTCCAAACTGAACAGTGTGTAGAAATCTTGTAGTTTATCTCTAATCTATTTTCACCAGCAGCTGATTTTATCCTAGGCGTTTTGCCCGTCACGTCTCCCATGTTTCCTAGGGCCCTGGCTGGGCTGGGTGACACATCAATCAGAGGAGGACTTTGGAGTTGTACAGCTTCCAGGGTGCACCCAGGTCGCTGCAGGCACTTAACTAAAAAAAAAAAAAAAAAAAAAAAAAATTTGCTTCCTGTTGCTGACTCAAGACAGGAGTTGGCTTTGAGGCCAGAAAGTGGGAACACGGAAATCCACAGGGAGCCTCAAGTATTCTTCCTCGCCCAGGGCAAAAGCAGCAGCCCACAGGAGAGACGAGAACGCCAATCAAGCGGGTCAAAACCACCACGCCCCCTGCAGAAACCGAGCTCGCGGGCGGGCGCAGACTGCCCCGGCCACTCTCCTCACTCCACCAACTCCTCGCGGCTGGAGCCGAGTGGGTTCCTTGCAGCTTCCCCAGGGGGCCGAGGAGTTTCGCAGAAGAGACCCTGCCGGTCTCGGGACAAGCCTGCCGGCAGCTCCTCCTCCTCCTTTCTGGCCTCGCTCCTACGTGCAACCACTGTCACCTCCCAGACCCCACGATCCGACCCCCAGGACACCCCGAGAGGTCTCCTCAGAGCCCAGGTCACCCCTCCCCAGACCCCGACTCCACCGCAGCCCAGCGGGCCGAAGCGCCCAGCTGACCTCTGACCTCTGACCCCGACCCGGGTCCCCGTCACACCCACCTGCCCGGGACCTTGGTGTTGCTGCGCTTCCAGAACTGCTTCCTGGCCCCGTCGCTGGCCATGGCCTCTCCTTATCCCTCAGACCCGCAGCCCCGACACCCCGAGGGCGGCCAACCCGCCCCGGCGGCCCTTTCCGGTACCCCGGGTGGCCCCTCACTGGTCCCGGGATTCCGGAGGGTAGAGCCGAGAGGCTCTTCCGCCTCCCTCCGGAAGTTGTGCCTCCGCGCGGCCGGAAGTCCCGCCTCCGACCCAGGCGCACGTGACGGACGCGGCGGGGCCTGACGTCACTAAAAGGCGTCTAAGGGGCGGTGCCGCGGAGGAAGCGGATGGGTAGTCCTTTTTCCTGCAGGCTTCTTAGGCCTGGTGTTCGGCCCAGGGTTCTCCTGCTGCGCGAAGTGGCAGGATAATGGTCCTAACCCGAGGGCGAGGCGACGCGGAGACCGAAAGCACCTCGCTGCGGGTGGTGGTCGAGGAGGTGTCTGTCGCCCGCACTTGCTAGGGATCGGTAAATACCAAGTGGCTGACTTACCGCTGCAGTCAGTGCAGCGAGGTGAGAACCGTAAGGAAGTGGTCGGGGTTTGTGAGGGGCAGGGGTGGGGCCCGGGGAGGGGGCAGGTGGGTCGGGGAAGGAGGGGGTTGGGCCAGGCATCGGCTGAAGCGTGAAGGTTCCCCCACCGGAGCCTTGGCCGCGGGCGGCTACCGGCACTTGAAACGTGCAGGTGAAATACACCCAGGACTTCAGTAACAAAGAAGGAATGATGACGCTGATTTTTATGTTGGGTACACGTTGAAGTAAAGTATTTTGTCTATTGGATTCAATAAATGTATTGCTAAAATTACTTTCACATTCCTTTCTCCTTTTTTTCAAAGTAGCTACCAGAAAATTAGAAATTACGTATGTGGCTGCATTATATTTCTGTCGGCGGTAGACCTAACCTGAGAGGTCAGGTACCGGCATTTCAGACGGGAGCGCAGTGCGGCTTTGGGGAGCCGCTTGACAGACGCGTGCCAGTTCTTGATGATATTTTCTGATTAAAGTTTTCCGTGCCTCCTCACTTATGATAAGTAACATTGATGTAGTACTTGCTGTACGCAGGGTATTGTGCTAACTACTTTACGTGTATTATCTCAGTCGTATGCCAACCAGCGCCTCAGTAAAGGCTGCCCCCGGCCCTCAGAGCAGAGTGAGTGGCTCTCTCAGATCCCTTGAGACACTGAGTTTTCTATCCTGTCTCGTAATAGCAAAGGCTTCCCACAGCCCTGGTCCCCGCCCTGGAACATTTACCGCCTGTCTTTCTTCCCACGGAGCCCATAGGGTACTGCAAGATACTGCTGGGCGGGTGAGACCTGTGTCTTCTGCTTCTACAGCTAACACAGTAAGCGTTTGTTAAACGGATGACACATGGGAGGTCTCCAGGGATCCCCTTCTGTCACAGCCACAGAATCTCCCTGAGGCGATCGCAGTGGGTCCCTGGGGATCCCCTGCTGACAGAACCTCAGTAGACGCTCAGGGCTACAGTGCTGCACAGCCTGAGGAACTATCCCGGCATCCTGTCCTTTCATGACCTCAGTGACTCTCCAGAGATGTCCTGCTAAAGCCTCAGTGGATCCTTAGGGACCCCTTCCTGGACATAGCCTCAGGAAGCCTCCTGGGATCCTTGCGTAGGGGGGCTCAGGAAGGCCCCAGGGATCTGTTCCCAATATACAGCCCCGGGGCCTCCCCAGAGGTCTTCCTCAGTGATCAGCTCCTGACAGCCTCAGGGATGCCCTACCGACAGGAGATTTTCCCCGTCTCAATTTAGCTTCTTGCGAGAATCAGTGAGTGGGGTGGCAGCAGAACTAAGATGGTAGAGTTTAGAAAGGGAAGATTGACAGCAGTCAGCGAGCGACTGATTGGATGTAATTATAACATCTTAGGTTTGATTGCTCCCCATAACTTACCTAATGCTTTCCTGTCTACTGTCTCTTAGGGGAGGGAGTTAGTTACAGGGAGACTAAGATTGACTCGAAGGATTCAAGACTGAGCAAAGGATTACTAGTACCACTGACAGAAACCTCAAAGCAAGCGGTGAGCCTGTTTGCAGCCAGGTTTATGGTTGGTTTAGGACATGTTGGGTTTGAGGTCAGATGTCAGGCCTCAGCCAAGCACTAGGTTAGAGGACATATTGGTCTCCAGGTGAGGAGACGGGGTTACACAGGGGAGGACAGGCCAGGGCGAAGTCCCAGGACCGGTGGGCAGGCATAGGTCAGCATCAAGAGCAACGTAATCAAAAAACAAAGTCAAGTTAGAGAGAATCTCCAGAAATGGGTTCAGGCGGGGGCGTGTGGTAGAGATGGATGTGAGGGAGTATCTGGAAGAAGGCCAGGCGTGAAAGCCAGAGTCCTACAGAGGTAGAGTCGAGGAACGGGACCCATGCAGGAGTCAAACAGGACGTGTGCATGAGCACAGAGAGTGAACGAGTGAGCCTTTATTCACCTGAGCGGCAAACATAAGAGGCTTCCTTTCACTGAGATTCAGACTAATGTAAAAACCAAGGTGGTGGGCTTCCCTGGTGGCGCAGTGGTTGAGAATCTGCCTGCCGATGCAGGGGACACGGGTTCGAGCCCTGGTCTGGGAAGATCCCACATGCCGCGGAGCAACTAGGCCCGTGAGCCACAACTACTGAGCCTGCATGTCTGGAGCCTGTGCTCCGCAACAAGAGAGGCCAGAATAGTGAGAGGCCCGCGCACCGCGATGAAGAGTGGCCCCCGCTTGCCGCAACTAGAGAAAGCCCTCGCACAGAAACGAAGACCCAACACAGCCATAAATAAATAAATAAATAAATAAAATTAAAAAAAAAAAAAAAAAAAACCAAGGTGGGCTTCCCTGGTGGCACAGTGGTGAAGAATCCGCCTGCCAATGCAGGGGACATGGGTTCGAGCCCTGGTCCGGGAAGATCCCACATGCTGCAGAGCAACTAACCTCGTGCACCACAACTACTGAGCCTGCGCTCTAGAGCCTGCGTGCCACAACTACTGAAGCCCGTGCACCTAGAGCCCGTGCTCCGCAACAAGAAAAGCCACCGCAATGAGAAGCCCACGCACCACAATGAAGAGTAGCCCCTGCTCGCCGCAACTAGAGAAAGCCCGTGTGCAGCAATGAAGACCCAACGTAGCCAAAAATAAATAAATAAAAATAAATACATCTATTTAAAAAAAAAAAAAAAAACCAAGGACATACCATTTCACACTTAACAAAAAATTTAAAAATCTGTCAGTGGGGCTTCCCTGGTGGCGCAGTGGTTGAGAATCTGCCTGCCAATGCAGGGGACACGGGTTCGAGCCCTGGTCTGGGAAGATCCCACATGCCGCGGAGCAACTGGGCCCGTGAGCCACAACTACTGAGCCTGCGCGTCTGGAGCCTGTGCTCCGCAACAAGAGAGGCCGCGACAGTGAGAGGCCCGTGCACCGCGATGAAGAGTGGCCCCCGCTTGCCACAACTAAAGAAAGCCCTCGCACAGAAACGAAGACCCAACACAGCCAAAAATAAATAAATAAATAAATAAAATTAAAAAAAAAAAAAATCTGTCAGTGCCAAAATTGATGACAATGTGGATTTATGAGCAGTGCATAAGTCAGGGTGCAGCGATTCACTGCTGGTGGGAGCATAAATTCATTCAATAACTTTGGACAGCTATCTAACAATTTTTTGTAGTTAAAGGTGCACATACCCTACAAGCCAGGTGTGTACCCTAGAGCGACTCGCCTGTGTACAAAGACAGGAACGTTCATTGCAATGTTGCTCCTGGGGAAAACTGATCAATTACACATAGTTTTCCGGAGAATGCTATACGATAGTAAAAATGAATAAGTTATTTACATGTCAACATGAATGGATTTCACAAGCAATGTTGAGTGAAAAAAAGTTGAATGTGAATGCATGTGGTATGATACCACTTCATTCCCTTTTTTTAGAGTAAAAGAATACTAAAAGCTAAATTCAGGAGTGTGGTTGCCTCTGGGTGTTGGTGGGGACTTTGATCGGTGAGGAATTTACAGAGAGTTCAGTTGTTTTATGCTTTATTTCTTAAGGCAGATGGACTGTGTCCAGGTGTTTGTTTTATTCTTTGTGACTTTTTGCATGTATAAATTGTTTCATAATACATGAAAATGTAATTACAGAACTCTCACTCTGTTATGCACTGAGCTACCTCAAACACTTTTTGGAAAAGGCAAGCGTAAATGCTGCAGCAATGAAGGAACAGCGCTGAGGCTTGGAGGAGTCAGGTCCACTGATAGGTCTGTAGCTATTGTTTCAGGTTGAGTAGCTATGACGGGACAAAAAAGCAACCGGGAACGTCGTTGCCGAAGCCAGGAGACAAGAGAAAACTGGGTGCTGCCTAACAGGTGGGGATTGAGGATGGCAAGATCTGTGGTGCAGGCTGGGTTTCCCAGGAAGCAGATTGTGAGACAGATATTTCCATGCAGGTGGCTTACTGGGGAGAAGTTAAACTGGGAGGGGCTACAGTGGAACATGGGGCCAACCCCGAAGGATGGCCCCCAGAGATGTCTTGAGATGAACAGGTGGAGCCTTTGCACGGCTGCATGGACGAGTCACTGAATGTGGGCTGCCCCCTGGGAAGGTGCGTAATCTTGGGAGAGGAGGTGCCTTCTGCCGAGGTCAGGTCCCAAGGAGGGACTTATCTCCAAGCCATCAGCAGCCGACGCTGCCAGCAACTGAGGGGAATGAGAGCCTTGGTCTTCTAGGAGGAGTCTGGGCGGTGTGACGCAAGCGCGTCTGCGGCAGCCCGCCCTCTGCCCCACGCAGATCTGCTGGCTTCACGTAAGTTCACCGGCTAGGAAGGCGTCTCCAGGATTCTGGTTGGTCCCTTTTCTGGATAAACTTCGGGGAGGAGGTTGACGACGTGACCCTGGAGCCACCGCAGTGACTGTCCCTCCACCATCACCTGCTGTCGACGCCCTCCCGCTGCCAGCCCTAACCCTGCCCCTACCTGGTAGCGCCTCTGCTGTTCTAGGTCACCTACCTGTTGGAGTGATCCAGACTCTCATCCTAGAGGCCTCGGAGCCGCTGGTCACTGACGGCGCCCTCCTCGGGCCGTGGCTGCTCTACTTGCCCACATGCCATTAATGCTGGTCAGAGAGACACCCCAGTGGCTCATGTAGGTGCCGCACGTGACCTTGCTGCCCTCACCACACAGGAGCACCCCTGCCTCCCCCATGGTGAGGAGGAGACGCCTCTCCTTGCCTGCTAGTTTCCTGGCACAAGGAACCCCAAGTGAGTGAACTTAAAGTTCAGTGAGACTCTCGCTGTGTCCTTTTCTGAAAGCGTTCCCACTCTGGGATTCGGGACCTCTAGAAGAGGCCAGAATTGTGAGAACAGGGAACACGAACTCCCCTGAGAGTGCCGACAGTCGGGGCCCCGCTCCCACCCCTGCCTCCTGCACCCGCGCCTTCACTTGGAGGGGCCCCCGCTCCCACCCCTGCCTCCTGCACCCGCGCCTTCACTTGGAGGGGCCCCCGCTCCCACCCCTGCCTCCTGCACCCGCGCCTTCACTTGGAGGGGCCCCCGCTCCCACCCCTGCCTCCTGCACCCGCGCCTTCACTTGGAGGGGCCCCCGCTCCCACCCCTGCCTCCTGCACCCGCGCCTTCACTTGGAGGGGCCCCGCTCCCACCCCTGCCTCCTGCACCCGCGCCTTCACTTGGAGGGGCCCCGCTCCCACCCCTGCCTCCTGCACCCGCGCCTTCACTTGGAGGGGCCCCCGCTCCCACCCCTGCCTCCTGCACCCGCGCCTTCACTTGGAGGGGCCCCGGCACCTTACAGGGCAGACACCGCGGCTTGAAGGACGGCGCCCCAGGTTTCATCGCTCTGTCAGGGCGCAGCCTCGGGGGGGCACGGAACATGTAGTAGGACCGGTGGGTCCGGTGGCTGTGTGCTCAGTACCACCACCTCCTCGGCTGTAAAGTGGGACCCTTGGGCCAGTGCAAGGCTGTGCACGGTTTCCTGTGGATGCATCGAACAGTCTGAGACCCACACACGGGATACATGTGTTCCAATCATACACAAACGGAGACCAGACCAGAAAATTCCCTGAGCAGACAAAACCAGTTTAGTCACACAAGCAAAGCTCAATTTAGCTTATTTTCCAAGACAAGCGAGGCTAACGTGACCTGGGTCACTTCTTGCTTATTCTTCTGCGAATCATAAGCGAAACTTAAATTGTTCCCCAAAATTGATATGAGGAAACCACTAACCAGTTCCTTTCATTTAACAAAATTGTAACCAATCACTGTGAAGAATAAACACTCGCTGCCTCCAGACTATGTAAGCTGCTTTGTAACATACTGTGAGCCTCATTCCACGTGGTCACAGGGCGCCTCTGCTGGCCCGCTTGGGTCACCTACCTGCCGCCCCTGAACCAATCTGTGTGGCCTGGAAATGCCACAGCAGCCTGGTCAGTGAGCATGCCCCTTTGTAGCTAGCCGTGGACAGGTGGCCTGGGCGCTGGGGAGAGACCTCAACACCTCCTGCCCCACCAGCACCACCTACGGCAGGGGCCATCTGACAAAAACTGATTTGACGACCTAAATATGCTGCTTGGTTTGTCATTACATTTTTAATTGGACAAAATATATGCCATGTCTGATACAGTATTAATATACGGAAATCTTATAAATGAGGAAGTAGAAGACCCCAAGGGGGAACAGCCTGATTTCGTAATTAAGTATATAGTTTAAATATATGCATCAAAGGACATATTCAAAGAGGAAATATAAGTGGTAGATGAACAAATGAAAATGGGACTTTCTTTTGTTTTTTTTTTTTGGCTGCGTTGGGTCTTTGTTGCTGCGTGCAGGCTTTCTCTAGTTGCGGCGAGCGGGAGCTACTCTTCGTTGCAGTGCACGGGCTTCTCTTGTTGCGGAGCACGGGCTCTAGGCGCGCGGGCTCAGTAGTTGTGGCGCACGGACTTAGTTGCTCCATGGCATGTGGGATCTTCCCGGACCAGGGCTCGAACCCGTGTCCCCTGCATTGGCAGGCGGATTCTTAACTACTGCGCCACCAGGGAAACCCGAAAATGGGACTTTTTAGTAGTTTTTTAAGTAAAAAAATAAATACCACTTATCAGTAGACCGGCAAAGATGAAAAAGGATAATGTCGATCACAGTGCCAGGAAGTGGTGTCGGTGGGCGTGTAAACAGGTGGGTGTCCCATCGGCGAAGTACAATTTCACAAGATGAAGCAAAAGCCCTGTGAGTGCACATATGCTCTGATGCTCCAACTACTCTCCTAGGAATTTATCCTAAGGAAATTGTTGGACAAATGAACGAAGATACGTACATGCTCTAACATTACTGGAAACAGTGAAAAGTTGGAAACAATCTAAATGTCCCACTGCAAATGAAATGGGTTAAATGAATTATGAGGCAACCAGTGTAACACAATACAACCATTAAAAATGGTGACATCCAAAAAAAAAAAAAATGACTGTGCCCACAATAGGAAACCACTCATCTGCTTTCTGCATCTATAGACTTGCCTTTTATGAACATTACATTTAAACAGAATATGTAGTCTTTTGCATCTGGCTCCTTTCAATGAACGTAACGTTTTTGGAGTTTATTCATGTTGTAGCATTGTATCAGTAGTTTCTTCCTTTTTATTGCTTAATAAAATTCCAATGTAGAGATATTAAAAAAAAAATGGTGACATCCATCTTCATTTTTTTAAACAAGGTTCACAATTTATTGTTAAGTGTTGAGAGTCAGGTTACAAGTTTCATTGGGAAAAGTTTAACGTGCAGACTCAAAAGAAAAATTCTAGAAGGTCATTGGGTCAGTTAAGATGTTTCCGGATGAAGAAAGCATAATTCAGCTGATTTAAACACTAAAGGGGATGGATTGGTTCAGTGCCCAGAAAGTCCAGGTATGAGAAAGGCTTTTGACACAGTCCAATGCGGGCTGCAGACCCATTTCTCTGCACTGGTCTGGATTCTGTCCCCCTCTGTGGGCGGCCTTGGTCTCAGGCTGGCTTCCCTCATAGTCACAACTTGGCTGCCAGCAGCCACCAGGGCAACAGGCGTCCTTGTTCACAGCCAGGGGAGTGAGCGAGAGTTCCGTTTCCCGGAGCTTCACTCCAATGGCGCCATCCCTGAACCAATCACAGTGGCCAGGAGAATGCCTGCGCTGCCCGGCTGAGGCTTAGGTGCCTGCTGTTCCTTCAGCAATCACTTGGTAAAGGAGGGTAGCCTTACTCTGCACCTACTGGGATTTGTGTTCAAATTTTTTTTTACCGATAGGGAAAATAAAGTAGGAAGTCCCCTGCTATAAACTGCTCTATTTCTATGTAATGCTGTATAGCCAAAAATAAATAACTGTCACCTATAACCTGCTAAACTGCAAAAACACACCTCCTTCACCCTCCTGCCTGCCCTGCTGTCCTACTCTGCTCCAGCCAGTGGGAGGGTTCCCGTGTCACACCTAGGTTGCTCACTATCTCTCCGAAAGAGGTGCAGTCAGGACGCGGTTCCCCAAGCAGTGTCTGAGCCCAGCCTTACTTGTTGCAGCTGCTCAGAACTTTTTTTATTTTTTTAATTTACTTATTTATTTATTTATTTTTGGCTGTGTTGGGTCTTCGCTTCTGTGCAAGGGCCCTCCCCAGTTGTGGCGAGCGGGGGCCACTCTTCATCGCGGTGCGCGGGCCTCTCACCGTTGCGGCCTCTCTCGTTGCGGAGCACAGGCTCCGGACGCGCAGGCTCAGCAGTTGTGGCTCACGGGCTTAGTCGCTCCGCGGCATGTGGGATCTTCCCAGACCAGGGCTCGAACCCGTGTCCCCTGCACTGGCAGGCAGACTCTCAACCACTGCACCACCAGGGAAGCCCTGCTCAGAACATTTGCTGGTTGAATGGACGGCTGTGGAGAGGCTGACGCCCTGCACGACGCTCCCTCCAGCACCCCCGCACCCCCAGAGGAAGGCGGAGGCTGGGAGAGGCTGGTGGGCTGATGAGTCTGCCTCCCGGCTCCAAGATTGGGGTGAACGTTACACTCCAGAAACGTCGATCTGATCAGATACACGGGGAGGTAGAGGCAGTCGGAAGGAGAGGAGCCTAGCCAGGACAGGCACAGAACACTCTGAGGGCACTGGGAGCAGGCAGTGTTGTTGCTCTCCTTTACGTCCAGACGCTCAGCGGCCCAGAACAAAATTAAAATTCCGGAATCCAGTATTCATCCGCCCAGTTCTGTGATTCCAGCAACAAGCCCCAAGGCTCAGGGATGCACTGTGGGGTCTGCACTGGCCATTCCTCCCCATCCTCCCGCTTCCTGGATGACCTGCAGGTGTGACTGGTTCTTCCAGAGAAGGGCGGCGGCTGCCCAGCCAGATCCCCCTGGGACACCGCAGGGGGATGGGGACCAGCCCTCCTGGGGCAGTTAGGCCCACTAGTGATGGGTCTGAAGGCAGCCCCAGGGCACAGCTGCTAGGAAGTGACCCTATGGTACCACCCGAGGGACTTCTGCACACTTCCGTCCCTCCGTCACTGCATGCTCCAGGGCAGGGCTGGGCAGGGCGCAGACCAGACCTGGGGTGGAGGAGAGGAGCCCCAGGGGACAGCCCCAGGGCGGGCATCTGTGCAGGAATCCCCGGTCCACCTCCTCGAGCAAAGCAGGTACAGTCCTTCCCAGCTCTCTCCTGGCTTCCCACGTCCATCCCTCCCCCCCCACACCCAGCCTCCAGATCTTCCCAGACCCGGGGAAGCCAAGAGATTCTGCTGGAGGCTAATTTCCTCGGTGCAGCATTTTCCAGCCATCTCTAGATGGCGCAGAATGAAGTAAAGATTTGGGCCACCCGGCAGGCCAGGGATAAACTGGGGGCAGAAGTAAGGAGCCTATGAGTCTGCTTGGGGTGGTCCCTGGTCAGGAGGAATGCGTCCATATCTGAAGTGAGATGGCTGGACAGAGTTCCGGGCGCCCTTACCAAAATCCTCCAGGTCTTCCCAGGTCCAGCAGCCTGCTCTGTGTCCCTGGCACAGGGGCAGCCCCGGAGCCCAAGGCTGGACACAGCCCACCCCGGCCTTTAACACTAGGCAGCGTGTGGAGAGTGGTGGCCAGCAGGGCAGAAGCCCAGGCCAGCAAAGGTGGGCAGAGAGGGGTCTCTGGCAGGAGTCCATGATGCCAGGCGCCCTCCCAGCTGATGGGCCTGGCGACACTCTCTGGGCCCCAATGCCGCCTGCTCCTCGGCGCCCCTCTTGGCTGCAATTTGTGAGCTCCTGTGGCAGGCTGTCTCTGCACGCCAGCTCCGCCCCGTCCCCATCCCTCAGGCTGCGGGGACTCGGGGGCTTTCTGGTGCCCCCCTCCCCGTCCTAGATGGGCTGCGTAGGGCCTGGAACACTTTCATCCCTTTCTCCGTGGCCCAGTAAATCTTGGCCATGGCAGGATGTGCTCAAAGGGAGAGCCCTTGCTCCCCAACCAGGCTACATGGTTTATAAATACCAGCGTCCAGCCTAGGAGAAGCATGTCCCCTTGGGCAGGAGGTGGCTTGGTAGGACAGGGAAGGGAGGGAGGGGGGAAGATGCCTGAGCAAGTCCCAGTTCTCTCTGGCCTCGCCTTCCCGGTCTATGAAATGGTGTCATAATCTCCACCCGCGTGCCTCACAGGGTTCTTCTTAAGATCAAGGGAGAAGGGAGGGAGTTGGAAGGAAGAAGTGGGGGCGGGAGGGAGGGGAGGGAGGGAGGGAGAGTGAAGGGGAGCTGCTGAGCTGCTGAAGGGCGGCCTGCTGGGCCCTCAGCCCACATCGTCCTGCATCCCAGCATCCCTGTTCTGGGCTCCTGGCCAAGGCGGGGTACTGAGCACCTGTCAAGCCTGGCCAAGTGCGGCCATGCCCCCTCCCTGCCCGCTCCCCTGCTTCCTCATTTCCTCGGTCACCGCTGTCAGCCACTGACCCCAGACGCTCCTCCACGGCTGCCTGCCTTGGCCACACCCTGCGTCCCCTGGGCCGGGCGTCCTGCCCGTGGCCTGGCAGGGCCTGTGGGAGCCGAGAGGGGCCTGAGTCACCACACCCACAGGCCGCCCGGGTGGGATGGATGAGGAACCCAAGGACAGAAATTGGGAAGAGAGACTGGGTGTGTCTCCCAGTCCCAGGAGGAATCTGTCTGAGCTTCCTCACTCTAACCACCCACGGAGGTGGCGCCCGCCTTCCTGACCCTGCGCCCGGGCCCCCTGTCACCCCGCCATCCTGGACGCCAGGATCCACATCCTGCCGAGCCCCCAGAGCTACCCCAGCTCCTCTCCCCTCATCTCCTGTGTCCCTCTGAGTCATGGGCATTGCACACTGTGTGCGGCCAGAGAGGTGGCCCCAACCCCGTGTGACCTGGACACATCCCAGCCCCTCTCTGGGCCTCACCTTCCGCATCTGTGAAATGGGTGTGATAACCACACAGGCCCTTCAAAGGAGACAACACGTGGGGAATTGCCTTGAGGGGCAAGCATCGCACCAGCATCAGGGATTTTGATCAGTTTGGGGGCCCAGGTGGGCCTGCCTCGGGGTGGGGCCTCCAGCACTCAGGAGGTGCTCTGTGAACACTGGAGAGATCAGTTTACAGGACCCTGAAGTCCCTCCCACTTCTCAGCTACAACCCAGACTGACTTTCCTCTCAGGCTACAACCAGGCCTGCAGCTCACCGGGAGTTCCTGCCCTGGCTGTGAGGGTGGCCAGTGGGGGTCGGAAATCAGCTGGCCCTGACTGGCAAGCCACTTGCCCCCAGGGGAGGAGGTGGCAGCCTGGCAAAGGAGCATCCTTTAAACGTCTTCCTACGGATCTGAATTCACATTGTGACTCGTGGTCATGCCAGCCTCAGCCTGTTTCCTTATTGGAAGAGGAAGAGGGTAATGAAGGGGTGAATTTTTTTTCTGCAGAGTGTAAGCAGGAGACAAAGCAAGCTCTGTGTACCTGGCCTCAGCCCTTTCCTACTACCTGCTCCCAGGGAGGTCACAGGGTACAGAGAAAACAGCAGACAGAGGGCCGTGTGCCTGGGGCCAAGAATGAGCTTGGGAGCCTTGGACTGTCAGAGCCCGGGGGATGGAGGCGCCTTCGAGTCCTCACTTCTGCAGCCCCCTTTGCGGACGGGCAACTCAAGGCCCAGAAACCAGCGATATATCTAAGGCTGATCTGGATTCAGCCCCAGCGTCCCAGACTCCCCAGCTAGCATCATTTCTGCTGCCCCTCCACTCTTGACAGGAAGCAGTCCCCCAAAGGGGAGGAAGGACAGAAGACAGTGGGCTGGAAAGGTGATAGGAATGGCCCAAGGTCACCTGGGCGGCTAGCAGAGCAGCCTGGAACAGAAGAGGTCCCTCAGCCCCTAGCCAGGGGTCTCTGCCCACGCCAGCTGCTGTGGGTCCAAGAGGCCAGAGTTCCGAATGGACAGAAAGGCAGAAACTAGCTCCCAGCAGCAGGGACCCAGCACCAGCTCTGTGCCAGGCCCCGTCCACGCATCTACTCCTCAGCCGGCCTCTAGGGCTGCGCGGTGAGCAGGTGGCCCCCAGGCCCAGGTGCAGAGCATGTTCAGGGCCTGGACCCCGGACTCCGGGTGGGACAGAGCGAGGCGGGACCCCACCTCGACTCGCCGGGCAGTGCAAGGGCCACCAGCATCCAGATCACCCGGGGAGTGTGTGGGACATGCAGAATCTCACCTCCATCCCACCCCCAAGTGATGGAATCAGGATCTCTGGGGTCTGTGCCTCCCCTGCCCCCAGGCTCTCGCCCTTGGCCTGTGGACAAGCAAGAGGCAAAGCTGGCTGTGTTCCCAGGGGAGGGGACATCCTGACAGCCCCTCCCACCAGTGGAGGAACATTGCGAGTGCGATTTTCCATGACCCTCCAGGGTCTGTCCTCAGGGCCGCGCTGGTGGATATGCCGGCCCCTGGCTCATGAGCAGCTGCTAATTGGCGCTGCCCATTCTATTTCTGCTCCAGGTCACCCAACCGGTGCCACCTGAGGTGAGCCCAGCTGGAGAGCTCAGTGGTCCAGGGGCCCAGCTGCACAGCTCCACGCCCGGGGAAGCCTGGGAAACCCGGATCGGGACAGCCCAGGGTGGCCACCCGCCTAAAACGGAAAGATTTGCCAGGGTGTGGGGCGTCGAGTGCCAAAACCAGGGCATGCCAGGCAGGCCGGGAGGGGTTGGTCACCAGGAACAGACGGGACAGACGATCCTGGCAAGCCTGCTCTGCGGGGCGAGCTCCTGGCCGAGCTGGCGGCTGGCTGCTCCGAAGCGAGAGAGGCAGGGGCTCCTGGCAGCCACGGAAGCCCGCTCCTTCCCAGCCTCAAAGCTCACCGCTGGGGCCAGCGGCGCAGCAGCAGGCCCAGGACGGGCGCTCCATTCAAGCCGCGGAGCCAAGCTGGGACCTCCCAAGTGTCTGACGTCCCAGGATGCAGGCCATCGCAGCGGGAACGCTCAGAAGTGACTCCTAAGAGCTTCTCCCAGAGCGGCCTCGGGCTCCTCATCGCCTTCCCTAAAGCCAGCCCCCAAAACCCGTGGCCAAAACCACACCAGAAGAAGCACCCGCTGTGTCCCCAGCACTGGGCCGGACGCTTCGCGCTTCCTCTTACTGTCTGGACTGACACAGAGCCCTTACGGTGCACCGCCACGTGCGCTGCGTTTATGACACTGCCTAAGTCTCGCCGCATCCCAGGAGGTGGGCTTTAGTGTCTGCGTTTGCAGAGGGAGAAACCAAAGCGCTGAGAAATCAAGTGATCTGTCTAAGGCAGTGGCTCTCTATGGGGGTGACATTTAGCAATGTCTGGACATTTTGGATTGTCACAACCGGGGTGGCTCCCGGCCTCTGCTGGGTAGAAGCCAGAGACGCGGAACACGCTACAGTGCACAGGGCAGCCCCACCACAGAGAATGACCCGCCCAGTGTCAGTGCCCAGGTGTAGAACGCCGGTCCAAGGTTCGCAGCTCCTCCCGGGCAGAGTGCGGATTTGAACCCTGAGTTCTGGGCCACTTTGCTCTACTCTCATTACCCTGTGATATCTATGCGAAATCTGAGGCCCGGGGGGCAGGCGAGGGCAAAGTCTCAGAGCTGGTACAGGTGCACCTGGGGTTCCCTGAGGCCACGCCGACCCTGAGTCCCTCCCACCTCTCTGGTTGGGCCATCGCAGTTTCCTTCAGGGGCTCCTCCTCCACCACCCCGCCCTCACCTGTGGTGGGGGACCACACAAGTCCTCACCCAGCAGGGAGCCTTCCAAGAGGGGAAGGGGCACCTGCTGCAATGAGGCAGCGTGGTTGGCGTAGTCTAGCATTGTCTCTGGTCACAAGGACGCAGGGCCCCTGCTCCTGGCCCCCTCTCTCCTGCACCGCACGGATCCACTCCTATCTGTTCACCTAGGAGTCTGGACACGACCTCCAGCCCAGACGCACGCACACAACTGTCTGCCGACGTCCCACAGACATCGCTGTGCCCAAACTGCTCCTCCCATGTCCTCCCACCCATGTGACAGGCACCCACCCACCCAGACACAGGGTGCGGTCAACCTAGATCCTTCCATCTCTATCCCCCTCGCATCCTGTCAATCACTGCTCCCGTCATTTCTGCCTTTTTACCACCTTGACCAGAATCCATGTGTCTCTACTTTTGCTGCCACGGCCATGCTGGGGACACCGTACTCTCCTGTGTGGGCAGCTGCAGGAGGAATCAGTTTTAATTGTGGTCAAACATGCATAACAGGGACTTCCCTGGCGGTCCAGTGGTTAAGACTCCACGCTTCCACTGCAGTGGGCATGGGTTCTATCCCTGGTGGAGGAACTAAGATCCCACATGCCAAAACAACAAAAACAACACAACACAACAAAACAAACAAAACGCATAACATGAAATTTACCATTTTAACCCTTTACAAGTGTATGATTCAGTGACATTTAGGACCTTCACGATGTTGGGCAGCTATCACCTCTATCTAGTCCCAGAGCATTTTCCACAAAAGGAAACCCTGGACCCATCAGCAATGACTTCCCATTCTCCCCTCCCCAGCCCCTGCCAACCACTCATCTATTTTATGTTCCTTGTGGATTTGCCTTTTCTGGACATCTCATATCAACGGATCACACAATATGTGGTCTTTTGTGTCTGGCTTCTTTCACCTCGCATAATGTTTTCAAGGCCCATCCATGTTGTATCAGTACTTCAGTCCTTTTTATGGCTGAATAATATTCCACAGTACAGATATGCTACATTTTGTTTATCCATTTATCTACTGATGTACATTTGGGTCATTTCCACCTTTTGGCTATTGTGATTAGTGCTGCTATGAACATAAGTGTACAAGTATCTGTTTGCGTCCCTACTTTCAAATAATTGCCAGATCATATGGAAACTCTATGTTTAACTCACTGAGGAACAGCCAAACTGTTTTCCACAGTGGCTTCCCCATTTTACTTTCCCACCAGCAGTGTACGGGATTCCAGTTTCTCCATATCCACACCAGCACTTGTTATTTTCCATTTTTTAATGATAGCATCCTAGCAGATGTAACATGGTATTTCATTGTGGGTTTCATTTACAATTCTCTGAAGACTGATGATATTGAGAATCTTTCCATCTGTTCATTGGTCATTTGCAAATCTTCTTTGGAGCAATGTCAACATAGGTTTGATGATCAGCTTGCCCATGATTCTTTATGTGGTGGTTGTTTCAGATCTCAATCCTGCCACGATGACTGTGGTCTTGTGAAAGCCTTTTTACAGAGCCCAACGTCAGACTCTGGAGCTGGCGCTTTCTGGGAACCTGACTCGACACGACCTCACACATGTGTCCTGCTGCTCTTCCCCTACCAGTGGCAGACATCACCACTCAACCACGGCACTTGAAAGGCCAGAGATTTATTCACTGGGCCCCAGAGACTGGGCAATTGGATTGGGTTTCTGCCCCAGAGGAGCTCATTCAAGAGGAGAAGAAACAGAAATGAATGGACCTAGGTTTTCAGATGCTGAGGCAGGAGTCTATACTGGGGACAGTGGGCCCTAAGGAGAGTGGGGTCCGTTGGACCCAAGGGGGCACAGAGGCAGTGGATGGAATTTGGGGGGCTGGTAAATAACATCCCTCCCACATTCTGAACCAAGTGAGAGACAAGACACGGAAGTCGAACAGAGGTCAAATTGTCAGCTTTATTACTGATAAAGCCAGACTGACCCAGGATGAGATATGCTTTCACATCCACTAGGATGGCCATAATCAAAAAGGCAGGCATTAACAAGTGTTGACAAGGATGTGCAGAAACTGGAATCCTTGAGCCCTGCTGGGAGGATAAAATGGTGCAACCACTGTGGAAAACAGTCTGGTGGATCCTCACACAGTTAAGCACAGACTTACCTTATGACCCAGCAATTCCACGCCTAGGTGTGCACCCAAGACAAGTAACAACGTATTCACGTAAAAACTTGTCCATGGGGGCTTCCCTGGTGGCGCAGTGGTTGGGAATCCGCCTGCCAATGCAGGGGACACGGGTTCGAGCCCTGGTCCGGGAGGATCCCACATGCCGCGGAGCAACTAGGCCCGTGCGCCACAACTACTGAAGCCTGTGCGCCTGGAGCCCATGCTCTGCAGCAGGGGAGGCCACCGCAATGAGAAGCCCACAAACTGCAGCGAGGAGTGGCCCCCACTCGCCGCAACTAGAGAAAGCCCGCACACAACAACGAAGACCCAACACAGACAAAAATAAAAAAATAAAATAAATAAACTTATAAAAAAAAAAAAAACTTGTCCATGAATGTTCATGGCACCACTATTCACGCCAGCGAAAGAGTGGAAACAACCCAGATGTCCATCATATGATGAGTGAATAATCAAAATGTGGTCTGTTCGTACAACGGAATATTATTCTGTCATAAAAAAAGAATGGAGTACCGGGCTTCCCTGGTGGCGCAGTGGTTAAGAATCCACCTGGCAATGCAGGGGACACGGTTTCAAGCCCTGGTCCAGGAAGATCCCACACGCTGCAGAGCAACTAAGCCCATGCGCCACAACTACTGAGCCCACGTGCCACAACTACTGAGCCTGCGCTCTAGAGCCCGCGAACCACAACTACTGAAGCCTGCGCACCTAGAGCTCGTGCTCTGCAACAAGAGAAGCCACCGCAATGAGAAGCCCGCGCGCTGCAACAAAGAGCAGCCCCCGCTTGCCGCAACTAGAGAAAGCCTGCATGCAGCAACAAAGACCTAACGCAGCCAAAAAAAAAAAAGAGTGGAGCACCGACACAGGCTACAACATGATGAATCTTGAAAACATTACTCAAGGTGAAAGAAGCCAGTCACAAAAGGCCACATGTTATATGATTCCATTTGAATGAAATATCCAGAATAGGCAAATTCATAAGAGACAGAAAGTAGATTAGTGTTTGCCTAAGGCCGGGGGTAGGGAAGGGAAGGAAGCGACTGCTAAGGGGTAGGAGGTGTGGACGAAGAATGTCACCAGGATGCTGTGGCCATCAAGCTCTCAGCCACTGCAGCTGCCACCCCACCCTCCGTGGTGCACCCTGAGGGGATTCAGGATGGAGAAAAACAGGACACTGGCCCTAGATAGCTAAGGTGCCTATCAAAGGAGTGACTTCCATGAGCCCAGACTCTTGTATCTTCCCATACATAGATAAGTGCTAAATTCATTAACTTAAGATGTCTGGTTTTCTTTAATCAGCAGTAATCTTTTGATGTCTGACTTTTGATGTCTGACTTTTAGGTTGTGCATTTTTTTCGGTCGACAGAGGTTTCTTTACGGGTGGGTGATGAAAATGTCCTAAAATTGATTATGATAAATATGCTAATAAACAGTGAACTGTAGACTCTACACGAGTGAATTATATGTCTGTGAACTATATCTCAGTGAAGCTGTCACTGAAAAAGCAAAGCTAGGCCATAGGATGTGACCTAGATGTGTGACGGGGCCCAGCCACCCCTAGCCAGCAACTTTCTCTGGGCCCCCGTGACCCTGTTACTTTTGTCCACTGGGAAGAAAAAAAAAAGCACAACCTAAAAGCTGAGAATTACGTTTTATTCGGTGGGCTTACTGAGGACTTAAGCCCAGAAGACAGCCTCTCAGGTAGCTCTGAGGGACTGTTCCAAGGACAGAGGTAAGGGAGGAGCCAGGATATACAGGAGGTTTTGCAAAAAAGCAAAAACAAAAAACGAAGGTAGTCAAACATCAAAAGATTACTGCTGATTAAAGAAAACCAGACATCTTAAGTTCATGAATTTAGCACTTTTCTATGTATGGAAGATGCAAGAGTCTGGGCTCATTGAAGTCACTCTTTTGATCTGCACCTCAGCTACCTGGGGCCAGTGTCCTGTTTTTCTCCATCCTGAGTGCCCTCAGGGTGCACCACAGGGGAGGCTGCAGTGGCTGAGTGGCTTGATGGCCGCAACAGCCTTTGTTTACTGATAGGGCAGGCAACATTTTTTGTCCACGCTTTGCTTAACCCAGACTCTCCCCCTCCCCCCCACCCCCCACCCCCGCCTGGGGCTATGGCTCCCACGTGCTGTCCGCCTGCTCCCGCTTCCCTCCTGCTTCCGTCGGTGGGGGGAGCTGGGGCGAGCCTGGCACCCTGGACTTTGGGCCTGGGCCTCTGTATGTGATCACCAAGGCTCCATTTGGCTGTGGCTCCCATCCCAGCTGAATCCATTTGCATGTAGTACATTCCTGCCCATTATTTTCTCCTTGCCTCTCTAGAAACTTCTCCTTTATGGTTTTCTCTCCCCCGTTTGGGGCATATATACCTGCTCACTGCTGCTGTGTACTCATCAATCTCCATCACTGAATAATGACTTTTTAAATCTAGCTTAACTTGTGTGGTTTTAAGTTAGCCGTCACAAATGGGCTGGTCTCTGAATGTCCCTGGCCTGTATCCGGGCTTTGTTGTCCTGCCAAATGTTTTATGTTTTGGATCGGAATTAGTTGCCAATATTTAAAAATCACAAGGTTACACACACACACACACACACACACACACACACACACACACATACACAAATGTGCGTTTCTGGCTTCTCTTGGAAGCTTCATGTTCCTACATGGAGCTGAAGGGCCCTGTCACCTTTTGACAGGAAGGTGCTGTCTGGTGTGCCCCAGTCCCCACTGTGCCCTAATGTCTGCCGCAGTCAGTATTCTTATACACAACCCCTGATTTAAACTCAATTTTGTCTCAAATCGAAATTGCTCCATTGACTTTCCTGTGCTTGCATTTTCATTCATTCATTCAGCAAATATTTATTGAATACCTACACTTTGCCAGGCTCTGTTTGGGCACCGGGGACACAAAAATGAAAAAGACAAGGCCCCTGGCCTCATCCGCCTCCCAGTCTATGCCCATCACCTCTCATGCCTCTTCATAGCCTCACCACCCACCTTTTACTCCTGCAGATGCAGCCACCAGCTGATGCAGGACAAATAACCTTCCCCCGCCAGGCTCAGCTGCGCTGGGTGCTGTCTTTCTGCCCCAGGCCTCTCTCACACCAGGCACATCCAGAAGAAAAAGGCCAGGGACTTCCCTGGCGGTCCAGTGGTTGGGACTCTGTCCTTCCACTGCAGGGGGCACGGGTTTGATCTCTGGTCTGGAACTAAGATCCTGCAAGACACGTGGCACGGCCAAAAAAAAGAAAGAAAAAAAAAGGCTAGACTCTTGCAAATGCAGAACCTGAGGTCAGGAGGGGACCCTGGGGGTGAAAGTGGGGTGGCCAATCCTGAGGCTCAACCCACCGGGCTCCTGGAACCAGCACAATGGAGCGTGATCACGTGGATGTGTGGCCAGCCCCATGACCGGTTCATGACCTGGACCCTGTGCCCAGGCCCCTGCTCCCGTGCCCAGGCCCTCTCCCCCCACGTAAACCGCCTGCTCGCAAGCCTTGGTCTCAGGCTCCACACTGGCTTTCCCAGTGTACCCGGGGGAGGGGGGTAGTAATCAGGCTGAGGCACAGTCTAGTGGAAAGGCAAAATGGGCAAATATGCAGAGTGACGGAGATGCCATCAGAAGTCATTGAGGTACGATGACAACGGGAAGCGGATAATCAGGACGATCGGGGAGGATGTCACCGAGTCGTCCCTCCAGCAGGATCTTAGACCACAGGGCAGGTCACCAGGGGCCCCAAGGGGAGGGAAGCGTGTTGATCTCCCCAGCTTCGCCCTTTCCACTTTTGTTTCCAGAGCAGCCTCTGCCAGAGATACACCTCTGAGATCCGTGTTTTAATCCATCCAGGACTCTCTGTGTAACTGAAACAGGAGGGAAGGGGGCAGGGCACAACCTTTGAAAGAATGAGACAGCCCGAGGACATGACATAAACTGATTAGAACCAAATGGGTCCAAGATAGTGGACAAGTTGACTTCCACTAGACCTTGAGCCTCAGTATATGCTCATTGTAACACACCAGCACAGCTAAATGACACACTCACAGGCGCCATGACAGTTCTAAGGTGACCCTAAGGATCAAAAAGTGGGCGGTGGCCCGATTCCTGGAAATCCCTGCCCCTTCCAGAAATAGCTGGAATCCTCCTCCCACTCATTAGCCTGTGAAATTACCCACCCCTATAAAAACTGACAACCCCATACCCTGGTGCCTTTCTCACCTTCTGAGATGGCCCACACTCTGTCTGTGGAGTGTGTGTTTCTCTCTAAATAAATCCACTTCTTACCTATCATCACTTTGTCTCTCACTGAATTCTTTCTGCGATGAGACATCAAGAACCTGAGCTTCATTAAGTCCTGAAACCAGGTGTGTGATCTCAGTTGGAAGACTGTGGGTTTGGGCCGGGTCTGAGTCCCAGTTGTGTGGGTTCAAGTCCCAGTCAGGGGTCTGGCTGGGTTCAAGTCCCAGCCGTGTGGGCTCAAGTCCCAATCTGGGTTTTGATTCAGTTCGAGTCCCGGCACGTTGGTTCAAGTCCCAATTTGAGGTGCACAGTTTCATAACCACGGTCAACCAACACATAGTTTCCATGACTGTACTCATATCTTATATACATGTAATCATTGGGGGTCCAGCACAAAGCCTTGCCTTGTGGAGCTCACATCCCAGCGTGGACGATGGGCCTTAAATGAACAGGCAAAGAAATATCTAGAACAGCATTAGGTGGTGATAGATGCTTCATGAAGAATAGAGAGGCAGGGGATGGAGCTTGCCTAAGGGAGGGGGCAGATGGGACTCACTCTCATTGGACATTTAAGCAGGCTGGAAGGCAGGGAGATCAGAGCCATGCAACCAGCAGAGGGTCGAGGGTCCAGGGTCAGAAGAAAGTTCTGAGCAAAGACCCAGAGGCAGGGTCACGTTTGGCTGTTCAAGAAATGAGAGACCGGTTGCCCCGGGGAGCTGAGCCAGGAGCAGGAGCCAGGGGGTCCTGGGGGCAGAGGGGAGGAATTAGGAAGAAACCTGGATTTCCATTTTAAAAGGATCCCTCTGGCTGCTGAGTGAAAGCTGGAAGATCAACATGGTCCAGGAGTTTTGTTGGACAGCCCTTTCCTTCCCTGGTGTATTTATCCTTCTAACAGGGTTCGATGCAATTGTTAATCTCAGCTCCTAAAATCACAGCGGTTTCCTGTAAGGAGTCCTGCAGATAACATGCAGGACTTAGACATTTCCCTAAACCTAGACAGTCTGCCCAAGTCCCTTCACCTTCACCCTGAATGGCAGCCTGGCAAGCAAATGACCTGAGCTGCCTCCCACCCCAGACACGAAAACAAAGCTCCAGGGGCCCTGGGACTTTAAGGCATCTGAGAAAGGGTTTAAAGTGTTCTTGTTTATCTTTTGGTTTGGTTGTTTGAGGATTTTTGGAATGTTTCCGTAACAAAAACAGATCTTACAGGCACTCTCTGATTCCTGATATGGGAGTCTGCCTTTAGAAACAGACCGTGCATATGTTTTAGCTCAGATAAAGCAGCGCTCAACTCCCAGCTCAAGTAGCAGATTGTCCCTCTGAGCCTCCAAAATGGGCGCAATTAGCTTTATCTCCAAGGAATGCCGTGAACTGAGTCCCGACTGACCCAGAGCAGGCTGTCAATTAAAGGTGGGTATCATTGCCACTGCAGGGCTTTGTGACTTCCCTCTGTTTCCTGGCTGAGCTCTGCAAATTGTGAAAGGCAAGCCTCTCTTAAGACCTTCATCCTTCCCCCTTAGGCCCACAGGGAGCTTTGTGCAGGAGCCCTTGCCCAGCTCTGCTCCGGGGGTCGGGTCCCTGCACCTGCCAGTACTTGGCACACAGTAGGGCTCAGTGACCCTGAGTCAGAGGAACGGCTGCTTTCCTGGACTTCTTCAGAGGCTGCTGCCCCTCTCTGGTCTCCGTGTCTCCATCTGTCAAGGGGGTGGAGGGAGCTGGTCCAGATTCCCTGACCTGAGTCCCGCGCCCTAAGTTCATGGTTCATGCCCTCCTCCTCCCTGGTTTTCTGTCTTCTGCTACACAAACCGTGTGTGCGAGGGTGCAGCTCTCCAGCTCGCCTTTTATTTGGTCTCCTTCCCACCTATCCTTCCACGTACGGCGTCCTCTGGCCAGCCATCACTGCCGGGTGTGCCTTGGTTCTGCAGTAGCTGATTGCAATCATTCTCTAAGGTGGGCTGGCAATGCATGTTGTTTCTACTGATTCTTCTTCCCTTTGTTTTTTTGGATTGTGTTTTGGACTCAATAGTAGATTCTTTGTTTGTGCGGCAGAACTTCTGGATTGAACCCAGATTGTGTTTGTTTATTCTTTATCTTTAAGATCGTCTTTCCTCCAGAAGGTATTATTTGCATTCGCCTGGGTTTGGCAGAAGCAGGCTTTCTCCTTCTACTCGGGGTGCAGGCCCATCCCCTGCCTCCTGTCCCCGGTTCATGGAACTTACCGTTGCCCTCCCCCACCCTGTGGCTGAATCAGATCACCTGTCTCCCAAGCCTTTGCAATTTCCTCTTATATTTTACAGACCTCGGATATCAAAAGGCAAATGCACATGCCAGGTATGCTATCCAGCCTCTCCCGATCCGTCTGAAGACCATAGTTGACGGCTGTCCTGTGCAAGCATCACCTCCGCCGTGTCCCCGGCAGCCCTGGACACCGGGTCACGTGTTCCCCACCCCACATCCCACTGCACCCGACCAAAG
The DNA here is from genome assembly GCF_949987535.1 of Balaenoptera acutorostrata. NCBI lineage: Eukaryota > Metazoa > Chordata > Mammalia > Artiodactyla > Balaenopteridae > Balaenoptera > Balaenoptera acutorostrata. The sequence goes on from NC_080074.1 coordinate 3,316,084, forward strand.
GCCACTCAGCCAGGCTGCATGCTGGGCCATAGATGTCACCGGCTGGGAACCTCCCAGGGTCCTCCTCCCCCGGGGCCCAAGGCTGGACACTGCAGCAGCTCCCATCCCCGAGGAGTCAAGGCCGTACTGCATGAACCAGAAGTGGACTCTGCTGCCGACCTGGGGACGCGGCTCACGTGCAGGTGCCCCTCCCACCGCCCTCACTGAGCTCTCCCCGCCTCTGAGGACCCCAGCCAGCCAGCCAGCTTTCCTCCAGCTGCGGAGACGGGAGCGGAGTCTCTGCAGAGTTCATCCCCCGGGAGCTGGCCTTTTCCCCAGCACGGTCTGCTGCTAAGCAAACAGCATCCCCCAGACAAGGCAGGCCTACTCCCCACGGGGAGAGAAACCCAGGATGTTGCCGACAGGACGGCCAGACTGTGCGAGGGCGGCCTTCGGGGTCCCACAGCCCTGTGTGTCATTCCCTGCTCCACCCCTCGCTACTGGATAACCCTGGCCCACGTCCTAACCTCACTGGGACGGTCTTCTCACCTGCAGAGCAGTGTCACCTTGAAGATTAGATGAGCTGGTGCAGAGCGCAATGCCAGGCACCCTCTCAGCACCCGACCCAGGCAGGTCACCCGAGCAGGCCTGGGGAGCCTAGGGGGTGCAGACCAAACCTGATCCTGGCCTTCGGGCCCTCCCCTGGGTGCACTGCTCCCACGGTGCCCAGGTCTGCGAGCAGCCCTGATCCTTCGGCCACCTGTGGTATTATTCTCCGCTGGTCGCGCCCGACTGGCCCTTCCAGCTCAGATCCACCCTCTGGCCACCACCCTTGAGGGCCACCCTCCATGCCAGCCCAGGCTCGGGGCTTTCCCGGGTGGGCAGGTCCAGCCTCTGCGGTATAGTCTCTGGGAATCTGGATGGGGCCCACAAGAGCACGTCAGGCAGGACAGCCCTGTGTATCCTGGAGGGTGGCTTGGTTGGAGTGCCTGGGGCAGGACCTGCTGGGGGTGCAGGCTGCCCTTGTGTGCCCCCTGTTCTCATATTTCGGACTCTCCTACACCAGTGTGGCCCTGGGGCTCCCACTGAGCTAGTTACCTTTCTGTAGAACTTGAACAGGCCAGGTTAGTTTTGAGGGCCTCAGTCTTTCCATGTGTAAAACGGGGCAAATAAATCCCACTTCCAGAGGTTGCTGTCTGGGTCACAGGGATGTGCATTTTGTAACTTATCAGCTTACCCTCCCTGGGATATTTCTTCCAGGCAGTCAACCTTGACGGGAAGTTAGAAGCTCTTCTTGCAGGATGGAGGGCAGAGGGCGGCGCTGCGGGCAGCCGGTGTGCAGCTGGTGCAGGCGTTCCCACCCCCACGCAGCAGGATTGTGATGTCAAGTCCGATGCTGAGTTCATGGGGAGGAAGCCTGGGAAGATAAGCAGAGCTGTCACAGTCAATGCGGCCAGGGGCTCCCAGGGGAGAGAGAAAGTAGGTCAGAGGCCATGGAAGGGATGGTGCTAGGAGGTGCTGACGGCGCCAGGTCCCCATTAGCGGCCAGGGCTCTGTGGGCAGAAGCCAGTGGGCCTCCGGCTGGGATGACGCAGTGGGCGGGATGCTTGTGGGCGTTGGGTGGCAATGCTGTGGGCCTAGACTGGACCTCAGGGTGCAGGCAGCCCGCATGTGAGGTAACCTGGACAGGCGCAGCGTGGCCCAGGGGGCGGTGGCCAACGCTGGGCAAGATGTCCAGCCTAGACCAGCTGGCCACTTCAGGCTGTAGGGCAGTCACGCCACCAGGGAGCAGCCCAAGCCTGCAGACTGGACACGGGACGGGACAGGTGGCAGGGCAGGGCCTGACCCAGCGGGGCTCCAGGCTGCTGGGCTGAGCCTGTGCTCTCGGGCCCAGCTGGCTGCCGGGGCACAGCTCGGCCCCGTGGAGGAATGGCCAGCAATGGGCACACACCAGAACCGCAACAGGTTCTGCGGTGCCGCGTGTGGAGATGAGGCCATGGACGGGCAGCCCCGAGGAAGCCCCATGAAGCCAGCTGCCCAGGGATTCGGCCGCGTTAAAGGAGAAGGCTGGTGGGGTTTCCCAGGCAGACACGTGGGAAGGGCATCTGGCCAGGGCCCAGCATGCGAAAGGTGAGAGGTGAGGTGGCTGGAAGGCCAGCAGGGGAGCCCGGGGCACATTCTGAACGCAGACGGCTGAGTCACCCCAGCCTTCTGAAGGTTCTTGGTGGCTGTTCTGCTGATTTGCCTTTGCAGCCAGCTCCTGACGGGCCCACCAGGACCTGGCGTGCAGCAGGGGCCTAGCAGCTGCTCTGGGGCAAAGCCGCCTCTTTCCTTCCATGCCCCCAGCTCTGTGCTCAGAGTCACGGGCCCACAGCCCTCACGTAGGGCCTGACCCCCTGCCCAACCCTCTCCCCATCCAGCTCAAGTGCAGGAAGCACGTCTTCTGAAAACTTGGCCTTTATTTCAATAAATTCTCCCTCTGGTTTAAGCATGTGGTCTTGCCTTGGCCAGGCCCCTCCCCGGCCAAACCAAGGACTACAGCCCCCTGGGGTGGAAGGCCGCGGTAGCGGTTGGTTGGGGCTGCAAAATGCCATAGACTGGGTGGCTGAAACAAGAGAAATTCATTTCCTCAGTTCTGGTTCGGAGAGGCTGCAAGTCCAAGATCAAGGTGCCAGCAGGTTGTTTTCCTCTGAGGCCTCTCTCTGTGGTTTGCAAACAGCTGCCCTCTTGCTGCCTCTTCATGTGTTTGACCCTCTGTGCCCGATCACCCATGGTCCCTCTGAGTGTCCAAATCCCCTCTCTTATAAAGCCACCTGTCACACTGGATTGGGGCCTACCCCCAAGGCCACATTATACTTTAATCACCTCTGTAAAGACTCTATCTCCAACTCCACTCACGTTCTGAAGTCCTGGGGGTCAGGACTTCAGCATGTGAATTTTAGGGGGTCACAATGCAGCCTATAACAGCCACTGAGAGCCCCCTGGCCTGGCCTATGGACTTTGAGTCTGTCAAGTGAGGAGGGTGGGGGTCCCTCGGGGCCCCAGCAGCGTTGTGTAGTTGACGCTGCTGCCTCCCCGACAGAGCGCCCTGAGGGTGGGGGTGGGGAGGGGGCCTGAGTCCTCTCTGGGCGCCCCCCTGGCTACAGGATTGTATCAGCTGACGTGTGGCATTCAAGGATCCTGTGTGAGTAACCGAGGAGGGCAGAAGGGGCGCAGCCCAGGGAGGCCGCAGGGAGAGGCCACACAGGGAGGCTGGCACTTCTGAGTCCCTGCCCACCGGCCCTTTCCTGGCATCCCTCCTCACGTGCAGCAGTGTGTTACCAGCCCCCCGCCTGGTGCTGGTGCAAGATTTCCAAACACGTTTCATATCCACATTTTCGGAGCCTCAGACCAGCAGCCCTGTTGCCATCAGCCCTACTGGGCTGGGAGATCAGGCCCGGCTTGCCCAAGGGAGGGGCTAGAACTCACACCCCACCTTCTGCCCTATCCGGGCTCCTGATTCCCTGCACCCAGCCTGAACAGGGGCTGGGCTCCCAGCGGGAGTGAATCACAGGGAGCTGGCAGGATCAGACCTGTACCTGTGGCTCCCCAGTGCCAGGCATGGGCAGCGAGGCCGCAGGCCTGCCCTTCCGCCATCCGCTGAGGGGGCGCACGCGCTCTGAGAGCAGGGCTGGAGCCCCGCTGGGCTGGGTGCTGCACTTAGCAGGGGGTGTCAGGGAAGGTCCCCTGTGGAGAGGGGACGGTTGAGCTGAGCACGGTGGTGAGGAAGAGAATCCGGGGGCACCAGGGTGATGCCTCAGCAAAGTGCTCAAAACAGCAGCCCCCCTCTCCTTGGGCCTGCTCAGGAGGGGAGCGCAGGGCTCAGCTGCCTGCCCCCCGCCAGCTTCCTCCCAGGCCCCTAAGGGGAAGACTGCTTCCTCCAGCCAGCCTTCCCTGCCTGCCAGCCTGCAGGCCCCTCCCCTCTGGTGGCCGCTTATACTCCAGCATCTTCCCCTTGCAGGCTGGCTGGCCATGAGAACCTGGGGCTGCGGGACCCCTAGCTGCTCTCTGCAGCCCCCAGCCCAGACACATACTCCAGTGGGCAGTAAAGGGTGGCTGGACCCTGGCAGGCCTCTGAGCCACACCTCTGCTACCTGTGACCAGGACGTACCTCCTCAGGGGGAATCTGTCCACAACCTAGGTGTGCAGGCCCGGGAGGGCCCTTTGACCCAGTTTTAGGCACTCACTCCCCAGTGCCTAAAACTGCCCCCTTAGGAGTGTAGGGGTGCTGCAGCACCTGCCTCCCTGGGTGGTCCCGAGGGTGGCCTCTAAGCAGAGGAGAGGGTGCCCGGTACCATGCTGGCCCCAGCAGAGCCCACACCTCCAGAGGGTGCATGCCAGGCCTTCAAGAGGAGAGGACGGGGTATCCAAGACGCCGCCCGACGCCCAAAGTCAAGCTGCCCAGGGCGGCCGCAGGAGGACAGGCGTGGGGCGCGGAGCCCACCCAAGGCCCGTGGGCTTCCTCCACACCCGCACGACCGCCCAGGCAGCATTTCGGCGCCCCTGGAGGCCCCCGCCTGTCCTGACGACCCACCAGGGAGGCGCTACTGAGCTCCACGCCCCCGGCCACGGCGGCCCGCTCCCCAGGATCGGCGGCAAGGGGAAGCCACCTCCTCGGGCCAGAGCGAAGCCCTGCGGACTCGCCCGGGCGAGCTCACCCGGTCCGCGCGGCCCGACCCCAGCCCAGGCCCCTCCTCGATCGCCCGGCCCCTCCCCCGCCCCCTCCTCTGTTCCCTGCTCCCTCCTCTCCCCGCCCCCCTCACGCCCGACCCCCTTCTCAGGTCCCCCCGCCCAGACCCCCCCTTGGTTCCTCGGCTCGGCACCCACCTCGTCCGTCCCCCTCCTCGTCCCCTCCCCGTCCCACCGCCCGGTCCCCCTCGCGGCCTTTCCTCGTCCCCTCGCCCCGCCCACCTCCCCCGGCCGACTCCTCCCCTCCCCCGTCCAGCCCCCTCTCAGTGCCCCGAGTCCGGCCCTCCTCCCAAGCCCGACCCCCTCTCCCTCCCCCGCTCCGCCCCCTCCCCGTCCCCCGCCTGGTCCCCCGCGGCCGCTCTGCGTACGGGGTGACGCAGCGCCGCCCACCCGCGCGCCCCGCCCGCCCCGCGCCGCCGCCGCCGCCGCCGCCGCCGCCGCCGCCGCCGCCGCCGCCGCCGCCGCCGCCGCCGCCGCCGCTGCAGCCGCCGCCGCGACCCGGCTGGGCTCCAGGGGCCGCTAACGGTCCAGCGCCCCTCGGCGTCTGCGCGCCCGCCCGGCGCCCTCAGCCCGGCCGACCCGGCGGCGCCCTGGGCGCTGGGCGCGATGGGGGCCGCGGAGCCGCTGCGCTCGGTGCTGTGGGTGAAGCAGCAGCGCTGCGCAGTGAGCCTGGACCCCGCGCGGGCGCTGCTGCGCTGGTGGCGGAGCCCGGGGCCCGAAGCCGGCGCCCCCGGCGCGGGTGAGTGTCGCCGCCGGCCCGCGGGCTCGGCCGGGGTGGCGGGGCAGGGAGGGGCCGGGGAGGCCGGCGGGCGGGGGCCCCGGGACCGGAGGCCCGGAGATGGGGGCCGGGGTCTCGGCAGCAGCTGGCAGGGAGGAGTCCCGGGCGCCGAGAGTGTGTACACTCCGGGACCGGGGTGACAAAGAGCGAGCGCCGGGGCGGGGGCGGGGGTGGGGGGAGGTGCCGGCGGGGAGGGCCGGAGCCCGGGCGCCTGCGGTCCCGGCGAGGATGCGACCCCGGAGGGCGAGGCGCGGCGTGGTGACGGCGGGGGAGGTCTGCGGCCCGGGAGGTGTCGCCTGGACGGGGCCGCATCTCCGTGACCGGCCTGCAAGTATCTGAAAGGCACCATCTGGATCGATTGTGAGACTGATTACGGATGGATCCCGAGGGAGTGCCGGCGCCCCGCACTCGGTTTCAGTTTAACCCGAGTACAGATGCTTTTCGTTAGCGGGGATCCAGAGCGGGGTCAGGAATTCCTGTTGTAAAGTGAAAGACAGGCTCATGATCTTCTGTCTGGGATGTGCTCCCTGGTGGGGTTGGTGTGGGTGTTAATTCTGGTGCAACAGGCTGGACACAGGACCTGCGGAGGCCCTCCGATTTGGAGAAGTGTAATTTAACTAAAAAGGGCACTCTCTCTCCCAAGGAGAAGGGGCCAGCGGCTCCCTGGGCCGAGACGGCGGCGGCAGAGGGGTGGGCAGAGGCTTATCAAGGAGGTGTCATTTGACCCCTGGCAGGAGGAGGAGGATTACCGGAGGCGCCTTTGGACAGTGAGAAGGGGGAGGCGTCCATGGCTGGCGAGGAAGCCCAGGGCTGGCGAGTGTGGGTGTGTTTCCATCTCATTCATTTGTCTTTCGCAATGTTTTATTGAGGCCCTGTCCGGGAAGGGCGCGGCGGTAATCCTCGCCTCTGCTCAGTGCACGTGACAAAGTCCCTGCCGCAATGGAGCATTTTCCATTAGAGGGAGAGACAAGAGGGGAACACAGGGGCGTGTATGTCTCAGAAGAGCCCTGCAGGGTGGGGGCAGGTCGCTGTGGTGCAGGGGGTCCCAGAGTCCTCACTTGCAGGGGGGCATTGGACCAGAGCCCTGGAGGGACCTGTGCACATTGGGAAGAGATGGTCCTTGCGGGAAGGCCACAAATGCCAAGGCCGGAGGTCCACGGGGTACTGCAGGAACGGAGGGAGATGGGGGAGGGGAAACGGGGCTGTTTGGGTGGCATGGGCTGAGATGGGGACCCCTGGAGGGCTTTATCCATCTTAACCTGGAGAAAGGATCCCTGTGGCAGCTTGGAGGAGAGCAGACAGAGGAGGGACTGCAGGTGGGAGTGGTGGTGAGCAGGGCTGGGCCTGCCTGTACTGAATGAGCAGCGCCAGGGGAACGTGAATTCCAGGTTTGTAGTTACTGAAATTGCAGGAGGAGCAGGGATTTCGTTTTTAATTATTGGGGGGTGGGGTGTGTAGGTCAGGGTTCTCTGGTGGATGTTCTGAGTTTGGGATGGCTTTCAGATGCCTTGGGGGCAGTCGGGGGTGCTGCGATGGGTCTGGGGGTGCTTTCTGACACAGGTTGTGTGGCTCTGCTGGTGGGGGAGAGGTGAGGCAGAGCTGGCCGGTTAATTGGGGCCAAGGTCAAGGGTGGTCTTGGACTCTTGGTTTCTAGCCTCGGCATCACCAGAAGCATGGTCTGCAGAGAGCTTATCTGTGGCCGGGGGTCTGAGACTCTACCCTTCTACCAGCTTTCTGTTGTCCCCTTGGGAAGACATGTCATTCCTCGGACGTCATGCTCCGGCCTCCTGGCACCGCACGACTAGGTCATGCCTGGCCTGTCCCTGAGGGCTTTTGAGCTTTCCTGTAAACCTCTCGGGTTAAGGATGGGGCACTGCCATTTCGTGGGGCACTTGGGCGCAGCCACTGTGCTTCTGTCCTGTATCCCATTCAAACATGATGCATTCCTGCAGGGCAGCTTCTCCTGTATTTTACGGACATAGAGAGTTTCAGAAACCGGCCCAACTAGTGGTTGAACCCTGGTTTGAGGCGTGGTGGGTCCAACTCCAGCTGCTGTGCACTGGGTGGTGTGGCCTCCCTCAGGCCACAGCGGCCATGTGGACACTGGACAGACCCCGCCCGTCCGGGACGTCTCGGTGGGGAGGTCACTCCTTGCCTGCTTTCGGCGTGGGCATCCTCAGCCGGCTGCCGTTATGGTTTCCAGTCCCCAGATCCTCGGTTTTGGGCGGCGTGCTTCGGGGCGGCTCCTCACTGGCACAGCTGCCTGCCCTCTTCCCTGGGACGGTGGTTGCTTCACTCTTACAAACCGTGAAGGCCCTTTTGTACGGGGACTGGTATGCAAGAGATTGGTCCCCTCCCCGGAGAGGCCGGGGCTGTGGGAGCCCTGGCAGCCCCTGTGCAGCCCACCACCCTGGGAAAGCGCTGGGTCAGCAGTGCAGGGACGGAGCTCGGGGCTTTCCTCATAGCTGCATCCCCAGGGCAGTGGCGTCTGAGTCAGATGATTCCATGCTTGAGAGCAGCCCTGGCAGTAGGGAGACGGGAAGCAGTCCACGGGACATTTGATTCAGTTACAGAGTGGCAGTACCCAGCCTCCCGCAGTCCCAGGTGTGTCTGCTTGCCGGGATGGACCGTGGCTTGGCCGCGGAGGGAAGGGAGGGGAGGGTTGTGCAAAAACAGACTGATGGGGCAGGGAGTGAATTGAGATCACCTTCGAGGAAGGACAGGGGAGGGACCTGCCCCGGGGCAGCCGCGTGCACTGGGTGCAGCCGCTCCATCTGACCCGCTCGGTCTCTCCACAGCCTCGCTCCTGTTTTCAGACGGGAAAAATGGAAGTTGTGAACTGATTGCAATTGACTGTAACGTACAGAAGGGAGCTAGCTTTTAATCCAGGCCCACGCTCCTTCATGTGTGAGGGGGCTCAGTGGTTGAGAGCAAAGGAGGGACCCGGATTTCAGGGGGCAGCGTTGTCTGGACCCAGGAACAGCTGCTCTTAAGGAAGCTGTGAGGCTCCGGGGCGCCAGCCTGGTCGGAAGTGGGGCAGACTGAACACAGGAAACCCGGACCCAGCCTTCTCACAGTGGGTCGGGCTAGTTCAGCTTGAAACAGACTGAAACTGCATCTGGGCTGTACCCCGGGGTTCAGGAAAAGAGACTCTGGATGTGTTCCTTTAGAGTTGGGGCTGGGAGGAGTGTATTGGCACCCTGGGGTGGGGTGGGGCAGTGCCCAGGCTCCACCTGTGAAGGAAACCCTCCCCTTCCTCTGGCGGCTCCCCCCGAGCCTGGGATGCCCCAGGGCCGATGGGGAGCTCCTTGGGTAGGTCACTGCTGTATTTACAGAGTGTCCCCAACACCCCTACGCAGTGCCCAGCAAAAGGTAGGGAAGCCACAGATACTTAAAAAGTTTTTTAATGCTTACAAAAGTAACTCATGTTGATTTAGTAAAATCTAGAAAACACAGAAAGCACACAGAAAAAGAATCACCCTTAGTCTTAACCTTCAACAGTGAATATTTGGTGTTTGTTTCTGTGCAAATATGCATATTACTGTTTACTCTCTTAAAACATGGTTTTTTTAATGTGAACTTTATCGAGGCATAATTTGCATACAGTAAAATTCACACATTTTAAGTGTATAGTTTGGTGACTTTGCCACATTTGATCATCTGTCCTAAGGAAAAAGACAGGTACTTAAGGAACTGTGGTTTAGGCTTTAGAAAATATATTTTCTGTGTGTTTGTTAAGATACTGATGACCCCCTCCTCATGTCCCCGTCCCCATTCTCCCGGGGCTCCTCGTGTGCCTGTGCACGGCAGGTGCTGAATAACCCTGTGTGGATGGCCGCATATGGGAGGTGAGGTGTGGCCTGCCCCTGGCCACGTGGTGAGCGGAGGCCGCCTCGGGACTGGGCTCTGGCTGTGTGGGATGCAGCATGTCCAGGGGTCACCGCTGCCACTGGCAGGAGAACATGGGGGGGAGTGGTTGCTTTGCTGTTTGCTCTCCCAGCACCTTGACTTTTCTCTGGAGGATGTGGGTTTAAAACCATTGGAAGTGGCTGGGAAGCTGAATGGTTTGTGTAAAGCCCACAAATTCTACAGAATCCCCTAAAGCATAAACACCACAGATCCTGTAGTCCTGTGTTTCAGTATCCCCTGATGTGTCTTAGTTATGCCCTGTGAGAAAGTCAAAAGTGCTGTAGATAGTGTCAGATGATGTAAAGCTAACGACCTGCACAGTTTGATAGGAGGAATCTCAGTATATTTGAATAGGAAATAAATGGCAATCCTGTCTACCTGTTTCAGAAAAAAAAATAGAATCTCATTCTAGATTTGCATGTGATTCACCGTCGGAAGAGATGTACCGGCTTTTGTGGTTTCGAAAGCAGATGTCAGGAAAACAGCAGTCCTGCCTGCCATCTGTCTCTCTAGGCACCTGCCTCAGTTATGGTCAGGTTACATGACTTAACAGTAGGCGAACGTGGTCATAAATATCATAATCTGAGATAATTCCAAGGTTAACTTTTATTTGTTACTCTAAAATAGGTCAGCAAACATTTTCTTCAAAAGCCAGATAGCAATTATTTTAGACTCTGGGTCACAACTTCTCAGCTCTGCTGTTTTAGCACAAAAGCTGCTGTAGGCAGCATGAGAGTGAATGCACGTGGCCGTGTGCCAATAAAACTTTATTTACAAAAGCGGGCAGCAAGCTGAATTTGGCCTGCAGTTTGCCGACCCTGCTCTAAACCATTATTCATCATTATGCGTTTTCCTGCTCTGTTGTTTGGTGCATTCACATTCAGGATTGCTATGTCTTCATTTTGGATTGACCCTTTTTTCGTTGTGTAATGCCCTTCTCTGTCTCTGATCATTGTATTTGTTCTGGAGTCTACTTTATTGATTGACACGGCCACTCCTGCTCCACACGTCTTTTCCATCCTTTTACTTTCAACCTGCTTACATCATTAGATTTGAAGTGAGTTTCTTTAGACTGCATAGGGTTGACTCATGTTTTTTAATTAAGTAAGCCAATCTATGTCTTTTTAATGTAAATATATTAGGGCTTAAGTCTGCCATTTTATTTTTTGTTTTCTGGTTTTTGTTTCTCTGTTTTTCCCTGCCTTCCTGTGAATTACTTAAAAATATTTTTTTAGAATTCCATTTGTCTATATATCTTCGTCTTTTTTTTTTTTAATTTTATTTATTTATTTTTATTTATTTATGGCTGCATTGGGTCTTCGTTTCTGTACGAGGGCTTTCTCTAGTTGCGGCAAGTGGGGGCCACTCTTCATCGAGGTGCGCAGGCCTCTCACTATCGCGGCCTCTCTTGTTGCAGAGCACAGGCTCCAGACGCGCAGGCTCAGTAATTGTGGTTCACGGGCCTAGTTGCTCCGCGGCATGTGGGATCTTCCCAGACCAGGGCTCGAACCCGTGTCCCCTGCATTGGCAGGCAGATTCTCAACCACTGCGCCACCAAGGAAGCCCTATCTTCATCTTTTTTATTAGCTGTTTATTGTGGTAAAATATCCGTACTGTTTTTGAGTGCACCTCTTTGTATAGAGGTGGAGTGGTTGCCCAAGATATTGGTCTATATATATGTATCTCATCCCAATCTTGTGGTGCTGCCATTTTACCAGTTTGAGTGAAGTGCAGAAACCTTACCTCTCTGCATCGCTTTACTCTCCCGTTTTATAATGAAATTGTCTTAATTATTTCTTCTACATGGGTTTAGAACCACATTGGTGTTATAATTTTCTCTTCCACCCGGAAACATAATTAAGAAAAGTCAGGAAGAGAAGGAAATCCTATTGTGTTTACCCATATCTTTGCTTACTCTGTTCTTTCTTCCTTTTTTTTCCCCCCCAGGACTCTTATCACTTCATTTCTACTTCCTGCATCCTTTCTTTTATGATAGGTCTGCTGGCAACAAGTTCTCTTAGTTTTTCTTCATCTGAGAATGTCTTAATTTCTCCTTTATCCCTAAAGGATATTTTTGCTGGGTGTAAGATTCCAGGTTGACCATTCTTTTCTTTTCAGCACTGGAAAAATATTGTGCCACTTCCTCTGGCTTCCATGGTTTCTGAGGAGAAATCCACTGTCATTCAGATTTTTCTCACCTGTAGGTAAGGTGTAGTTTCTCTCTCGCTGATGTGAACATTCTTTTCCTTGTACTTGATTTTCAGAATCCAGACTGTAATGTGTCTTGGACTGGATTTCTTTGGATTAATCGTGTTTGAGGTTATGCCTTTTATCAAATTTGGGAAGTTTTCAGCCATTATTTTTTGAGTACTTTTTCAGCCCCTCTCCTTCTCTACTTCTGAGACTGTAGTGACACACATGTTGGATCCTCCATTATAATCCCACAGGTCTCTGAGGCTCTGTTCGTTTTGTGTTTTTTTGTTTTGTTTTTGTTTTTAATTCTGTTTTCCTCTGCTGTTCAATTTGAGTCATTTCTGTTGTCCCATCTTCCAGTTCACTGATTCTTTCTTCTGTCCCTCCGTTCTGCTGTTGAGTCCACCTGTTTGTTTTCTATTTTGGTTACTGTATTTTTCAGTTCTAAAATGTCCATTTGGATCTTCTTTATATCTTCTATTTCTTTTTTCTTTTTTAAAGATTTATTTATTATTTATTTATTTTTGGCTGCATCGGGTTTTAGTTGTGGCATGCGCGATCTTTGTTGAGGCATGCAGGCTTCTCTCTAGTTGTGGTGCACAGGCTCCAGGGCACGTGGGCTCTGTAGTTTGTGGCATACGGGCCTTCTAGTTGAGGCGCAAGGGCTCAGTAGTTGTGGCTTATGGGCTTAGTTGCCCTGCAGCCTGTGGGATCTTAAGTTTCCCAACCAGGGGTCGAACCCGCATTCCCTGCATTAGAAGGCGGATTCCTTACCACTGGACTGCCAGGGAAGTCCCTATGTCTTCTACTTCTTTGCTAAGACTTTTTTCTTTGCTGAGTCTTTATATGTCTTCAATTGTTTCAAGTGTGTAATTGTTCGTGAAGCCTTTTCACAGTGGCTGCTTTAAGGTCCTTGTCAGACAATCCTAACATCTTTGTCATCTCAGTGTTGGCATCCAGCAATTGTCTTTTTTTCTCTCATTTTGAGATCTTCCTAGTTCTTGGCATGGTGATTGATTTTAGATTGAAACCTGGACATTTTGGTACTGTGTTATGAAATTTTGGATCTTATTTAAATTTCCTCTTTTAGCTTGCCCTCTCTGACACTGCTGCATCAGGGAAGAGGGAGACTAGTTACTGCCAGGTGGGGGAAGAAGTCCAGGTTCCCCTCGGCCCTGTTGACAATCGGGGGGGGGAGGGGCTCCTCATTGATGCTGGGTGGGCTAGGACTTCCGGCCCCCCACTAGGCCTGCACAGAGACCCCCTTGGCTGGAAGGGGTAGGGGTGCCTCGCAACTGCTCTCCAAGGGTCTCCTGACACCTGGGTGGGTGGAGGTGGGTGGTGGTGAAAATCCTGACTTTCCCCTAGGTCTCCCCTGACACCACCCCACTACTGCTGAGTGAAGGTGAAGTCCACTCCCTCTTTGTCTCCACCGACCCCTGTGGGGAGCGAGGCTCGTTACCAGCTGGCTGGGATGAAAGTCCTGGCTCCCTGAATGCCTTCCCTCACGCCACCCTGGTGGGGAGTGTCGGGTGCCTCCCTACACCCCTGAGGGTGGAAGTCTAGGCCCCCAGGTGGACTTTGCTGGCGTGTGGGCATGGGGCCAGGTTTTCTGTGTGTTTGTTGTTTGTCTAGAAGTTTCCTGTCTTACTGGGCTGTCCTTCCCCTGGTCCTTTGGCCAGAGAGGGCACTCTTTGTTGGGGTTTTTGGTTTGTACCCACTGGCATTTCCGGGTTGCTGGATTCTTCAAATCTGGGACGCATGAGGCAAAAGGAAACCCAGGGAACTCACCCCCTGTCCTTCCCTGGTCCCGAGGTCCCCGGCCAGCTTCCTCCTTCTCCCCACCTTTCAGAGTCTCCCTGTGTTTGTGTGACACATGGCTCAGCGGAGGAACAGGGAAAAGCACACCTTGTCCATCATCTCAGCAGTGGAAGGTCCCTGTGCATTTTTTAAAATATTTTTTCTCTCTGTTATTCAAAACAGATTATTCCTACTGACCTGTTCAGCTTCACTGGCTTTCCTCTGTCACCCCCACTCCGCTACTGAGCCCAGCTAGTGGATGTTTTATTTCAGATGCTGTACTTTCAGTTTTAAAGCTTCCATTTGGTTCCTTCTAATAGTTTATTTTTCTCCCCTGGGAACTTCTGTCATCTTTCCGTTCATTTTAAGAATGTTCAGCTGTACCTCACCGAGCACGGTTATACCGACCACGTTAAAGTTTTTGTCTCGTGCCTCCGACATCTGGGTCATCTCAGGCCGGGCGTCTGTGGACTGTCTTTCCCTTGGGCATGGCAGCGTTTTCTGGTTCTTGGTGTGCTGATTAATTTTGTACCCTGGACATTTTTCATATTTCTTTGTAAGGCTCTGGGTCCCATCAAAGTCCTTTGGAGAATTTTCTTAGGCAGGTGCTCAGCCTGGTTGTACACAGACGGCAAGTCGGTCTCACATTGTGGGAGGGGTTTCCACATCAGTCCAGCTCTCAAGGCCTTTTTCACGCCGCGGGGGGCCACCCTGGTGTTTGTCACTCAGGGGTGAGTCTGGGGCCGGGGAGCTGGCACACTTGGCACTTCGGCTCCCAAGGCTCCTCTGTGCTTCCCGCGGTTCAGCACACGGAGGCCGGGAGGGAGCCCGGCGTGTGTCAGCTCACGGGCAGAGCCAGGACGCCCTTCCCCAGCCCTGCCGGCCACGCTCTGGCTCCTCTGGACAGAGGGCTGGGCGTTCGCTGTCCGCATCCAGCGAGCCGTTCTAGCTCTCAGGCTGCCCTTGGCTCAGAGCTGGGGATGGAGAGGAGAGGAAGGCTCTGGAAGACTGCAGGGCGCCGCTCCTTCTGCGTGGGTGCTGCTCCGGCCACTGGCCCGCCGCTCGTTGCTTTTGGCGCCTTCGGTTAACTGTCTCCCTCCCATCTTGTCCAGACCTCTTGGTCACCATCAGAGGAGGGATAGGCGGTCATGCGCCTGCTTCATCCTGGTCGGAACTGTGTCTGTCCAGACTGACGTTCTCGTGCCTGTAGTGCTGTGCTTACCGCCTCAAGTAATCCTCACCAGAGCCCTTGGAGCCATCTGGTGTTGTCCCCAGTTCAGAGGTGGCAGGTGGGGGGGCTGCTCCAGAGCTCGGGCGCTGAGATCCTGGGGTACGCCCCTGCAAGGACGTGGCTGCCGGGGTCCGTTTCTGCAGCGCCCACTGCCTTTCCTGGCGGGCAGGTGGGGGGAGAGCAGGGTTCTTGGAGCAGGAGTCATTCTGGCTGCAGCCCCCGGCGGCCGCGGGCGGGGGCACCGCACGCCCCCTGGTCACTCGGCTGGGGGTGCTCACACGGGGTAGCACGTGGTCGGAGGAGCCGATGGCTGTGCGAGTGGGAATCGGGGACGGGCTGTTTCCTGGGTGTGGAAATGCAGTTGTGCCAGAGTTGGCTCCACGGTATACGGTCCGCAGGTCCAGGGTGAGTGCAACCCGTCCCCTGAACCTACAGCCTGGGGACCCGAGGAGAACCCTGTCCCAGGCAGGTGTGGCAGAGGCGTTTCCTGAAGGGCCAGGTCCAGTCCTGTCGCAGGTGCTGATGGAGCAGAGCCCCGAGGGCGGCAGGGCCGGGGGCCACCTGGAGCCGGACGCTTGGCCAGGTCGCTAGGCCGCTGGTGCCCCAGGACTGCTGGGCTCTCCCCGCAGTGGCCGGGGTCAAAGGCCAAAGTGCGACAAAGGTGGTAGCGAGTCCCTCTTAGGCAGGACTGTTTCAGGATGGGCGGGAGCTGCTCTGGTCTCCGGGTTTTGAGTCAGGAGGACACGGTGATGCCTTATCTTTCCGGACGGGGTTGATGACATTTCTTCACGTGGGGACGACAGTGAAGTGTCAGCAGTGTGGGGTCTGCATCCTGTCTCCACGCCCCATTCAAAGGGCAGGTGCACGTGTGTGAGTGTGTGCGCAGGAGCGTGTGCACGTGTGCCTGTGTGTGAGCAGCGGCTCCTGGGTGGAAAGGGGCCGCCCTCCCTGCCCGCCAGCCTGTGGCCCCAGCAGTCCCCGCGTCTCGGCTTCCTCTCTGGCCACACGCCTTGTGCAGCCTTTCTCAGGAAACCAGTGGACCTGCTCCGCTGCCTTTTCCATAGCATTTATGACTGGATAAGTTGATAAAACATGTATATCAACTTCGTCGTTTCTCAGAGGCCTCCCCACACCTGCCAGAGGGCGGGGTTTCTGTCCCGCACCGCCTCCCTGTCTGAAGCTGGGTGGGCCCGTAGCAGTGCTGAGCACGTGAGTGGAGCGTGGTGGGGCAGCTTCGGGCGCAGTGCCTGGGCTTTTTAATGGGTACTCATGAGCCTTGGTGACTCACGTGTGTTAAGGTTTAGCATAAACCATGATATACCTGATAATTGAATATCTTCTAAGAGAAAAGTACATCGTGAAGTATTTTAGGGCCTAAGGATTCCAAAGATTTTGTGCCTGGAATGATCTAGAAAGGTTTATCTAGAAAGGTTTAAAAATAGACTCAACTGAGCTGGACACTGATTCAGCCCACAGACTCAGAGAGCCCGTGGGGTTCCAGGCGGGCCCCTGGCCTGCCCTGCCGGCTCCCCCCCACCGCCCCAGCTCCCCCCCGCCCCCCTGCTGCTTCTCCCCGTAAACCTGACTATAAACAGCTAAACTGGTTGGGCCGCTTTTCCTAAGAAAGGTGCCTGGTGCCCTCCCTCGTCCTCTGGTGTCGTCCCCCCCCCCCCCCCCCCCGTCCCTTATCTGAATGCCTGCACCTGCCCTTTTCTGTAGATCCCGTGCTTCCCTCCTAGGGCCTGTACAGTCCCTGGCTGGCACTTGCCACCTTCTGGAGTTTCTTGAGCCTAAGGGGACAGAGTGTCTCGGACAGGATTACCTCTGAGGACACTTAGACCCACGCACCCGAGTCGTAGTAAGAGATGTTACCTGTGCCCTGCCGTGGCGAGCGCTAAGAACAGCTAACACACATGGGGCGGCCGGGCACCAGACCCTCTTCTCAGCGCTTTAGGTGAGAATCCTTTCATTCTCACGTGTCCCCATTTTACAGAGAAGGTAACTCAGCACAGAGATGCTAGGCATTTGCCCAAGGTCACATAGCTGGGAAGCGCCAGGGCCCACTTCCAGCCTTGGCTTCTACTCTGGATCCACTGTCGGTCCTTCTGGTCAACAGTGGGGACTGCTCTTTGGCCAGAGTGAGGAAAGGTGGGCTTGTGAGCCAGGCTCGACTTCGGGTCAGAAGAGGTGAAAAGGTGGGAGGCTGCTGGGGGGAGGGTTCCTCCTGTGAGCAGCCTCGGGTAGCTGCCGGAGCTGCAGCGGTGGGCAGACGGTCAGGGCCCCTGCAGCGCATGGGACACGCACACCAGCTTCCCTCCCAGGCTGGCGTCCTGGTGACGTGCTGGCCACTGCGGGTGTGCAGACAAGGGTCGAAGGCCACATTGTACTGGGTCAAGTAAATTCTAATTGACCGGCACCTCATCTGCGCATCAGGAACTTTGGGGCTAAAGTAACTGGGATATACTTACAGTTTTGTTTGAAATTATTGTGTTATTGAAATAAACCAGTAAGGGACTTCTCTGGCGGTCCAGTGGTTAAGACTCTGCGATTCCACTGCAGGGGGCATGGGTTAGATCCCTGGTCGGGGAACTAACATACTGCATCATGCTGTGCGGTGTGGCCAAAAACGAAACAAAACAAACAAAAAACCAATAAGAAATAGTTACAAATGGAAATTTAATTATTAAAATAGATCACTCAGTGGAAACAATTATTGTTCTCATAGAAACGTGACCTGCTGTTGATAAGTCTGTAGGACTTGCCGTTCTTCTTCTAGACAGATAACCCTGGAGTGGCAGCTGCGTAGCCTTACCAAGCTTGTAAAACATCGAAGAGGAGCTATGTTGGTTTGTTTCCAACTTTGTTTCCAAAGTGATAGGAATCTAATTTCACTTAAATTTTTCTTGTGTGTCAGGCTAGACTGGGTGAAATGATAGCCATTATGGGTGATACAATTTTATTTGTAATCTGTAGGGTCAGAGTAACTACAGATTGTCCTCACGGGGGGGGGGGGGGGGGGGGGCGGGGGGGGTGCTGCTGATGGGTCGCCCTTGGGCTAAATTTGGCCCACAGATATTTTTTGACTTGTCCAGTGAGGTTTTCTTTTCCTTTTCGAATTATAGTCAACATTTTAAGTCAGGAGATTTCACACCAAAAAATCCAAGCTTCTGGCGTATCCCTGAGTGATGTCGCCTGTGTGCTGTGACCAGGACTATGGCCTCCAGGTGGTTGGGGCGCTTGGGTGCCACCCGCCCACCGCCTCGTGGAGCTTCACGAACACGATCTTGAAACATCAAGCTGCCGGACGAATTTTCTGTTTCTGTGGAGTTAGAAGACAAATTTTTTTCTGTATGAGAAAAGCCACTGGGGATTGCCTGGGTTGGGTAGGGTGCCTGAGAAGTAGCTACCTTCAAGATTTGCCTGTTTTGACTGAAACTGGAAGACTGTTCTACAAATGTCTAGTGGGGTGTGTGGACATGCAGAGGGGGAGGATGCTTACCCAGAGTCCACCTGTCAGTCGCCGTGCTCCCCTCCGTCGCCCCCGTGGGATTTGGGGCAGGTGTGGACCTGCCATCACGGGCTGTGGCAGGTGGCAGGTGCTCGAGGCCGTGGTTTGTTGTCTTGGTGACAAGGTCTCGGGCACACGTCTTGGAGTGGAGAAGTACTTTGTGACATTTATGCTGTAGGAGAAAATGTGTAATGCTTGAAGAGAGATCGAAAACTGGTCTATAGGTTTAGTCCTCAAAATGCCTCGCTCTCGTTGGAAATCCAAATTCTTCCCTTCTTGTGAAGCCACTTAAGTCTGTCCCTCTCCTTGTGGCCTTTTCCTGTTCTGAATTGGTGTCGCGGGTGGCGGTGATGTCACATAATCCAGCCCCGAGGATCCTTTAATCTAAGGCCGCACGTGGAGGCGCCCAGGGAAGGCTGCTGAGCGAGGAGGCAGCGGGTGCAGGGGCGGAGCAGCAGCCTGGACCGTCCTCCGCGGCTCACCCAGCCCGCCACAAACCCGGCCTGCCGGGATCTGTCCTGGCCCCGTCAGCGACCAGCAGGTCCCCCACCCCTCGGTGCCTTTGTTTGCTCGTCTGTCCATCAGGGGAGTCGGCGACCTGCCCCAGCGGGCCGTGGGGTTCTGTCCACGGGAGGCGGTAGCTGGCGCGCGGGCGTCTCTGAAACCAGCCGGGCCTGTGGCCCTCCGCTACCTCCCAAGGGCACCTCCACCCATGACCCCTCCCCTCCTCCCCGATCACGTCCAAAACCTGTCGTCTGCTGGGCCTGGGACGCCGCTCCCCCAGGTGCCGGGACAGTGTGGCTGTGTGGTCACTAAGTGATCGTGATGTGACTCTTGGGCGTGTGGGGTCTCTCGTGACGCCGGCCGGCTCTCCCGACTCTCATCGTCAAACCAGAGCAGGTGTTGATGAGTGGAGGGAGGGGCCCCGCCCCGCAGGGCCTTGGAGAAAGTTTGCGGCGCTCGCCGCCGAGGGCGCCTCGGGAAAGAGCGGCGTCTGCCTTCGGCCCTGACGTGGATCTGCGGGGTCAGGTCTGGGAGGTCGCAGCTCATCTTTGCCCACCGGACGTGACGGTGTCGTGTAGCAGATGAGAGCGGCCCGCTGGCGGGGATGGCGGGGCAGTGTGAGCACGGTGACCATGGTCCAGTGAATTTGTTTTCTGCATGGTGTTTCTGGACTCTGCGAGGTGGTGAGCTGTGGGCAGGAGGGCTCCCTGGTCTTCATTTCCACAGGGAGCTCTCACCCAGGGGCGCTCTGCTTCTGCTGCACGTGTTCGGGCGGCTGAGCTGCCGGGAGGCGCGTTTCACGTGCGTAATTGCTCAGGGGGTTGGGCGGTGTGACCTCAGACCCTCGGGCTCTTCCTCGGGGCAGGGGCCCTGGTGCTGGTGCCCCGGGGTGGGGCTGCGTGGCTGCCAGCTCCCCGGCTTTTCTCTCTGGCCTCATCGCCGTCTAGTTCCCGTGGACGTGCGTCTCAGGCTGTGACACGATGCACCAGGTGCTCCGTGGGGACCTGCCCTGCCCTGTCCCGTGCGCTCCCTCTCACGCGGATGGCGTGTCCTGGGAGCGGAGCTGTGCCCTTGACTGTGAACTTGTCTTTGCTCTGGTCGCCCTTGGCCTCCTCGATGTCTGCGGGACCCTGGCCACCTCGCCACCAGCACGGGGTACGTGTGCGCTGACACATGGGCGGTCGCTCTCCTGGGGGAACGGAGGCCACTGCGTGCTCGGCCATCCAGGAACTTGTAAG
Source organism: Balaenoptera acutorostrata (assembly GCF_949987535.1). Classification (NCBI taxonomy): domain Eukaryota; kingdom Metazoa; phylum Chordata; class Mammalia; order Artiodactyla; family Balaenopteridae; genus Balaenoptera; species Balaenoptera acutorostrata. The sequence continues at coordinate 3,335,952 of NC_080074.1, forward strand.
ATAAGCAGATTGACAGACAGCAGGGACTTTTCTCCCCCTTAGTCACAGCCGTGAAGCACACTCAGCGTTCGTGGGTCACAGTGAGCACTGAAAAGGGTAGAACAGAACCGAGAACAGTGGTGAGAGTGGCTGGGGTCCTCAGCTGTCCCGGGAGAGCTGCGGGCCTGCAGCGTGGGCACCCTGTCCGGCGGGCATTGCCTGTGGTTGCTCTGGAACACGGCGGCCCTTCGGTCACCACCTTGTGGGAGAGTACGGGGCACAGTCGCACTCCTTGGGGAGGGGAGCACAGAAGAGTCGCATCTCTTGTCAGCAAAAGCCTTGAAACTTCCAGCCCAGGTTTGGTTACCAAATTTCAGTCCACTTTTGGAAAGGATTCTACTGCATGAGAACTTTTTTTTTTTTTTTTGAGTTGGTGACAATTATTATATTTGAACCGGTGGTAATGGCCCTTAAAATAGATTGCTTTATTATTAGAAAGAAAAATTAATGCTGAAACTGAACTGAAACACAGAGAGAGGCACGTTCAAGTTTGGCCAAAGGATCTGAAAGTGAAAGAAGAGGGGGTTGATCTTAGTCATTCAGTCGGCAGTTCTAACTCACTTGAGCCGCATTCTAAGAAGAAATCCAGATTATTTAGAGTATGGTTTTATAAAATGTGCAAAACCTAATAAAATGACCTATCCTGATATATTATTGGTAAGGATATTCTTGTAAGTGAAAGCTTAAGTCCTTCAAGATTAAAGATATTCCAACCGTTTGCTCTACATGGCTGCCGATCATGCACACTGGAGTTGAGGGGGGCCCTTGGTTGTGGGTGCAGAGGATGCACCCCTGCCTCGGTCCCCCGCTGGTGTTTGGGTTTGGCAGGCTCTCTTTAACCTCTGCCTGACAGGAAACATTTTTTGATAGATTTGCCAGAAGCGAGTCCTGGCCCTGCCGGTGGCTTGGACGAGTTCTCTGACCTGCAGGCTTCAGTAGGAGTAGGATCTGGAAGACCTTCTGTGAGTCCCTCTGTGCAGTGAGGATCATGATATTTACCTTCTGGGTTGTTTGTGAGGACTACACGAGATTATACATTTAGCACAAAGTTGGCCTCACAAGTGGCAATTATTATTATTACTATCACTATTATTATGCCCGGCGTAAAGCAGCCTACTCATGTGACAAAGCGTGACACATGGAGACCAGGGCTGGACTCGGGTTGGCCAGGCCCTGTGTGAGGTGACCGGTGCGGACACACACAGCTCTGAATGGAGCAAGTAAGACCACCCTCAGGGAAATGCCACCTAGTAGGAGGCAGAAAAGTGACTGCAGGCCAGGCTGACACCCTGGTGAGGGGGGACCTGGAGGCCTCCCCGAGGAGATGGGGTTAAGCTGGGAAGCAGAAAGCCCTGGGCCAGTCAGGTGGCCGTGTGTGTGTGTGTGTATCTGGCGTGTGTGTATGTGGTGTGTGTGTGTGTGTCTGGGTGTGTGTGTATCTGGGTGTGTGTGTGTATCTGGCGTGTGTGTATGTGGTGTGTGTGTGTATCTGGGTGTGTGTATCTGGGTGTGTGTATCTGAGTGTGTGTGTGTATCTGGCATGTGTGTATGTGGTGTGTGTTTGTATGTGGGTATGTGTGTGTATCTGGCGTGTGTGTATGTGGTGTGTGTGTGTGTGTATCTGGCGTGTGTGTATGTGGGGTGTGTGTGTGTATCTGGGTGTGTGTATCTGGGGGTGTGTGTGTATCTGGCGTGTGTGTATGTGGTGTGTGTGTGTGTATCTGGCGTGTGCGTATGTGGGGTGTGTGTGTGTGTATCTGGCGTGTGTGTGGGCAGGGCGTACCTGGTGTATAGACAGACCATTCCCAGAAAAGGGAGCAAGGCTGGGAACTAGCGGCTTGGCTGAGGGACAGAGGTGGTCCCCGAGTGAGTGTGTGGTTAGAACATACTTACTTTACATCCCAAGCAAGTTATTTGTGATCATACATTCCAGTAAAGCCTTATAAATGCTTTACTTCTTTTGGAATTTGGAATGTGTCAGGTAAGTTGTAGAATTTATTATTATCAATGAATAAAAATGACCAAAATTAGCATCATAGCTGGAGATTAGGTTTATAAGATGTTTAACAGTGTAAAATAAAAATATCAAATAGGTATTCAAATTTTATGGGTTTTTTCCTAATTTTATCAAAAGTTTGCCTCTTCTATATTTGTCTTCTTTATTTCAAATCTGCTCAGTTTTTATAGCATTGCAAAAGTTGATGCTACTTAAAATTTCAGTTTTAAACTTAAAAAACTCTCCTAAACTATACTTCAATCACACGTATCCTAAACTTTAATATTGTACCACATGCAATTTAATATCCCAATTAGGGAAGGATAGAAGGAAGAAAGCCCTTCTCGTGAACAATGTGTGTTTTTATCCCGTGGCTGTGTTTTCCCGCCCTGTGTCCTCTTCACTGCAGACACACTCACCGTCTTCCGGGTGGTGATGATCCGTGACCACATTACTGCATTTTACTCTTTGGACACAAATGGTTCTTTCTGTACTTCGTTTTCTTTTTAAATACTTTTATCATGGAGGTAATACATGGTGCTCCATGGAAAGATAGTCTTCTTGTCATTAATACATAGTATCTCTTTAGTTCTTTGTATTATGACCAACATTGCCTTTTGTTTCTCAAAATTTGTAATGTCTGTAGAGGGTAATAAAACAGTTTGTTTCTGTTGGATTCCAAATTGAGTCTTCCAGACCAGAGGTAACTGAAACCACATTAGAAGGAGGACAGAGAACACCCGGGATGGATGTTTTCAGTGTCCCTGTGGTGTGCACCCAGCACAGAGCCCGCTGCCCACGCGGGAGGACCCGGTGAAGTTGTGTGGGGAGCACGTCTGGCGCTGCCCGCTGGGCACGTGGAAGGCGGCACAGAGCACGTTTTGTTTGCTTGCATGATGAGATTTTCTCTCTTAAATGTTCAAGACCCTTCAGACTGTGACGGGACGCAAGTTCTCAGAGGCTTGTCAACTTGCCCCTCAGATCGTAAGCATCCTTTCCAAGTACCAGCGTGAGTTGCTGCCTCGTGGCACTGGGTCAGTGTGTCCCCAGGATGCGCTTGTAAAATACATGCCCTGTGGGGACCGTGCTGCTTGTGATTAAAACTCTTTGGTGGGCTTCCCTGGTGGCGCAGTGGTTGAGAATCTGCCTGCTAATGCAGGGGACACGGGTTCGAGCCCTGGTCTGGGAAGATCCCACATGCCGCGGAGCAGCTGGGCCCGTGAGCCACAATTGCTGAGCCTGCGCGTCTGGAGCCTGTGCCCCGCGACGGGAGGGGCCGCGATAGAGAAAGGCCCGCGCACCGCGATGAAGAGCGGTCCCCGCACCGCGATGAAGAGTGGCCCCCGCTTGCCGCAACTGGAGAAAGCCCTCGCACGAACCGAAGACCCAACACAGCCAAAAATAAATAAATAAATAAATAAATAAATAAGAAAATCCTTTAAAAAAAAAAAAAAAAAAAAAAACTCTTTGGTGACTTTCGTGCTCAGAGGCGTGGCAGCAAGTTCCCGGGGAGTAACCAGTTTGAGAAGACAGGAGAATATTTTTGTGGAAGTTACGTCCAAGCCATCTCGCGGTGGGTTGGTTTTCTTGGTGGTTCTATGAAGCCCTCCATCACAGCTGGCACACGAGGGTGTGCGGTGAGTCTAGGTGAGGGGGCCTGGGGAAGAGTTAGGAGATGCCGGTCAGAGCTGGATGGGTGGGACCAGCTGAAGCCACAGTGTGTCCTGTAGAACGCAGAGGGCCTGCTCTGCCAGGACCAAGCTGTGGCACAGGGTGTGCTCGGCCCCTGCCTTCCCCAGCTACACACACACACACACACACACGGATGCACACACGCACATACACACACGGATACACACACGCACATACACACACGGATACACACACGCATATACACACACGGATACGCACACGCAGAGCCGGGAGAGAAGCCCCACGGGGCCTGCAGTCAGAGAGGGAGGGAGTCTGTGTTGGCAGGCAGGCAGGCAGTGGGGATGTCAGCTGCTGAAGCCGTGGGTTCTGCGTCAGATCCGTTGCACCTGCCTCCACTGATGAAGGTCGTTTTCAGACTTGCACGCCCTCCAAGCAGTACAGAGCGTAAATAGTAAGATGTTTGCCCAAGTTGTTTTCTGAAACTTGGGATCAGCTATGTCTGGTTCCAGCTGATCTGGTTGAGACTAGATAGGACCACCGACCCTCCAACTGGGCCTGCGTCTGTGTCTGCTTGCTGACCTTTTAACATCACAGGGCCGAAAACTTCACCCTCAGATGGTGCTCAGCGCCCCCATTTCTGATTGTGCAGAGGCCGGTGGCCTAGTTACACCTGCACACGATGACGTACCTGTTCCCCCATCACCCTCCCCCATGCTCCCCCCGCCCTGGGTGCCCTTCTGCTTTGTCCCAAAGATACCCCAGCCCCTGGCCTTGGGGAGGCGCACCCGAGGCTTGTTCTCCTGCCTCCTCGCGTGGCTGCCTTGGAAGTAAACCTTTCTCTGCTGCTGACCTCGGCGTGTCCGCATTTGGCTTGCTGCATGTCCGGCAGGACGAGCCTGGTTTGGTAACGGTGGCACTTAGAGCGCTTGGTATGTTCCATTGTTCTCTCGAACCTTGGGGATCCCACAGTGGCAGGGCTTGTAAGCCCGAGACCCTCTGTGACGCAGAGTGGGCACTGCCAGCCTGGGAGGGTCACTGAATCCGAGCGGCGCCTGAAACCTGGAGCTCGGGCCGGGGGCTCCTGCTTGGCTTGGGGGGCCTCGGGGGTCTTCTGCCTCTCGTGTGATCTTACCCAAGCGTGAAAGGAGGTGGAGGGGGCCCCAATCCTCTTCCTCTGGCTCAGTCCCCGAGAGGATGGAGGACTGGCTCCTGGTCGGGGATGGCCACCATCGGCCCGATCTGTCACGGGGGTGCCCAGGGCTCCGTTTGTTCCCGGGGTGGCCACTGCCCCAGGTGGACTCCCTTTTTCATCTCAGGAATGTTAAAAAAATCACCCAGAAAAAGTCGCTTTGTTTTAGGAATTTAGTGTAGCAGAGAGGTTTTCACAAGAGCTGCCAGTGAGATTGCAATGCTTCTGCAAGGTGGTTTATAATTTGGCTGGACTTTGGTTGAAAATCTTCAAGTTCTGTTGTAGGCATGTCTATGTATGGGGGGTTAGTATCCAGCAGTTAAAACAAATGCTTGTTTGATCAGGGCAGGGGTAGGCGTGGGAGTTAGAATGAGATCAAGTGGGGGGCAGCGGCCCCTGCGGTGGGTAGCCACCCCCTTCCCTGCCCCGGCTTTGCCAGGAAGGGGGGCAGGGGCGGAGGGACACGGGCAGCCGCATGCCCAGCCTGGGGTGTTGAATTAACCCGCGTGCTGAGCGGCAGGGGGTAGACACTGAAAGGTCCAGGCAGAGCAGAGCCGCGTTCACACGTCTGCGGCTCAGTTGGGGGGGATGAACCCCAGCGGGAGGGCTGGCGGCCGCCCGAGTTGGAGAGGAGCCTGGCTTGCTGGGCACCCGAGCCTGTGGACACAGCACCCTTCACTGGGCTGGGGGATGCGGGGGGGGGGGGTGGAGGAGGAGAAAGATGGGTTTAGATGTAGACGGTTGGGTGTGAGGCACCTGTGGGACGTGGACGTGACTGGCCAGGTGCACTCCTGGGGCTCTGAGATGCGGGCGTGGTCAGGGTCAACAGGACAGGTGTCTGCCTGTCCCCCGTGGCCCCAAGCCTGGCCTCAGTTTGCCGCCCTGCTCTCTGTGTAGAGAAGGGTTGCTAAGCGCGCTAACCCTGTGAGCGTGGTTCTCAGTCGGCGCCCTTGCCTTCGGGAGGCGTTGGCCAATGTCCGGCGTGCTGGGAGGGGAGGCGCCGGCACTAGTGGCTGGAGCCCAGGGGCGCTGCTCAAACCCGACGTGACGAGACGGCCCACCGCAGAGAGGTGCGGAGTGGGGACCCCTGGGCCAGGGAGGCTCCCAGGGGGTCGGGCGGCTTTCGAGTCCTCCTCTCCTTCAGAGGTCCCTGTCTGTTCCAGAACGTTCTGCTCGGAAGTTTGCTTCAAGTGGGTGTTGGGTTGTTACTTTATAAAGAGAGAGGGAACGCCCGCGAGCCTTGGCCACTGATCCTCCGACAGGGCCACAGTCAGCCCGGTGACCACGAGGAGGATTCAGATCGCGAGGGCGACTCCCGAGGGCGGCCGGAGCAGCTTGGGAAGCGGGGAGTCAGCAAGGGACGTGCCTTCTGTGTGCAGAGACTGGCCCGAATCAGGTGGGGCGGCCAGGCCATGGCGCGAGGCGGCCAGCTGTGCTCCGGGCCCCGTCGTCTGCCAGTGAGTTGCGTCCGCATGCGTTGCCGGCATCGATTTGGCCGCCGGCCAGGTGCAGTTTGGTCTGGAAGTAACTCTACCGCGTCTCCTCTCATCACACGATCTTTTACAGAAGACTTTGACTTTTTATCTAATCCCATATGCAGTGCAGGATTATGCAAAATGCAAGCAAAGGGAGAGAAATGCTAATACTATGCAGAAAATGAAAGTGACCCCCAAGTTCCCAGCATCAACTCTGTGCAAGATGCTCCTCTAAGAATATCTATTTTTACATCCATGAATTTATAATTTATACCTGGTGTGTGCACACGACGTGCAGTGCTGTGCTTGGAAGCCTCTCCGTGCCAGCACAGGGAGGTTGACCAGGGGACTACGGTGTCACTTTCCCCTTAAGGGACAGCCGGTCGCCTCCACTGTGGCCTGGGATTGATTCTTCCAGTCAAACTAAATTCACAAGACTAGAGGTTGCTAATTTATAGACTCTTTCTGCGGGTTACCCTGTGAGTCATGCATAACTTTTCAGGAACTCTCTGATTCTCGATGCCTCCTAACTAGACATAAGGGTTTTGCAGAACAGGGTGCAACACTGACCTGCAAACGTGAAGGGACACACAGCAGGGTGCAGAGGAACGTGGCCTCGGGGTCAGCGGGCGAGGGAGGCCGAAAGGAACCTGTTTCGTGCTGGACCCCTCTCACCCTGATCGGGTAGCTTCCAGAACCCCTCCCAGTTTGACACGACGAGCCCTGTGTGTTGTCGTGAAGTTCAGGCTGAGCTCCTGGCCCAGCGGATGGAGGGGCCGGTGGAGGCGGTCACTCGCCAAGTCCTGCTTTGGAGGTCCCCGCCCCAGGCACAGACTCACCCAGGACGGCCTCCAGCCAGACCCCAGGATTCTGTTGGTGTCATTCCTCAATCGACTAGGGATGCAGATAGTGTTGATGTTTTTTTCACGTCCCCATGGATCTCTGTCCCTTTTTCGAGAAAATAATTGTGTCTCACCACATCTGTTACATGTAACAGCAGTGCGCGTATAAAATAGTATATCCTCCTTACCTGTTTTTGTTTTTCTTCTCACCCAAGCAGCAGATAAAGCTTTGGGTGAGCTGAATGTAGCGGAAGGTGGGGAGAGCTATACTGCAGGTTTCATAGCCAGCCTGGGGCCTAACCAGGAACTGCCATGCTCGTCTGTGTAAAGGCAGACGGTGACTGCCACCAGCCGTCACCGGTGGGCTTTGGGAACGCAGCCTGTCCACACTGGGGGCTGGTCTTCCAGCTTCTCTGCTTCCCAGTCCCTGTGCTGTCCTCGGAGGGTTCTTTCTGGGCCCCACTTGCCATTACAAGCTGTCACCTCACGTTTCCCACAGCTGTTTGTGTGTCCGGCCTTACCTGGTGGCAGCTGCAGGCCTGCAGTTATGACTGGGTTTCCCATGGTAGAGGATGTCCTGTGCTGTCATCCCTACGTCCACCCAAGTCTCCCCTTTCTCCTCCTGCATCCTAGTGGATGGTTGGACCCACCAGGCCTTTCTAGAGCCCTCTACCCGCCCCCGCCCTGCCTTGGTGTGGCCCTGACTCACCTGCACACTCTGTGGTCCTGGGTCTGTTATGTGCATCTTTCCCACTTGATTTCTGAGCCAGACTGAACACAGGCACTGGGTCTTGAACATCTTTCCCCAAATTTAATACAGGAGCTGGCCTGGAAAATTCACAGCCTCCATTTGGTGACTGTGGATAAGACAGCCCATCTTCTGATGACATAGAGTTTCCCAAACTTATTTAGCTCTGAATTTTAAAATTACGTATAACTTGTCCTCTTCCTTTTGGATGTCTGATGAATTTTAAAGCAGAATGTTTCCCAGCACTTTGGAGTGGCATTCCTTGTGTTCACGTGAATTCCGTGAACCCTCTTGACTGACACTGTGGTGTTTTTACAGATGCCTGCTCTGTGCCTATTTCCGAGATCATCACCGTTGAAGAAACAGACATTAATGGGAAACACTACACCAGTGGAAAATGGCAGAAAATGGAAAAGCCTTATGCTTTCACAGGTAATGTGGCCTGAATGTTCCTCAGTAATTCCATGCAGGTTACATGAAAGGGAACTTTTTTTGTCACTTGTTTAACAAACTCATTGTGTCCTTGGTTTATCTTTATAGAAAGGTCCTTATATCATTTTTTCCAAGCTCTACTTTTATTTATTTTTTATTTATTTTTGGCTGCATTGGGTCTTCGTTGCTGCACACGGGCTTTCTCTAGTTGTGGCGAGCGGGGACTACTCTTTGTTGCGGTGCGTGGGCTTCTCACTGCGGTGGCTTCTCTTGTTGCGGAGCACGGGCTCTAGGCGCGTGGGCTCAGTAGTTGTGGCTCACGGGCTCTAGAGTGCAGGCTCAGTAGTCGTGGCGCACGAGCTTAGCTGCTCCGCGGCATGTGGGATCTTCCCGGACCAGGGCTGGAACCCGTGTCCCCTGCATTGGCAGGTGGATTCTTAACCACCGCGCCACCGGGGAAGTCCCAAGCTCTACTTTTAATATTCATTTTTTTCTTATTTTTTATTGTTTTTTTAACATGGGTTAAAAGAACTGAGAATTAGGATCTTTTCCCTAATATACCTTGGAAGTTACTAGTCAGAAGAAAAGGGGACCATTGGGGCGCTTTGAGTGTGAACCTGGGGTCAGTGTGAGGGGAGCACGTTCCCCGGTCCGCAGGGCCGCGAGCTCACGGCGTGTGTTCTCTGTGCAGTGCATCGTGTGAGGAGGGCCCGGCGGCACCGCTGGAGGTGGGCGCAGGTGACCTTCTGGTGTCCTGAGGAGCAGCTGTGCCACCTGTGGTTGCAGACCCTCAGGGAGCTACTGGAGAAGCTGAGTACGTGCGTGGTTTGTATTCGGCCCAGCTCCCTGTAACCAAGGCGGGTGTGATGGGTCGCTGTGGCTTTTGAACGCTTTACTGATTAGAGGACCACGTAGCGTGGTGCCCAGAGCCTGGCCCCCAGGGCGCTGGCACCTTCACTTACAGCCGCGAGGCTCGGGGCAGACCCCTTGGCTCTCTGGGCCTGGGTTTCTTTTCCTGGAAAATGGGGTGATAATGCCTGCACTCGCGGTGAATGGCGGATTAAACCAGGTGCCTGGGGAAGGCACCTCTGTCCCCCTGGGGTGTGTCTGAACATCTGAGCTGTGAGTTACTGGTGTGCAGCCAGAGTCTGTCTGTCACACTTAACGGTAGGTGTCAACTCATTTTGTATCTGGAACACTATTTCATGTTGTTTGGGTATAATCTTTTTTTTTCTTTAAATTGAAGTATAGTTGATTTACAATGTTGTGTTAATTTCTGCTGTACAGCAAAGTGATTCGGTTATACATATACATATATTCTTTTCCATTATGGTTTATTACAAGATATTGAATATAGTTTCCTGTGCTCTACAGCAGGACCTTGTTGTTTATCCATCCTGTATATAGTAGTGCGCCTCTGCTAATCTGTTTGGATATAATCTTAATACACAGTCTTGACAACTCAGTGCAGACTTCAGCCATAGAAAAGAAAGAGCATGCGTTTAGGTTGGTTTTATATCTTTTAAAATTAATTTGGCATCTAGATTAAAAAAAGTGAATTATAATTTGTTTGAGGAAGGCATTTCCCACACAGCAGCTTCAGAGAGACTTCCTGGCTTGGAAAAGCACGTGTTTGGCTTAGCATCTGGGCGGCGGGACTTGGATTCTGCGTTTCGCCGTCTGATTCTGTGGGACGGGCTGGGGCGTTTGGTCCCCCGCCGTCCGTCCAACCAGTGCATCCTGACCTTTCCTTCCATCTCAGATCGCTGGCGCTCTGTCCTCTGCTTGTCCACTGGACTTCTGAACGAGTCTGGTTGGGAGGTTGCCTCAGTTCCTCTACCGCCACCTCCCCCCTCCTCCTGACCCTCCCTCCTCATCCTCACCTGCTCTCTCCCCTCTGTCCTCCGGTTGTTTTCATGAGACTTTGAGTCTTTGGATCAGGATGATTCTGGAGGTTCAGACTCCAAAAGAAAGCCCTCTGAACCTGCCCCCCACTGAATAATGGGACTTTTTTCACAGAAAAACCTATACAGTCGTGCATCTGCTATAGTCTACTTGTATCTAAAACTATTCTATAATTCAGTTTTTTCAGCTGCTCTGTCACTTTGTGTTACTACTGAATGTTTAACTGAAGTATAACCAGACACAAAGAAGTTCTCACACACTGAGTGCCCTCGGGTAACCCGCACACAGATCAGGAGACAACGCTGCCAGCCCCCTGGAGCCCCAGGGCCCCTGCCATCGCTCCCCAGAGGTGACGATCACCTGACTTCAGACACCTGGGTTCGTTTTGTACTCATGCGGTCGGATCACAGCTGACACTCCCGTGTCTGGCTCTCCGGCAGCTTGTCGTCACGTGCAGGGCGGGTGGCCCGTTCTCTGGGCTGCATGGTGTTCCAGGGGATGAGTGGCCGGTTATGCAGCCCTTTTACCTTTGATGGCCACTGGATGGCCTCCTGGCGTGGCCGCTGTGAGCAGAGCTGTTCTGAACTCGCCCGCACGCGTCTCCTGGTGCACGCGTGGGACTGGACTTGCTGGGCTGGTGGCGTGTTTGAGCCTCGGTGCACGCGGCCACGCTGCCTCCCCAACTGGAGGTCCCGGGGCCACGCCCCCCAGCAGGGGACCGGAGCTCTGCTGGTCCCACACCTTTAAAATTGTAGTTACTCTGGTGGGTGTTAGCAGTCTTGCATTATGGTTTTGATTGGCATTTCCCTGATAGGAATGCATTTCTCACCTTCACTGGCTCTGTTTATGGGCCATTTGGAGATCCTCTTTTGTGAGGTGTCTGTCCAAGTCTTTTACCCATCTTTCTGTTGGGTTGTCTGTCTGTCTAAATGATGTGTAGAAATTCTTTACATATTGTAGATCTGAATCTTTCATTGGATTTTTGAATTACAGATACCGTCTCCCACTGGATGGCTTGTGTTTTCACTCTCTTCATTCCATTCTTTTGATGGACATTCTTAATATTTACGTAGCTCTGTTTATCTTTTTTAAAAACTCTGTGGCTAGTTTGTGTCCTATTTAGGACAGCTTTTCTGCTCCGAGGCCACGAAGATGCTTTCTTCTCAAAGCTTTGCTCTACCTCTCGCTTTGAGAGCTGCAGTGCCTTTGGAAGTGATGTGTGTATGCAGCGTGAAGTAAGCGGTCAAGGTTCACGTTCCTTAAATATAGATATCTGCTTCACCCCGTGCCATCTGTGGGAAAGCTTGTCCTTTCCCCACCGCACTGTGGTGCTATTATTTTGTTTTTTATTTATTTTTTGCTCATATATAGACATTGAATTGGATTTTGTATTTCACCTTGCATCCAATGACCTTGCTAAATTCATTGATTAATTTTAATAGTTTGATGATTCTTTTTGTCAGCTGTGAATAATGACTGTTCTGTTTTTTTCCATCTCAGTTCTTATGCCTTTTTCTTTCTTTTTCTTACCCTTTTGCCCTGGTTTGGACCTCCAGTGCAGCGGGGAGGGTCTTAGTCCTGATCTTGGGGGAAACTTTTCAACATCCCACTGTCGAGAATGATGTTTCTTAGGTTTTTGTGTTTTTGGTGTCTTTTTTTGGCCACGCTGCGTGGTATGCGGGGATTGAACCACGTGCCCCCTGCAGTGGGGGCAGAGTCTTAACCACTGGGCCACCAGGGAAGCCCCAGGTTTTTTTAAGTAAGTTTTTAAAATCCGGATTAAGGAAGTTCCTTTCTAACCCTAGTTTTCTGAGAATTTTTAAAAATCATCATTGGATGTGTAATTTGATAAGTGCTTTTTCTGCATCTATTGAGATGATTGTATGATTTTCTTCTTTTTGAGTTAATGTGTTGAAAAACATTGGTTTCTCCTAGTATTTTGTATAAAAGCCTTTGTATTCCTGGAATAAATCCTACTTGGTAATGATGTATTGCCCTTTTTGTGCATTTCTGGATTTGACTTGATGATATTTTGTTTAGGATTTTCTCACCTAGGCTCAGGGGAGAAATAGACCTATGAGTTTCCTTTCTGTAAATGTGCTTGTCTGGTTTTGCTGTCAAGCTTACAGTGGTCATGTACACAGAGTTGAGAAGTGCTTCTTTCTTTTCTGTCATGTGGAAGAATTTTTATAATGTTGAGGCTACTTTTCCCCTTAAATATTTGGAAACATTAAGTGGTGAAACCATCTGGGGTTTTCTTTGTGGGAAGGCTTTTATTAATGGCTTCAGTTTCTTTATTAGATATCAGACTATTCAGATTTTCTATTTATTCTGTCACTTTTGGTAAATAGTATTTTTTGAGAAATGTGTCTCTTACATAAAAATTTACAAATTTATCGGCATAAGTTTAATAAATCCTTTCAGTTTCCTTGTAATATTTGTAGGTTCTGAAATAATGTCCTCTTTCTCATTCCTGATATTGTTAATTTGTGTTTTTTCCCTTTTCCTTTATATCAGTTTTATTAGGGACTTATCAATTTTATGAATCTTTTCAAAGAATAGACTTTTGGCTTTGATTTTTCTCTATTGTGTATTGCCTTCAATATTTTATTATGAAGATTTTCAGACATACAGAAAAATTGAAAAAATTGTACCGTAGACATTCATACACCCACCACCTACATTCTGCAGTTGTTAACATTTTGCTGGTTTTGCTTTGTCTGTGTCTCTCTGCCCATCCATTAGTTAATGGTACGTTTGCTGTGTTTCCAAGTAAGTGACAGACATCAGGGCATGACCCTTCAGACACTTCAGCACGTGTGTCATTACCTAGAGGTCAGTATTTGTTTTCAGTTCGGAGGTGGAATTTACATACAGTGAAATGGACAAATGGTAAGTGTAAATCAATGAGTTTTGAAGCATACGTGTACCCGTGTAACCCAGACCCTGTAAGACTTAACGTCACCCCAGTTTCCTCGTGACCCTCCCCGGCCAGTCCAGAGACGACCACCAGTCTGATTGTTTCTTTTTGTCATTGTTGCCGCAAGTTAGTTCTGCCACATAAATGGAATCATGTAAAAGGGCTGTTTTGTGTAATTCTTCCATCTCTCAGCATCATGCTTTTGGTATTTATTCATGTTGGTTAAGTGTATCAGTGGGCTGTTCCTTTTCGTTGCTGAACGATACTCCTTTGGTCACATTCTGTGTATCCCGCCGTCAGTTGGTGGACACCTGGGGGGTCTCCACGTTTTGGCCGCTGTGAATGGCGCTATTGTGAGCGTTCATGTGTGGGATTCTGTGTGGACCCAGGGCTTCGATTTTCTTGCTACTTTTATTGATTTGTTGGTTAAATTTGGTTTTTAAGTATCAGAATCTACTTGAACCGACCCAAGCAGAAATGTGGAAGTTGCTATAAGAAAACAGGGTGTTTCAGGAGACCTGGGTGTAGGCGGTTAGCCAGGCCTCTGGAAGGGACGTCCTGCCGTCCTTCCGTCTCTCTGTCCGTCTCCAGATTGAGCGTTCCCTGTGCCTGTCCGTCTGTCTTTCTCGCCCAACGCTCCGTGCTGTATATCTGTTTCTCTCATTTTCTGAAGACTCACTTTCCTTCACATGAAGAAGAATGAAGCTGCTGCTTCCAGGATTTACAGCCTGTAGGACTGCTCATCAGGAGAGAGCGTCCTTCTCTGCCGGGATTCTGAATCCCCGGGGCTGCCATCCCCTTGGCCGATGTGCAGAGCACCTGCCTGATCTCACAAGCTGTGCTTTTCTCTTTTCAGAGATTAGGAAACTCTTGAGCACCGTTCTTTACCTTAAAAATGCTTTTTGTCAGATAATACTAAGCAGAGTTCTAGAACCATTGTGGTTTGATTTTGTTCAGTAACACAGTTCTTCATTTTGATCACCTACATTCATTGTGACTTACGCGGTGTTGCTGTTTTGCAGCATCTAGACCAAAGCACTTACTGGTGTTCATCAATCCGTTTGGAGGGAAAGGACAAGGCAAGCGTATCTATGAGAGAAAAGTGGCGCCGTTGTTTACACTGGCCTCCATCACCACCGAGATCATTGGTAAGGCGCAAAGTCTCTGTAGAAGTAAATTTGAGAATGACTCAGATATGGTCACTAGGGAAGATTTTTATTGTATTAAGATTTTTTTTTTTTTGGCCATGCTTCGCAGCTTGCAGGATCTTAGTTCCCCAACTGGGGATTGAACCCGGGCCCCAGCAGTGAATGCGCAGAGTCCTAACCACTGGACCACCAGGGAATTCCCCGTATAAGATTATTTTAACAAACTGAAATGTTGGGGTTTTTGGCATACCAGAATGAGGAGAATACAAAGTAAAGAACGTAGGCTGTTCTAGCCAAGTATAAGCACATAAAGCACTCAGGAAAAACACTAAGGATAAAAGGACAAAGATTATGGGGCTTCCCTCGTGGCGCAGTGGTTGAGAATCTGCCTGCCAATGCAGGGGACACGGGTTCGAGCCCTGGTCTGGGAAGATCCCACATGCCACGGAGCAACTGGGCCCGTGAGCCACAATTACTGAGCCTGCGCGTCTGGAGCCTGTGCTCCGCAACAAGAGAGGTCGCGATAATGAGAGGCCCGCGCACCGCGATGAAGAGAGGCCCCCACTTGCCGCAACTAGAGAAAGCCCTCGCACAGAAACGAAGACACAACACAGCCATAAATAAAAATAAATAAATAAATTAAAGAAAAAAAAAAGGACAAAGATTATGGACAGAAAATTCTTGCAAGAGATACAAGCAATTAGTAAGGCTTAGAAATCATTTCACCAGTAAGCGGTATTTTTAAGAAACACGATGCAATGCCACATTTGCGGTACCGAGTTTCAGAGCAAGTTCTAGATGCTGGGAGGGTGTAGGGAGACGGTTTCTCCCTTCAGAGATTTGAGGGTTTTGTGTAAACTTATTAAAGGGCCCCCTGGCAGTGCGGGTCAAGATCCTCAAAAAGGAGGGGGTTTTTGTCCAATCTTACAGTTTTCTAAACTTCCCTGAGAAAACCATCAGCTCTACACAGAGGGCGAGGTACACAGGTGTCCGTTGCCTCATTTTTATAAAAGCAAAACACTGGAAACCACTTATACCCCGGAACAGGAAACATAAAGACAGAATTGTGGTGAATCTGAAGGAATAGTATGTAGCTCTTTAAAATGGTCTTTACAAGGAATTTTTAATGATGAAAAAGGGATTGTAATAAGATGTTGGGAAAACAAGGACACAAAATGGTGTGTACAAGTGAATTTTAAGAGAGTTTTTGTTGGGACTTCCCTGGTGGTCCAGTGGCTAAGACTCCGCGCTCCCAGTGCAGGGGGCCCGGGTTCGATCCCTGGTCAGGGAACTAGATCCCATGTGCTGCAACTAAAGATCCGCATGCTACAAATGAAGATCCTGCACGCGGCAACGAAGATCCCATGTGCCGCAACTAAGACCCAGTGCACCCAAATAAAAATATTAATAAATTTTTCTTTTTTAAAAAAAGAGAGTTTTTGTTACAGTGAGTATACAGACTATGGACTAACATTTTCTTTCTTCTACATTTTGGTATATTCTAAAATTTTCCAAGTTCCTTGGATAATAAGGGAAAACTATAAAATAGAAGATGTAATCTCTTCCCAAGAAAGTTATTATTTGTTGGCAATTAAATGCCAAGAATGTGGGGCTTCCCTGGTGGCGCAGTGGTTGAGAATCCGCCTGCCAGTGCAGGGGACACGGGTTCGAGCCCTAGTCTGGGAAGATCCCACATGCCGCGGAGCAACTAAGCCCGTGCGCCACAACTAATGAGCCTGTGCTCTAGAGCCCATGAGCCGCAACTACTGAAGCCCACGCGCCTAGAGCCCATGCTCCACAACGAGAGAAGCCACCACAATGAGAAGCCCGTGCACCGCAACGAAGAGTAGCCCCCGCTCGCCGCTACTAGAGAAAGCCTGCGCACAGCAACGAAGACCCAACACAGCCAAAAATAAATAAATTAATTAATTTTTTTAAAATGCCAAGAATGTGATGGTCCTACCCAGTAGAGTGTATTCTGAGAGGTCCTGTTCCCCTGAGGTCAGCATCCTGTCCGTGAAAGGAATTTGGGTAAGATCAAAGGAGGGCTTTCTTACAGGAAACCCTCCTGCAGATTTTATAGGACCTCATTTTAAAAGCATGGTTTACTTGCCTTTCATTTTAAAGAGGATTCACAGACTTGAGTGTAAACTCTATAATGTAATATGTTTTTTTCCCACAGTTACTGAGCATGCTAATCATGCCAAGGAGAGTTTATATGAGCTCAACATAGACAAATATGACGGGTAAGTAAGCGTCTTTCATCTGATTAATAAATAGTCAGTTCTCATCAAGTTTTACCCATCTGTCTTCATTTTATTCACTCCCTTTCCTTACACCTTTTTTCCTAGTTGTCGAAGTAAAATAAACCTTCTTCTCCTAGAAAACTAGGAAAGGCAGAAAAGTTCAGTCATGTTCTTCTCCTTGGAAAACCACCGTGTAATAGTTTTGTTTTCCTTTTCAGTCTTACCACCTACGTACAGAAATTTTTTCTGTATCGTTTGGAAGTATGTTATAGACATGATCAGCTTTCGTCCCTAAATACTTGTATTTCCTAAAAGCAAGGATATTCTCTTACAGAACTAAAATGCAGTGATCAAAACCAGGAGATTTAAACTGATACGAGTGCCGTGACCCATTTGCTGTCCTTATCGGACTCTGCCCGCTGTCCCATTACTCCCTAAGGCAGAAGAGCCCTGGATCATACGTTGCCTTCAGACTCAGTGGGTGTGTCTCTGGTCTCCCGTAACCCGGACCAGATCCTCTCAGCCTTCTCGGTGCGGCTGAATTTTGAGAGAACAGGCCAGTGCCTTTGCAGCATGTCCCTTGGCTCTGGGTCTGTCTGAGGTTTCCTCTCGGTCAGGACCTGCTTGTGCGTTTCTGGCTGCGACAGCGCGGAGCGGGTGCTGTGCGCGTCCCCGCAGGAGGCACCGGCCCCGAGTGTGACTCTGCATCTGTGTTGCGTCTGTGCCTGCTGGCGTGTCAGCTCCTGGAGAGCCGGCGCCTCTGCCTTGTGCACAGCGGCCCCCCGCGCCTGGCACAGGGCTGGCGCGTGGCAGGTGCTCGGCGAATGAGCAGACGAGGCTGGGGAAAGGTGGTGAGGATCCCCGGAAAGCTTGTACCTAGATGTCCTATAGGCTCGGGTGTTTTGGAAAGATAACTTTTGTTTTAATTTATTTATTTTGTTTATTTATTTTTGGCTGCGTTGGGTCTTTGTTGCTGTGCGCGGGCTTTCTCTAGTTGTGGCGAGCGGGGGCTACTCTTCATTGCAGTGCGCGGGCTTCCCGTTGCGGTGGCTTCTCTTGTTGCGGAGCACGGGCTCTAGGCACGCGGGCTTCAGTAGTTGTGGCGCACGGGCTCAGTAGTTGTGGCTCTTGGGTCTAGAGCGCAGGCTTAGTAGTTGTGGCGCACGGCTTAGTTGCTCCACGGCATGTGGGATCTTCCCGGACCAGGGCTCGAACCCGTGTCCCCTGCATTGGCAGGCGGATTCTTAACCACTGCGCCACCAGGGAAGCCCCGGAAAGATACTCTTGAAAGCGGCGTGGCAAGTAGCAAGGAGGATTGGACCCAAGGAGGCTGGCAGAGGTTATGGGTCTCGGGCAGGAGCTGGCTGGACAGTGGCAGAGGTTATGGGTTTTGGGCAGGAGCTGGCTGGACAGTGGCAGAGGTTATGGGTCTCGGGCAGGAGCTGGCTGGACAGTGGCAGAGGTTATGGGTCTCGGGCAGGAGCTGGCTGGACAGTGGCAGAGGCAGAGGGGCTGCTCTCCAGGACGTGTGGGGGAGAATCGGCTGGTCCCCGTGACCGAGTCCTCACCAAGCGTCATCAGGCAATGAGATGAGCTGAAGCAGGTTTTGGTGTGGGGGATGTCAGTGGAGCTGTGGGCCCCCTCCAGTCGGGTCAGCGTGAAGGCTGGGGGGCAGCCAAGGACTGGACGCCAAGCTTTGTGACCAGGCGTGGCGGCGTCCTGAGTGTCCCTGCGCCCCATCCCAGGGCCCCAAGAAGGCTCTAGGGTCTCAAGTGGGCGACTGTGCCGCTGGGGACCTCAGGCAGTGTGAAGAGCCTCCCTGGAGGGAAGGGTCAGGGAGGTGGATTAGGGTCACACGGCGGGAGTGGGTCTTGAGTGGGGGAGGGGTGGCGGGAGCATCAGGGAGGGAGGAAGCCACGTGTCACCTGCCCCAGAGGCCGAGTTCCTGGAGACCCTATTCAGGGGCTGGAAGGCAGAGGGGAGAAATCTGTTGAGGTCATGTTTTGTCTGCTTATTTTTCGTCAGCCTCGCCTGCTAGGGAAGGAAGGGGCCTTCTCTGCAGCTTGGCCCCAGGCCCTGCCCTTCACCCGGTCCCCCAGGCCCTGCCCTTCACCCGGTCCCCCAGGCCCTGCCCTTCACCTGGTCCCCCAGGCCCTGCCCTTCTCGACCTGTCAGCGCCTGGCCGTGTGGCTGCGGTGGGCATCAGGAGCCTCTCCCTGCAGGGCTTGGACGCAGACACGGAGGGTCTGAAGAGGTCTGCCGCTGGAGCGGGGAGTGAGCTGAGACGGGTGGGGACTGTGCCGGCCGACGGGGCACGGGCACCGCTGCGGCCTGGGTGGCGGCTCGGAGGCCAGCGCAGGAGGGGGCTGGCGGCGCGGGGCGGGTGCTGAGGGCCTGACGCCTGTGCTCCTCCCGCAGCGTCGTCTGTGTGGGCGGAGACGGCATGTTCAGCGAGGTCCTGCACGGCCTGGTGGGCAGGACGCAGAGGGACGCCGGCGTGGACCAGGACCAGCCCCGGGCGGCGCTCGTGCCCAGCCCGCTGAGGATCGGTATCATCCCTGCGGGTACGCGGCCGGGAGGGGTTGCCCTTGGGTCTTCCTGAGGCTCGTCCCTTATTTCAGGCGAGCTCTTCTCTCCACGCACCTGACACAGGACCGCCGCTGCGTGCGGGAAGGGGTCCTGCCGTCCCCCCCGGACGCCTGCTTCCTGCCAGGCGCTGGGGGCACGGTCCTGGCTCTCGAAGGGATGGCCGTTTGGCAGTGGGGGGGATGGGGGAGGCGCAGAGCACAGTGCAGGAGAAGGGGAGCGTGGGGAGCAGGCGGTGTCCTGGAAGAAGTGACCGGTACCCGGGGCTGGGGGCCGGGCGTCGGGGCGGGAGGCCTCGGGGTGTGAGCGGGACAGGGGCCGGCCGTGCCGCGTCCTGAGGTGGCCGGCTCGGCGTGTTGGTGTCTCCGGGAAGCACCCAGCTCTTAGGAGAATCACAGCGTTAAGCTGGCCGGTGGCAGGGTGGGTGGGGTGAAGCCGGGGCTCTGCAGACCACCCAGCGGAAGGAGGCACCCTCCTCACCCTGTGTCTGGGCCACAGCGGCAGGGACCCTGGCAGGTCGGGTTCGGGTGGACATCCGCATTCTCTGATGGCTCTGAGAATGGTGCTGTCACCCCATTTTCTGGGTGACGATGCGGGGTGCCAGGGTCAGGTTGCATGGCTGCCCAGAAGGGCGCGGACAGTGGGGCTCGGAGGCTGCTCTGCCCCGCGGGAAGGTCTGTCCTTCCCCACCTGGCCGGGTGCTGTCTGTGTGTTAAGGATGTTCCCCTCAGTGGGTCACATGTTTTCCAACTTCTCTGCCAGGTTAGGCTTTTGTCCTTGAATCTTGTACATGGTGTGTCTGGACTACGTGAATTTTATTTTTCTACGTTCTAATCCGTGTTTCCTTTATGCCTCTTGTCACCATTTGCCCGTGTGGCTCTGATACCTAAAACCCTGGGCTATTAAAATGGTTGAAGGGCGCAAGAGCTCAGGCTGACGCCGCACAGCGGGAGTGCGCCTGGCAGATGCCCTGCTTCTCCGCGGCCTGGCATGGACCGGGTCTTGCTGTGGAGCTCAGCAGACACACGGACCCGCGTGGCAGGAGAGGGTCTCCAGCAGTGGGGCAGGGTAGAGGAGGCGCCGCTGGCGTGGGTCTGGGTGAGG
The DNA here is from genome assembly GCF_949987535.1 of Balaenoptera acutorostrata. NCBI lineage: Eukaryota > Metazoa > Chordata > Mammalia > Artiodactyla > Balaenopteridae > Balaenoptera > Balaenoptera acutorostrata. Next base: position 3,356,235 of record NC_080074.1, read on the forward strand.
GGCTCGGAGGGGCTCCTCCCGGGGGGTCCCAGGAGCCTCCCTGAGAGGTGATGGGTGAGGGGCCGGGCGCAGAGTGACACACGCCAAGGGTCCCCTGGGGCAGCGGGCGGCCATGGGAATAGCCGTGAGCTCAGGCGGGGGGCTAGAGGGACTGGGGAAAGGCCCTGGGTCAGGCCCTCATCTAGAGGGCCGCGCGTGAGACCACCCTCTACGTTCCGTTCTAGGGCAGTGGCGGGTGGGCTGCCCGGGTCCTGGGTGGACGCTGGACATCGGGTGTACGGTCGGCTGTGACTCGGGCACAGTTTCAGTGGCAGAGCCAGCAGGACTTGGCAAATCGGATGGCGCAGCCAGTCCGAGCCCCCCAGCAGGACCCCCCCAGCACCGGGCTGTGGGCGCTGGCCTTGGAGCTCAGGGACAGTGTGTCGGGGTTCGGAGCTGGGTGGTCCCGCCTGGGCCTGCTCAGGTCTCAGGAAGGCCGGCACAGCGGGAGCGGGGAGACAGCAGTGCCCAGACTGTGCTTGCAAGGAGAAGGGCGCATGCCCGCTGCCTCTGCCCTGGGCCGGGTGACACAGCTTCCGGGAGGGCCGCCTCCCAGGCGGGGCCTCGAGGAGGGGGAGGCTGCAGGTGGCTCTGGGGCACAGGGACTGGGGGTCAGGGGGCTCCTGATGCCCGAGATAAACCAGATCTTAGGTCTGAGCTGGTGCTCCCTCTGGGTTAAAGTCTTCACCGCACAGAGGTAACTGGGGACTTACGTTGTCCCCAGAGGGAGCAATAAGCTGTTGGAAGCAGACTGAATGTTAAACAAGCGAGAAGTGGTGTTTCGGGGACGAAGAAGAATCAGACGTTCTCCTGCCCTGAAGCGGCTGTCTGCGGGTGCCCGGCGCCCCGGCCGCCAGCCCAAAGCATAGGGGTCCACAGCTCGCAGACGCCCCGCGCTCCGTCCGTCCGTTCCCTCGGTGGGTCCTCGTGCGTACATTCTGCTGGCCTCCTGTGGGCCGGCCTCGCTGTGGGCCTTGCGAGGAAACAAGGCGGAGACGCAGGGAGTCCAGGGGGAGAGGCAGGTGATTAGCATGAAACGGAGAGAACAGAGCAGTGGGGCCCGGGGGAGCATGGTCCAGACGGGCGCAGGGGGCCTTTCACGTGTGATCCCACTCAGAGGCCTGAAGGGCGGGGACAGCGCCCTGCATCTGGGGCACGATGTTCTAGGCAGGAGGAGCGGCACAGGCGATGGCCCTGAGGCAGGAACAGGCTTGGCTGTGGGTGGTGCAGACGTGAGCATCGTGCGTGAGAGGCAGAGTGGAGGTGGGAGCTGCAGGGAGGCGGGTGGGGAGGTGGCCCGTGAAGGATGCTGAGCAGGGAGGAAGCTGAGCTGAGTACCTTCTTTAAAAATCTGATTTTTCAGCAAAATAACCCCTGAAACCTACTAGAAACTCGGTTCACTTGCGCTATTTGTTGCCCTAAGGACTTGGGTAACAGTGAATGCGTGTCCCCCAGCCCAGGGCAGGCCCCACTGAGCCCTCTGCTTTTTTCTGTAGAGTTCAGGTGCCTGTAGGTTCTGCGCCATCTCACACACTCAGTGGAAGTGTTTGCGGTTAGTTCCTAGTGAATGAACTCGGAAAAGTGGGCCACGTCCAGCCCAGCCCGCTAGAGCCGGCGGTTTCCCCCACGTGCGGCCCAAGACTGACCGACTGACCAGTGGCCTTCAGCCTGTCCCTGTCCTGCCCGCTGTTCCCACACGAGGTGCCTCTCGAGCAGCTTCTATGACAAGATGCTGTCGTTGAGATGGGTCATCAAAAAGGGCCCGTCTTTGTTGTGGCTGTAAAAAGGATGATGCAGCAGGTCAGAAGTGCTGGGGGTTTTTTCCCTACTCGAGACAGATCCCTTTATGAGACTTTCAACTTGATTCTAACATGTGTTTAATAGAGCAGTTAGATTCTAGATAGACCCACAAATAAAGAGGGATTTTAAAGGTCAAAAGGACATGGTGCAAAGTGCAGACCACTCGTTTCTTCATTTTTATTTGAGATCACTGCTGAATTTCTACTGATTAAAAGATTGCTGAATATACAAGTTATATCTGATAAAATGCAGGGGAGGGGACTTCCCTGGTGGCGCAGTGGTTAAGAATCCGCCTGCCAATGCAGGGAACTCGGGTTCGAGCCCTGGTCCGGGAAGATCCCACATGCCGCGGAGCAACTAAGCCCGTGTGCCACAACTACTGAGCCCACGCGCCACAACTACTGAAGCCCGCATGCCTAGAGCCCGTGTTCCGCAACAAGAGAAGCCACTGCAACGAGAAGCCCATGCACCGCAACGAAGAGTAGCCCCCGCTCGCCGCAACTAGAGAAAGCTCACGCGCAGCAACGAAGACCCAAGGCGGCCAAAAATAAAAATAAAATAATTAATTAATTTTTTAAAAAATGCAGGGGATGTTGGATGTCTGATCAGTTTTTGTTCTAAAGGATGGTTTGTGAAGAAAGTAAACAGTGCGGTAGGCACGTAAGGGGAGCAAGTGGGCTCTGGAAATTCTGGGAAGTTCTAGGGATATGAAGATGTGCTTCAAGTTAATTTCATGGCTCTTTTATAGTTTATTTTGTCAGAAATGTTTATACCCGTTATTCGGGTACCCTCAGAAAAATAAGGGTGTGGAAGATAGTCTGAAACCATGTCGTTTTCCTTAAATACTGTTAATTCCATTTTAAGAATTAGTCACTCCTATAATCTTAAATGTTCATTTAAACCGTTTTACTTTTCGGCTCATTTTTGGAATGAGATGTCATTCAAGTCTTCAGGTTAAGATTAACAGAAAAGAAAAACATACATATTAAAAATATATGCATCTGTATGTGTTTATATAAGTTTCCGACCATAAGAAGGCATATGTTAGCCTAAATAGTTAAGAGGCTTCTACTCTGATCTCAGACTGGACCAGATTCTGTTGCTCTAAGAGGTGACAAACACTGCGTGCGATCCAGCGCGTCTATTTAGAACCATGGACTTTCAGGCTCCACTTAGGCTGAGGGCCTTATAGAATGTTCTGGGGCCTGAGGGCACAGCATCTGGATCCTGCCTGCGGCCAGAGCTTGTGTGCCTGCTAACAGGATGGTTATTCCCTGATGGGCCTCAACCTGCGTTGGTTGTGTGTCTGAGGCAGCATTTATGGTGCAATTCTGGATGCCGTCAGAGTTTATTTTTGGGAAATCTAGACTAGGGTTTTCGGCTATTCAGCAGACGTGTTAAAATTCAGATCGCTCAGCCCCATCCCAAACCTACTGAGTCAGGATCTCGGGGGTGGGGCGGGGCTCAGGAATCTGTTATAAATAAGCACCCGGGAGATTTTCTGCCCACTCAGGTGGAGAACAGAGACGTTGGTGACGACCCAGTTAGAACCAGGACAGACCGAGGGAGGACCCGTAGTATCACTGCCGTGCCCTCGGGATCCAGGCGCGAGCTGGGTGCGCTGAGGTCGCCTCCACTGTACAGACGGGGGGTGGGCAGGAGGAGGGAGAGCCCCGGCCGAGCCCGTGGGGGTCAGAGCGGGTCCCGCTGGCCCCTCACGCCTGTCAGCCTGCAGCTGCTGCGCCCTCGTGACCCAGGGGCGGGCCGAGGCTCCGGGTCTCTCGCCGCGCACAGGTCTGCGGTGCTTTTTCTGTGACCTCCACGAGCTGTCCTTGCTTTGCAGGCACTTCCCCGCCGCAGAGTCCCTTTGGTCTTGAGGTCTGGAGCCCCAGGGCTGCTGCCCGCCTTTGTGGCAGCCAGGAGCGGGGACACCGTGCAGAGCGCTGAGCCGCGCGCCCTGGCGCCCCGCTGCCACCGCTGCAGGGACCTCCCAGGGGCCCCGCCCCCCGGACGGGCTCGGGAGGGGTCTCTGAACCCTCTGTGAGGAGCTGGCTGGCTGCTGGTAGTCAAGGTCAATCTCAGTGTTCTTGATGAATCAACCTCAGCGACTAACTCTCTAGGCAAACGGAGTTTATTCCTTCTTATTTACTCCAGGGCCATGGAAGAAACGGAAGAGCTCACCACTCATGCACTTGGAAACACGCTAGGATCTTAAGCGATTGTAGTGACATTAAGGACCTTTCCCCCCCTTTAGGGTCGACAGACTGTGTGTGTTACTCAACGGTTGGCACGAACGACGCGGAGACCTCGGCTCTGCACATCGTCGTGGGTGGGTGCCTCTCTCAGCGCCGCACTTGGCTTGCCCCATCCCAGGTCCCCGGGCACACGCAGGTGTCGGTCCACCTCGCCGTGCGGGTGCCCGTCCGTCCGCCAGCAGGGCCCTGGCTGCCACCCTTCCCTGCCACTTCCCATCCCGTCCAGCGGGGTGACCTTCAGAAACAGAAGCGCTGCTCTGCTCAGAACCCTCTGGTGCCCTCCCCAGAGCATTGGGGGTGCCCGGCACCTGCGCCCCGGTGGTTCTCCGTGGCGTCCCCTGCGCTGGCCCGGTGCTCCTCTGCCCCGACACGCCCGCGCCCTCATCTGGAGCCCTGCTGTCAGCCCTCATCCCTGCTCGGGACTTGGCCCCTTGTCGCGCTGCAGGGACAGGCCTCCCCAGTCACCCCCCGCCCTCCCCGCTCCTCTAGAAAGCGCGCCCCCCGGGGTCGGAGGCCCCAGGCTGCGGGTAGCGCTGCTCGGAGCTGCCAGGCGCCGCCAGGGCACCCGTGTGGCTCCTCTGCCCGTCCTCGTCCCTGCTGGCCGTGCTACTCGCGTGTCGGCCACAGTCACGGAGGGCTGTGTTCACAGATGGTACACGTGTGATTTTACACTTGAGAATGCCAGGCGCCTTTTCCTCCTTCCTTTCACTTAGTGGCGTTCAGCGAGCTTCACGGTCACATTGTTTTCCCCTCCTTACGGAACCGCTTTCCAAGCCCGTTTTGGAAATTTGAGTCAAATTTAGTCACTTGGGTCGCGAGCAGGAGGCCGGGCACCCCGGGAGAACAGACCACGGCCTCGACTGCCTTCTGCCTATTCTCGCGCTTTAATTCGCGGCTCCGTCACAGCCACCGGGCGCTGTGCAGGGGGCAGGCGGAGGGGCGCGGGCTCCACCCTGGCTTCTCTCCGCAGGGGACTCGCTGGCCATGGACGTGTCCTCTGTGCATCACAACAGCACGCTGCTGCGGTACTCGGTGTCCCTGCTGGGCTACGGCTTCTATGGGGACATCATCAAGGACAGCGAGAGGAAGCGGTGGATGGGTCTCGTCAGATACGACTTCTCAGGTAACTCAGAGTAACATGCCGGGAGCTTCCACACACGGCCTCCGCCTCGCTCCAGGTGGGGCCTCGTTCACAGACGGAAACCAAGGGGCGCGAGTCTGACGGGTCCCGGGTGCCCGGAGAACCGCTGCTGTCGGTCACAGGCCAGTTCTCACATCTGCTCAGAGCTGGAACGAGGAGGAATGGGGTCGATCCCAGATCATACAAACGAGAGACGGTCTGCACTTTCAGGTTATGTGCAACACCACCCTTTCAGCCTTCAAATGCGTTTAAATGCAGAAAAAAAGTTTGAAAGGATGTAGGATTCAAAGTTTGACACTTGTTGCTGAGATGAATTCCTTGGCTGTATTTATTTATTTATTTGCAGGGACTTATAGTACTATTTTATTTTATTTTTTAACATCTTTATTGGAATATAATTGCTTTACAATGTTGTGTTAGTTTCCGCTGTATGACAAAGTGAATCAGCCATATGCATAAATATATCCCCATATCTCCTCCCTCTTGCGTCTCCCTCCCACCCTCCCTATCCCACCCCTCTGGGTGGTCACAAAGCACAAGCTGATCTCCCTGTGCTATGCGGCTGCTTCCCACTAGCTATCTGTTTTACATTCGGTAGGGTATATATGTCAGTGCTACTCTCTCACTTCACCCCAGCTTACCCATCCCCCTCCCCATGTCCTCAAGTCCATTCTCTACATCTGCGTCTTTATTCCTGTCCTGCCCCTAGGTGCTTCAGGACCTTTTTTTTTTTTTTTTTTAGATTCCATATATATGTGTTAGCATACGGTATTTGTTTTTCTCTTTCTGACTTACTTAACTCTGTGTGACAGACTCTAGGTCCATCCACCTCACTACAAATACCTCAATTTCGTTCCTTTTTATGGCTGAGTAATATTCCATTGTATATATGTGCCTCATCTTCTTTATCCATTCATCTGTCGATGGACACTTAGGTTGCTTCCATGTCCTGGCTATTGTAACTAGTGCTGCAGTGAACATTGGGGTACATGACTCTTTTTGAATTATGGTTTTCTCTGGGCATATGCCCAGTAGTGGGATTGCTGGGTCGTATGGTAGTTCTATTTTTAGTTTTTTAAGGAACCTCCATACTGTTCTCCATAGTGGCTGTATCAATTTACGTTCCCTCCAACAGTGCAGGAGGGTTCCCTTTTCTCCACACCCTCTCCAGCATTTGTTGTCTGTAGATTTTGTGACGATGGCTTGGCTGTATTTAATGAGTGTCATTTCTCTGGTCACTGCCCTGTGTCGGTCACTTTTGGGTAAATTTACAGGCACACCTTTGGAGATATTTAGGGTTCAGTTCCAGACCACCTTAAGAAAGCAAATATCAAAATAAAGCAAGTCACACGAATTTTTTGCATTCCCAGTGCATATAAAAGTTATGTTTAGGCTATACTGTAGTCTGTTAAGTGTGCAATAGCATTATGTCTAAAAAAAGATACATACCTTAATTTAAAAATACTTCATGGTTAAAAAGTGCTCCCCATCACCTGCACCTTCAGTAAGTCGTAATCTTTGTGCTGGGTCTTGCCTTGATGCAGACGGCTGCTGACGGATCAGGGTCGGGGGTGCTGAGGGCTGTGGGGGGGCCGCCGCGATGCCTTGAAATACGACAGCAGTGAAGTTGGCTGCATCAGTTGACTCTTCCTTTCAGGAACGATTGCTCTGTAGCCTGCAGTGAAATTTGATAGCACTTTCCCCACAGTAGAACTTCTTTCAAAAGTGGAGTCAGTCCTCTCAGACCCTGCTGCTGCTTTATCAGCTAAGTTTACGTCATATTCTACATCCTTTGCTGTCATTTTAACAACCTCCTCAGCATCTTCACCAGGGTAGATTCCGTCTCAAGAAACCGCTCTCTTTGCTCATCCATAAGAAGCAGCTCCTCGTCCATTAACGTTTTACCATGAGATGCAGCAGTCCGGTCCCATCTTCAGGCTCCACTTCTTTTCTTTTTTTTTTTAACTTTTTTTTTAACTTTTATAAATTTATTTATTTTATTTTTGGCTGCATTGGGTCTTTGTTGCTGCGTGTGGGCTTTCTCTAGTTGCTGCGAGCAGGGGCTGCTCTTCATTGTGGTGCTCTGGCTTCTCATTGCAGTGGCTTCTCTTGTTGCAGAGCTCAGGCTCTAGGTGCGCGGGCTTCAGTAGTTGTGGCACATGGGCTCAGTAGTTGTGGCTCGCGGGCTCTAGGGCGCAGGCTCAGTAGCTGTGGTGCACAGGCTTAGCTGCTCCGCGGCATGTGGGATCTTCCCGGACCAGGGCTCGAACCTGTGTCCCCTGCATTGGCAGGCAGATTCTTAACCACTGCGCCACCGGGGAAGCCCCAGGCTCCACTTCTGATTCTAGTTCTCTTGCTGTTTCCACCACATCTGCAGTGACTTCCTCCACTGAGGTCTGAACCCCTCCAAGTCATCCAGGAGGGTTGGAATCAACTTGTTCCAAACTCCTGTTAATGTTGATATTTTGACCTCTTCCCATGAGTCATCCCAGATGTTCTTAATGGCATCTGGATGGTGAAGGTTTTTGGTTTACTTTGCCCAGATCCATGAGAGAAATTACTGTCTGTGGCAACTATAGCCTTACAAAATGTATTTCTTAAGGAATAAGACTTGGAAGTTGAAATGGGGACTTCCCTGGTGGCACAGTGGTTAAGAATCCACCTGCCAATGCAGGGGACACGGGTTCGAGCCCTGGTCCGGGAAGATCCCATATGCTGTGGAGCAACTAAGCCCGTGCGCCACAACTACTGAGCCTGCACTCTGGAGCCCGTGAGCCGCAACTACTGAGCCCACGCGCCACAACGACAGAAGCCCACGCGCCTAGAGCCCGTGCTCCGCAACAAGAGAAGCCACTGCAGTGAGAAGGGCACACACAGCAATGAAGAGCAGAGAAAGCCTGCACATAGCAACGAAGACCCAACACACCAAAAATAAATAAATGAATTAATTTTTTAAAAAAAAGAAAAGAAAGTTGAAATGACTCCTTGATCCATGGGCTGCAGAATGAATGTTGTGTTGTCAGGCATGAAAACAATGTGAATCTCGCCCATCTCCCTCAGAGCTCTCGGGTGACCAGGTGCATTGTCACTGAGCAGTAACATTTTGAAAGAAATCTTTTTTTCTGAGCAGTAGGTCTCAACAGTGGGCTTAAAATAGTTAATCATGTTGTAAATAGATGTGTTTATAAACAGGCTTTGTTGTTCCATTTACAGAGCACAGGCAGAGTGGATTTAGCATAATTCTTAAGGGCCCCAGGATCTTCAGATGGTAAAGGAGCACTGGCTTCAACTTCAAGCCACCAGCTGCATTAGCCCCTAACACAAGAGGCTCAGCCTGTCCTCTGAAGCTTTGAAGCCAGGCAGCGACCTCTCCTCTCTAGCTGGGAGAGTCCTGCATGGCCTCTTCTTCCGGGAGAAGTGTGTCCTCTGCACTGGGAATCTGTCGTTTGGTGGAGCCGCCTCCGTGAATGACCTTAGCTAGGTCTTCTGGCTCGCCGGCTGCAGCTTCCACACCAGCCCTCGCTGCTTCCCCTTGCGCTTCGATGTTCTGGAGGCGGCTTCTCTCCTTCAGCCTCGTGAACCAACCTCTGCTCGCTTCACACGCTGCTTCTGCAGCCTCCTCACCTCTCTCAGCCTTGGCGTGCTGGGGGTGCAGGCGGCTCGACAGACAGCCTGCCACAGCTTCCCAGAGGGGCCGCCACGGCCTGGGGGCAGTGCCGCCTGGTCTTTGTCCTGAGTTCCTCCACGACACCAAAGTTGTGGACGACGGGGTCAAGCCTGGGGGTGCGTTGGGGGCTTCACAGGGCGGAACCTGCAGGCCACGTCGTCGAGGCCACGACGAGGGGTCACTGGTGGCCAAGACGTCCCCTTTGCCAGTGTGGAAGGCAGCCCTGGCGGCCGGGAGCCTGCAGTCCTCTGTGATGGTGGTGGCAGCTCAGCCTGAAGTGGGAGGGGGCCGTGTCCTCCTGCAGACGCTCTGTCCCCAGGCGGGTGCCCTGCGCCCACGCTTTGCAGAAGCTGACGGCACGGTCTCCTGCGCAGGCAGTGGTGCATGTGGGTGTGTCTCTCCGTCTCGCTCTGTTCTCAGGTTTGAAGACCTTCCTCTCCCATCACTGCTACGAAGGGACAGTGTCCTTCCTGCCAGCACAGCACACGGTGGGCTCCCCGAGGGACAGGAAACCCTGCCGGGCGGGGTAAGCACATCCCTTACGTGTGTTTCTGCTCAAACGATGAGATAGAAGCAGGACTGGCTGGGGTTTGCTCCTGCTGTGAAGTGAGTGGGCAGTACTTGGCAATGTAGACGGGAGGTGCTGGTTCCTCCTGACCAGCGGTCAGGGTCTCACGCACCCTGAGGGGGTCCCGCCGTGTCCCCCATGCTGGGTCCTGGGTCACGGGGCGGCCCAGGGTCAGATTTGGTCCCCGTCGTCTACCCAGCAGAGGGCTCACACCACGCCGTCTGCTCCGGTGCGGGGGTCCGCTGTCCCCCCCGCTGGGGATGTGAGAAATGACGAAGACGAGCCCCTTTATGGACAGGTCTGTGCGCGCCCTCGGGGCGCCCGTGGAGCTGGCTGGACGGGCCCCCCGTCCCCCCACTGGGTGGTCAGGAGAGGCCGATCCAGACCCCGGGCCAGCAGTGGGGGCCCCTCTGCGAGCCACGCTGCCTTGTCACCCTGTGTGTCCCCACCGTGCTCAACAGCGTGTGCCCGGGTTAACCTGGAACGAGTGTCAGGTTGGCCACCTGTACCCGCGGCCCGACAGCCTGCATCTTGTCCCTGCTCCTCAGTCTGAGGATGCGGAGAGGCTGTAGGGATTTGATGGACTCGGGGGTTTTCCTTCCTTCTTTAAGTCATTCAGACGTGGGCCCTTCCTTCCCCTGGTCCTCTCCTCCTTTAAGTGAAGAATTTGAGACCATAAAATCAAACAGTAAGAGGCATGGCCTCGCCACCTCAGTTGCTGATGAGCTAATTCCACCAGCAAAAGCCCCTGGCCCGTTCGACGGCCTGAATCCAGCGGTGCCCAGGACCGCAAACATCTGTGAGACCAACGACCAAGTCCCGCGATAGCTGCTCTGAGTCATTTACTTGCTTGTTACTGACTGGACCAGATCACCACTATGTTCCCTGTTTTGTGAAAGGGAACAAAGTCTCAGGCCGGGAATCCACGCTGGGATCTGCACCTTGTCCTTCGCTCCGTCTGCCGCCACCCCGGCGTCGGGGCCAAGCTCAGCCCGCTCCCCAGGGCCAACAGAAGGGCCTCATGGGATGCTGTTTGCTTTTTGTAATGTTTATCCATTTTCAAAACGGATATGTTGTCTGTGTAATTTCTAAGAGTGGATCTGATTCTGAGAACTCAAATTAATATGCAAACAAAATATTTTTAAGTGAAGCCTCTGAAAATTGCACTTCCTACTATATGAAAAGAATTGAAACGCTTTTGCAGCCTGTAGGTTCCAGACAAGGTGGTCATGTTCTCGTCCTCCAGGTGCTTTGTCTGCAGGCAGAGCAAGCAGCAGCTGGAGGCCGAGCAGAGAAGGTCGCTGTACGGCTTGGAGAGCACCGGTAACGTGGCGGGGCCGACGCGGCCGTGGCTGGACCTACAGTCCGGGGCCTCGGGTCTCGCCCCTCCTACCCCCGCCCCTTCTTGTCTGCAGGGGCACCTGCTTCCACTTCAGCTCCAGGCAGAGTGCGTGGTTGCCTTTGCCAGACTTTGGGGGAAAGGGGATTTTGTGGAAGGGCCCGTCTTGCCACGTCCCTCTGAACTACTGTTGGGGCGCCGGCCAGGCCCCTGTCCCTAGAGTGGCGCAGAACGGGGGTCAGCGAGTGGCCTTTTCGAGGGCTTAGAGGAAAGCAGTGGGCTCAGCAGTGCTCCAGAAACTATTCGTGGACGCTGAAATTTCAGTTTCACGTCATTTTCCCATGTCACAAAATACTTTCCTTTTGATTTTTTTTTCAACCATTTAAGAATGTAAAACCCATTCTTAGCTCACAGGCCACACCCAGTCAGGTAGGTGGTGGGCCAGATTTGGCGACCCCTGCTCTAGATCGTGGTCCCAAGTCCCAGGCGAGGGCCCGAGAAACAGCTCTGCCTCTCGGGAGGTGACTGCCGGGCACAGCGGTGGGCGCGGTTTTCTCTGTGTTGATGCTGAGAAGCGATCGCATGGTGCGTTTGTAGAGACGACCCCTCCCGGTCATCTCAGGACGCCCGCCTGCCCGGCTCGGATGTAACGGATTTAACGTAGCCTCTGCGATGCTTCTTCCTGCTTCAGAGGAGGTGGAAGAGTGGAAGGTCGTCTGCGGGCAGTTCCTGGCCATCAACGCCACCAACATGTCCTGTGCTTGTCCCCGGAGCCCCCAGGGGCTCTCCCCGGCCGCCCACCTGGGAGACGGGTCTTCCGACCTCATCCTCATCCGGAAGTGCTCCCGGTTCAACTTCCTGAGGTTTCTCGTCAGGCACACCAACCAGGGCGACCAGGTAAGGGCACCGCTGCTTCCACATGGCCTGCGTCGGCGGCCGCTTCTACCTGGGCGACCCCGATCTGTATGTTGTAGGATCGGCTGTGAATTCAAGGGGAAGAAGGACAGATTTTTCTGTTTGCATTTCACCCATTTTAAAGTCTTAGTCATAGTTATTCCTTGTAAAATCTCATTTAAAAATATAAAGTCTTTGAGCAGAGAAACTAGGAGGCGTGAATGTTTCTCTTCCTATTTAAAAACAGAACGAAGTGATGCAGTGCAACTTTCTGTTGCCCTTGCTGGTCACTTACAACAAAATTTTTCAGCTCCCAGAAAGGGGTTCTACTGAGGCTTTTCCAGCAAACCTTTCCTTAGTCACTGGCACCCTTGTAGTGACACGGGGTGGGGTAGGGCAAGTCTAACCATACCCAGACAATTGCAACTTCTGATCAGTCTATGATTTTGGTAAAGTTTGTGGCTGTTACATTTTTTTAAGATCTGGGCCAACAGTGTTTTTATGTGGCTTTTAAAATACTGCTTGTTAAAAAGGTAAATAATCGTACAAGTTGCTGCTCAGGAATTCTTTACTCCGTGTCATTCATTGTGGATGGGACCGGGTTGTAAGAGTCGTGGTGACCACTTCTCTTGTCCCCAAGCTGCGGGGGGAAGAGCTGCCGGGAGGCCCCGACGGCTGTCCCCTCCCAGCGCAGCACCGCTGAGAGCACGTTTCCGTCCTGCTGTCTCTTGGTAGTTTGACTTCACTTTCGTCGAAGTCTATCGCGTCAAGAAGTTCCAGTTTGTGCCGAAGCCTGCGGAGGACGAGGACGGCAGCGTCCGGGGCCGCGGGAAGAAGCGATTGGGGCAGCTGTGCAGCGACCGCCCCCCGTGCTGCTGCGCCGTCTCCAGCAGCGCCTGGAACTGCGACGGGGAGGTTCTGAGCAGCCCTGCCATCGAGGTCAGGTGAGCGAAGGTGGCCCTGGGGCTCTGTGGGCCCGGCACCCTCACAGCCTAAAGCGTAAGAGTGCGTCATAGACGCACGTGTGTTTCCCCGGGTGAAAGCCCCAGGGAGACGCCGTTACCTCAGTTTTGGAAAGATGCTGAGGGGTTGATCTTTTCACAGGTTTTGAAGCCCCTCAGTTTTATTTTTCTCTTCCACATCCTGCACTGCCAGTACTGGCATTCTCGCTCTGGTCTCCTAACTAGTTAAACAAACTAACAAAGCGCCTTTGTGGGCACTTTCCAAGTCCTGGGTCCACTGACCACCCGGAGAGGCTCCGGCCCCGAGGAGCCCAGCCGCGGCCGTGCTGCGGTCCAGGCGCCAGGCCCGCCCCTCCGGCCCTGAACCTGCTGGGCCTGCTGTATTTGGACTTGGGAATCTGCAGTCTGATTATATGTATTTATTACATCACCAGATGAAATAGGAGTGCCAAGAACGTGGTTTTTGGCCCCACTGAAAGACACAGTAAAGGAAACTGTTTTTTAGAAAAAGGCTATTGATTGAGGTGTGTGTGTAACAGTTACAAGAGACTGAGGGAGAACTGTAAAGTTGTAGAAGGATTCTGTCCTGTGACCAATGGCTTTAGGATCTTGGTCGACCTTAAGGAATCCAAGCTGGACTCCCGCTGGCGATAGCAGAGTGGGTGTTGCATGAGCAAGGTGGTCGGGAGCCTGCCTGTAGGCCCCACCCCCGCCGCGTGGAAGGACGGGTGGCGGGCGCACCCTTCCGTGTTTCAGCGTGCTGTGTGTTCTCCCCGTTTATAATCCCCACTGTAAATGGCTCTCAGCCAACCAGCTGCTGGTCCCAGCTGGGTCTCCTGACTGCTAGCGTCCAAGCCAAAGCCGTGGGCAGGGGCAGGCTCTCCGACCTCCCCCAGTGCCCGTCTGCGTGCTCCCTGCTCTTGCGACCAGGATGCGGCCAGCGTGGCGGTGACCGCCCTGCTCCCGTCTCGGGACAAGAGGCAGCTCCGCGGTCACAGGCGAGCCCGCCCTGCCAGTCGTGCGTGCGGGGGTTCGGCTCCTGTAGACTCACTTAGCAAGTTAAGGAAACGGAAGTATTTTTAATGCCGGCTTATGAATTGCTGAAAGTTAAAAAAGGCATTCTTTTGTGAAATATATCCTACACATCTTGATAAAGATTGCGGTGCCTTGAACAGTGAGTCACTTACTTACGGGGCCTTTGGGACTAATCATCTCTCAGGAGGCTGTGACGTCATTCATCAAGTGGGACGGTGGCACTGCCAGTGGGACGCAAGAGCCCACGCTGACCTCCGAGCCCCCGCTTACGTGCTGTGGCTCTCTGTGGAAGGCGGGCGCTCGGGCTGGTGTGGCGACACTTGTCTTCCGTGACGGCACATTTCCTGTGCCTCCTACTCGCTCGGGCTTGCCCTTCAGGGGACCCTCCCCATGGCCCCGTCAGCTCAGTTCTCATAAGGAAACCGAAGCAGGGAGAGAGGCGGCCTGTGGTTTGTTACTCTGCTCGCGGGTGAGGCGCTGGAGTTAGAACCGGGTCTACGGGGTCCCGGATCTCCACTTGGCCGTCAGCTGCCCTTTGCAAAATAGGTCTCTCAGGAGTGTCAGGAAGTCGCTCTGCGCCCCTGGCCCATCGCTGCCGGGTGGGACCAGAGACTGCCACGGTGAGACCCACCGTCCTGGTGCATGAGGCCCACCTCCGCCCTCGACCGGCTGGGGGGGCCGAGGGTCAGGGGACGCACAGGGTCTAAGTGTGGCCCTTTGTCTCTGCAGGGTCCACTGCCAGCTGGTCCGGCTCTTTGCACGAGGAATCGAAGAGAACTCGAAACAGGAGTCACAGCGCTGAGACGCCGTCTCGCATCGCCGGCCTTCTTGCTGCGCTTGGGAAGTGGGAACAGTATTTAAGAAAATTACTACAGACCAATTACGTTGATATGCATTCAAACTTAGAAATTTATTTTTGATAGTTCAATGTTGATTTTAGAAAAAATACCTTTTGTCAACAATTTTGTGGACGTATTTGGCATTTTCAGTTCTATGTGAGTCTTTGGGTTGCGTTTCACGTAACTTATCCTCAGCAAGTGGCGCTTGCTGATTTTGGGAGTGCTTGGCTTCTTAGATTTCAACCATGCTGACGGCGCAGATGTTAAAATGGCCCATTTGTGGCTCTGTCGCAATAACTGTAGGAACAACGCGATGTGAACGTGTTCCATCGAGGTCACGCCACCAGGACACGAGTGTCTACAGGGTCACCGATCTGCTTGGCAAGACTTACCCTGTAGTAGCTTGTGATCAAGTTTTGGAAAGTAGTTGGTTCTCTTTGCCTTTGTAGTACCTGCATCTTAACTTGCGATTAAGACGTTATTACTGGACCCTTTCTGTCCCGTGCAACTACAATGCAATATCACAGTCCTGCTCGAAGTGACACTTCCAGAGTAGCCCGTTCTAGTGAGTGAGAAGAACACTCAGAGTAACGATACTGTAGCTTGAAAAATCACAGTAGTGTTTCTAGACAATCCAGCTGGGAGCGAGAACAAGTCAGGAGCTCTGGAAACGGGCAGCTTGCAAAGCACTCGCAAGGGTTTTACTCGTTTAAATCTGGAATCCCCGAGCTTTCTCTCCGCACAGCGGGGGTGCAATAGCTGGGCTTTGTGGGGAGACAGAAAGCAGCCGAGCGCGGTGGGTGAGACATTCCTGCGCGAACTGTGTGAACTCCAGACCGAGCTCCCCACCCCCAGGGGAGGGTCCCACGCCCCGGGGTCCCTTGGCTGTACCACGTGGTCCAGGTTTGTTCCTTTCTTATCTTCACACTTATTTCTATATATTTATTGAAAGTTCTGGCCTTTCAACCAGAAGAGGATAAACGGTGCCCTCACTGTCAGTGTTTTCGTTTGTTTCTGCTCAAGTGCTGGGGCCTCCCCGGGCCCAGGGGCGCCCCTCGCCTGGGCCTTGTTTTGTTTGTGTTCGTGCTTCAGTGTGTGGAAGACGCGTCTACAACAGCTTTAGCTGAAACGTGAGAGGCTGCAGCTTCACCTTGGATTTGTGTTGAGGGAGTCTGTTAAGAGAGGCGGTGGGAGCGGCCGTCGCCTTTCACGCAGGGTCCAGGCAGCCGCTTTAGCATCTAACAGACATCGTTTATCTTTGGAATTCCTTTGCGGTGATTTCTATTTGGAAGTACACGTGAATGTCCTGTTTCACCATTCAGTCCCACCCAGGGCAGATGAAAGGGCAGCCTCAACAGTGGATTTTCAGGAGACCATGTTATTAAGTGATTGTGCAAGTTGAATGATTTGATAACTGGCGGGTGAGTGAAAAGTCTGGGGATGAGAAAGAAAGAGATGCTGCCGTCTTGTTGATGCTTGCCCTCGGTGGGGAGGAAACCAAAGGTGCGCGAGCTCTGCGCGGGGGACCGTGGGCACCGTGGACGCGCCGTGGAATTGATTGCGCTGCTTCACCAGGGTCCCCGAGAGGGTCTCCAGTCTTCATCGTCCCTGGGGAATGCTTCCAATCACTGGCCTGCCCTGAAATGCACTGCCAATTGGAGAAAAACCGTCCAGGCCAGAGGGTAAGCATTTTACGTTCAGGAAGAAACCCCGCCATGCCACATGGTTCCTGCGTGCCTTGGCGATATTCACCGACTGCTTGCTGACATTCAAAATCGCAGACCTTGGAACTGCCCCTGGAGGTTGTGTGGCTGTCTGAGGACCGCCCCGCCCCACCCCGGGAGCTGTGGATGACCCCGTCACGGGGCCAGAGTACCCTTCAGACCTTGCGGCGCGTGAGGACCCTGAGTGGAGTGACCCCAGCGCCTATACTGCAGGACTTTAAGAAAAAATCAGAACTGATGGCTGGACAGTGAAAACCTGGGGTCGCTGAGCAGTGTTAGTCTAGGTTGGTGACCTCCTGTGTGGCCTGTTGGTGCAGCAGTTACGCCCGGACCTTCCTCCTGGTCATCCTGATGCCGAGCGCGGGCGGCGCGTGCCTGCCCCTGGGCGGGCGGCTGACTCTGTCCTTACTGCAGTCCCGTGTAACTGGGCGGTGTGGGCAGAAAGGGGCTTAATTTCCTTTCTAGTCTTGCTGGCTTCAAGATTAGAAAATGGTGAATTTGCTCTGATATGTTTGAGAAGACAAATAAAGTTGTTACTTTGGGCAGAGCGTAGCTTCTTTTTTCTCTTACGAGTTTCCTGTTGTTTTTCAAAGCAGAGTATTTTTTGTGAAAACACGTACAATTTAAAGAACAGGAGTAAAATGAACAGTGGAGTACCTACCACCCATGCCAAGAAATTGAACTTCACCCCCAAGCTCCCTGTGTGCCCTTGTGGACTGAGCCTCCCCTGCCTCCACCGAAGAGCTAATTAACTACTGTTTCAAAATTTGAGGGTATCATTTCCTTGCGTTACCCATGAGGGGATCAGAAGGTGGCACCCCCAAATGTGCCACTTTGGCATAAGGACTGCTCTGAGCGGAAGACAGCTAAGAAGTGGCAGATGCCAAAAAGAGCTCTCTGCCCTCCCCCATCTGCCTGAAAGGACATCTCTTCCTCTTTGTGAGGGTGTGCCCCCTTTTCTCTCCTGGGCCCCCTCTGTCCCTGGAGACAAAGTTAGCACTGAGGTGGTGCTGCGCAAACAAACCTTAATAAAAGAACGCTTCTCTTCCATTAGTTTCTCCATATGAAATGCCCCAATACATTAACTTTACCCTAGAAGCCCCAACTCCCTTTCCTTTGTCGCTTCTTGTCAAATTTATTGCCCTTTATTAAAATCCATATAAGGCGCTGGGTCTGACCACCTCTTTGTGTCTCCACTGCTTTTCTACAAAGGCCTGGAGTCACATAAAAAAAATTAAATATTAGCATTAGATGATAAAAATTGTATGCCGTTTCTTCTAATTTGCCTTTGGTCAGTTTAATTCACAGACCCCCAAGAACTGAACCTGAGAGGGTAGAAGAAAGGTGGTTTTTTTTCTCTTCCCCTACTTGTTTATATTCTCAGCATAGTTTTTCAGGTTTTGCTCTTTATATAAAGGCATCATACTGTGTCATTTTCTGTAGCCTGTTTCATTCTGTGGGTATTAAGAAGACGTTTTCATCATGAAACTGAATTTTCCAATCTATGAACATTGCATATATTTCCCATTATGTAAGTCCTAATTCGCATCTTTCAATACAGGTTAATAATTTTTCCATATGTCTCTTAATTTTGTTTAGATTTCTTCTTAAAAACTTCCTATTTTGAGGCTGTTATCCTTTAAAATTTTTGTTTTTATGTAGAAATGCAGTGGCTTTTTATGTATCAGATTCTATCCAGAAAAACTTGCCTCTTCTTATTTTTCTGTAGATTTGGGGGCTTTCTATAATCACAAATATTTGAGTATTATCCTTTCCAATCTTACTGGTGCTGTGATGCCAGCCTTTGACAGTGGAGGACACTGGGGCCCAGAGTAGGAAGGGGCTGGGCTTCCTGGTTCCAGTGTTTGGGGGGCAGATCTCCACAAGCTGGGCGGCTTTCCCACACACTGGGGGGGGGGTTCTCCCGGACCCTCAGTTCCCAGGCAGAGGCTGCTCCCCGAGATTCCGGCAGCCTTCAGGGTCGCCTCGCCCCTCACTCCAGTCTCTGTTACAGCCAATAATGTTGGACTCAGCTTTGCCCGTTGGTTAAATACTGTGGGGAGAACAGTATTACAATCCTTGGTTCATCATGAGCACCCCTCTTTGGTCAGCGTATGACCTTATTTACCCATCGTGTAGTCGTAAAATTCACTCACCAAATGCCGTGTTACTAAACAGTAAGTACCTATGAAGAGAACCCCGATTCAAGAACAAGAACATTAATTTCATTTCCCTCTGTGGGCTGTCGGAAGAGGGCCCGCCACAAAGAGGGGCAGAGGCTGAGTGGGAACTTCAAGTGTAGGTAGAGGACCAGGAGGTTTATTTTAGCTACAAAATCACAGCTTGGGTGTGTCGTCAGGAGAGTCACTGGCGAGCGGACAGCACTCCCAGGGGTCTCTGATGTCTGCCAGGTTCCCCAGGGACCGCTGTCCCGTCACTGCTGTGTCCAGCGCATAGGACAGCGCCGGAAGTGGATGGATGGATAGGTGGACGGATGTGGTATCCAAGGCTGCCCCCCTCACCACGGAGCTGGCCCACTGGACCTGGTTTCCATCCAGCTCTGGCCACTCCCTGAGGGACCTGGGCAGGCCTCTGCCTCCCGGGGGCTCAGGGTGCAGGGGGCTGGGGGCCCTTGGGTGTCCCCACCACAGGTCGGTGTGCGATCTTGGGGGTCTCAGAAGCCAGGCAGGTTCCTGCATCCCTCAGTGTTCAGTGCCAGCAACTGGACCAGCTAAGCCAGCAGCACTGCTAAGGACCCCTCTGCCCAGGGCCCCCTCAGCCTCAGACCTCGGGGAGGGCTGCAGGCAGCAGCTGGTCCCAGGGATGCCCACGGCCCCCGAGGGGAGGCACCTCTGGGCGGGGCCAGGACCTGTACCCCAAACTGCAAGTGCTGCTTCGGCCCCATCCCTGAGCTCCCCCCGCCCCCGGGGCGTGTGCCAGCCCGTGGACGCTCCTCCCCCGCTGGCCACCACCCCTCCTTGGCTTCCTTCTGGAAGCTGGGCCCCTGCCTCCCGCCTCCCGCCTCCCAGTGTCCACAGCTTCCCCCGCCCGCAGTCCACTCCCTGGGTGCCCACCTCGCTCCTCGGCCTTGGTGCTGAAACCCCCACTGCCCTCTAGTGCTAGTGGCCACAGGGACCCTGCCAGGAAAACTGAGCCCCCCCCCGACCTTAGCACAAAGCATTACAGGTTTATTTAAATAAAAATTTATAATTTATACAAGACTTTTTCTTTAAACAAGGTTTTCTTAAAAAAATGTTACAGGGGCATTTTTTTCATCAGTTCTTCATACAGTACAATCCTTTTGTTGAACAAAAGTTACACTGGTAATGAGTATTTACAGATCCAAAATAGACTCGAGCTCCAGACATAAAAAATTTAACATTCATTCTAGTTCAGTGATTAGTCGCAGAAATGAAACATCTGCCCAGATTTACACAACTCAATAAAACTCCAGGCTCTCCCCAGCAGGGAGCCCGCACAGGCCCGCGCTCTTCCCAGCAGGGGCCCTGGGCTTCCAAAGGGGGACCTGCCGTGGGCCACTGCAGCTGGGGACAGCCGCCCCGCACGTGGTCAGCTTTCATCTCCCTCGCTCCTCAGAAGGGACTCAAGCCAAACCACGCCACTCTGAAGGAGGCAAGTCCACTCCACGCAGGGACACACCCGCAGTGCGGGGGACAGAGTCCCACCGTGCCGACAGGGACGCATGTTGAGCCCACAGCAGCCCCGGGGAGTGGGGCTTGAGCAGCACCCACGGGTGTCGCCCCGCAGTCACCCTGGGCCAGTTCAGGGCCCACCCTGCCTTGCCCCGGACACAGAGGGGGTCCCACTGGGTGTGTACCCACAGCCCCCCCAGGACTCGGTCCGCCTGCACCGACTGTGGGGCAAAGCCCAGGTCTCGGGCGGGCTCTGCCTTCGTGTCTGAAAGGTCACAGGACACCGACGCCAGGGGGACCAGGAGCTGGGCAGCCACCGCAGGGCCCCGGGACCTCACGACCGGGCCGGGGCGTGTGCTTGTCTGGCTGGTGGGCGTGGCTCCCGAGCGCACTCCGCGGGGTCCCCCACCAAGGGGTGACAGGAGTGACGCCACCGAATCGCCCGCCCAACCAGCAAATGGGGAGCAAAGGTAAAAATTACGTCTGAAAAACGATACAAAAATAAGAAAAACAGCTTGCTCTCTGTAAAAAATATAATCTTCTGTTTCTTCAAAAAACAACGATCTCCGTGACACCCAGACGACTCAGGACAAGCTGAGGGACCGGAGGTGCCCGTGTCGGGAGTGTGCCGAGCGGGGGTGTCCCCGCCGTCTCCTGGGCGTGTCCATCCCCGCGGCCTTCGGCCAGTCAGTCCCAATGGGACGCCGGCTTCAGGGAAGGGCCGGGCCTGCGAGACGTGCACTCTGACCTCCCCGAGGGCGAGGGCTCTCTCCCCCTCCCCGCCGCGTGTGTGCAGGCACCAGGGGTGCGGACCCCGACCTCTGGGCTCTGCTCGCGGTCACTCCCCAAAGCCAGCTGACCTCCCCAGCGTCCCTGCACAGCAGGCCCTCTGCCAGCCTGGGCCCCTCGGGCCTGAGGCGCTCTGGTCCACTCCCACCCCGGCCCGGGAGTCCCCCTCACCCACCCCGGCACAGCAGCCTGGAGGCCAGGGCGACCCCGAAGCGGCTGTCCTCCTGGGCCTTTCCACCGCACGGCGCTCCGCATCCTCCTGAGGAGCTGATCTCGGGCCCCCGGCCAGCTGGTCAGCACCGCGCTCCCGGGACGTGCACGGGGGTCTCCCTAAAGGACGGGCCCGTTCACGGCGCTGGCCAAGGGCCCCCACGTCGCCTGTCGCCAGCGTCCTTCACCCGGGGAGGGCCCCGCATGCTCCTATGGCTTTGGTGTGGCAGAGCTGCTGGCCTCCGAGAGCCGGGGTGCGGCCGCGCCGGTCTCCGCCGGGTGGGGACAGAGAAGGCGCAGCTGTGCCTGGCGGTGTGTCCTGCGTGTCATCCTTCCCGGTGGCCTCGCGTCCACAGGACGCGCCCTCGAGAGTCCCGACCCCCGTGCGAAGGAGTCTGTAAAACGCAGGGTCAACACAACAGAAACCACAGATCAGGGGGGTTATTGCAAAAGATCACGAGGATGTCCAATTTTTCTGCACTACCGAATTACTAAAAAAAGAAAAACTCCCAGCGACGTCACGGCGAGGCAACCCTAGCTGTCGCCGCCCGATGCCGCCGCCGCCGTGATCTTCATGTACTGGCTGAAGATGGTCTCGAACGCCTCGTCTCTGTGCACCATGGCGCCGAACACCAGCGGCTGGCGGGGAGAGGAAGCACCAGCGGCGAGTCCGCGGGCGGCCAGGTCCACACGGAGCCGCCCCTCCCCGCCAGCACCTGCGCTGGGCCGCAGCCTCCTGCCCCGGGAGGGAGGGAGGGGGCTTCCCAGGCCCCTCTGCCCGGCCGCAAGCCTGGCCAGCCTGCGCTCAGAGCCACGCCCGGGCCCCCCCCTCCCCGGCCCCCGCCCGGCACTTACTTTCTGTGTTGATGGCGTGGACACGGCAATCCCCATGCCCGACCCCGGGAGGACGGAGAGGACCTTGTACTGAAAGCCAACGGCGTGCCTGTCACCACGGGCCCCCCTGGAGACGGGGCCACCCTCCTCACACCCCAGGACACTCTCCACAGAGCCCCAGATGGGCCTGGGCCTCCCCAGTCAGCAGAGAACAAGGACTGACGGTGTGAATGAAACAGCAGACCTGCTGACACTGCCGCCCAGCCTTGCCGGGGTCTCCCCAGGAGCGCTGTGTGGGGGGAACAGGCCCCCCAACCCGATCTTGCTCCTGCGACCCCACTGACCACACCCCTCTCTGGGAGGGAGGGACCCACCACAGCCACAGGGGTGCTCCTGACACACCTGCCCAGCGGACCCCTGGGGCCCACCCAGGATGCCCAGAGGGGGCGCGGGTGGGCCTGGCCACCCCGCCAGGTGTGTGTGTCAGGCTCTGCGCACACCTGTGCCTGCTCCACGTGACACGACGGAAAGTGCTAGAAAATGCCGGAGCCGGGACAGCCTACCCCAGGGGAACGTCTCAGGGCCAAGGGGCAGACGGCACAGCGGTGAGAGCGGGCTCGGGCGCCCAGCTGCCGGGGCCCAGCTCACTGCCCCCCCCACTCCCCTCTGTGCAAGGATGCCAGGCGCTGGCCCACCAGGCAGAAGAGAGGGCCCAGCCCGTGGCGCGTGGATATCCCCCGACGGGCCGCAGGGCTCCGCACAGACACCGCCTAGAAGCGGGGCCCTGCCGCGGGGAGAAACGCCGCCTGTCCGACCGTCCAGACGGCACCCCTCGTCTTGTTCTAATCGCACCCCACTCCCAACTCGACCGCCAGCTTCGTGACCCCGCAGCTCCTCCGCTCCTGAGACTGGGGGGTGAGGGCGAGCAGGGCGCCGCACCCACCTTTTGGATGTCCGTGATGTCCACCAGCTTGATGACTTTGTTCCTCTTGGAGAAGCCGGACTTGGAGCTTTCGAAGCACAGGTAACTACCGGGGGCGGTGGCGGGGGGCAAGGGAGGACAGAGCACAGCCCAGCAGGTGAGCCAGAGGGCACCGTGCCCGGCGGCGGGGGGCAAGGGAGGACAGAGCACAGCCCAGCAGGTGAGCCAGAGGGCACCGTGCCCGGCGGCTGCAGCCACAGCCCAGACACAGGGCCCCCTCACCTGCCGCGACGCGCCGGCCTCTTACAACCGATTTCATTTTTACCGAGTCTCACAGCTTCTCAGGTTTAAAACCCACTGCTCTGCACTGAACCCGACCCACGTTCCCATGACGTGAGCATCCCCGGGACGCCCAACAAGAGACCCGTGTGTCCCTGAGGCCCGGCCGGGGTCTCCTCGGCCAGTTCCTCCAGCGAGGGAGATGAACAGGTGGTCCTTGGCTGAGAGTGGGGGGCGAGGTGGCCGAGGGTCCCCAGGGCTAAGAACAGACCCCACCGTGCACCTGCTCCGCCCCTCCCACCCCTGGCGGTAGCTGGGCTGCTACGCCCCGAAAGGAGGGTAACGAGAGCCCTGCTGCCGCCCTGGGGCCAGGGCCCTGGCTGGGGGAACCGCACGGTTCCCGCCGCACGACGTTGGGTACCCAGACCAGGCCATCCCGGGGCCTGGGGAAATGACGGCCTGCGGCCCCGGCTGCGCCCGGCTCTGAGGCAGCACCTCCCCACCCGGGGGCCGGGAGCCAGCAGGAGTCGGGCTCTCGGCAGGGCTAGGGGTGCCCACGGCTAGGCCGCCCTGGACCGCGGGGCCTGCGAGGAGCCCCGTCCCATCCTGGCCCCAGCCGGAGGGCGCGCCCGCCCGCCGCCGGCCTCACTCACTTCTCCGTCACGTACAGGACCCCGTTCCTGATGTAGTCGGTCGGCATCTTCCGGTCTCTGTTTATCAAGCAGCACCGCCAGCCGCTCTCACACACTGACGGGGACAAAAGCGGCCCGTGACCTTTCCTACTGGAAATACCCGCCCTCTGACTTGATGTTGGAACCATCAGCACTGGCTTTTCAAGGATGTACTGACGTTCACCCTCCGCCATCAGGTGAAACCCACAGTGGGAGGAAAGTGGCCTCTGAGAGCCTCTGGAAAGCAGATGTTTCCCCTCCCACGTCAGTGGGCGGGGATTTTGTTGTTTTTTTTAAAGGAAAAGCACAATTTAAATAAATCAAACTACGGCCCTGACTCTCAAGGTTCACGGTCTGGGTCAGCAGAAAGAGGGCTCAGGAAAAAATAAAAACTTAAATTCTCCAAAGTTCTCTTTCTGCAGTTGGTATCACACACGACAGACGCCAAATCGTTTAAGAGCCCCCGACCCGCCTCACAGAGAGCCGGGCAGCGCAGGTGTTTCGGGGGAGGCCGAGCAGGGCCCTGGGCTCCCGAGTCACCTGTCACCACCCCGCTTTCTAGGAGGCCACAGCAAGGGACGAGCGGGCCAAAGCAGGACCGGGAAGCCCCTGCACGCGTGGCGCCGAGGCTGGCAGCCGCGCCGAGTCGCGCTCTGCGGCTCCGCTTCGGGGCCGGCCGGCCTGCCTGCCTTTCCGCTGTCAAGCCACCCACTGCAGACGCGCCCGGCCCCTCCGACCCACCCGCCCAGGAAGCCCGGGAAGGGGGAGGCGGGCGGGCGGCCCTCCCTCGGCCCCCGCCGGGCCCCCCAGCACTGGGGCGGGCGACCCCGCCTGGCCACGGGCTCAGCACACACGTACCCGCCAGCGGACGCTCGTTTTCTGTCAAGTTAAAGATTTCGTGGAAATTGCTCTTCTTGGCGCCGTGGACGCGGCTGGCGTCCTCGTCCTTGTTCAGGCCGGCGGGCGCGCTGGTCACGTAGCTCCGCGAGGAAGCCGTTTGCGGCTGCCGAGGGCACACAACGTCCCCGTCAGCCCCGCCGGCCAGGGTGGGGGGAAGCCGTGGGCGGGCGTGAGGGGGCGGGGCCGAGCCGGGACGCACGCACGCACGCAGCCTAGCCCCGCCCCGCCCAGGCCCCGCCCCACGCGTGGACGAGCGGAGAGGCAGGCACACCCAGACGTGGGGTCCCGTCCTCCCCGCCCACGAGCCCCGGTCTGGGCAGAGCAGCCCGCCGCAGGCGGGCAGACCCTCTGCCCCGTGACGTCACGCTGTTCCGAGCCCGACCCAGCACGTGCAGTCAGTGCGGTGCCGGCAGGCGCTCATGCCCGCGCTGCGGACACCGGGACCGGCCGTGGGACGGGCCACTGAGAGCAAGGTTGGCAAGTCAAACGGAGTCAGGCCACAGCAACGCGCGGCATCAGGGCACGGCGTGGGGGTGCGGGTACCACACAGACACCGTACCATTGTGTCCCGACAGCTGGCCGGACGGGACCACAGACGCGTGCGACCACAACGGAAGGAAAGGTGGGTCCACGTGACACGAGGCGGTAAACACCAGCTGAGCAAGCAGCACGCGCAGACACACGGCCGCGGGACGCCCTGGTGGGGTCGCCCTCCACCCCGGGAAGCCAACCTCCCAGCCGCTCGGGTCTATGACACTTAGGGAGCCAGGCTGCCCGCTCTTGGGCCTCACCCCTTGGGTCCACCTCCTTCTGCGTGACCAGAGCCCACCCACCAGCTCCCCAAGGTGCGGGCTGCTCCTGCCTGCCCGGCTGCACACCTGGCTTGCGAGTCTGGGGCCCCAACAAGCTTGGTTGTTCTAGAACCCAGGAAGCCTGATCCACACTTGACCCAGAGCTTCCCTTCCACGGACAAAAGCATCAGTTCCCAGACACCCTTTCCTCAACGGACACTCATACACGAGACTCTGAAATCCAACGTCACCTCCTCCAGGAAGCCCTCCTACACCTCCGTGGGAGTGCTACTAAGCCCAGAACCTCCCCACTAGTCTGAGACCCCAGGAGGAGCACCAAGGCCAGCTTGCCCTCCTCGTCCTGGCTCTGGACAGGGTGCCTAATGCCCACATAGCCTTCCACCCAGTCCTAGCCCGTGAGCACAAAATGTGCCCATCTCGGCCTTGCTGTCCCCTTGCCAGGAACAGCAGGGACCCGGCACCCAATCAGAGAGCAGTCACTCCCAGGGCTCCCAGGGTCTCGGCAGTCACGGCCAACGCCCTGTACCCTCCTGCCCTTGGCCTGGGGGCCAGCTGCACCTGGCAGGGCCCACTCCCCAGCCAGCCTAGGTGGGTAGGGGCCCCCTGACCAGCCTCCAAGTGCTGCACAGCCTCCCCCAGCAGCCGTCCCCTGCCCAGGGCTGGCCAGCCCCAGGGTGTCCGCCCTGGACCTTCGGGACAGCAGAGCCGGTCACAGCGAATCCACCCCCGCAGCTGTCTTAAGTTGTCTGTTTCAAGGGCCCCGAGAATCAGAGACACCAGCCTCCCTGCAAGCCGGAAGTGAGGGACAGCGGCGTGTGGCCGGTGCATCTCCCGGCCGCCGCGGGGCCTACCCTGGGGCCTACCCTGCGTGACACAGCAGTGCTGGAGCGCTCCTTGAGCTGGGGGTCTGTAGGGAGGCTCTTCCAGATGATGTAGGGAGTGTCATACTTGGCTCTCAGCCTCGGGCAGCGTTTGAAGATAAAATCGATGACAAAAAGCTTGATTCCGGCATAGAGTCCTAGGGGCAGAATGAGGTCCCGTTTCTCCAGGACCCTGCGGCCCTGCCCGCGTGGCCGGCACGGCGGTCCCCGCCCTGCGGGGCGCTCTGTGGAGGGCCTCCCGGGACTCAGGTGTGGGCCGATGGTCCTGGGGTGGTTACACAGGGCAGGGAAGTGACCCCAGCTAAAAGGGAAGCCACTTCTGTGTGTGTGTTGTTGCCTCCAACCCAGAGGTGGCTCAGGCCAAACACTAACCTGTCCCTAAAACCGACCAACCAAACAAAACCACGAGTCACCATCCTCCAAAGGGGACGTGAGCAGCACTTCAGGGGACCCGTCCCCAGCCTGCCCACGCCTGACTAGGTGAGCCGGCAGTGATGGCCAGGGGCTCCCACACCCCGGTCAGGGCACCTGCATTGGCCCAGGTCCCCAGAGAAACGAGACAGACAGCCCGGAGCACGCTGCACTTCCGTTGGCGTTTGTCCTTCCCCCCACGGCCTCATTTGCCTGCCCCGGTTTTCCTGGCGAGGGGGGCGGGGAGGGGGAGGGGGCGAGAGACCGAGGACCCACCTGCACGTTGGGGGCCGAAGGGCAGGTGGGGACAGTGCCCAGACCGTGAGGCCCCCGAACTGTGTGACCGCCACACCCAACACTCCAGCTCAGGCCAGGCGCCCCCTGCCCGCCCCCCACCCACGCACCGTGGACGGTGCTGATGAGACGGCGCGGCGCGCTGACCGTCCGGCAGGCTCCTTACCCAGGGCCAGCCCCACCAGGCGGTAGGGGAAGAAGCAGGAGGCGAGGAAGGCGGCCCACAGCGCGATGTACAGCTTCTGTGTGATCTCAGGCTGCACCCACATGAACAGGCTGGAAGGGAGAGGGGAGGTTCAGCCAGGTGGCAGGCGCAGCCTCGACGCGGCCGGCTGGGGGCTGACAACTTACTTCTTGATCTTTTCCAGGATGTCGGCCATCTTGCCAAAGAGGTTCTGTGTGAAGAAGCAGCTGCGGTCACGGGAGACCACGGCCGGGCCACGGAGCCCGTGGTCCTGCCCCGCCGCTCCCAGGCCGAGGACCGGGTGATGGTCCGGTCCGAATCACGGGTTAAGGCACCGCTCGAGACGAGGGACCCAGGCCCGCACCCTCCCGGGAGCTCGCCTGGCACTGGTCAGGAAGGCCTCCACCAGCCGGGGCGCCAGCATCAGACCAAGCCAAGAGGGCCCTCCCCACCAACCGGGTTGTCTCGGGTGTCAGCTCCCAGACAAGCCAGGCCTGGAGGGCTGGGTAGCTGGGGTCCCCCCACCTGGAGCCCAGCAGCAGTACCTGGGCTTTCTGGGCGACGTCCAGCACGAGCTGGAACTTCTCAGACACGGTCAGGTCTTCCTTTGGAGGCTCCTTCAGTCAAAGGGGAAAGAGAATTTCCACTGAAATTTAACAGTTCAGAGAAATTACTGACAAAAACAGCAAGGAGGCCTCCCAGCCCGGGGACCAGGTCTCTGCTGCCCCAACACAGTCAGAGGGACGGGCATCCCTGGGGGGCCCAGCCCGAGGGGGCAGCACGGGCAGCTGAGCTAGCTGACACCCGTCTGGTACCTGAGAGGGTGGTAGGCAGCCCCCCAGCTGGGCAGGGCTGCTTAAGCAGATCACCTTCAGAGGTGCATCTGAGACCACAGAGCCCGCGCCCACCCCGCACTTTACAGGCGGGGGAACTGAGGTCCCAGCAGGGGGGCCTGACTTTGTCCTGCTTGTCTGAGTTCATTCAGCAAGAAACTCCCTAAGACCTCCAAGTACCAGGGCCAAAGGGCACAGGCCTGCCTCCCCAGAGACACCCTCCCTGACCCCTGTTCTAAAGGGGCCCCTGCAGACACCACCACATCCTGCACCCCTACTGTGTGCTCTACGCACATGGTAGGTGCTCAAACACCTGATGAAGCCCATGGACGCACCATGGCCTCCCTCCTGCCTGTGCCCGGTGGTTCAGCCCCACGGGCCAGAGTCCCCCGTAGAGTGGTGGGCAGACTTTCTGTAAAGGGCCAGGTGATAAGCACATGTGCCTCTGCAGGCCCAATGGCTGGTCACAGCAGCTTGGCTGCTGCAGCCCCAAAGCAGCCACAGCGTAAACGAACAGGCGTGACGGGGGCCAATAAAACCTCGTTTACAAAATCGGGCGGCAGGCCACTGGTCCAGCCCGTCCATCGTTCACCTCCCGCCACGGGAGGCTGTGAGCGGCTACAGGGGCCCCCTCGCTACTTCCCTTCCACATCACGTCCCAGCTGAGGAGGGTCAGGTCAAGCCAAGCCCGGCCAGGCCAACCTGCTTCCCACGCAGCCAAGCCCAGGCTCGTGAAGGGCACTCGGGCATCAGCTGGCGAGGGGTCAGGGTGTGGCCACGCAGGGCTCCGCGTAGGGGCGGCTGGCCTTCTCCTCCCCGACCTCTCCTCGCCTGGCAGGGCTCCCCGCCGGCGTCCACACAGCTGCACCTGGAGGCCTCGGGGGACCTGCGGCCCCCACACAGCACTGGCGGGTAGAGCCCGGCCCCCCCGGCGATGGAGCCCCTCCCAGGACTCACCACCACTTCGGACACTTCAGGCACGATGCTCCACTGTATCCTCCAGCCCCTGGCAAACAGGAGACAGCATCGTCTGCAGGCGGTGGCCGTAGAGGGGTGACGTTAAGTCACCAGGCCTGTGCTCCCAACTAGGAGCCGCCCCCGGAAATTTTGGCCACTGGGACAGGAGCTTCAGAAACACCCGGCCATCTGCCGAGACCACAGGGCCCCCTCCTAGGCTCCTGAGAGATGACCCAGGTCACCCCCACGGATCCCTCCCCAGGGGCCCTCCTGGGGGTGGGCACACATTTACAAGCACCCAGAGGTGACGGGCCTCTCAAAATAAGGAAGTGGCAATGGCAACAACTTTAGTGAACCACGTCTAGTCTGGGCACGGAGAACCCTTTCATAAGCGCTTAAAAGTTTTCTATGAGAAACGTTTTCAAATGAACCAACTTAGGCAACCGCAGAGAAGCACCTAGAAAAACAGTGTGTAAAGTGAACTTTTGAACGGCTCAGTGAAAATACAGAAGGCAGGGCCTCCTCTCAGGCCGGACATGAAGCTGGGGTTCACTCTGTGGGGCGACCTCAGGTCCACACAGACCCGGGAGGACCCGGGGATGCGGGGCTCCCACCCCAGCGTGCTGGCTTCCAATAGCGCCGCCCACCCCCAGCCTCGAGATGGAAAGGGGGTGCTCGGAGAGGGCGCAGGGAAGACACCGCGTGGCCCTGGGCTCTGGGGTTGCTGAGTCCCAGCGCCTCTTCGGCACCTGCACTCCGACCACTGGGGACCTCCCAGGGCACAGAACCGCTGCAGCTCCGTCAACCCCCCTCCACCCATTGGGATGTCACTGCTGAGGTGTGTGTGGAGGGGGGACTTTCCTGCCCAAAAGCAGCACGACCGGAGGAGGGGCCGGAGTGACCCCAAAGCCGGCACCCACTGGCAGCCTGCTGGAAAGAGCTGCTGGGGTTTGGGAATCACCCTGCCCGCTGCAGCAAACCATCCTCCTGGGGGCTCGGGAACTATCAGAGGACAACCTCCCAAAACGCCAGCACGTGACACAGAGCCGGCTCGGCACGTGCCCTGCCGTGCGTGTAACGCAGGAAGACAGCACAGCCGCGAACACACAACAAACCGGAGCACCTACCTGGCTATGAGGTAATTGAGGGATAACCTCAAAATTGCTAGAAATAAGAACATGGGGATGGCCCAGCCATGCCACACGGCATTCATGTACACCTGCGGGTTTGGAGAGAAACGGGTCGGGAGGGAGACGGTTAGGCGACCTGCCAGCGTGGTTCAGGACAGACCAGATCCCTCTCTCCCCAAGCCAGGCAGGCTGCGCTCGCAGGCAGGGAGACCAGGCCCCAGCGGCCCTCCGCAGGCCCGAGGACCAGGGCACGCAGCGTAGACAAACCCGCTCAGGGAGGAGGTGAGAGGGAAACACTGCTCTGGGTGGGCGGGGAGCGGTTATGCCCCGGAAGGAGCAGCCTGGACGTGGCCCGGGATCACAGGAGGGCTGACCCCACAGAGGCCTTGGCCCACCGCCGCTGCGGGCCCCCCTGCCAGAGCCGGAGGCATCCGCGTACCCAGCACCGCTGACCGTCTACCCCGCGCCACAGGGCAGGCAGAGTGCGGGGCACAGTGCTGGCGCTCAGAGAGTGTAGGGGACGCATGCAGTGGGTTCAGGAGGAGGCCTGGCAGGTGGTCTGAACGGCGGGCAGGGCTAGCTCAGCCGTAACACACCGGCAGGACTAGGGACCTGGGACCCAAAGCAGCCAAGGCCCCAAGGAGCAGAGTGCTGGTGAAGGGTGGCCGCAGGAGAGCTCCAGGGTGGAGGGGGCTGGCCCCTGGCCACCACGGCCTGTCCTCTGCATGTGCACAACACCCATCTCCCCGGTGGACGGTGGGCCCCTGGGGCTTCAGGGCGGCCCTCGGGACCCTCTCAGGTGGAGGCCACCTATGGGGGCCTCTGCAGAGATGGGGCCTTTGGGGGCTGCGGCTCTCCCCCTCCTTCCTCCTTCCACTGGACAGCAGGGTCTCCCCGGGCAGGGCTGGGAGCAGCCACCGCAGGACAATTCAGACTGCGACTGGGCCTGTCTTCCCCAAAGCACCCCGTGATGCTGGCCCAGCGCCGCCTACCTTCCCCAGGCCTGGTGGCCTGCTTGGCCCCTAGGCCACTGTGCGCCCGCCAGGAGCCTCCCCCAGCCGCCGGTGCCTGATGGGAGGGACGGCTGGTTTCTGCACAAGCAGACAGACCGCCCCACCGGCCCTTCCCCAACCCACTTGGGAAAGTCGGCCGTAAGCTTGGCACGAGGCCCTCTCCTGAGAACACTGCTGCGGGGATTCTGGGCAGGCGAGGAGCCCCAGTGCCAGCCCCGGGATGCACCCCACAACACCCTTATCCAGTCCTTACAGCTGCCCTGCAGCCCACTTTACAGACGGAAACACCGAGGCCGGGAGCTGCCCCGCACGGCAGGGATGGGGGGGTCCCTCAGGAAACCTCAGGGAGGGTGCACAGCCCACCAGCCACCCGCGGGGAGCACTCACGGTGAAGGCGATGGCAGACGTGTAGACGGAGTACCAGTCGGATAAGGCAGAGAGGTTCTTCACAAAGCTGGTGACGGGCTTGGCACCGCGCTCTGGGGACAGAACGGACCACGCGGTCAGGCCAGCGCCAGCCCGGCCCTCGGACACACCTGGCGGTCCGGCTGCTGCACCAGCTGGCGGTGTGGGGCGGGGGAGGGAACCAAAAGGAGCAAAGCAAACCCCAACCGTCGCGGGCGCCCAGCGCGCCTGACCCCAGGCCAGCGCTCCCGCGGCCACTCCCGGGCTGCGGCCCGTCCCCCGTCCCCACGGGGAGACGTCTGTCTGCCTGTCTGCCCCGGCCCGTGCCCGCAGGCGGGGAACGGGGTTTAGTTCACAGACCCCGGGCCCGACAAGTATCTGGAGAAGCACCACGGTGCGCTGGGGCTCCCAGGCCTGGAGGGAAACTCGGCTTCTGGCCACGGGCCAGGGGCGGACAGACAGACGGGGTGGGCCTTGGACATATTTCCCACAGCGTTAGGAAGAAGGCTGGGCTGGGAAATCCTGAAAAACGTGCTTCCGGAAGCAAGTCCAGTTCAGTGCAAGACCGCAGTCACCCCCCGGGCGGCCCTGGCCCCAGCGGCTCACACAGCCAGAGACGAGCGGGTACTTACTAAGTCCACGCCGGGTACTTACTGAGCCTCCTCATGTTCTCGGTCAACCTAAGAGGGGGGAAGAGATGAGTGCCAGCACCCACTCGGCTGCAGCCGCGTCCTGACCCCGCAGCTCCCTGCAGGCCCTCGGGGAGCACGGGTGACCCACGAGGGGCGGCTTCCTCGTCTCCCGCCCACGCTGCCCCCACCCGAGTCTGAGAGCCCGGCCCACGGGCACTCTCGGGGTCGCCACCGTCCCCGCGTGGCGTCTGTTGCAAAGCACCAGTACGACCACTGATTGGGGGGCACGGCCGTGAGGCCGCCCCCCCCGCAAATCCTCCCCGGCTTTGCTTGCCGCCCCGAGGAGGCCTGTCCTGCCGGACGGCTGCAAAGCCAGACCCAGGGAGCCCCGGGGGCCATCCCACTCCATCCCTCCACCCCGACCTCCACCAGGGCCCCACCTCCGGGCGCTGAGGGGCTCCTCCGTCTCCACCGTGCTCTCCTCGGGCTGGAACCGGAAGTCCTCCACGTACTCCCCGAATTTCTCATAGAACCACTTCTGGACACGGGGGCACAGCCCCTGGCTCCGTCGGTCTGCAGGACGGGGGTGGGTCCAGGTGAGGGCAGCAGGCCGAGAGGGGCCTTACAGAGCGGCAGAGGTGGGGGCACCGGCGGGTGGGGCTCCCGGCCGGGCCGGCGAGGGCACGTCCACGCCAGAACCATGAGGGGCCGGGTGCCCTGAGAACAGAGCCCGACCCACTTCACCACGAGGTGCAAACCAACCAACGCAGACCCCGGGGGTCCCCGTGTTCCTCACACCGACCCCCGGCTTGTTGGAGGCTGTCTCCAGTGCAGGTGCCGTCCAGGCGGGCTCTCAGCCCACCGCTGGCGCTGCATTGACCACCCCCCGCCGCTGGGCACACTGGTTGGTCTGGGAAGTGGCCAGGTGGGCTCACTCCCAGGGACACCCGGACCCTGGGGAACAGCCAGTGGGCGTGCGTCAGGGGCTGTGGTCCGCTGGGGGCCCCAGTGAAGTCACCCACATCAGACTCAAGAAAACCAGCCCGAATCCCGCGGAACAAGTCCGTCCCGTCGGAGAGCAGGTCGTGGAGTCGCCTGCAGGGGGCGCCGTCCCACCACAGAGGGGGATGGAGTGCACGCAGGTGGGCGTGTGCTGCCAGCTCGAAGGGACGGAGGCCGGGGGATGGAGGGTGGTGCACACAGAGCCCACGAGGCTCAGAAATGCCCAGAGGAGGGGCGGCAAGGGCCCGGGGTTCTCACAGCCCACCTGGAGCACGACAGGGTCTTTAGGGAGAGAGTCTAGGCAGGCTCAGCCCTATAACCGCTTGGACAGCAGCCGCGGACAGTGAGTAATGGGACGGGCGTGGCTGCGTCCCCAGGAAACCACACTGACGCCGCCGAAAGTTGAAATTTATGTTAACGTTCACGTGTCAAATCCTTTTGATTGTTTTTCAACCATTTAAAAGTGTAAGAAGATTTTTTTCAACGTAAAGGCAGATGGGGAGCTGTAGTTCGCCGACCCCAGGTCTAGGTCAGGTGGGCTGCCCGAGTGGACAGGCCTCACGGTGCTCCCGAGCCCCACTCCGCCCCAGCACCACGGAGAGCACCCGTCCCCGCCACCTACGTCCTCGGGACTGCACTTGGTGGGGTCCTTCCCTCCCTACCCACACTCCCCACCTCCCACACAGAGCACGACACGGCGGCCCTCGGTGTGGGTACGGGGTGGAAGGACTCTCCTCTGACGCTTCCCACGAGTGCAGGAGGCTCATCAATTGCCACACACAGCAGGGGCCTTGGCGGGGGGGGGGGGGGGGGTCTCTAGTGCTGTACCTGGCTCAGAACCTGGGCCACTGGTCATGAACCCTGAGAACCCAAGGGGACCATGACCCAGTGGACACAGCAGCCAATGCCGCACCCGGCCGGCCTGTCGGCGGGTCCAGCACCGGGGCCCTGGGAAAGAGGCATCTCCCTCTCTGGATGGCAGGTAGGGCGTCAGGACCTGGCTCTGGTCTGAGCTCAGCCTCCACCTGGAGCGTAAGCCTGAGAGGCCTTCCCTCCCGGGCCTCGGTCTCCTCACCTTTACACTGGGCAGGGCTTAACCGAAGGCCCTCCTGGTGTGGCTCTCTGAGCCCCCAGCACAGGCAGGGGCTTAGCGTCAACGGTCAGCCTGCGAGGGACCTGGGTCCACCACAAATCCGGCCCCTCAAGAAGCCCAGTTTCCCCCCATGCCATCCTCTGAAGGACAATTTCAGAAAGTGCCAAGTGCGGAGGGAGGTAAGGAACTCGAGCCTGGGGTGGGAAGAGAAGGCACTGAAAGCAGCTCTGCGTCCTGACCTGGGGGGCGCTGGGCACAATGCCCGCAGCTGACCCCACCTCCCCACTCACCCCCTTGTCAGGACAGCCGGCCTCTGGAAGCAGGTCGCCAGGCCAGGGGCCAAGCAGCCAGTGTGACCACGACATGATTCCTCTTTGGGGAAGGGCTGGGGGACATGTCGTGTTGTATTTTTAGGAGAAAATAAAGTCATGTTTTGATCGAATGCCTTGCATCTGCTACGGAGACTCACCAACCGGTAATCAGAGACACTAACCCAGTTCCAACAGGAGGGGGTCCCCGGAAGTGAGCAAGTGCGCCGGGGAACAGAAACAACCCCCCCCCCACCCCATCTCCATCCCCTAGGCCTACCTGCTCCATTATTGACCTGGGCCTGCCCTTTTGGAGGCTGCTGAGCTGGCGGGTCCTCGGCTCTTAAAGAGGGGGGAGAAGAAGCAAGATCTCTGTTAGTTCAAAACAGCACGATGAGTCCGGGCTTCGCAAAGTTCCCGCGCTCACGGGAGCCACGCCCACGGGAGCCACGCCCACGGAAGCCACGCCCAACACCAGAGTGCCCGTTCCCACCCTCGGGGCTCCCTCTGGGGTCCTGGCTGCTCAGCTCAGACGCCAGGTGAGGGCAGTAGGGCAAGCCCAGAGCTGCATTCCTCACGGGCACACTTTAGTTAGTTAGTTAGTTATTTTTGGCTGCGCTGGGTCTTCGTTGCTGTGCGCGGGCTTTCTCTAGTTTCAGGGAGTGGGGGCTACGCTTCGTTGTGGTGCCCGGGCTTCTCATTGTGGCGGCTTCTCTTGTTGCGGAGCACGGGCTCTAGGCGCGGGGGCTTCAGTAGTTGTGGCACGTGGGCTCAGTAGTTGCGGCTCACGGGCTCTAGAGCACAGGCTCAGTAGTTGTGGCGCACGGGCTTAGTTGCTCCGCGGCTTGTGGGATCTTCCGGGACCAGGGCTCGAACCTGTGTCCCCTGCATTGGCAGGAGGATTCTTAATCTCTGCGCCACCAGGGAAGTCCTACACTTCTTGTTTTTTGATGACCAAACACTGTCTCAAACATACAACTCTTTTCTTTCCTATTAATTTTGACCCATTTGCTTCTTTATTTAATGTTAAGCTCAGCATAAACAGCTGTTACACCAGTTACTTGGCCTGCTAATGAAAAGGTACTTAGCTACACACATATTTAGCAAGCACCATGCAAGGCCACAGGCTGGGTGAGCCCCTGCCCGGCAAGCTGTGCACAGGTCCCGGCTTGGTCCGTGCCAGCCACCTACCCGGCTCCCTGCCCCTGCGGCCTCGCGGCACCTGACCACAGCAGTCACCCGACCTCAGAGCCGTCCCGGAGTTCCCGGCCGCCCGCCGGATCCTGACCGCAGACCTGACTTTCAGCCACAGGCCCTGACGGACTGGCCCCCAGCCGCTGGCCGGACCCCCTTCCCTTGGGCAGTGCCCTGTCCCTGACTGGCCAGCCCACCTGCCCTCCTCACCCTGCACTGGTCTGGGCTACCAACACGCCACACTGCTGCCGTGGTTCCCAGTGCAGCAGAGATCCCAGGATGTGGGAAAAGTGGCACCCCAGGCAAACCTCGGCAGGACTGGGGGGGCACGGGGGGCTCTTCCAGGACAGAGACAGTGGGGCTGGGAGATCCCCGGCAGGCGCGCCCCCCTCGGCATCCTGCTCTGTTCACACAACATGATCTTGTAATAGGGAAGAACCTTTGTATCCTATCACAAGTTCATCACTAAAGAGATGTTGCCTATAAGCTTAAATTATACATAGTGGCCCATCTCTGGGAACCCTGCCTCCCAGGTAATAAGCGTTAAACTAAAATACCTTTGTTTAGCTCACAGGAAACCTCCTGCCCAGGCCCACCTGTGAATGACTGCAGGCAGGAAGAAATGAACACATCCCCTCTGGGGGCTGATGGGAACCAGGAAGCGTTTGGCTTTACTCTCCCTCCCCTTTTCGTATAAAAGGAGCCTGAATTCTAACTCAGGCAAGATGGGTCTTTGGGGCCACGAGCCCACCATCCCCTTGGTTTGCTGGATTTCCGAATAAAGTCGTTACTCCCTGTCCCAACAACTCGCCTCTCGATATTGGCCTGTCATGCGGTGCGCGGTGGTAGGAGCTTAGACCGGTAACACCCCCCCCTCCAGCATCTCCGTGAACCGACCTGCTCTGCGGGTTTATAACCCGTAACTGCAGCCCATCACGGCCACGCCGTGCCGGAGCGGGAAGCGCGGAGGACAAGCTGGATCCGAGAAGCGCAGGGTGAGCAGGGGGCGAGCCTGCAGCCTCGTGAAGCCGTGGACAGGGAACCATGAAGCAGAGGGGGGGGGGTCCCAGAGAAGGGAGCCACGGTGGAAGAGGAGGGGGCTAGGCCTCCACGCCCACCCCTCCCTGTGGCCAGGCTGCCCCAACGGCCGTCCGTGCTCAGAGCTCCCGACAAACGGGGATTTACTGGGAACAGGAGGGGAGCTGGGGCACGCAGGAGACCCCAGACTGGGTTCCCTCTGTTCCTGGGCAGGTGTCCAGGCCTCCGGACCAGGACATTCCCTGAACCGACCGGGGGTCCTGAAGAGGCAGCTCACACAGGAAGCACTAACAAATGGGCTCCCAGCAGAGCCCGGGCCCAGGTGTACCACTGAGGCCGCGCGGGCCCGAAGGACACGGCACCGCTCAGCCACAGGTGGGCCTGGGGTCTGAGTGGCCGGCGGGGCTGTCCGGGGTGCCGTGCTCGGTACCAGTGGGCTTGCACCTGATGATACTGATACTGCACAGCCACTGGCTGTGTGATCTTTCCAACATAATCACCGCTGGAATCGGACAGGTATTTAGGTATAAATGGGCTGCTAGCTGCCTGCAGGGAAAGACGGCTGGCAACACGGGCGCAGGTGTTCCAGGTGGCGGGGAATTTTACCTTCTTCCCGTCACACCACATATGGAACATCGTGAGCGCCTGTAACGTGCACGGGACGTGGGAAACAGACTGACAACACAGCGCACAGCAATGACGTTCTGAACATTAAGAGGAAGGCAGAGGGCAGACAGCGTATCAGGGCCTCCCAGCCGGGTCCACCCACAGCTCCGGGTAGGTGGGGAGTGAGCGGTGGCCTCAGAGCAACACGAATGCCCCCCCGGGACTTCACTTCATCAGAAGAAAGGGCCCTGTACTCCTAATAACTGTGGATTCTTCCAAGTGTTTTGGAACAACCTCCGCTGATGTTTAACGATCAGCGGAACAAGTCTGGAGTGGAGTGCGCCTGGAGGGCTTTTCTAAAATCTAATTATCCCGCAGGCAACAACCCGAGGCCGCAGGACAGATGCTGAAGCCCACGGGCGGGGGATGCCAGGGCCACATGTCAGGGCCGGGCTGGGCACGGGAGGCAGTCACCAGGGTCTGCGTAGTTCCCACACGGGGTGCCCCGGCCAAAGCCCCAACCAACACCGTAGGCGGTGCAGCACAGGACAATGACACGCACCCTCCAGCCCCCTCAACGCAGCCGGGAGGGCGGAGGAGCCGTGGGAGGTGCCGCTGAGAGCAAACCCAAGGGTGGGGCCCGGGCAGGGCCTGACCAGAGGCCAGTGGAGGTCAAAGGCAGTTTCTCCATGTTGCTTTCGGACTGATAACTGGACGTGGCCTTCGCCTGGAGTAAGCTTAAACCAAGGCGATTTCCCAGGAATTTTCTTAAAAAGCAAAACAGAGGTTTGTATAAACGACCATGTTTTAATCCTGCAGATCGAGTGTGTCTGTGTGTGCGCGCCCAGGTGTGAAGGTGGCCCTCCACACAGTTGCCCACCCTGGACGGCCCACAGCGACCCCAGATGGGCACCAGGATAACAAGGAAAGAGGAGGTCCCTTGCCTGGAACCTGCTTCTCCCTGTTCCTCTCCTCTCTCAGGTCTCAGCTTCCAGAAGGTTCCTAAACCCTAAGCCCCCCCTAAACCCCATGCTCCCCAGGACCCTCAGCTGCTTCTTCCTCGGTCCGGGCCTGGATGTTCCTTTCCTGTAATCCCCAGTTGGTCCCCAAGCAGACCCGTGAGAAACAGATCTGTCTGCAGCCTCAGAACCTACCGGGGGCCAGGCACCCAAGGGGCTTTGGTGGAAGGATGAGGATTAAACCCCCGGAGCGGGCTGGGGGTGGCGGGAGGGTGGAAGACAGAAGACATGGATCCTGCAAAGGGAGCTGGGACACGGCATCCTCTCAGGCCGAGCGCCACCCGACGCCACCAGGGCAAGCGTGGCCTCCAGTAAAGCCGCACATAAACACAAACTGCATCAGACAGAAGCGCGTCAGTGCAGGTGACAGCACTGTGACATGCCATGAGAGGCCAGGCCCGGCCGGCCAGCGGGCTGACAATACCCCCCACACCCAGCCAAGCACCTGGATCTCCCAGAGTCGTCCCAGGTCAGGTCGCTGGCTGCACCTCTTTGCGTTATTAAATGTAATTGAATCTTTGAACGTCTACAGATTTTCACATAAGGTTTAACATCAGGGAAAGTACTGCTTGAAGCCGTGGTCCGATTTCCGGTCCAGGGAGGGGTGCCGGCCTTGTAGCCCGGCAAAGCAAGTGACACCCTCCCCCAACACCGGGGCCCCCGCGGGGAGCCCCAGAGAACTGCAGAATGGGCCACGCTGACCTGTGGGACAGGCAGGTGGCCTTCGTTCAGGGGCACCAGAAAGCCCATGGAGCTGTCCTAACACTCGGCAGAGCAGGAAACTAAAGGACCTTCTCCTCCAGGGAACCAAGTGCCACCTGTTCCCCGGGGCTGAGAACCAGCTGCTGAGACCCAGAGGAGGCCAGCACGAAGCACAGGAGGTTCGGCCTTTCCAGCAGCTGAAGCCCGCGCGGCGCGGTACCTGGAGCGGGGGTCTCCTCAGAGCCCCACCGCAGTGACGACACTCAGAAACGACAACGACGCCAGGCCACCCCACGGAAAAGCCAGCTCTGACTGGGGTGTCCCAAGCTGGAGAGGGCTGTGCGCTCGGGCCAGGGGGGCCTGGACAAAGGGGTGCGGGGCCAGAGGCCAGGCTGGTGAGGGGGAGGGATGGAGACTTTGGCGGCCTCAGCTCCCAGGCCTCGTCCGCCAGGCCGCCGGCCTGGACGCTGTACACAGGGACAGGGAGCCCTGGGGGGTTTTATCAGGACGGGAAGAACACAGCTCCTAGGACTTGCAAATATCCCTCTGGAATGACCCGCTTCGGCTGGCAGCACCATGAGGCAGGGGCCGAGCTCGCATGGGCAGAGGTGGGAGTCCACACCACCCCGTCCGGAAGCTGGGGCGGCCTCTGGCCGCCCCAGGATGGAGGGACCCTGCTGGGAGGAGGGGATTGGCCATGGCAGGCTGACCCCGCCCGAGGGTGCTGTCAGGGGCTCGGGGCGGGGTGTGTCCGAGTGGGCACTGAGGCAGGGTTGGGGGAGTCAGCATGCGAGCACACAGGCAGGCTGGGCAGGGTCTCAGGGTCCTGGGGGCGACGTCAGGTGGTTCTGGGGGCTCTGCGTCCCTCTTCAGCCCTGCCCGGCCAGACCTCCCAGGGCCCAGCTGAGACTCCGCCCGTTCCCCCTCCAGCGTGCAGCAGGAGCACCTACACGCCCCCACCCCAGGCCCCGAGGCACAGGAAGGCAGCCACTTTCCCAGGATCGCAGCTCGCCGCGGGCACAGGCAGGACTCAGCCCAGAAAGTTGGGGCCAGGCCCACCGTCACCACTCACCCGCGTACCCTCCTGATGCCCTGGGTCCGGCAGGGGCTGGGAGGGTGGCGGTGGCCGCTCACGGGGACCGGCCACCTCAGGGTTTGAGCAGGGTCTTGGCTCAGGGGACCGCTACCCACCGAGAGGGCAACGGTACCTGGGCGACAGTGTTACCTGGCCCTCCCCTCCTCCCCACCTGTCCTTGGGCTCCTCACCTGGCCTTGGACTCCTCACCTGGCCCTTCCCCCCTCCTCACCTGGCCTTGGGCTCCTCCCCTGGCCCTCCCCTGCTCCTCACCTGGCCTTGGGCTCCTCACCTGGCCCTCCCCCCTCCTCACCTGGCCCCTCCCCCTCCTCACCTGGCCTTCAGCACTTCCTGGACCTTCTGCTCTAGCTCCATCCGCCGCTGCCGCTCCCGGTCCAGCTCCTGCCGCAGCATCTCAGAGTTGGTTTCCTCTCGCAGCTTCCGGAGCTCCTCCTCTGCGAAGGGAGAGAAGCCCAGGTGAATGTCATGTGGTCCATTCTGGCCCCCATGCAGAGGTGCCGAGAGGGGGCTGGTCTGCAAAGCACTGAGACAACTGGCAACAGCAGCTCTCTTGCTCCTTCCTGGGGGGCACACCTGCGGGAGTCTATCAACCGGGGCTCCTCTTATACAGTCAGGGCAAGATCTGAGGCGAAGCAAGGGTGAGGGTGTCTTTACTAAATAAAACCCATTCAAGATAGACACACAAAAGGCATTTCACCAAACCACCTCCACGGGGGCAGGACACCCCGAGGAAGGGACGCTGGTGGCACTTGGTCACCCCAGAGACACACATGCAGCAGGTGCAGTTCTGGGAGGTCTCGGCCGCAGAGCAAAGCCCACGTGAGGGGCAGAGAGCTCCGCCACCTGGCTGCTGACCACCTGAGAACCGTGCGGCGGGAGGATGAGGGGTGCGGCGGGAGGATGAGGGGTGCGGCGGGACGACGAGGGGTACAGTGGGAGGGTGAGCGGGTGCTCGAGAGAAGCCGCACCAAGGTGTGTCTGAGTCAGAACCTGGATGAACAGAAGGTCACGGACCGGCAGGGTAGGGGTGGGGGGGGGGGAGCGTGGGATGGGCAGAAGGAGCAGCCTTGGTGAGGCGAAGGCAGGAGGGGCCGTGGGCTGGGGGGAAGGGTCACAGATGAGATGCGGGCGGGGCATCAGAGCCCAGGAAGCCAGAATGAGGACCGGACATTTATTCCAGGTGTGATGGAAGCCAGTGCCAGGTAGTTGCTGTTCTAATTGGGAGCGTGGGGTGGGCTGAGGAATGGCCCCAAGGATGGACCATCCTAACCTTGGAAGCTGTGACTAAGCACCCTACATGGACAAAGGGACCCTGCAGAAGTGATAAGGATCTTGAGATGGGTGCGTATCCTGGATTATGTGCATGGGACCAATGTCATCACAATGATGGAAACTCAGGAGGAAGCAGGAGGGTCAGGGGTCAGAGAGGCGACAGAAAGGTGCTGTCCCGCTGACTGTGAAGAGCCAAGGGCACGGGCAGCATCTACGAGCTGGAAGAGTCAAGGACACAGAGTCTCCCCTGGAGCCTCCAGAAGGAAGACGGCTCTGCCCGCACCTTGACGTGAGCTCTGTGACACTCATTTCAGACTTCTGGCCTCTGAACTGTAAGAGAATAAGGAGGCTACTTTAAGCCCCCAGTTCGTGGAAATCTGTTACAGAGGTGACAGGAACCTCGTACACACGTGGCTGCACACGCCCTAAGTGGACGTCGCTCTTCATTTCTGCACGACCGGACACCGCACGACGACACCCAGATCCAGCGACTGCGCACTTCAGGCCCCACAGCAGCCCCTGCCACTCCCTCCACCCTGCATCCTGTCCTGCCCCGTCCCCAGGGGTGACCACCGGCCAGACTTCTACGCACAGATGAGGCCTCCCTTTCTGGAGACTGTACAGTGGAGGTGGGTGTGTCTTAGTGTGCTCAGGCGGCTATAACAAGATACCACAGACCAGGTGGCCTAAACAACAGACATTTATCTCTCACAGCCCTGGAGGCTGGACATCCAAGGTCAGGGTGCCAGCAGATTCAGTTCCTGGCGAGGACTCTCTTCGGGGCCTGCAGACGGCAGCCTTCTCACTGTGTCCTCAAAGGCAGAGAGCCAGCTCTGGCATCTCTTCCTCTTCTTATAAGGGCACTAATTCCATCACGGGGCCCCACCATCGTGACCTCAGCTAACCCTAATCGCCTCCCAAGGGCCCACCTCTCACCACCACCACGTGGAGGTGAGGGCTTCAGCACGTGCACTTTGGGGGGTGCAAACGTTCAGTCCATAACGGGGCATGAACTCAGGCAGTCTGGCTCCCGAGCCCAGGCTCTTGGCCAGGACACTGTGCTGACAGGCCAGCTGCGGCCTCTCCTGGGTGTGGGCGTCCGCACACTGCCCTGGCCAGCCATCCTGCTCTCCTCGAGGGACACCAGCACTGTGACTCACGCTGCAGAACCCACGCAAACACACACGATTCCATTTGGTTTTTATGTGCCACGAGCAAAGCTCAAAGGCTTCGAACTAAGCAAACTGAGTTTGAGGAACTGGCACTCCCAGAAGTTCACATTCGCTTCCTAAGAAGCAAACCCAGCCACATCCTTTCTACTTAAATCTGCACCAGAGTCCAGTGCCACCTTCTAGGCAGGGCCTTGAGCCCTTGAGGAGTGGTCCTGACTCCCTCTTCCCCAGAGGGCCTCACTGCACTCAGACACCCAGGCTGGCGAGTCTAGCTTTTGGCAAGAAGGTTCCAGATGGCTTGAACCAGCCACACAACACAAGAGATCCGTGAGCAGCCACCCAGCCCACACTCCTGAGGACGAGTCTCCTCCCACCTCCAGGCTGGAGCTGCAGTGAAGACACAGACCCTCTGGGCCTGTGGACCCAGGGCGGCCTGAGTTTAGTGAGGAAGGGGGCCTCAGAGAGCACCGTGCACAGGGAGGTGATCAGGACCATGGACGGCCACCCCTCTGACGGCTGGGCGCAAAGAGCAGAAGGAGGAGGGTGTGCAAGAAGGTTCCGGAACACGCTTTGCATACAATCTAGTCCTGCACTTCTCGTGTCTCCCCCAAAGCACCCCAGCTACCTCTACTGAAGAAGTGAGTTATGCATCGATGAAGAGGCCCAGTCCAGCCTGACACAAGTCCTGCAGAGTTGCGTGGGGGCCACAGATGCTCCTGAGCTCAGTCTGGTCCAGGGCGGGGATGCCGGCTCTCCTCCTACCTGGGCGCTGACGGTGGGGTAGGGGGCCTAGCCTGGCTGCAGGGACGATGGGAGCAAAGAGCCCACAGGGGGAGCTAAGGAAAGACCCACCCTCCTCCCACCATGGGAGAACATGCGTGCACCGCCCGCCGTGCACATGCCCGGGCAGCGCCGGCCGTGCAGGAGGCCCAAGGTCACAACCAGAGGCAGACGGGTGCTGGTCCCGCTGCAGGCCCAGACCAGAGCCCCCGGTAGCGGGAAGCATCACCCGCTGACTCAAGAGTGAGGGCTCACATTTGCAGCAACGTGGATGCAACCAGAGATGATTATACTAAGTCAGTCAGACAGAGAAAGACAAATAACGTGCGATATCACTTATATGTGGAATCTGAAATATGATACAAATGAACCAATCTATGAAACAGAAACAGACTCAGGGACATGGAGAATAGTCTGGTAGTCTCCAAGGGGAAGGGGGTTGAGGGAAGGATGGAGTGGGAGTTTGGGGTTAGCAGATGTAAGCTATTATATACAGAATGGATAAACAACAAGGTCCTACTGTAGAGCACAGGGAACTATATACAATATCCTGGGATAAACCATAATGGAAAAGAATATAAAAAAGAACGTATATATATGTATAACTGAATCACTCTGCTATACAGCAGTAATTCACACAACATTGTAAATCAAC
Organism: Balaenoptera acutorostrata; assembly: GCF_949987535.1. Classification (NCBI taxonomy): domain Eukaryota; kingdom Metazoa; phylum Chordata; class Mammalia; order Artiodactyla; family Balaenopteridae; genus Balaenoptera; species Balaenoptera acutorostrata. The sequence continues at coordinate 3,400,245 of NC_080074.1, forward strand.
CATAAATTAAAAAAATTTTAAAGTTAGGGCTCAGCCCTGGGCCTGGGGGTCAGTCTACACCGAGCACCTGAGAGCCCCGAGCACTTGCTGAGTGAGTGAGTGAAGGGGTTCTGCTCTCCGCCCCCGCCCCCCAGAAGTGAGCACAGCCCAGCTGCAACCAGGACCCTTGTCCTCCAGTTGGGGAACTCCTTCGCCATCCCGCAAAGCCCCTCCCCACTCAGTCGCCCCACAGACATCTGGGGAATGACAGGTAGCTGCAGGCAACTTCTCCAGGATCCCGCCCCAAGTCCTTTGTACGATGTAATCACTGTAAGATGCAATCGAGCCCATCTGGAAATCTTAGGTCACCTCCCTCGGGCCTAAGGCTCCTGCAGGTACGAGACCCAAGTCACGTCAGAAATCGCTTTTTCTTGTTTCTGAACCGGTACATGGGGGGCTCGTTCTCGTCACGGCCCCACGGTGACACCGTCCTCACCCCTCTGCCCACCTCCTGCATTTCCTGGGCGTGAGCCCTCACTCCTCAGCGTTCTCAAAGATGTGACCCTGGAGGAGTCACCGCCCACCCGGGACAGGCAGGCCCCAGACTCACGGAGGGCAGAGGACCTGGGGCCACGAAGAGGCACACGAGGCCGCCGCCACACCCCTCGCTCGGCTCCACCGGGGCCCTAGGGCAAGGCTGCCCACGCGCAGATGGGACAGTGGTGCAGCAGGGACACAGCCACGGCAGCCGCAGAGCATGCCGTGGCCCAGCTACAAAGCCACGTGGAGTCACAGCCTCGACAGACACCCATTCCCCACGCGACAGCGTGTCGAGGGCCAAGACCAGAGATCGGCCCCTCCGCAGGCAGCTGCTTTGGGCCAATGCTCCCGTTTCCGCTTTTCTGCAAACAGCTAAAGTTGCAAAACAAACCTGACGGCCTGGGCCAGGCTGAACCAGAGCAGCTCAGAGCCCGCATCGGCCACTCCGCCAGTGAGCGCTGGGCAGCCTCGTGCGCCAGGCACGCTCCGGACACTTGTGATAAAGGAGTGACCCAAACAGAGAGCCACCCTCGGTGGGGGGGCGGAGCGGGCTGGGCCGTAGGAACAGCCGTGTTCAGCGAGCCTGAGCCGAGGGCAAACGTGAGCAGGGCTGTGGAGAAGGATCGAGCCCCGTGCACCTGAGAGGGGAGCGTCCAGGCGGCAGGGGTAGCGCCTGCCAGAGTCCCCGAGGTGGTCCCGGGCAAGGGACCACACGGGCTCCCATGGGGCGGGGCTGTGCTCGCCCACCTGCAGCTCAGCCTGCGGTCAGTATGCTTTCCCCTGAGACCCAACTCCCCCCGTCCCTTGGTGACAATGACAACAGCCTACACTGCTGAGACGCTGGCTCCTGAGCGCTCTCTACAGGTGTAACTCAGCAGGAGCTGCCAGTGCAGAGCCTGCCCGACCCTGCGGGTGCCGCCCGCTCCAGGCCCCGGGAGCTCCAGCAGGTGGGCCTCTGCCCGGCCCGCGGCGTCCACAGCGCGGGAGCCCTCGGGGAGCGTCAGCCGGCCGCCGGGTGGCAGGATGAATCCTGGACGCCCAGCCCATGGCCCCCACCGGCCATGTCCAAGGGGGTCCCTTTTCAACAGCCTTGGGGAAAACAGACCGAGCAGCCCCCCGGATAGAGGAACACAACCTCTGACAACAGTGACAGAGGGACGACCCTCCCCGGGCCCGGGAGGTCGGCAGACTTCCGAGCCAACACCACGATGGCCCAGGGTCAGGGTCACCGGCCTGCCGGGTGGGACCGAGGATGCTTTACGTGCAGCGGTGGGCTCCAGGGTCTGGCTGAGGGTCAGCCCAGCGCTCCCTCTACCCAGAAGTCAGCCCCACGTGTGGCGTGTGGCAGCCATGGTCCGGGTGGTGGGTCACAGACCACCCCAATCGTGGGGTTGACAGGCTGCAATGGAAATTCCCACAGGAGAAGCCTCACTTGGGCAAGTCCCAAAAGGCATTCCTGAGACCTCAGAATGTGACCAACTAATTCACCAAAATCAGGGGCGTGGACTGGAGCCCAGGGGAGGCCAGGATCCGCTGCCCTCGCTGCCAGTCAAGTGAGACCCTCGCTGGCCTGGAACCTGCTTTCTGGATAGGATGGGGCTCAGGGGGACCCAGCAGGTTCCTCTCCTGTCCTGGCCGCCTCACCAGACCTGGGGACACAGGGCCGAGCCCAAGACCCTGAAATTCAGGCCAAGGTCAGTATGACAGCCCCAGGTCCCAGAAACAGACGGGCTGGCAGAGCGGCCGTGTCTACACAGCGGCCGCCCCGCCCCGTGCAGGCAGAGCCATGGGGAGACCCCGCTGCCTCTCGGGGGCGTCCGGGGCGGGGGCAGGAAGGAGAGGCGCCAGCCCCACCTCCCACCTGGGGAGTTCAGGACTCGCCCGATTTGGCCACTAACGAGGGGCAGATGTTTAGGTTTGCTGAGTGCCGGCATCCACGTGCTCGGTAAATATTTGGAGTCCTCGGGACCTCCCGCGCTGCCCCTCCTGCTGGGCTCTGCCCTGATCTGGGCATGTGGCTCAGCATTCTTCAGGGCCCTGTGGTCCCTCCCACCCCCTGGGAGAAGACCCTCCAGACAAGGGGGCTGGGAGGACACCACGCCAAGCCCACAGGGAGCCATCCCACCTGGCTCCTGTTAGCCACGGTCTCCTCCAGAGACCCCCCCCCCTTCAGTCCTGGGGTGAAGCAGCGCGGCCCTCGTGCCGCCTAGTTTCCCTGAGGACCATGGCCTCCCAACCCACTGGATTTGGTGCCTCCCAGGGGCACAGGAGAGGCTCTGTAAAGGGGCCGCACAAAGCGGGGGACCAGGGGGAGGGGCCAGCCTCTGCCTAGGGCCTGGGGGACATTTCCAAGTTAAGACTCAGAAGCAGGGTCCAGCCGGGGCCAGGCAATGAGCGAAGAGCAGCCACGGAGACGGGTGACAGGAGAGCAGAGACCCCTGCTCCAGGGCTGCGGGAAGCCAGGCCTCGGACCGCCAGCCCCAGGAGGGCTATGCCCCACCCCTCTCAGTCTGGCTTATTTACAGCAGAGGGGCCCCGTGCCAGGTGCAGATGGGCAGGGCCCTCACCCCCACCTGTCGGGGTTCTTCCTCCGAACACCCCCAAACCCACCCGCTCTCATCTCGGCTCACACCCTGCTTCCTAACTGGCACCCCAGCTCGCCTCACACCCTCCAGTCTGGCTCCAAACGGCAGTCAGAGGCTCCTCTAAAGTGTAAGTCAGAACCTGACGGTGTCCCGCCCAAACTGGCCACACAGGGAGTCCTTCCAGCCTGAAGCCCCACCCCACTCCCAACTTCGACGCCCTGTGCTCTTGCTCTCACCTTTGCTCTTTGGGTTCAAGCCACAGGAGCCTTCTCTCAGGTGCCCAAATGCCTCCACAGTCAGACCCCGCCCCAGGACCTTCGCACATGCTGGTGCCCCTCGACCTCAGTGCTGGCTCAAGCGCCATTTTCCCCCAGAGAGACCCCCCCGACCCCCTCCCATCTTACGTGGCCCTTTGTCATCTTCTCTTGCGGGTCTTGCTTTTTCCTGTCAGGGACAACACGGGTCCTCCCCAGGGTGCTGGGAGGGGATTCCCTCAGGTGACACAGCTCCACAGGGAGGGGCTCAGCAAACATGACCCGTGGTAAGCATGCCACATTCCTAAGTCACATTCAGCTGCAGGATGCCCCAACTCAGGCCCCTGAGAGAGGACCCCGTCTGATTCACTGTCTGTGACGGCCCAGGACCCAGCCTGGCTCAAGGGGAAGCCAGGAAAGATGCGGTGAATGGACACTGGGCAGTGGGGACAGCACAGCAAGTGAACTGCAGGACGCACGCACCAGGCTGGTCGAGAACCAGGCAGAGAGGACACCAGTGGGAGGGGAGGGCCGTGGTGGGAATTCAGCAAACGGAGCCAAGAGTGATTGGCCGGCCACCAGCATCTGAGGGACGTCTGCATCCTGCACGCCAGGCACGTGGGCCCCAAACCTCGGGCCTCGGCCTCCCCCTGCCTCGTACTGGGGTTCCCGGGGACCCTGGCCCTGAGGACTCAAGGGCACTCAGAGTCCCCACCTGTGATGTCCTTGCACACAGAGCACCTGCTGGGAGGTGGCGGGGGGCACTCAGACGATCGGGGGTCCAGAGCCCTGACACGTAATCCGCTCAGGAGCCCCAGCCTCCACGGGGACCCCCACTCGGCCCCGCACCACGTACGCCTGGCTGTGCGGAGAAGCCACTGCCCGCACACAACTCCACGAGCAAACACTCGCCGTGCAAGTGTAACGCACCAGGCTCTGTCAAAGCGGGGACGCTGCCGTGACCAAGCACCCACACCCGCCCGGAGGGGGCATCGGGTGGTGCCCCAGGCACCTCGCCTGCGTGACCTGACCCCAGGGCCACCCGGGTGCAGCGTCCCGCTGGACCCTGGACCCTCGGGAGGCGGGTCTCCTGTCCCGACGCAGGCGGGGCCCTGGGGCCCCCTTCTGCGAGGACGTGCTCCCCCTGGCAGTGGGAGAGCCTGGGCCCTGGAGCCACGTGGAGGCCCTCTGCCCTCGTGAGCGCCCGCGGAGCACCGCTCAGCCTCCTCCCGCGGGACCCACTTCGGAGGCCCCCACGGAGGGCCTGGCTTACGGCAGTGCTCAGTCGAGGCGCACCGGGTGAGGGTGGGTGAAGCTCCCAGGGAGCCCCCGCAGAGACCCGCCCCCCGGGCTCCGGGCGGCCGGCCCTCCGCAGTAGTGAGTGCGCATCCCCGGGGGGGCCGCCTCGGGCTCGGCCGGGTGCGCAGGGGCTCCCACCGCCTCTCGAGGACAGGCGTGGGCGGACTCGCCGGCCACGGAGCTTCACGGCGGGAAACAGAGGCGATGGGCTTCACGCCACCGCGGCCTTGCTCCTGGGAGCCGAGCTCGGGGTGCTGGGTGCCTTCCCATCTGCTCCTCTGAACCCCATCACCCACACACACTCCAGTCCCCTCTGTGGACCTTGGCTCCACCTGAAGGGCAAGGCAGCCCCGGCCGCCTCCTCATCCACAGCGTCATCCGCAGGAAACCACATTTTCCTCAACGCCCCCGAACTCCCTTCCCCACGCCACTCACCTGCGAGGGGTCACGTGCAGCTGGTTCCCACCATGTGGAGACGGTCAGCCAGGCCGCTGTGGACACACAGCTCCCGTCCCAAGCTCCAGGGATGCTCCTCGCCTGCTTGCAAGCGTGCAGACACACTCACGGACTCCAGTCCTGGAGGCAAGGGGGCCTCGGGCCATGTCCTCTTAACCTGGGCTCCTGACAAAGCCCCCTCGGCCCTGCCCTTCCCGCGGGCACCATCCCCCCTCAAGCTGCCCCTTGCTCTCCTGGGCCTTCCCAGGGTGGCCGCTCTGTGGAGCCGAGACAAGCGGGCTCCTCCCTCCTCCCAGGAACCCCCGCAGTCCTGCCCTCCTCACTCCTCAAAGCCGCCCGCCCCCGCAAGCCAGTGAGAGGACAGCGGCCCCGCAGACAAGGACGCTTGGGTACAGCCTGGCAAATCCACTCGTCCCAGTTCACAGCAGACGTTAAGAAGGCTTCCCGCCTCTTCCAGGTGCCTCCTCTCCTGGGGGCACAAAGACAGCTAAATAAATAAAACCCATCAGCATTCTGATCATTTCTCTCCTACAAGCCTTTCTCTGAGCAAATGGCTGCCCCAAGGCCACGCAACTCTCCCTACGCCTGCAACGATGATTAGACCCCATGACGGCGGATATTATGGGTCTGCTCCCTCCGGCAACATATTTAGGTCAACTGCAGTGCAGAGCACAGCTGGCTCCTTGCACAGGACAAAGACGATACAAATCCCTGCAATCAATTTTCCTCCTCCTCTCGGATAGAGAAGAAACAGGAGGCCAACTTCCCGCCAGGCGGAAAGCGCTGAGCCGGTCACTCAGAAGGTGGCCTCGTCTTGCGCAGCCCCCCAACGGGACCGTGTCCCCCAGGGGCTGTCAGGGCCCGTGGCAGCTGGCCTCTGGCCCCCGCGGCTCTCCTCGGGCTGCCCTCCAACCTCAGAGCCCAGCTCATGGCCTCTTCCGCAGTGGCCTGGCCTTCGGGCTACCGGCCCCGGATACCACCTGCAGCAGCAAAGGGCTCCCCTTGTGCCCCTGCTCCGTCAGTCGGGGGCCGGGAGGGTCTCCTGCAGGTGGGGGCAGGGGTGCAATGCCACACACAGGGTCCCCCCCCCACGTTGATTTCCTACTGCTGCTGTAATAAGTCACCACAGACGGAGTGGAAGAGTGTGTCCTCTTACAGCTCTGGAGGTCAGAGTCTGAAATGGGTCTCGAGGGGCTCAGGTCAAGGTGTGGGCAGGGCTGGCTCCAGGAGAAAGTCCACTTCCTGGCCCTTTCTGCTTCTAGAGGCACCCACATTCCTTGGCTGGTGACCCCTCGCCATCAGGGACATCACCCCGACCTCTGATTCCACTGTCAACTCTCCTCCTCTTTCTCTGAGCCCCCCGCCTCCCTCTCACGAGGACCCCTGTGACGACACTGGGTCCACCTGGATAACCCAGGCCCATCTCCCCATCTCAGACCCTTAACTCAATCACGTCTGCAAAGCCCCTTTGGCCTCGTGAGGTGACACAGTCACAGGTTCTGGTGATCAGGACGAGGACATTGTGGGGAGCCATGATTCCACCCACCACACTCCCCGTGAGACAATACTCTCGGGCCAAGGAGGCTGAGCTGGCTCTGGGAGGGGGGGACGATCCCCCCTCTTTCCACCAAGCCCAGAGGGGGTCTTCCCGCCCCCAGAGAATCCACAGGCCATAAGAAGAGTCCTCCTTTAGCAGGTCAAGTGGCCCCTGGGGAGTGCTGGGCGTCCCAGCCGGCCCCCTCCCTCCCATCCCTCTGCTCCTCACCTCTGGCTGTGCCCCTAACGCCCCCACTGATGATGCTTCCACTGACTTCGCCAAACTCTCACAGTGAGAAGTACCAGCGCAGGGCATCCTGGAGTCACGCCTGCCACGAGCCCGCGACCTTCCACAGGCGCGTCCTGACAGAGGCCCACTCTCGGGCCCCCCTCCTGGGCCTCTCTGCACCTCCGCAGCCACGCAGATGGGCCAGGAAAGGCAGCTTCATACCTGCCGGCAGCTAAGTCACAGGCAGGGGTCCCAGGAGTAGGAGCGACAGCCCGGCAGGGCGGGAAGGGCCTGTGCACCAGCGGTCACAGGGTTTGCCTGGGTCACATGGCCCAGCTCCCAGCCTGATGAGTCTCTCCTTTTCAAGACCTGGTGCCGGCTCTGTGGCATCTGCTGACCCGGCAGATGGCCGGGGCCGGCCAGGGGATGGGAAGGAAGCCTGCAGGAGGCCAGGGGAGCCAGAATACCCGCCCAAGATAGGATTCAGAACCCCCGAACCTTCTAAGATGGGAGGGCACGCCCAGGAGAGAGACGTTTGCACATAATTCATCCATTCCCTCACTGGGCCCCCGCTCAGCAGGACACCCACGTGAGCAAAGCCCAGCAGCCAGGTGCATGGCCCCGAAGGGAAACCAGGGCCAGCTCCGCAGGGGGTTCAGCCTGCTCCCACCCACCTCCCACGAGAGCAGGCAGGCAGCAGAGTGTAACAGGGGGAAGGGCGAGGCCCGGGCTGCTCTGCGAGCCCAGAGGGACCCTCACGCAGGTGTCCAACGTGACTTTCTAAAGCTTGGTTTCTGCATCCAAAATGCCCCCTTCACGCAGCCCGGAGTCCAAACAAACCTGAGCATACTCTAATACCCCGACCAGCGTGCTGGCAAACCAGCGCTTTCAGAGGGAGAGGCAAAGTGAGCTACAGGCGTGGAGCCCCGAACACAGGAAAGCAGCTCCTTGTGGCAAAGCGTTTCGCGCAGCGCTCACCCACCAGGACGGCCGGCCCACCCACGTGGTCCAGCCTTCATGCCTCCCCAAGCCTACAAGGAAAAGGGCAGGGACAGCACCTGACCAGCGACTCCAGGTGCACCCCTATCGGCCCACGGCCACCCTGACTGGCTCAGGGAGACAGAGGGGACGCCTCGGCTCATGCCCACCCATGCCCAGGCAGCAGGGCCATAGCCCAGCCCACTACCCCAGCCCCCAGGGAAGCCACCAGGAGGTAGGAACACAGCTTTGAGGCTATTTTTAAACCTGTAAAAGTAGAACTCTCAAGCAAGAGTCCTCTTGGCACACAATTCAACAGGCCCAGCCACAGCCAAAAATAAAAATCAAGTGATAATCCTTAAATAAAACTCCTTCCCACCGGCCAGGTGTGCAAATGCAGGGACCACTCGCAAAGCTGTTTCTGGGTCCTGGCCAGGTGGCAGGCTGCACACCTGGAGGCCCCACCCCGTGGTCCTAGGCTCTGCCCTTCACCTCCCTCCTCAACTCTCCCCAAACTGAACTCTCCCGGCCTCCCAGCTTAATTTGGATCCCCCCACCCCATGACCTCGGACCTTTCTAGAAGGCAGAGCCACGCCCTCCCAAAGTGCCAGGTAGCGGGTCCTGAACCGAGGGCATGCTTGCGGCAACCAGGAAAGAAGCAGCCACGTCAGCCCCTTCCCTTCCTGCACCCTCTCCCCTCAAGGAAAACAGTTCATCACGGGAAAGGCCGTGCTTTCGTGGTAAACTTCCGTTTGCAATCTTCCCCAGCGTTTACT